>NC_088887.1:118484019-119114980 GCF_037157495.1 Lathamus discolor | reverse complement strand
ACTTATGCAAATTGGCTCCCTGTGGTGTGAGGCACGCATGGAAAGAACCATCAAAGGATCAACAGGTTTTCTGGTTGGATCACCAACACCTTTAATAACACCGTGTTCCTCCAAACTACCTTACCAGCACACACAGCATTTTGCCAGGCTAAAGCACAGATCCCAGCCAGTCAGCTGGTCTTAATTTTAGGACAGCAAGAGGCAGAGTGCTTCATTTCCTCTAATAGCTTGCCCACACATTTGAAAGTTGTGCTTGGCTTTTTCATTCTGTCATTCTCCTGCACTTCCTAGACCTTTCCCTAACCCAGCCTAGCAGCTAACTGTCTCTGATGGGAGAAAGCACACTGCCAGAGTCAGTAGATGCTTGTTATATGCTGTAAATTTACTTTCCTAATATCAGAAGAAAATAGTGCTCATGAGAGGGATCAGACACCTTCTGTTTAAAGTGTCTGCTGAAGGAGGACTCAGGATTTAGTGAATTCGAGTGTAACAACTTCTATGTTCCCTTGGTCCAAGAGAGTCAGATTTGTCAGTTTAAATGAAAGTAAAGGTTTACTTAGGGTTTTTATGCAGACTCCAAAACTATTAAGCCCAAAACCAAACAAGAAAGCCTAAGGAAGGACAAAAGGTATCTGAAATATTACTCTTTTCTATTCCTGATTTACTTTACTTAAACTCTTTGTCAAACAGCTGCTAGATGGTCTATTTCTATGGAGAGCAGACAAGCTCTAGCGACTTCTTTAGTTTGCCAGCAAGATACTTCCTATCTGCGTTTCCCTAAATGCTCTGTAACTCATCTCATAAAGACAAGTTTCATAACCATTTGCACAAGATATTTAACAAATCTTATTAGAATGTCATTGTGTTAGATTTGGGGTTTATTATTTACCTCTCAGTATGAACTTAGCTCCTGACGTCCTCATATACTTCTTACTTAGGCAAACTTCCAACTTTTCAGTTATTTTTCATGAAGAATTTCGGAATTTGGCCCTAGGTTTTTCCTGTTGTGGATTGTTTATTTCTCAAGTTTATAGTACAGGACAAGTGTTTCTCCATCATCTCCAGTTTTGCTCCTTGCATAGTACAAAATTTCTTGCATAAAAGAAGCTTTGAGCTAAAGCTTAACTGCTAGACTGTTAATACCGTCACTGATTCTAAGTTAATTCTGGATTACCCAAGGATAAAGACAACCTTGGCTCTACAAAACACTGATTTTCTCTTACAAAAGCAAATGAGTTACTGGTGACAGTTGTTTATACTCATGTATTATTTGCTGAGATCTTTCTGACAAGGCATCAAGCTCAAAAATGTAAATGTAGAGATGAGGGCCATCATCTTGTAATCTCATTAGGCCTAAATCCAGATACCAGATGGACTTAAATAGAGGCGTGAAGGTAACAAGGAAAACTCAATCTATAAAAAAATCAAACCAAAACAAATAAAAAACCTTAAATGGCAGAAAAATCTATGATTAAGTAATAGCTCTGAGACTATTTAGGTACAGTACTGTAATTAGTCATCCACATCCAGAAACCCCTTTCAGATAATTCTTCTACCTACTCTGAGATGATTAATGGACTTAAAGGTTTCTCTGCCTAGGGTTCAGTAATTATTACTTTATAGGATTTTAATTTGGATATGAATCAGGCAAAGTATTCTTTCTCAGTAATATATTTGGGTTTTGTTTGTGGATCTGACTATCTGTATACACAAACTTGTCTTCAAAAAAGCTTTGACTTACTAAGAAATGCATACAATAATGGCCCCCTAACTTGCTACATACCGTAAATGACTTGGCACAGATTTGACCATCGGTGTATATGAGCAGAGGATTCAAGTCCCTCCAGGCTTTTTTCTTTTCTTACTCATGCAGAACTGCATGTGGAAGGAAAGAAAAGGAAGAAAGACACTACAAATCCTCCTGATGTGATCTGCTTCAGCTTAACCATCTGTGCAAAAAGACAGAACTAGCAAAAGGGCAGAACTTGTTGGAGCTTATACGACCAGGTTACACTTCAATAGGATTTATAAGCAGATTTGTTATGCAGCACTGAAATAAGGGAGGTCAGAGCACACTGTAACAGGGAGAAAATTTCTGGTTTCAAAAAAATGTTTCGAACTACCCATCACAGGTAGTTATCCCTGCTTATCTACAACCAGAAATAGAACCTAGACATTGAATGAAGAGCCAAAACTCTTTGGAGGATATGAAGAAGCAGCCATTCATGTTAGCATAAAGCAGGTATTTCCTCAAGTCCTGGAGTCTGAAGGCTGTGGTCTTTGCTTTGGATTCTTTGGTTTGGTTATACTTTTTGCTTTGTATGCGCTGCTTCTATGCCATCTGCCCCTATTAACTCTATCTCATGAAGCCACTCATCGGTGGATATGCAGAGTATGTCTTACACAGAAAAAGCTCAACAGGAGTTTGTGCAATTTGCCTCTGTTTGAGCACCAACAAGAGTACCTTGGGACATACATATTTGTTAATTAAAAAAAAAAATAATTAGTCCCCGAAGGACAACTTCAGTGCTGAACCAACAATAATCTGAAAAGACAACAAATATCAAGCTCGGGATATATATCTCTTGGAATGACAGATGAGGTCCTGGTCTGGTTTATAGATATAAAGACATTTATTCAAAATACTTAAGGTTTCACTGTTCACAGCAGCAGAAAAGTTAAGACTCTTTTTACATAAACAGTCAACTCCTTACAGTGTGGAATAGCATCTTCAAATTAAACCTTTATCTTAATAACAGGTAGCTTTTCAATTGTTTCCAAAAGGGATTATGGATGCAATATGGGGAGCCACAGGATGGGAGGAGGCATCCTACCAGTGGGGCTGGGTTAGGACGAATGATGGAGAAAGGAATGAAATCTCTATGTCAAGTCAGTCAGTGAAGATTGACCTATACAAACGAGGCAATGCTTCTTCCCTGCCTAAAGAGCCTCAGCTTAGTGGGCTAAGATTTATTGCACTGGAAGGCTGCTATAAAGCCTAGAGACCTGAAACAATAATTTATTATACACAAACAATTGTCAGAAATGAAAGAGGACAATCCCTTGAGACCCAGAATTTTAGTTGAAAAAAAAAAAACCAAACTATTCCAAAGAGCAGCTCTATGCTGTTGCCATAAAACTTAATGATGCCTTTCCATCAGCACTTCAGCAGAGAGGATTCTGCAAACTAACTCATTCAATCACCATGGCACTTGCTAGGCTTTACTCCATAGCCAGCACTGTAAAAAGCATCAGTAAGCAAGATTCAGTTCACTACTGCATGAACCATCAGGACTAAGTTTTCTTTCCTCCTTGGAGGTGGTAATTCTGTTTTAGAGTTGGTACCCACTGAAAGAACAGTTTGCATTGTTCCATGCATGCACCAGAAGGAAGGATTTTAAACTTTAAGCTATTCATACCGCAGTTCAGGTGAGCTCTGAAGTCACACCACAATGGTAGAACAGTATCTCCTATCTTTGCACAACACAGATTTCAGCTCCACGGGAAGACAAGGGCATGACAGCAGCTAGTGACAACCAAAGCTGTCACAAATTTGGTGTAACACACCATCTGATTCTGCATTTGTGGGTGTTTGTTGCAGAACACAAGTTTGACTAAACCTGAGATCCAAGCCATCCCCAAATTAAGAATTAGCCTCTTAGTTTTGTCCTTACTTCAAGGTCACGGTCTAAGTCTCGTATGAAATTACATAATTGTTTCCTACCTTCTTTTTCCACAAGCAAATCAACACTACTAAAACAACAAGGTTACCAAGCTTTATGAGGTGCTAGGAGTAGACACCAGTCTTTCGGTAGCCAAACTGTCTAAACTGCAGCTTGTGTGAGTTTGTGGCTTGCATTGACTCTAGTAGATTCAGCAGAGACCACATGAAAGGACCCAGCACATCTTCTGAAGCACTTAACATCTGCAAAACACAACGCTATTTCCATGAGGCTTACTTCCAGTCACTGCATGCCAATGCAAGACATCCCCAAAACACAGCAGAAAAAGTGACTTCTTTTGTAAGACACTAAAATATATTCTAAATGGGAACTACCTCTGAAGTCATTCATTAGCAAAAAAAAAATAGAAAGCATGCAGCTATAAATGGTCAGTACTATGGTTTCATGCTGCTGCAAGTAATCAGTAGTGTATTTAAGAGTCTGGAAGGAGAGGGAACTCAATACCAAGTGGAAAATATAAGATGGAGTTGGAAAGAAAACCAATGCTACTGTAAAAAGCAAGCCTTGGCTTCTTCTTGCTACATAGGTTAAAAGAAAGAGTAACCAGAATGAAGTAATGGGAAACAAATACTCCCCACAATGCTTTGGTAAGAGATGGGGCTTTGTATACTAAAGAGTAGAAGCAGAGTCTGGGTATTTGAACTGTGATGAAGGACCATCCTTATTACTAGAACTCTGTACTATTGTTAACACTTGTTTTCTTTTCCAAGGGCTTTAAAGGTTGTTATAGACAATGACATTTAAACTGGATTCCATAGCAGATGAGTTCCACACTTTCTTCCGCAAAAGTGTAAAGAAATGTCAGTCTCAGGAAGCAGAGCGCTAAGACATTTTGTATGTTTCTTTGGATGGTCTGATCTCTGGCCCATACCACGCACTTGGGTCTGAAAGACAAATCTCCATAATACAGTTCATCAAGGGGAAACACACAAAAATAAGTTGTCCCTTTACAAACCCTCCACTGAAATATTTAATTACAGAGAATACTTCTCCCTACTACAGATCCAAATATCTTGGAGCTAACTGTATTCTGCTCAGATTCAACTGTAAGATGCAATAGTGCCCTACCAAGTACATCAGAAACAAAGGTGCATAGGACTGAGAATGTTACTAACACTGTTTTAAACGGCATAGCAACAGTTGTGTCCACCTGTTGAAAGAAACAGTGCAAGAAACACAGTAAAACATGTTAAAAAGAAAGCACTTTGGTAAAGTAAAACCAAAGACAATGGAGCAATGAAGACAATATGGAGTGCCCACCACGAACTACCTAGCACTGGCCAGCGGGTCATTTGCAGGAATCCCAGATTGGGTCATACCTCCCTTACCACTCCCAGCCCTCCCAATAGGTAACAAAGTCAAGGAGCCACACTAATGAATGCAAAGTCACTTGGGAATAAAAAACAGCAGAAGCACGCTTCAAGAATTGAGTTGAAAAATGCCAGCTTCTATATTGATCATGAGAGGATACTGGGATCTTCGAGTGCTGGAACTTCAGCATGCACAAGTGACACTGCCAAAGATAAAGGGAGGTGACCCTTACCCTTTATTCAACACTTGCGAGGCCACACTTGGAGCCTGTCCAGTGCTGGGTTCCTCATTGCAAGAGAGGGATGGACATACTGGTGAGAGTCCAACCAAAGCCCATGAGGATGATTAAGTGTCTGGAACATCTTCCCTATGAGGAAAGACCAAGACCTGGGACTGTTCAGCCTGGAGAAGACTGAAGGGGACCCTATCAATGCATACAAATACCTGAAACGAGGGTGCAAAGACGATGGAGCCAGACTCTGCTTAGTGGCACCCAGTGGCAGGACCAGAAGCAATGGGCACAAGCTGAAACCCAAGAGGTTTCCTCTGACCATCAGGAGACACTTTCTTATGGTAAGGGTGACTGAGCACAGGTTGCACTGAGTGTGTGGCCTTCATCTTTGGAGATATCCAAAAGCCATCTGGACACAGTCCTGGGTAACTAGGTTTAGGTGGCCCTGTTGGAACAGGGGGTTGGACATGATGATCTCCAGAGGTCCCTCTCTATCTCAACCATTTCATGATTCTGTAACATGAAGCTTTTGACAGCAGAGCCAGGTCACAGGTTAGCAAAGAAACCAGACTGGCAGCTCTGAGTTCAGAGCAACATGGGTCTTGCTTCTCCAAATTCCCTGTGTGCATTTTGCACCAATGACTTTTGCTCATTCCTTCCATCAGCAGAGAAAGAATGCTTTCAATAGACAGAAAGGAAAAGAAAATAAAGGACAATGTACACATTCCTGAACAATGCCTACCTCTTTATTCTCACTTGGTTACGATTCAGAGTTTCCTCTGGCTCTAAGTGAAGCACATGGGAGCTTTGCCAGAGTGCAATGGGAGTGGGTTCAGGCCCTTTACACAGCCTCCCAGTGTTTTCCTCCACCCTGGTGTTATGTAAGAAACTGAGCTAAACTAAATATTACACAACTTTGAAAAGGGAAGGGACTAGCAAGATATCTGCATGACTCCTTCATGCTGATTCACCCCTTCCTTTCCACTTTTGCTTATAGCCCTTACTTAGAATACAAAGATATACCTGAACTGGTCACTTATCTTTTAAACTTACTCCAGGTAGTGAGATGTTTCATCAGCTCAAAAAGGACATCACATGGAGCCTGGGGTCAGACTTTTTAGTAGGGTCTGTTGCAACAGGACAAGAGGTAATGATTTTAAGCTAGACGAGGGTAGATTCATACTAGGTGTAAGCAAGAAATTTTTCATGATGAGGGTGGTAAAACACTGGCACAGGCTGCCCAGAGAGATAGTAGATGCCTCATCCCTGGAAACATTTAAGGTCAAGCTCGATGGGGCTCTAAGCAACCTGATCTAGTTGAAGATGTCCCTGCTTAGCACCAGGGGATTGGACTACATGACCTTTAGAGGTCCCTTCCAACCTAAACCATTCTATGAGTCCAAGCAGGACAACAGCACCAGGAAGCAGGGTGCAGACTTCCCCCTAGACCTGCTGTAGTCATTGTAGCACTGTACTTCCAGTATCCAAAGCCCCATATCCCCCACTTGCTGCTCTTGATGTAGCTCTGAGCCCCACAGTCCTACACCAGCCTAGGAAAATAACCCAGGGATTATCATCATCCAAGAAAAGAAGCAGCAGCAGTCTTCCAGCTTGCCTGGTAACTACAAGTAGGTCAGAAGGGAGCAGAAAAAACTACTGAGTTAAGCTACTGCCTACACACTTTATTAGTGCAGTCCCATGTCTGGCATCATATTAAACAACAACAAAAAATAAACCCTTTCTAAGCAGGACAGCAGCCCAAGGCATATTTAATGACCTAGAAAGACATGTGGAAATGACTATCCCCTGCTTAGGCTGGGCAAAAGGATTGTCACAAACCTAGACATTTCAAATCCTCATTATGCTGTAAAACAGCCATTTACTCAATAACAGCATTTCTCCAGCATAGTTGATGTTCTACAGAAATATGTCTGTGGCAATAAAAATGAAGCTCAGTAACTCAGTGGTAACTTCATATCTTGTAATAGATAAAATATGTGTGCAATCTTGAAGGGTATGTTGTTATACTGAAGGATATTACTATACTTTAAAGTGTACGGCAATGAGGATGAACAGAAATTGCCTGGTCTAGTATTATGTACTTAAAATACAGTGCATTGTACATGAGTGGAAATTGCTAGTTCTAATGCTATATATTTAATATGTGACTGTAAAAATTACCCAAACTAATTTATCCACTAGACTTATGTATCAGAAATATATTGTACATTTTCTGAATATGAGTTATTTATATTCACCAGGAACACTCAAACTCATAACAGCTCTATTTTCCATCCCTCCTAGATCTAGAAGTTTCCATGCAAAAACTATTTTTCATAACATGCATTATTATAGTATGCCTTTTAAATACTCGGTGAAATCCTCAACTCTTACAAACAATCTGGCTTCAAGAAGATCCTATGATCTAACCCAGTAGGTCCATATCGGCAGTCTCTTTTCTGATAAAAAACTCTCATGATAACAAATTGGAAGTTTTGCCAGAGAAAAGACAACTATACCAGGCCTAATACTCTTTGATAACATTATTTCTGGAAATCAAAATCACACAATCCACTATTTTAGCAGGGTCCTAATACAGACAGAGTAAAACCTTATAATACAGACTCATAGTTTCCAATCTGTACAATTAGTCCTAAGGATCAAATTATTACCATTATTTTAATTTCCACTGAGCTGGATAGTCAGCAATTGAGAACATGATGTTTTGAGATTAATGTTTAAATAAGATCTGTCCACTGCTATAGAACAGGTCAAACTTCATTAAATATAGCTATGCTATGGCCAAAGGAGTTTAAAGAGTAATCTCAGACTTATGTTAACTTCTTTATATAGCTCTTCTGATGACTAAACTAATTAATATAAATAAATATTGACTATATCATTCTGCATAAAGATGATGCTGACTGTATCATTCTGCTACCATTCCATCATACTCAATGCACATCATCTTTCTACATTGCATATCTAACTATCTTCATGCACCTTGAACAGGAAAGCCTTAAAAATTAACAGATAAAGTACACACGCCTCTGCTTTATACCGGTAAAGTGAATAGCTAGGAAAACTTTCCAAAAATCAGGCTATGCAAGTGCCAGTATTACTTCACCAAGAGGCAGATTCCCTTAAGTGAGATTCAATCCCAGATTTAGAGTATGAAATTTATTTTGGGTGGAATTTAGTGTGAGTTCTCCTGTGACAGTACCAGCTTCCTGTCTTGGCATAGAGATAAATACATTAAAACAAAAACCCCAAATCAAAACACCCCACAAAACCAAAGAGCAGGAAGTGGACATGACCTGTTTGTGCCTTATGAATTTCAGGTAACAGTACCTGAGCTGCTCTATAGCAGTAGGTACAATTCAGTGGGGATGAAGTATCAGTTATCAGTCACAGAAAACAATCAATCAGATGTGAAGATTTATCTCCATTGTCTTCTTGAAGAAGAATATCTGTTTCAGGCAATTCTAAAGCCTTTATTCCCTTTGAAAGGAAAAGGCTGCCACTAATATTCAGTCTCGGACTCTGCTTTTTGGAATAACATAACCAGGGCAGTCCAGTGATTTTTTGGCAGCATCTCCCAGGCCTCTGCACTGCTCACTCCTGCAGAACTTTAGCTCTCTTTATATACAATTTCACTTTATTCCTGTCTGTCTCCAAGAGGTCCAATTCCCATTCAAGCATCAATTGAGCTGAATAAATAATTCCCATGTTGTATGATTTCACTGGTATGATCACTTTAAGTCACTGATGTATCTCTTAATATAAAAAAAAAAATATAGAATATTTCAGAAACTTCTTTTTTAAACTTAATGTTTTTCTAACTTTGGAAAATGGAGCTGCAGGAATATCTTTTCATTGAATAGAAAAGACAGAAAAGTCATTAAAATTTGTGCTCATTCTGTGTTAAGATCTACAGAAATGCCTGAAACTTCTTTTATGAACCAATGATCAAACACACTGATTTTCTGTATTTATCTATTATTGTTTTTCACTTATGGAAGACTTTGAAAAAAGTTCCCATTATTGTTTTCTCAACAGTGGAGAAAAATTAAATATGTATTGAGCACTGTCATACATAATAATCACACCATTTCATATTCATTGGTACCCTCATAAATGAAACATAAGCTTTTCTGGAGGAAATTTTCACCTTGAAGGAAATAAAGACCATTTGCTTACCAAATATAAATGAAAGGGAAAGTATAGGAAAAACAAATCATATTTCTTACCATTGTAAGGGTGAATGGATGACTTTCCAGTGCAGACACTCTTGGACAGTGTAGAATAACATACTGAAACAAAATCAGCCAGAGAAAATAAAATTATGGAAAAGGTATGTTCAAAACATTCAGTGATGGGTTAGTACATACAAAAGTCATCCCTACAGACAATGCTATGTGAATAGCAGTGATTTTTTAGGGGCACATTAACTCACCTGACCAGGTCTTGCTTTAAAGTCATCTTTTATCATCCTTACTTCAAGGACATTCGAGGGATGGCTTATCACTGAAGTTATTGTGACCGGTTTATTGCTGCGGATGTAGCGGTAAAGCCTCTCCACACAGTACAAGCACAGAGGTCCAGAAATCCAAAACCAAGTCTATGGGAGAATAAAGCTATGTTATCTCAAGGACTTTTAATTTTATGTTTTCTAATTTCAAAACTACATGAGTGCTTGCAGAACCTCATTCCAAATCTACTGGGGACAGCGTTTTGGTCACAAGTAACCTCCACAGTTCACACACAGAAATCCAAGCATGTTGTAGAGGCTTAATCAGTCTAATCGGCAGCATCATCCACAAGCACAAACAATTTCAATCATAAAAGTCATCAGAAACAAAATGCTAATGACCTCATTTGCAATCATGTTGCTCTGGTTTTATGTAGTTGGATTGCAACTGACTTCAGCAGTGAATGACACAGTACATAGGCTGCTTCAAAATGTAACAGACCAAAGTGCTATAAAACTGGTTAACCTTTATGAAAAAAACTTCTTTGACTATTACCTTCTTCGATCATCTCTGGAACAAAAAAATAAAACCTAAGAAATAAGCATTCTTGTGCTATAGAATTTAGGCTTATATTAAACCAGTGTAAAATCATAGACAAGGGAGAGAAATGGGCACTTCTGAACCACAGTTCATTTGTCCCTGTGGAAGATGTGTATGCTAGACAAATAATGCCCTGGAAATGTCCATTTCTCTGCACTGATTGTAAGGGGAGCCCTGGGTGACTACCTCAAATGGAGACATTTGCAGCTGCTCAGCTAAATCCCATCGTACTAGTCAACTACTAAGAGCTTATGGCAGAGCTAACCACTAATTCCACATCTGCTCAGTCATTCAAGCCATGGCACTGAAGTGCTCCCAACCCCATCCATCTTCCCAACTTCTGAAGTTGCACATCAGCACCTCTTGCAACTAGCAGAGCATTTGATTCCCTCAAGCACCTCTGGCCTTAAAAACTTCAGTAGCTCAGAGGATGGGGTATTACTAAATGCATAAACCACTTCCAAATCAAAAGTCCTAAATCATGTTACAAGCTGCTAGAAGAACACTGAGGGCCCATTTGTTTCATGGCTCTTCCCATAGATGGCTCTAAAGTAGACATCTTAAGCCCCTAAGAAGACTGCTTGATGTCCTGTGGGTCATATGGAGCCACATATGCATTGATGCTTGTAATTCACGAGTGTTCATAAACAACAAAATACAAACCCAAAGAACTTTGTTGGAGGACTTCAATGTAGAATTCACTGTTTCTTATTATGACTACATGCTCCATAATAAAATGGGTTCCTGCTGCATCTAGTATGGGACATATGTGTTCTACAGAAAACAATGATAGTAATAAAGCAAAACTCCTGTGAGGTCTATTATGGGACTAACTTGAATGGTGGTTCTCGGACTCTATATTCTCAAACTTCCTAAGGCTACTTGCCAATACAGCCCAACTCATCTTTTCTCAAAAGAAAAGAGAAAAATTGGATGAATGAAAAGCTGCTGCCCCAAAGCATAAAGAATCAAAAGGAAAACGGAAAACAGAAAAAGAAAAGGCTTTTCTATCCCCACTGTCATCATACTCATTTACCCATGCCACATATAAAACAAGCCTGTCTGAGAACAACAGGCTATACAAAGCCAAACCACAACCAACTGCAACCCAAAAATGAGGATTAGGGCTTGCATCCGCATGGTAAAAAAGAGAACAAATGGAGTTTGATTATTTCAATTAACTACTGCGACACAATGCATACAAAGGGACCTCATGAATACGTTATATAAATGTTTCCTCTGAAGTGCTCCGCTGTAATTTAAAGTCACATTTATAGCAAGACCAATACATCTTTTATTGTGTTGTACAAAAAAGAACATTACAGCCAATCTCTTGACATTTTTCCACCCTCTTCTATGCACCGCATTGTAATGCAGTTCAAGGTTTAATGCAGATTGTTTTTTTCCCCACCAAATCTTTGAATGCCTTGAAAAGTTTTTAATAATATTTTCCATTATTAAAACATCTGGTCTGGAAAAGCAATAATTAGTGGTTATGGCTGACTGAAAGACTTGGCATGGCTTGTAATACCTGAAACGTCGGATCATACAGACCTCTGGGAAGTGTGACTGGAACTTGGGTTCCTCGGAACAAATTCTCATAAAGCTATTTTGCACAAAGGGCTCTGGTACTAAGTCCTCTGGGAAAGGCTCGGTAGTATAGTCAGGGAATAGCTCTTCAAAAGCCTTTGGCACCGTCATGTTCCGTCGGAGTGTTTTGTTAGGATTAAAGCAACCGGGAGGGTGTTCTTCTAAGTTGGTCTGGTACTTGAGCACTCCCCTGCAGGAAAACAAGAATAGCAAAGACACTGAATTAACAGTCAGAACCAAGTACACTATATCAATTCAAAGAGGGGTTTAGGAGGCAGTCACAAGGCTCATATTCTGTAAGAATATTTATTCCATTTGCTCTCAGGACTTTCAGTGAGATCGAAGCTTTGCAACAATAGAGCCCTCTGTCACTAAAGGCAAGGTTTAACTTTTCCAGCTCACTTGGCACTCTCCCACAGAACAGCCTCAAGCTTAATATTGCTTGAAAGGGGAAAGAGATTGTGGGAGCCTTGAAAGCATTAATCACATTTCTCATTCCATTACACCCAGGCTGTTTTCACCCATCCTTCCTTCAGTCAGCAAGCCCTGCTTTAAGGCAATCTGGAGCAGAAGTGGCCTAAATTGCCAAATCATAACTGCAGGAATGTCCCCATTACTTGTTTCTTATCAAGTTTACACACAGTTGTATAATTTGCTCCTTTGAATATCATATTATCAAAAAGAAAGGAAAAAGAAAGTCCTGCATGATAGCCAAGGAATCTTTCTTGCAAATTATTCAGCAGGCTCCATACTTGTTTTTTAAGCTAAAGTTAAATTTATAGTAAGATGAAGTGAGAACTTTTCAGCTGCAGGTAGAAGCTATGAAGAAAGAAGTGAAAACCTGAGATACTCTGGATTATCTCAACACATGAATGAATCATCGGACGCAGTGAAGAACCAATAATACTAGTAGTAAAATTCTCTATAACTACTATTTGCCTCCAAATCTGGATCTGATGACAGTAAAACTACAAGAAGGAATGTTTAAAATAACAAAGGGCTAAATGACAACCGTATAGGATGGGTCTGGGTGGGAAATAAAGCACACTGACACAATGCCTCGCGAGATGTGCCCTCTGAGTGCACAGCCATGCAGTGAAGGCTCATCTCAAGGGTGCAATCAAACTTAAGAACACCTGGTTAACCCTCCTCTCCCCAGCATATACACACAGCAGCAACAGTGACAGAGTTTAGTTTACAAGAAGAGAGACAAGTAGGACATCTGCAATATTCCCAACTTAAATGTGCTCCGACAGGCTACTGGCAATCTTCCCTATTGGAATGCAGTCCTGACAGGTAGTAACAAGCTTCCCGCATGGTCCAATGAATAATATACAGCTTGGAAATTAAACCTGCTCACTCTAAACTTCATGTCCAATCCTGGGAGAATCACCTGGGAAGTGTCCATGCGCCTACAGCCATGCTTTTGCCTGTATTTATTGCCCGATCATGCCTATCACTTGCATCTGGCACCACTGTCGGTCACTGCATATTTGCAAAGTGACAGATACCCTTGCATTATGCTAGTTCCCTACTCCATAAATATTATGGTGCCTCATGGATTTAGCTGCAAGTCACAGCACATGCAATATTCTTCCAGTCAACCTTCTATGCATGCCTGACAGCTGCTCCCACAGCATCTCTGTTCCCTGAACATCCCCAAAGAGGATTCAAAGATTTCCTTGAGACATTAATAGCTGAACGGCAAACATGAGCAACCCCCCTCCAGTGATCTCTAGTTTGTTTAAGCTATTACAAAGATGCTGAGTGGCAAATTGGGATGACAAAGCTGTCTGTTAACAGCAGCTGCAATGACTCCCATTTCTGAAGCTGTCAAGGGACAGCATCTTGTCTTACACACCCAAGAGCAGCTCCCAGAACAGATGAGTTCTGCACAACTCTTAAGGAGCTTAAGATAGATCCTCATATACTTTTTTGGTGCAATACTTCAATACATAAAAGCTCAGGATGGATATCAGTAAGTAGAAGACAGACGTCTTTATCAAACAAAACTGTGAGAGACAAAAAGGATATGTAATGTGAAAGTGTCCTACAGGCTGAACAACACAGCATGCAGGATTTACATGGGCATATATCAACTTCTGCCCCAGTTTTCCATCCCCAAAACAGAGATAAAATTCACTTCTGGCTAAATCTGGAAAACATAGATCATTATTTCTTGAGATATTTACGATGATAAACTAGAGGTCAATGATTCTAAGTGGTTTTATAGGGAATAGCTTCTCATCTCCTTCTGCTGCGCAGCTCAGCTCAAGGCGAGTTGCTTGAGGGGGTCTGCTATAGGTAAATGTGTAGATGGAATCTGAAAACTTTTCACCCTTTGGAAGTTAAATCCTTGGATAACTTTAGTGGCAGCACAAAGGCCTTATATTCAGCTCCTATGCAGCAGTATAACCTACTTAACTCCACAGTAATACCAAATTTGGATCAGCTGAGGATCTGGCTCCAAATGGTTTGTATGTTTGACAGCTCCTTACATTTGGTACTAGAAATATCAAGCTTCTATTTTACACAAACTATTTTCTGTTGTTGCTATTACTGCCTTAAGATACAGATAAATCAATGTAGATATGCACTAAGCCTTAAGCCACTGAAATGTTTGGAAGTCATGTTGAAGTACAAGAGTAATGAAAGTTTTTAAGGATAATTCCCTGACAGACTCTGTTTTCCCTAGCAGCAGGGATGAAAGAACGAACCAATAACATATGACAGATGACTTATATCACTTTATATACTGCTGAACAGTGCTTGGCTACCCCGAAGAAGAAGATACAATAAGAACATATCCATAATAATTAGAAACAAAACAAGAATCCAGGAATACTGTGGAAATGCTCAAAAGGAGAGAATCCCAAGAGAGGTAAATCCTCACCCAATCTGCCACAGGAGTTGCCTTGCCCTGTAGAGTAACTGGCCATTCACCGGCAAATCTCTAAGATATGCCATGCAGGAGTCATTTGGGCAACTAAGTGTGGGTATCTAAGCTTCCTTTATTCTCAGAAGAGTAAGAAGAATCTTCTAATCACTATCACCAACGGAGCCCAGAAATCAGCTCACTTGAGTGTAGATCTTTGTAGCAGAAGGTTAGTTGACACATCCTTCAGGCTCCATTGACTGTATTTATTAGAACTCATTATACTATAATGGGAGAAAGACACTTAGAAAACATGTAGAGAACTACATTTCACCATCTTACACTTGAACTGACTCCCACTCTTCATGACTCATTCTGCTCCTACTTCTAAATGACAGTTCTTTCTGATTTGCACTGAACAACTTTCCAATTCAATACTAAGGAGGCTGTGTACAAGATACTTGTTTAACGCTCGGTGAATTACTGCAGCCTTGGTTTGCAAATTTCTCCAATTAGACTTCTTCCTTCGTGAAATGGCAACATGAAGTGGTTAGGAATACAATGGACAAAGGATAATGTATAAGGAGACAAATAAAACTGTCCATGAAAAATACTGGAACAGACTGCCTAGGGAGGTTAGAGGATCTCAGCCACCAGTTCTTTTTCAAGAAGCTAGACAAATACTTGTCAAGTATAATTTATCAAAAGTTCATCCGGCTCAGACTGGCAAGAACAGGTTAGATCCACGCTCTCCAGATATGAACAAGAGCTTTGCCACAGCAAAATCAGTAAACAAATAAACTCACAGAGAACTGGAATTGTGTCCAGGAGTTCCAGTTGTTTTGAACTCATTCTTTCAATTCATCAGGTCTCAAGCTGTGTGTTTTGTTCAACAACACGCTCCTACTGTGATCCGGCCAGCTGTAATTACCTTTCAGTATTTACTTTAAGCAGAGGTGCTCAGTGTTGCCGCTTGTGTTTTAGTAGATGTTTGATCACATGGAGAAATAAACCTTGTTCAAATGCACCTTCCTTTCTCTGTCTCAATCTCTGGACATACTTCCACAAAGGAAATGTCAGAGATGTTAAGCGACCAGATTTTCACACAGCATATCTTGTGGAAGCTGCTTTACCTTGTTATAGAGATAGGTTTTGGTTGTGCCTGTAATAGACCCCTTGACCATAAGCTTCATGGCACATGTACACGGCTCTGATGCTTGTTAAAACAAGAAGAAAAACTAGTAAATATTATATCATAGAAATGAGAAGGAAATAATTAGGAAATCAGGGAGAGGCTGCTCCTTCACCCTCCTCAGAAGTCAAAATGGAAGGTAGAGAGGAAAGAGAAAGGGATGAAGAACTTTGCTTCACAGTCTCTCAGCAGCCAAGTAAGAAAGAGCTGAAAAGAAACAATAAAGTTGTCTTGATTTCCCACCAGAAAATGGTAAAATGGACGGGGAATAAACTTGTAAGTGAAGAAGTTTGTGCTAGCTGGCTGTAGTAACACATAGTTGTCAAAGCCATAGTGTGAAGTTTAAACAAACACCTGCTGAAAAAGTGAAGGGGATAGCATCTTGTCAAGAAGTTGGCCCACTGTGCTCAGGCAAGCTCAGGAAAAGCAGCAATCAAGGGAACCACTCTTTCTGGTTGCGCTTCAGGAAAAGGGATGGTGTTTTCCATGTACTTACCCAGAAACATGCAGCATCAGCAGCATATAGAAGACAAAGAAAAGGTTGTGTGTATACCAGAAGATGTCATAGTTTGAAACCCTGAAAAGAATAAACCATGGTTCAATGCTGTTTTATTCAGACGGAATCACTGCTGATTAAAAGTGGATCTGCGCACACAGAACATAATTATATACCACACAGTCATGTAGAACACTCAAAGCCCAGTATGTATTCCTACAGGCACACTGTACTTGCAAGCAATTAAGTGCTGGGAAGAAGTGACTGGCACAGAAGCAAGAAGATGAGAAAGAGGGATGAAGAACATGGAAGTACAGAGCCATCTGAAGAACTCTTCCTATACTAGGAGACTTCACTGCTTTCATAGGTTCCACTTAGCCCTTATCAGATCCTTACAACTAGAGTAGTTCTTCAGTCTCCAGGCTCAAAACTCAACCTCTTTACAATGAGTGCCTCCTTGCGTTCTCCCTGCCTCAATACAGGACTGTGGTGTTTAATGTCTCACTTCTAGTGCAACATACAAACAGGCAGCATAGACAACAGCAGAAGGGCGGATGGGAAAGGCAAAAGAAACTTGAGAGGGTATGGAGTGGAAGGAGATACAGGAGGATAGGGAACTAGAGCAAGGACACAACAAGAGGACTGGTAGGAGAAATCTCAGGCAGGAGATGACATACAGTAGGGCTTAGAATCATTGGAGGAACAAGAAGAACATTACCACTGAGAATATCAGGAGAGGTGAAGGGGAAGGATGCCTTCCTTTCATCAGTAATTTGTTAAGTAATGCAAAAAGAACCAAGACCAAAGAAAATATCCATCTGGAATTGTTTTCTATTAAGCTTGTTTGTTTCTTCTTGAGTAAAATAGTCACGAGAAAATGACAACAACCAAATGGTTAAGAAAATACTCTACTTCATAGCACACAAGTACAGCCCTCACACTACACAGCATGGTAGGAAAGTCCCTTCCAAAACCAAAAAAACCTACCCCATTCATAAGCCAAAACAACTCTAAAATAACAAGTAACCTTAACTCTGAGAACACAGTTTAAGAAGCTACTCCTCCAACATAACTAACTTCTGTCTGAACTTTTTCCCCTCCTATGGCCTTTTACACAAACAACTAACTACCTTTGCTTCAACACATCTGAAACATACATTGCATTTGTTTCTGTCTCACTTTCTCAGGAGAGAAAAATTACTGCTAACAATCTGAGGCCCACCAATGTAAAATCCAAGCAAGGGCAGTTCTAAGGAACCCAGAAACTGGGCTCTGAAACCTGGCCTTCACCTGGCCATCCTTCTCCCATTCAGCACCACACTAACCCTCTTTCCCCCTTGAGGCTGCTCAAACCATTTCTCACTACCCACCCTGCTAGCATTCCCATACAGCCACTCAGCATCAGTAAGGAGCTGTGAGAGTGAACACCAGTAAGGCAGATCCAAACAATACTTACTTTCCTCTTTGAAAACACTAGCAGCTAGTTCAATCCTCCTAATACTTATTCACACAGTTTACTGAACAAGTAAAGGCACAAAAATAGCAGGATAATCATGCATAGAAAACATTCAGGAAGAACATAAGAAGGAAGCAATGATTAAGTAGATCAGTGTGCAAGAGCGGATTAGGGCTGAAATCCAAGAGTGTATAATAGTCTTCAAATAGTCTATTTTTAAAAAACCCACTTTCTGATAGGCAGTGAACATTCTCCTAAGACTACAGCATGAGCTTAGCCATCATAAGACACATGAGAATCCACAGGGAAAGAGATTGGAAAGGGACAGAAAGAGGCACACAGAAGCTTGTTTCCTTATGGAAGAACACCACAAAGACAAGCTTGAGCCATAGGCCTGAGAGAGAAGCCAGGATAAAATTTCTAAATAAGAATTACTGCCCGGGTACCAGGAGATGCAGACTGTCTCTTCAGGGCTTTGATTGCGCTGGCTAGATGGCACAAAGACGGGAAAGCACTTGTGCTTATAGTAATTGAAGAAGGAAGTAACAGGCATGTCACTTAAAAAGATGGAAAGCTTTGTTGCGTGAACCCCTGAATTATTATTTTCAAGAATATGTTTGCAATTAGATGCATCTTCCCAAGTTTCCCAATCATTAATAAGTGCTGTTCTTTTCTCCTAATTTAACACGGCCTTGGAGAAAACAGGGCTTTGTTCTGGCTCACTGCTGCAGAGTGAAGTAACTGTTTTATTTTTCCATCTTCCCAAAACCAGCTTTCTTTTGCAAGCAGAGCCATCTGTGTGGACTATGTAATGTGCAGCCATGCCTGACATCCAGCACAGCAGTCTTATCCCGCACTTCTGCAGCCACACAAAAGTCTCAACTCTGGAAGTATCTTTGTCTACAAAAGGAGCACAAGTATTTGCTGAACTACTTTCCTGAATCGGCATCTGATAACATTGCTGCTCTGGAAAGACAGATTTAGTTCAGCAAAGTTCAAAACCACACATCTAGCTCACATCAGTCAAGCACCATTAATGTTTGAAGATATGGAATTAAAATATCCTTCAGTGTTTGCTGAATTGAGATGAGGTATTCACATAATCACTCTCTGAATCCACCAGAGACTGATATAAAAATCAAGGGACATTTTATATGCTTCAACTGCAGAATCCAAGCCTTAAAAAGGCTATAGTGTTGGGGTAGGCCCTACAAGGTACCAGTCACTCAAATGTACTATAATAGGTGTTCAATAATGCTGGTGCAGAATGGGAACCCATTGGAGAGTCAAGCATTTGATATTCTGAGTCGATACTGAATTGTTGCTTTGACTTATAATCAGCATTAAAAAGAATATATCTGACAACCAGAAGCCAAGCTTTAAAAAAGGGACATTCTACTTAAGTAGCACAATTCTATTTTTGGTTTTCTTCACTGCAGCTTTTTTTTTGTTGTTGTTTCTGTTTTTTTAATTTGCTGAAAATAATTAATAAAGTTACCGACTTAATTTAGTTCCACTGTACTTAATTTAGGCATTGGACAGAACTTCCCATATGGTGAGTTTACTGCCTTCCCTGTGCAAATAGGAAAAGAGAACTATTTGAATTTTTAAAGGTCTAGATTTTTAACTGCACATTCCTCAAACGGTATTTTTCTCTGAAGGCAATTTAATCAGGTTTTGTGACTTTTTGAATACAAAATTCACTGTGATAATTTACCCACAAGCTAGTAAAGAAATAGGTCAAGAAAACTGGTACTTTTAACACTCATTTAAATGCTCCTTGACTCATATTGCATTTACTCTTCATTTCCTCTGATCAGTATGGAAATATGATTATTCAAATGGAATTTTTCAGCATAATAATCTGATTATGTCTTACCTGATGGCATACGTAGAAGCTGTACACATTAGGAATAACACTAACACCATAATGACTCCAGTCAGACCTGGAACTAAAACGGACATAAGATAACTTGCATTTGAACTGTGCAGAGATATACTTGCTCCTATGACATTTTAAGAAAGCGGAAACATTAGACATACAAATCATGATTCAATCAAACTCTTGCATGCATTTATCTCCTGAAGACAATTCATGTATCAAACTAGACAGGGAAGAAGAGATGTTTCCCAACATCCCAAAGAAAACTACTTTATTCCTTGCATTTCACCATGCACCACTAATTTCCTATTACGCTTTGCTCCTGTAGTCTTTTGCTCATAACATTCGTCTATAAGCAGGTAACCAAGAACAAATCTTGTCTATTTATTTGTAAGACTGACTGCACAAGTTTCTACACCTCTTTTTTACTCTAAACCCTAAACTCTGTTTATCATAACAATTAAAAACCTGGTCAGGGAGAGAATTTCAAGCACACCAGTTTCTATGCAAGCTGTCACTACAATTGTTTGCCAACCGATTTCATCCTGGAATGAGAAAGGGCCTGAAATTACTCTCCATGGCACTGTATCATGCTTGAAATTGCCGCCCATACAGCAAGATCTGTGAGAGTAATCCACAGCCAGCATCTGAGAAGGAAAGGTTAAAAATATTAAGGACTGGACTCACCTGCTCAGTGGCAGACTTGCCCAGGGGGGTTGTGGAGTCTCCTACACTGGAGATATTCAAGGCCCGCCTGGACAAGTTCCTGTGTGATGTACTGTAGGTTACCCTGCTCTTGCAGGGGGGTTGGACTAGATGATCTTTTGAGGTCCCTTCCAACCCTTGGGATTCTGGGATTCTGTGATTAGAACTAGTCTAGCCTCAGCTCTTTTTCAAATGAAAGGAGAGAAACAAATATTTCTGCAGCATGATTCACCTCTTCCTAAAGTAGAATCCTGTCCATAAAATGCATTAAGCCATCAGCCTAAAGTTGCCAAAATTACCACTTTTTCAAAATTGTCATTCCAGGAACTAAGAATCTGAATTACGAAGCTAAAATCCATGACACATTGCTTCAAAACCTTTTACTACGCAAAGAATCAGTTTTTTCAGCATAGTCTCTGGTCACCCTAAAAGCCACATGTTTGGGTTTAAAGAAAGTCAATCAGGCCAATTACTAAAGCTAAAGAAGTGCTGGTTTGTCTACGAACATAAACATCTAAACCAGCTTTCATGGTTTCATTCATATATTTTAATGGCTCAGGATCTTTTACAGGCTCCTATCCTAATGATAAGAATGAGCTAATATTTTTTGATATTCGTGATTTTAGACTCTTTAGCAACTTCAAAACATGGGTTTTTACAAACTTCTCAATATCCACTTGTTGAAAAGTCTAATACCCCATTTCTGATACATCCCAGCCCACTTCTCAGTTTTACAAACTGTAGGAAAAATTCTGGTCCTACAATCAATGGAAGTTTTGTCATGGGCTCCATAAGAAACAATTTCACTCCTTCATGGAAAGGTTACAATTAAAAGTACTTGCAATAAAAAAGTGCATTTTTTCCAATTGCCTCCTTCTTCATTTCTTTTTTCTTAATCTGATTTGATGTGTAGCATGCAATCAGTCGCCCCTCTGACACACATACTTCCAACCCTATTGCAGTACAGCCCTTGATCTAGCTTTCTACACTGTCACTCAAGCCAAGGTGTAAAAGGTCACCAAGGTGTAAAAAGTCACCATTCAGTTCTTCCAATTCTCCATCAAACTGCAAACAAGGAATCACTCACAAACTTGCTCCAATTCATCAGTGCATGTTTGGAGCTTCCTCTCCTCCATGTCTCTCTTTTCCTCCAGTAACTGTAATCTTGAATACTTGTTCCTCCCACAGCTAGGAGGAACATATACGTTATATGTATATTATGTATATTATATGTATGATTTTATATATATATAATAATAGAATAGTTATGGTTATATAATATGAATATATGATATATATAATATTAAATCGTATCTATAACATACATATATATTTATAAAGTGTATATATATGTGTGTGTGTATAAAATCATGAATACAAGGAGGTTCTTTCCTGGACAGATCTGAAAAGCCATCACACTATAAATTCTTCCAACTCTTTGTTCCTTTTCCTCACTGTGTTAAAAAGAAAAAATCAGCCAATGAAGCTAGCTCTGAACTGTTTGTGAAGAGACCAATTTTCTGCACATTTGCGCAGCTTCCAGTGCAGCAAAATCTTGGTCCCTGTCTGGGCACTCCTTCAGCCCAAACAATAATGTTAGTTAGCAGTTGTTACCATGGGCCATGATCTGAGCAAATTTAAATTCAAGATGACTTACAACCACTGCTTTTTGCAATAGTGTGCTCAAACTTTTCCTGGCTATCAGCGGGTAAAAGTACTTTCACCTTGCAGCTAGAGAGGTCTCAAGATGGCCCCAGATGCCAGCACACTGTTTTATGGGGCCTCTACACTGTTTCTCCACCCCATGCCCTTCTCCTTCATCCAAGATATTAAATGTAATCTTTAGCTCTTGTTCTGATTCTCCCTCCTCATCTATAAGTTCCTCATTTGTCACTTACCCTCTTTCAAGCCTCCACCACTGATTCACTACCACCACCAATTACCCAACCTATTTCTACTTAGCAGGTACAGTATACCTCAATTTCTATCATTTCACTTTCTCAGTTCCTCTACTCTCAACTCATTTTAGGGTTTTTGGAAAGCACTTTCCCACAGGCTGCTAATTCTAGTAAACATATTGGGATTGACAGATCTAGAACCCCATTTATTGCTGTCCAGATGGAGACTCTTTGGGACCTTGCCCTACATGCTACCAAGCTGGGATTTTTGTGTTTGATGTAAATAAGGGTAAAAGAAAGATAACATCAGGAAGGACCTTTACCTGCTTGTGAAGCACTAAAGCTCAGGCTTGTGCCTACCCCTGTATACCCACACATTCCTCCCTTCTAGATTCCTGCACCAAAAATGAATTTGCTTATTTATTCATTATGAGTGCTGAAGCCTGATTCCTATGTAACAGTTTAAACTGCTCTGAAGTCAAACCAACCCTTAAATAAACTAGTTGAAGCAAGACCACTTATTGTTATGCTGCTTTTTTTCTAGAAATTGGATCATTTAGGAATTTGGTTTTAATATTATGCAGAATCTCTGTTTGAAACTAATGATTTTCCACTGACTCATCTGTACAACAACAGCTTTGAAGACGCAGCTCATCCTACTACAGGGCTTATGTAACTCCTCCCTCCTGACTATTGTATAAGCAAACCCAGGTTATACTAACACAAATAATATATCTCAACCTAGCTGAGATACAAGGAATGGAGCAAGGGAACACAGAGCCACTGTGCTTTGTCTGGAGAGTGACGATGAGAAGTAGCAAACTTTCTCATTCAGTTTTGCAACAGACTTACCAGTAGCAAAAAGCAGCTTCCTCGGGTCCTGAAAAACAGACAGAAAAAAGAAAGAATCAGCATACATGATGTTGCATCTCTATGAGTAACGTCATAATAACAAGTAGCTCATAAAGCTCACACACTTGAAGGCATAAACAATCCCTAAATCTGGACGCAGGAATGGATTTGGTATTTGCAATTCAACATAAACTAAATCTTCAGCCGCTTCATTCCCCCCATGAAGACAATTCCGATCTGTTGTGAAAAACTGGGATCCAGATAGCTTTACAGTTAATCATTTTTTGAAAGCTCAAGTTTACTCAGTTACCTCATACCTTTGGGAGGATGGAAGGGAGCAGAACAGAGAAATATTTTGATTTGAAAGGAAGGACAAGTGGCAAGCATTTTACTGCCAGTAACATTACCAAGAGATTTGCAGTGGTCTCTAGTGAAGGAGGACTAAACACGAAGGAGATGACAAACAGAAGGCCAGATGTTCCTGTGTCCTTCACCACGTGTGGAAGGGAAAGGGGATATTTCGACCTCACAGGAAACTGCCTCACTCCCCCTGAGTCCTACATGTCATGAGGTTTTGTCTTCACTGCAGAGAAAATCTATTTTCTTTTAAAACTTACAGTAAAATGCAGCGAGGGGAGGTGAGAGTTTTCCTACAGGTCTGGAAAAACAAAGCATCCCTCTCCCTGACCTTGTCATCCAGATGTGCACAGCCATGTAAAGACGATGACAGCAGCATCCAGACTGCCCGCCACAGTTAAAAACAAGGTTTAAGTGGAATTTAAGCACAGAGGTTCAAGAGCTACTAGTGCACATAAAACCTGGGAGGTTTCAATTCTACAGTTACCAAAGACTTGTTATTATCTCCATTTTCTATTGCAAAATTCCCAAGGCTGCTCAGCACAGGCTGGCATGAACACCCCGGCACTTACTTGCCCGGGGCAAGCTCTTGCTAATGTTCCTAATGAGGAACATTAAGTTGTGGCCTAAGTCTTTTAGACCACTCCTAACACATGCAGACACTCGAGGTCAACCCAGAACCTCAGCACAATAGTTGGTGTTGGCATGTCTGTCTGCCATAGAATAGCTCGGTGATTAGATCATTCACCCAGGGAGAGGAAGACCTTGGCTGTTGGTCCTTTTGAGCCCAGGCTGAGTCAAGCTCTCCTTTTCCAGGAAAGGCTGCAGCTGGGATAGGGTCATTCTAAATATTTCCTAATGAAGGTGGTAGAAAGAAATGCAGACTTGAGACTAGAATCAATATAAACAGAGATAATTTGACTGTAGCCCAAAAAAGAAAAGAGTCTTGAACTCCGGTCTTACTCCTAAAATCTGCAAGTCTCTCTCCAGTGCCAAATGCATAACCAACAACCTAGAGCAGGGACTAGGAGTCTGGTGTGCCTGCAAGAGATCTGCATCACAGTCAAAGCGGGCAAACCACGTATTTCATAAGCGGAAGTCAGCTTACAGCCCAGTTCACACAGACAACTAATTCCACTCAGCACATATACTCCAGTTGGCACTGCAGTTTAAAGATGCAAAATGAGTCCCAAATCCCACTATCCTCAGATCCCCAGGACCTGTCACATAGCCCTGCATTGCAAATAGTGGAAATGCAGAACATATTTTCCCAAACAGCAGCAGGCCCACCCAAGGAACAGAGCAAGGCAGAAGAGAAGCACGAACACAAGGTGCAAGGTGAAAGGACTTGATGACAGCATTCATAATCAATAGGACTAAATCCCTCTGGATTTAATAAGAAATGCTCAATACATGCTTTGTCCAGAGAAAGAAGTAAAATCCACAGAAATTCACATGATGGTGAGTTTTCCGTGCACAGAACAGCAGCACTATAAAGACCAAAGGTTGGATCACGCAATAGAATTGAAAATACAAACACCCATGTATTTATATACTTAAATGCAAAACATGAAAGGGCAGCTGTCTCACCTCACCACGATAGTTCGCTACATTTATTGCCAGAAAGTCTTCATTGTAGTTCTCAGAGAAGTTAAGAGCGTTCACCAGATGAGCAGCAACATGTAAGACTGAAAGAAACAGTAAATCTGAGGTCCATAAACAAGAGGCAGATGTTCCTCTGAAGTACAGAAAAATGGCTACCCAGATGCCAAGCTATAACCACATCATCTGCATGAGATGCATCAGGGACTAAGGAATTCTTTTTCAAAGGTAAATCAGGTTATAGATATTGACGGCAGAAAGCTGCATGTATTTATATGCATTTTACCACTACAGCAATTATTTTCGCACTGCAATGTTTCAGCTGGGAGACAACACCGAAAGGTGTCCACACAAGAATGTTCTTTCACCAAACTGGGTATTTGTCTGCACTGCTCCCTCTTCTGCAGATAAGCTGGCAGCACCCTATTTCTTCACTGAAATTCTTTAGGCACAATAAAGGGTCACTTGCAATGGCAGATTTTGGCCCGTTCTTATATACCTGTCCTTTTAGAAACTGGGATTTTAAGGAAAGGCTTGGCATTAGAATATAACCCCAAGTGTTTGAAGGGAAAATAAACCACAACCCACACACATCTGACAAAGCACTCACAATTTGAGATAGGGAAGCACAGAGCAAGACTACCCCCAAATGTACTGTACAAGAAAAAACATGACGTTCTGCTTCAGTGTGTGTTCACACACAAGCTGCTACTCAGCACAGTAAGATCTCACCTGAAAAGATGCATATTGTAACACCACACGTCACATGGAAAGTTTTACTTTTATCAAGCAGCCTTCTGGTTTTCCTGCTGGCAACCTAATAAGAGAGGAATTCAAGCAATCTCTCTTCTAAAACATAGCAAACAGAAAAAATACTAACAGCAACTGAGGTGATGTAATAGCAGCTTCAGCTTTTACAAAGCTTAACACCCTTGCATGCATAGTACCTAAATGTAAAAACAACAGGATTATGTCACCAAGCCAATTTTGAGACCTTAATGAAGAAATAACAGTTGGGTCTGTATTAGATGTCAAGAGCACATAAAGAGCCCTTCTGCCCTTCAAATTTAGGAATTCCAGCATTAACTGTTGCAGGCAGCAGATTCTCTAGTGAACAGGATCAGAGGGAAAGGGGTATGGCATGCACAAATGCATCTATAGGCATCAAGTCTTATAGGTACTGTCATATGATGAACAGAACTCATAGGTTCAATTTGCAACCATTCAGAAAACATAAATGTTCCTCAAAGTGTTACTTAAATTTCTGTAAAAGCAACTGGTGAATTACAAATAAACTAAATTATTCTTTACTGAATATTGGCATAGGAAACAAACCCTCTTAGCTCTGACAGAACTTCTTCTCCCATGCTAATGGCTATATCAGATTGAGTATTTTTATTCAAGCTTCTGTCACCTCCAGTAGGACGCTTCTGGTCATGCAGAGACAAAGTTCTTTTGCTCTGTTGAACTCTACTAGGAAGCAGTCGAGAGGACACAGATGGCTTTTATATTAGAGTTGGGAAAGAAGGAGACTTTGTCTGGTTACAATTCCACAGCATTCCACAGGTTACAATTCCCTGCGCTTTGAAAATGCACTGCAAAAACCTTCGCTACAACAAGTCCAATCAAACCAGACAATGCCAGTCAAGGCAGTCTTCAAAGGAGTCATGAATCAAGGATGAATGTCTGATACCTGCACCATGCAGGCCCATACTGTATAATAATAAATAGGGAAATAACAGACTTTTTTTCCTATTATGTTTAGACTAAACAGAGACCAGGGCCCTCATCTTCACTGCTGCTGCATTCCGAGGACAGTGCTTACCTTCTGAGATCCTCGCAGGAAGGCCAAGAGAACACGGCACATTGGTAGAAGGACCAGGCAGCAGTTGAGATTGAGGACAGATGCTGAAGCTCTGCTAACACACAATCCTAGCTGAACAAATATAGCAAGAGTTAGATTACAAGGAGAAAAGACTCTCTAATGGTTCAGGTGACAGCGTTCACCCTCCTGTTCTTTGCTGTGAAACTGAACAGCTCCCATGCTCTCTTGAGTCATCAGAATAGTGGAGTTTAATGATGTTTTACGTGTTCTGGAAAAAAACATGTTTTACATCAAATTAATTTTGTCAGCAGTTATACCAGCAAATGACAACTTTCTACTGAAAAAAACAATACCCTCATCACTGCCCAAAGCCATATGGAAGAAAACATATCTGAGACAACAGTAATCATCCACTGAGAAATTACCTGAACGCTTCAACAGACTTAATTAAATCAGAACGAGGGATAAATACCGTGAAGACACTACACAGCTACTTAAGTAACATGTAAAGATTTCCTGGTAAAGAAGCCAGAAGAAGATGTAAAATAATCATATTGATTCAGTGAAGCTGAAATGATAATATTGTTTCAAGGAGCGTTACAGAATCCTCACAGAACTCATCCATTCACACTGTGCAGTGCCATATTTGGACCTAAAGAAAGTAGGTTTTCTTCAGTTTAACTACTCAATAGCTGGGAACTGTAATGAAATCTAATTTTACTAATGCTTTCACTGGTATATTTGGAACTTACATAATTAGAACAAAACCACTTGTCAAATGAATGAACAAAGCACACATTAATGTCATAACCCCGTATTTTTTAATCTTATTATATTCTCTCATTCATTTGTGATTTTTAAAGAAGTTAGCAAAATGCCTTTGTTCTCCTAGTTATTAGGTTGCATTACCATTTTACTAGCTTATATAAAAGATGCTTTTAGACTGTCAACAGATTTCTGGAAAGGTATTTCTTACCGTGTTCTCTAATACCCAAGTTTTTCAACTCCTGAAGAAATTAATAGAAATCCATTAGAAGCTAATTCAAATACTGCAGAGATATGCAAATGATTTGAACAGGTAAGAATTATCTCATTAAAAAATATAAAAGTTATATTACTTTTTCAAAACAAAACTTTATGTCAGCAAAGAACATCTCCTATTTCTCAGTCAAAAAAAAAAATCAGCAGTGAAACATTTATTATATTCATATGCTAATCATCAAGAATTAAAAAATGGAGAGAAACAAAAGGTTTATTGGGGAATGCTATTTTTTCACAGAAATTATTAGAAAAGCCTGGTAATTTCAAAATTTATAATTGTTATTAGTTGCTTTTTACAGACTTATCTACATGTCACAAAAAATATATGAACATACAAACTAAACCATGTAACTGGGCTTCAGTGTGTCTAGGAAGATCCTAAGCACAACGGCACGGCAGGAGCTTCTTACTGTCATAAAACATCAAAACTGCCTGCTCTCACAGTTAGTAACACCCCATTTGTACCCTACATTCTCTGCAGTACATCTGGGCACAAAACTGGCAGGCAAACAGAAGGTAAAGATGCTCAATCTACCTGAAGCATCAACCTCTCCACCTATATTCTGTCTCTTTAATGGCCACTTTACATTATTTAGTTGGGCATGATTGCTAGGGACCTCCTTATCTGTGGGAGATGGGACATTGCCACCTTCCATAGAAGAAAGCAGTCATGAGGGCACCCTCTCTCAAAAGCTGCCCATGAGAAACAGGAGCAAGTACCCCATGAAATCTGCTCTGCCTTGTTCTCTGTCATGTAAATGTGGGATCCCTGGCAAATACCAGAGAGCAGATCTCACAAAAGTTATACTGAGAAGGACAGCAGAGGCATCTCTAACCTAATGAATTATAGAAAAAAAGACTGGAATGAAGCACATCACTTAGTTCTTTCCCACTCTCCAGACCTTCTCCACAGTTTCTTCCAAAGCACTGTTAGTCCTTTTTTCCCTGACATAAAATCTCCCTCCTTTGCTTCTGCTTCATGTTACTTCACACTCTGATCATATGCACAATGAGAGATTATTCTTGCTACTTTTCCCTCACTAGTCATGCTCCTCAGACTTTAGGTCATCCTCTCTTTTCCCCTCTGGACTCTCCCAACTGGTTATCAGCCAGATCTGGTCCAGAGCTCAAGTGCAATTGAGCACCGGCTACAATGGCTACAGCCTTAGAAACTAAGCTGAGATTTTACTGAATGTTGACGTCACTTCCCACTTCAAAGTATGATTTTAGAAGAAAATGTGAACAACCACAATAAATATTTCTCTATCCTTGCCTACAGTAGCTTAAAGGGACTTGAGAACATTGCAAATATTTTTCGGCTATCAGATAAAACGCAGTACCCTTGAAATCACTGCACTTAATGGCGAGCAAAATGTCTCTATGATGTGTTGTTTGCATATACAAGACTGTCTCTATTTTCATTAATTATTATTCTTCTAAAAGGAAACTAAAAATGAGCTTTATACCTCATAAAAGTAGTAAATTCAAAAACATGGTCATTAAACACATATAAGCATTTTTATGAGAGCTTTGCTGATGTGCTATAGTATTACAGTGGTTTAAAGAGCATGATTTCAAAAACCCAAGAACTATGTAGAACTAACGTCATGCAAAATCCAGAAATAAACTGAACAACTTTTATAGCTCTCAAATAACACCCAAAAGGTGGAAAAAGTTGCAATTACAGTTAATAAGTAAAGCAATTTGAGAACTGTAATCATTTCTATTGTACGACCTATATGACACATTATTAGTTTCTCAAGAGCTTATGTTGTCTTGGAGTTTAAACATAAACCAAGCATGATATTTGTTATTCTACTTTATGACACACAACTATTCTTCTTACAAAAATTTAACAAAAGAGCCTAGTTTGGAATAGTCTACAATAGAGATAATTCTACACTGTATGGCATTAAATACCTGAAATCATTTAGTGTAAGAAATAAGTAAAATGCCAAACAATTTAACTGTTGAAAAAAACATGAACCAGTGATGATGAGCAGAAAGAGCTAAACTACTAACCTCCGTGGATGTTTTTGCCATTTGCTATTCAACAAATAGCAAATATTCATGACAATTCAATTACTGTGGAAGAATGCCCTTGCATTAATTTAATTCAATGCTATCAGCATCTCTACAAAAGAAAATAAAGAGAGCAGGAAACTACTTCTTTGAATGTGCAGTGCACTTCTAGGAAATCTTTATGCAAACACTTTCACCGATGGTTCATTTAAGGTTTTATTTGGAAGAATTAAAGTTGGGCAATGCTTGCTACAACAAGCCCATGACCAATTTGAAAACAATAGTAAAAGTAATACATTTAGCAATGCTTAGAATCACAACTCATGCAAGACACAGAAGAATAACACAGTACTAAGTTTGCTCTTAACATATATCCAAAGGCTAAAAACATCCCCACGAAACTAATTCTTTCCAAATGGTTTCCAAGCGGTTTCATTCTTGACTTCCTTCGCATTGCCTGGGTGACATGGCAACAAATTAACATAGTGCATTGTTGGATTTTTATACTATAGTAGAATGAAAGATGATTTTTCCTCCAAGGCAACACACTGGTTCTAGAAGGGAATATATGTCCTTATTCTCCTTCTATGATTCTATGATTAAGTAGCTAAGAAATGAAAGACGTATAATCCTCTTTTCTTTCTAAGATTATTGTTTTAAGGAAAAAAGAAGTATTATTTAATGTTAGTACTATGTGGAATTTTTGTAGGATTAAAAACCAGAGGAAAAACCACCCCAAAAATCTCTGCTGGAAACTCCTTTTCATCCATCTTTGCTGACACCATGTCCAAGCATTTGGTAACTTCCTTCTGTACTCTGCCTACCCAGTATCACACACACTGTTAGCCTCTTTCATGGAGGGGAAAGAGGCATAGAAAAACTAAAGGACTAATCGAATGCACAGAGGAGATCTGTGGCAGGGATAATAGGGAGTTTTTTGTCACTGTTCACTTGTAACTCACCAAACAGGCATTCCTTGCAGGTTTTCCTTCTCTTTCTGTCCACATATGAAGGTTATGTCTCATTTTATGCACAGTCCCTTGGTATTAGGTGTACTCCTCCTTCTGATTAAACAGTTCACTCGATCTGAAGCAAGCAACTATCTTAATCTGGAATGCAATATTAGTTTCCAATTTCCCTGATAATTTCCAAAGTGTATTCACTTACAAGATTTCAGACCAAATGTTCATCTTTATTCATCTATTAATCAGTTTGTTTGATCTGTCAGAATCCTGACCTCAGGAAACACCTCAGGTTTAGTGTGTGGTGTCCTGACTATGGCAGGGGGCTGGAACTAGATGACCTTAAGGTCCTTTTCAATCCTGAGTATTCTCTGAGTCTCTGATTCTGTCTGTGTTGCTGAGTTACAGGAGTGCCAGGCAGGATGATACACACACAGACTGATCACAAATTATCTTCCAGATCCCAGACCATCCTTCTTCTGTAGCAACAGTGCAAACCATTACAGTCTTTTATATATTAATTTGTAATAACAACTTGGATGTTTGATCCTGAAAGATGCAGCATGAGCAGAACTCCACAAATTTTGTCTTGATTCAAGGGATTAAGTGTACCTAAGTCCCCTCAAGAGATTCACATAACACTGCAACTCATGGCCAGAGCAGTAAGTTGGTTATTGTTATATCTGAGTCACAGTCACATAGGAGTAATGCCATGTCCACTACTAAGGGCTTCTTTTCTGTTGAATTACTTCCCCTTATCCCACACAGTAGGTAATATGGTCTGTAAAACCGGTTTTCTGGATTGTAATGCACCTATTTTTAAGACCTGTCATTGCTGGAGTACCATGGGAACCCTGCAATAATACATACTATAATGAATAATCAAGTAATGAAACACTTTGGCCATAATTCAGTTCTGTTCCACACTGAGTATTATGCCATGATCATCTTAGAACAAGGAGCAGTGATGACAACAAGGCTATTTTTAACACCGGTCTACATGATACAGTTGTAAAAATTGCAGTTAATCATTCAGGATGTACCTCTACTAATTGAACCTCCACTATTAAGAGTTTCATAAGAAGTTCTGCCAACGTGGAAGTTCTCCCATAAAAGTTAGCAATACAGACGTCCTTCACAGGACAGCAAAGATGATGAACTCTGGACTGTCCAGGAAGAACAAGGGGTTGGGGGAATAAATGCTTTGGCAAACAAAAGGTCTAGGATAAGGCAAAGAGAATGCAAGAACTGATTTACTTGCAAATTCAAGGGAACTATCAAGATAAGGTCTTGTGGATTAACACCCTGAGTCTTCATCAAGGAATCCTGCATATATATTTATGTATATATATAGCTTCCATAGCAACATAAATCTATTATTAGACATTTTTGACACATGTAACACTGTAAAGAGCAAATCCCAAATAGCCTGGCTCATGACCATGAAATAGAAAAAACCACACTGCATTAAGGAAAATAGAGGGTCAAGACACACAACTCCTTTCAATGCCTAGATGGGGGGAAGCAGGCTGCAGGATGGTTGCATAAGGATCAATGAAAGCAGAATTGGGCCTCAGTTAGTAAAATCTCTACCATTACAATAAACTAGCAAGGAGAGACATGCAAGTTAATGGAACATCTGGAACCTATTCCAAGCAGTGAATAAAGATGACATAATTGTACTGCACAGTAAGAAGGCAGCAACTGTATAGATAAAAAAAGCAAGGCAGCACTTTTCCTTTTCAGTCCCATTTTCAGTTATTCAATCTTTTCCCAATGAGATCCTTCTGAGGATGCATTTTCTTCACTTTGCTCTGAAACCCAAAAGCTTATTGCTTGCATTAAAATCCATTTGACTACATTAGAGTTATTTCAACAGGGACTAGAGAGTGAATAGCAAGAAACCTTTTACGCCATGACAAGATGAGCCCAATGTACCTTCTGTTCATGGGGAACCCAAGCAACAAAAAACAGGTATTTCATTAAATGCTGCTAAGAGCAAGATTTAAGTTCTATAATAAGTCCAGTACTGAATTCAGGCCTGAATTTGTGGGTCACAAGCAAGCAAAGTTGGAAAAAAATACAGCCAAACTCATCTGAAGGGAGAAATCTTGAAGTCTGCAAAGAAATGAATCATCTGGACAATTTCTTTGAGCAGATACAAAACCTCCAACAATGAAGATTTTGGAGTGATGTCAGGTAGTTTATGAATCCTCCCTCCTGTAATTCATGCCTACTTCATCTTGTAAGATCTATCATGAACATGAAGATCAGAATACTCCTTCCTTTTTCGCCACACTCTTTTATAACAAATCCTTGCCTTTTGGGTGGTTCCTGGGCCTCCCTTCTTTAAACAAAGTAAGTCCACAAGTTAACATTTATTAAATTAAGAAAAATTGAGATTCTTCACCTGGATCATGTTCCTGAACCAGTGGCAATGAATGCATTCATGCAGCAAGACTATGGTCTGCAGTGTTAAAAGCAATTAAGCATCCAAAGGGAGGGATCATCAAAGGAAAAGTACCAGGAAGGGCTTTGTATCCACTAGGTTCTGGCTGAACTTGCACTGTAAGAATCATATAATCACAGAACAGTTCTGGTTGGAAGGGACCTTGGCATGTCTCTATCCCAAGCTCCTGCTCTAAGGAGGTTCAACACAAAACTCAGGCTAAGTTTGCTCAGGGTTTTGCCCCGTTAGGTTTTTAAAACCCCCAGGGATGGAGATTCCACAGTGGGAATGTGGCTGTGGGACTCAAACTAAACAAAGACATTTAACCCAACATAAATTTACCTACTAAACTTTGTGGCATAGAATAGGCTGATTAAGTTTGTTCCGGCACAGCAGTGCCTTCGACTTATTTATTCTCTTTGCCCTTCCAGGACACCATCATGCTCGTGGTACCTTTTTACAGGTATAAAATTAGGGATCAGAAAGATTGTAATTGAAAGACTGAGAGTTAGGTACTGAAATGATGTTAAAATCCTGTGCTAAGTATCTTATTCAGTATCACAGAGAATGCAACCAGGAAAGAATTAAACTGAGCCTCCTGTGGAAGGCTGAAGGAAAGTGAACCACTGAATGAAAGACTAACCTCATTCCTTCTTCTTCACATCAGAAAGAAAACACATGGCATGAAAATGTGGCAGAACTGAATATATTCAGGATATTCAGGATATTCAGTCCAAGATCTCATTTCACAGCACTATCTGATTTCCTACAGCAGCTCTTCTTGTTCTCCATCCTGTTACTTGGTAAACAATAAAATTACCTGTGGTAAATCTTTCAGCGCTGCAAGTGCAGTTCTTAAGGAGTTTTTAGGCTATTGGAACATATGAAAAGAGAAAAGAACTCCTTAGCAGACCTCACTGAAAAACAACAGGATTTTTTTAACGCAAAAAAAAAAAAAGAAAAACATTCCTTTTTGACATGTTTTGTTAACTGACTGGACAAATGCATCAATTTTCATGAAAGTACCTGTAAAAAAGTTAATTGTTAAGGTAAAAAAGAAAACACAAAAACCAGAAACTGTCGAATTATAAATCAAGAACTTTCATCTAAATCTCAAGATATTAAAAAAATCAAGAAATAGCACACAGAGGGACTGCAAGCCACTCACCCTCATGCTGTGTACAGTTCTGGTGTCCTCAACATAAAAAGGACATGGAACTGTTGGAGCAAGTCCAGTGGAGGCCACGAGGATGATCAGGGGACTGGAGCACCTCCCGTATGAAGACAGGCTGAGGAAGTTGGGGCTGTTCAGCCTGGAGAAGAGAAGGCTGCGTGGAGACCTCATAGCAGCCTTCCAGTACCTGAAGGGGGCCTATAGGGATGCTGGGGAGGGACTCTTCATCAGGAACTGTAGTGACAGGACAAGGGGTAACGGGTTAAAACTTAAACAGGGGAAGTTTAGATTGGATCTAAGGAGGAAATTCTTTCCTGTAAGGGTGGTGAGACACTGGAATGGGTTGCCCAGGGAGGTTGTGAGTGCTCCATCCCTGGCGGTGTTCAAGGCCAGGTTGGACAGAGCCTTGGGTGACACGGTTTAGTGTGAGGTGTCCCTGCCCACGGCAGGGGGGTTGGGACTTGATGATCTTGAGGTCCTTTCCAACCCTAACTATTCTATGATTCTAGAATGGAGCGGAGAATGGTTAAGCAGACAGGCCATGGGCCCTCTCAAACCAATATAGAAAAAAAAAAAAAGAGGAGCAAAAATCCTTGTGAAAGGATGTAGCACAGGTATGGTTTTCTGAAGAGACTAAAAGTGGGTTCAGTTTTCCCAGCCTCTGCAAAATAATCATGATTTGAACATACACACAAATACATCGAACTAATTCTGGGGTCTAAGAATGATATTTAGACAAACTTTGACACAAAGCATCTTATGGACTTGGCTCTTCATTTTCCTCCTCATTTTGTAAAGTCCCTAAACTGCTCTGGTATTCTTTCCCACAGCTGCAGACACAGTAAGACAAACCCACACACAGAGTCTCCTGGTCCTCGTCTCCTGACCAAGACAAGGAATCTGTTGCTTGAATCATCTCACAGCTTCTGAGCACATATTGTTTTACTTCGCATGTGCCTTTCATTTTGAAGTATGAGAACACCAAAACATACCCCATATAATGAGCTGGTACAAGGCAGACAAGTCTTCTGAATTAAGAACTTTGGTGACTGATACCAGCTGGATTGGGTTAGAATGGCAAGGTTTTGGTAGTAGGGGGTTACAGGAGTGGCCTGTGTGAGAAGGTGCAGGAAGCTTCCTCCATGTCCTGTAGAGCAAATGCAGCCGGATCCAAGACAGACCCATCGCTGGCCATGGCTGAGCCCTTCAGTGATGGTGGCAGCACCTCTGAGATAGCTTATTTAAGAAGGGGAAAAATCTGCTGCATGACTATCTGTGAAAGAGGAGTGAGAACGTGAGAGCAACAGTTCTGCAGACACCAGGGTCAGTGCAGAAGGAGGAGAGGAGAAGAGACTCCCCTGCAACCCACGGTGCAGCCCATGGTGAGGCAGGCTGTGCCCCTGCAGCCCATGGAGGTCCATGGTGGAGCAGATATCCACCTGCAGCCTATGGAGGACCTCAGGCTAGATCATGGGGATGCCAGAAGCAGACTGTGATCCCATGTGCAGTCTGTGCTGGAGCAGGATTCTGGCAGGACCTGTGACCCCATGGAGAGAGAAGCACAGGCTGGAGCAGGTGAAGAGTATGAGGAATCCTCCCCTGAGGATGAAGGAGTGGCAGAGACAATGTGTGATGAACTGACCACTACCCTATTCCCTGTGCTGCTGCCAGGGGGGAGGTAGAGAATCCAGGAGTAACACTAAGCCTGGGAAGAGGAGGGGGAAAGGTGTTTTATCAGGATTCAGTCTTACGATTACCCTACTCTGATCAGATTGGTAATGAACTGAACTAATTTCCCCAAGTCGAGACTGCTTTGTCCGTAATGGTAACTGCTGTCCTTAACCCACAAGCCTTTCGGTCTCTCTTCTCTCCTCTGTCCAGTTGAGGGTGACAGAGCAGCTTTGGGGAGCACCGGGTATCCAGCCAGGGTCAATCCACCACACCAGCTGACAATCTGGTCCAACATGTTGACCCAAGCACATCTGCTTTATAAGCAACACACTAGCTCTGCCAGGAGCAAACAGTTTGCAAATGGATGCCCTGGTCTTTAAAGCCATCAGAGACTACAGTAATACTGAACATGTTCTCATGCTTTGTCTTTCAAGAAAGTGATCATCAGAAAGGATTTACATATTTTCATTCCCTTCTTTTCGCACTGCTTTTGCTAAGATTAATTTCTTGAACCCATCTGAGTCAGCCATAAGAAAAATTAAAAGTAGATCAGGCCAACTTACCTTTGAGCAAGTTCACAGAAGCTTACAGAACTCACTAGCTACAGCAATGATATCAACCACAGGAAAAAGTACATCTTGGATGTTTCACCAAAGGTGAAACCCGGAGGCTCTACAGCAGGTTAAGATGTGCATCACCTCTGCTTTAACCCCATGTCAGCTTCCAATTGAAATCCACCCCTGAGCATGACATGGTGCTACAAAGCATCATATTATTGATCCGCTTTTTCCTGGATTCTCAAATTGTGAGCAGCCCTAAAGCATTTTCAGAAAGCCGTTAACCCTTACTCTATCCCTTTGGATAGAAACCATTTCAAACAACTGCAATGGCATAGCTGTGGATAACTTCACAAGACAGGCCAGTATCTCACTTCCCCAGATGATCTTCATGGGTAATTCTGGTGGTGATGGATATTACCCTTGTTAAAACAAAACGGTCGAATGACCATTCAGACTCCACACTGATGCTATATTAAATACCAGAACTGAAAGTATATAGATTACAGTGATTTATGCAGAACAGAGGATCTGTGAAAATAACAAAGACTGAAAAGAACTAGAACTTATCCAAAGAATTCCTTGAGCAACAAGTTTGGCTAATGCTTTTGATGACAAAATTTGAGTTCCAGTCCTCTGTTGAGCATGTTGGTGTCCCTGTGAGCCTGTCTGCAGCTGGGAACACTGGGAGGGAAGTGAGGAGGGGGAAGGAGAGCTGCCCCATACTTAACTGGTGCTTTTTCTTCTCAACACTTTACTCCTAAACAACTGTCAACAGGATCCCAGCGATCTCCTACTTGATCTTTTCCCACTCTGCAGAGCTAAACAGGCAGTTTGTGTCATCTTTGATTACCAAATGCATTCTGCCCTTTTCCCACCTTCCAGCATCCCAATTTCCAGGGCAAAAAGTAATGTCCGGGTCACTCACCCCTAACATCTGATGCAAATAGTAATACTGCAGCCCTTGATAATAGAGCAGGAAGGTTTTCCAGAAGAACCATACATTGAGGGAGAGCCAGAAAAACTGAAATGAAAGAGAAACAAGAGATTGTAAGCGCAAGTTACACGTGCAAACTTCCCAGTGTTGATTTCATTCAGAACAGTCACATCCCTGCAGTTTCATAAACGCATGCACATGGAATGGGGGAAAAAAAAAAAAAAAACAAACATCAAGCTTTTGGCGTAAAATGCATTAAAATTTTAAATGGAATAGCCCCTAGGTGAGAAATCTTCACTTTCATTCGACTTCACAAACTTTACCTCTGTGCCTACCGAGAGTTCGCAAACCCCCCCGCATACCGAACGCTACTGCAGATCTGTAGCTACACCGCAGTCAAAGACCCAGGGAGTACAAACTAGCAACAAAGAGACAAAGACAAAGGCAGGAAGAATCTGACCTCCGAGAAGATGCATCTTCTCCCCCAGACCTTCTCTAACAAAGAGCGAACGTCCCGACCGCGATGCCCGCGGACACCCGCACTATCCCGGCCGCGGCGCACTCGTGTCCCCCCTGCCTATCACCGCGCACCGGTAACCTGGACGCCGAGCACCACCCGGACCTCCCCGACCGCCCCGGACCCTGCGCCACAGATGGGGCATCCCCCCCGCCCCGGGCTGCAGCTCCCTACCAGGAAGAGGTGTTTGCTCCCCTCGTTGGCCAGCCAGCTCCTGCAGGACAGAGCCATGGTGCGGGGCAGCACCCGGGGTTGTGGGGGGGCGATGTGCGGGCTCGCCCTCCTTTTCAGCCGGGCCGAGCCGAGCCGGTCCTCCCCTGTCCCCACCCCTCACCCCCCGCCCGGGCTTCCGGCCGCCGGGGCGTTGCGCTCCGGCCCCGCCGCTCTGCAGCCCCTCCATGCCGGCCCCGGTGCGACCGCTGCCCCTTTGTCTGCTGGGTGCGGGGCTACCCGGGACCCTCGGCGGAGGAGCGGGGGGCTCGGCAGGGGACACCCCCGAGGGGGCTCCGGGCCGCCGGGGACTCGGCTGTGGGGCGATGGGGCCGGCTCCTCTCATCCCGCCACCGGGAAAAGCGTGTTTTCCCGACGGAGAATCCCGTCCGAGGGGTTTCCCTTTACCCAGACTGGGGAAACGCGACACAAGAAGCCGGAGGGAGTGGGAGAGCAGCCGTGATTGCAGCTCTGCTGCAGTGCGGGGGAAAACAAAGAGGCTGCCGGAGAAACTACTGTCTGGACTGCATATAGAGTCATGGAATAGTTTGGGTTGGAAGGGAGTTTCAAAGGTTATCATCTAGTGCAACTCCCCTGCAGTGAGCAGGGACACCTTCCAATGGCGTCCTCGAAAGCTGGATGGGCCAGACTGTGCTACTGACTGTAGTCTGATTTACAGACTGTCAGTCTGATCCTGCTCTCTCCAAGGGGCACGGGGAGGGTCAGTCCTGTGCCCGGCACAAAGCAGCTGAGTGTTCAGCACCCCAGCCTCAAGGAAGGGTGGTGCTGGCACCTCCGTAGCTACAAGGTGCTGTGGGCACATCCACAGGGTGCTGTGGGCATCTTCACATCCACAGGGTACTGTGGGCATCTCTACATCCATAAGGTGCTGTGGGCACATCCACAGGGTGCTGTGGGCATCTTCACATCCACAGGGTACTGTGGGCATCTCTACATCCATAAGGTGCTGTGGGCACATCCACAGGGTGCTGTGGGCATTTCCGCATCCACAGGGGGCTGTGGGCACATCCACAGGGTGCTGCGGGCACATCCACAGCGTCTCATGGTCTGACCAGTATGCTTTGCAACCAGTCTGCTTTGCAACCAGTCTGCTTTTTGTGGTGGTCTTCATGTTTGGTTTGGATCGGGTTGTTTTGGAGGGGGAGTTGCACTGGCTGCTGATTTTCATGTTAAGTAAAAGCTTTTAAACACCCTTGTTGCTACAGCTTTTAAATACAACACCCTCATGAGTCACCGGGGGAGCTCCCACTCTGAGCCAGGCACTGTGGTGCACACATTGCTCCTTGAGGTAGCAGCGGCAATGACAGCTGGCACAGAGCAGGGCTGTTCTTCTGGGAGATGCCAAGACCAAGGAGCAGTGCCGAGGAGTGTCATCCAGTCCAGCCTGAGCTGGCTGTCTTCCTCTTAGGAAACTTGCCATGTTTCGTATTCCTCATAAGCCTCATGCCAAGGGAGGAAGCTGAATACCATCTTTTTCCAGTCCCATGTAAAGATAGGAGGGAGCATCTGACCCATGTGTGGTCCTAAGCATAAAGAGCATAGGTAGGGTATAGCTCCTATGAAACTTGGTTGGGGATATTTTTGGTCTGTTTCAGAAAGTGGCAGGATTTCTATGGCTGCATGAGGTTCCAGGTGAAGTTTTGGAACAGCAGAACAGAGAATTACAACTATTTCATATCATTGAATGACACTAAAAGTAAAACTAGTGGAAGGGGAAAGACATATTTTGAATTTAACATTCACCAGAACCATAGTTTGATGCCAAAGCAGCTCTAAGAGCAAAGGAAATAGTATAGTTTACTTACGTTGTTTGGTATTTCCATTCACTTCCTCGTTTCTGTTGGAATGTAAAGAGAAATGGAAACTGCTTTCAGAGAACCAGATGATGAAACCTCCCTAGACAAGCATGTCAAAGCTGGGATGACAAAAGTAAAACTCGTTGGATACGTTAGGCCTAATAACGTGGGGCCTCGGCCAAAGCTGCAGCTCCAGCGAGCACAAACAAACCCGGAATAATTTGCCCATGCTGTATTTGCCCATTAGAAATGTCTGAAAAATCATCTTAGGCAGGGTTTGGCCCACTCTCATGAAGCTGATGACTCACGAGCCAGCAAATGCACTTCACTGCCCACTTACCGAGTGCTGTAACGCATGTGGAGTACATGACTCATGCTACATCAACATGGGATCCTACATCATATCTAGGTGCAGAGCAAGGAGTTTGTTTTTGTCGAAAACATCGTCTTTTGCTTCCTCCCTGGAAACAGCCAAGGGCTTTCCTTGATTCTTGGGATGCTTGGGATACTTGAATCAGTATCAAGAGGAGGCTGGCAGAGACCAGTGCCACAGTACAACTGCGTTCTTTCTCCATAGAAAAGGCTGAGTTTACATGCGGCTAAATCGTGCCTTCCCAGGGACCTCTGGAAGTTTCCTGTCTTCTTTCTTTGTGTGAAACCATCCCAGATGTACATGAGCACGTGTTTTAAACTTCCTGGTAAGAGCACTCAGGTATGGCCAGAGATGCTAATTATAACCTGGATAATTAAATTATGACTGTCAAACATCATTTGAGCATGAGCTCTTCTCTGCTTCACGAGCATCCATCCTCCAGTTATGCCAGTCTTGGAGCTTCATCCCATCAGCTGGACAAAGCATCCTCAAGGCAGACAGTCCCTCTTAGACACTGAGCACATACTTTCTCTGATAAGATTGCTTCTGCTGCATCAGCAAACTCAGCCTGACTGCATACTCAACTTCCAACGCTACTTCCTGTCAACTTACCTACAGTCAAAATCTACTCCTACTGCTTTGTTGAGTGTTGTAGTTAATGTTACAGACATGGCTTAAAAGGTTTCTGGTGTTGAAACTTTGCTGATGTACCTGAGAGTCATCCAGAACAACACTGTGTCCTTCCAGTTGGGGAGCGATCCAGGCACTTCATCTTCTGCTCTATTGCAAGCTAGATTTAGGCAGACAGGTCCTTAAGTTCTGCCTGCATCCCTAAGGAGGCTGATCCTGGGGATGCCTTCTTGGAGTATTTACCCTCAACACTGAGATCATGGGTGGAGAAGGAAATGTTGGCACTGATTTCATTACAGACAATGGGAAAAGTGCTGTTTCTGCATAATAGCCGAATGATTAGGGCACTTGCCCAATAGTGGGAAGCCATTGCACTCATATCCCAGGGAGGTTTCCTAACCACTGCCTTTTACCATAGTCAAAGAAGGAAACAATCTCCAAGTGAGCCACTGTGCAGCCAGGAATGCAAGAGAGAGAAATCAAAGGAAATCAGAAAACTAAGCTGGCCATGCGGTAACAACACACATCTAAGGAAGGGAGAGGATCATCAAGGAAAAGGGGATTTGGGATGCTGGTTCATTTTTTGTTTCCACTGGAAGAAAAACTGTGGAACAAAGTTCAAAATCCAAAATATTCAGGAGAAAACAGCAATCACAGGAGGAACCAGAAACAGAAAGGTTTCCCCACAAATTAACTTCGTGTATTCCTTTGAAACTTTCTTATTAAACTTAAGCTGCATGCTGTTTGCCTTTACCATTTTTCCTGTAAGTTTAGTGTGTAGCCACAACATAAGGGTAGAACAGCAATACAAATGCACGTCACCCTTAAGATCTGCACCTTGTGAGTAATATGCCATGCGATGGCATATGGCTTTTATGGCATTACATGTTGTGTCATTTCTTTTCCTTTTTTGAAACTGAATCTTTACATTTGCTGCATACCACAGGATCAGCCTGCTTTCTTTTATGCTCCCTAATGGACCTGGAGGCCTCCCTAGGGTGGTATGCTTCTCCAGGTTTGGGTGACAGCCAAGTTCATTAATTTCAGTGAAGCTGCAGTGATTCACAGTAATGCACTATTTACTGCTGCCATAATGTCAAGTGTTAGGCATGGCTCAGACCCACACCTTACCTTACCAGAAAAGTACAGTGTATGCCCAGAGACTTCATATGAGAAGTCAGACGACCACAGATGGGGATCTGATCTTTAATCCTTGTAGACAAAACAGGATCCTCCTAGATCCTGTAGCAAAACAGGCAGCAAGCCATGAGTGCACTGATAGCATTAGCAGGCCCTGTTTTGCATCTGTTGAATCTCTGTCCTAAACCAAACCATTCAGCCACAGCTCAACTCCATGCCACAATCTCAAAACTACAAAGGACAAAACAGAAGGTCCTACAGTATTTAGTCCTCAAATAACCTCCTACACATTCCTGATTCAAACAAGAAAGAAAATTCCAACACACGGCAACATCGTTCATCATAAAAGAATGCAATCACATAGCACATGGGGAAAATGTGTATAATAAATACAGCTGGAGTGCATTCCATGACAATTTGAGAGAAATGTCAGTTATATTTATTTTACCAACTGTTTGCAAGATTTTCTTGAACGCTTGCTACAGAATATAACCACATACCTATGGATCATTAAACATGAGGCAAAAAGTTTTAGGTCCAATCCAGTTTCCCCTGAAATTATGGGTCTTTCCTTGATTTTGCTATGAGTGAGGACTAGGTCTGAGAATAGTACAGGGGTTAAAAGATATATTGCATTGATTTTAGAGGTTAAATGAATTATTGTATTCCCCCAAACTGGCATTACAGACATTATTAAGCAATTATTTCTGTATTTGCTCAATAAACTGTTTTTGAGCTTGAGCAGTTTTTTAAAAAGCAAAAAGTTTCTGGCCCTTTTTAAAGACCTTTGAAGAGGGAAATAAATGCAATCTACCAAGCTAAATCATCCCTTAATTCATTATTCCATGTTTCCTCCTTTTTGTGGATGCACCATATTTTGGGACCAAACAGGACTAAACCATTTCGAGAGCACTGGCATTATCATGTAGTTTGCTGTTACATGGGAATCCTCTTTCTCTTCAGTTTCATATAACTTACTATCAAGTCACATTTTTCACTTTTTCATGATTAGCTGGATAGACTGTTCATTTAGTTTTTAATTCTTTTCTCCAAGACAAGGTTTCCAGAGTTGGATGAGCTTTAGCACACATTTCACCTTCCTTTTGGAAGAGGAAATTCCATCTTTTTATAGAACAGTCCAGAAGCAATGTTGTAGGCAGGAGTACAGTATCTTAATACATTTCAGGATACTCCTCTGCTTATATCAGAGAATTATAGAATGGTTCAGGTTGGAAGGGACCATCAAGTTCCAACCCCCTGCCACAGGAAGGGACACCTTCCACTGGACCAGGTTGGTCCAAGCCCCATCCAACCTGGCCTTGAACAGGGATGGGGCAGCCACAGCTTCTCTGGGCACCCTGTGCCAGAGCCTCAGCACCGTCACAGGGAAGATACTTCTGCCTAAAAGCTCATCTCAGTCTCCCCTCTTTCAGTTTAAAGCCATCCCTCCTTGTCCTATCACTACATGCCCTTGTAAAAGTCCCTCTCCAGATTTCCTGTAGCCACTTTAGGCACTGGAAGCTGCTCTAAGGACTCACTGGAGCCTTCTCTTCTCCAGGCTGAACAAGCCCATTTCTCTCAGCGAGTTCCCTTAGGATCCATGAACGCATCCCCTTTGGCCTCATTGACTTGTGCACCTTCACGTTCCTTAGATGGTAGATGGTCTTGAACTCGATCTTTTCCTACGGTGGGCAGTTGTCATTCTCTCAGTCCCTGCCTCTGCTGTCTGCAACTCAGACTGTAGCTGGAACACTTGCTCGTGAATACTTCGGCAAAGTTACTGTGTGTGCCAGTTAACCTACAGAACTGCCCTGAAGATTATTAATGCTTCCAGACCATGAATAAAAGCCATTAAACAGAGCTGGTGGAGCAATCACACTAACACAGAACCACTGAATAACATTCCCTTGTGTCGTGGTTTAAACTGACCCACACAGCTCGTCCACTCACACCCCCACACCCCCCACCCCGCCCCTCCCAACCCTCCCCGCTCTCAGAGGTATGGGGAGGAGAATCAAGAGAATGTAACTCCCACGGGTTGAGATAAGAACAGCCCAGTAACTAAGGTATAACACAAATCACTGCTGCTACCGCCAATGATAATATTGATAAGAGAAAATAACAAGAGAATACGATACCACCGCTGAACGAGTTCGACCCCCCCCCGAAGAGAGAGAGTGCCCTTCGGGTAACTCCCAGTTACCTCCCTGGGCATGACGTGCTGTGGTATGGAATACCTCTTTGGCTAGCTTGGGTCAGGTGTCCTGTCTCTGCTTCCTCCCGGCCTCCCCTCGTCCCTGGCAGAGCATGAGTCCCACAAAGTCCTTGGCCAGAATAAACATTACTTAACAACAATTAAAACCAATCGGTGTTATCAGCTCTCTGCCCAGGCTGGAAGTCAAAACACAGAGCTTGCACCAGTTACTAAGAAGGAGCAAAATGGCTCCTGGTAAACCCAGGACACCTTGTGATATGCAGTTAATAGAAAAGTGATACCCTTCAAAGAGAGACTAGAGCTTTAGTGGAGTCATTAGTAACTGAGTCATGGAACAATACATGAAATAAGTAAAAACTGGGTAAGAAATGTTTGATATCAGCACAATCACTTCTCAGATAGAAAGGGAGAGCTGGTTAAGAGTATGCAACAATAATTTAAGACAAGAAATAAAACACTCTTTACATCTGCAGTATGTTGCATCCCAAGGTGATGTAGTGCACACTAACATTGTGCCAGGACATCCTGATTCAGTGCCAGGACACAAGGGTCAGTGCTCAATAATCTGCAGCATCCAAGTTTCCCAGGAGGCTCAATAAGAATACAACAGTCCTGGTAAACTGGAAAATTCTAAGCAATTGCAGTACAAACTACAGCTCTTATAGTTTACAGAGCATAGTTTACAGAAACTCTTAATGTCTACACTACAACATCCCACAGCATGCTTATGCAAGCATCATAAATATCAGCATTGAGTAAACACTCATAATTCCACAGTTCTTGGAAAAAAAACTTCTTTCCTCTGAAGAGTGTAAAGTTAAAAGCATCAAAACCGCAGATATGAGAGATTGGCACATTCTTCTACAATCACTCTGCCAAAGTGGTGTTTGCACTCTTACTACAAGGTTGGCGGGGCAGGAAAACAAATTGGAAAGGCAAGGGCAAAGGAGGGCATGAGGCTAACAAACAAGCTCTGAGAGCTAACACTGGCTTTTATCCATGATCAAAGAAAAGTAAAATCAGGAAAGCACTTTTAATACAGCAAGATGAAAGTGACCAGATTTTGGTCAGATATCCCAGATAGTAGAAATTCCCACCTGAGGAAGAGTTAATTTCTTTGTTTATTCACATTGTCACACCTCAAAATCCTCTTATAAAAGTGCCTCGGCCAACTTTTATTTCTATTACTTAATCTGGGGTTACATTTATCTTTGGGAAACTTGCTCAAATCACTCATTTAGACTACTTCTATGGAATTTCACTGTCTCCGAATTTAACAAAGAAACTCCCATGGGAATTCAAAAAAGAGCTATTCAGACATATTCTCCCCTAAGTACTCTAGCTTTAAAAGTTTGCCTTCTGAATGATGCCTTTAGGCTGCCTTTAAAATGCATCTTGCTGCCTGTGGAGATAGGGAATCTGAACTGCAATAAATGCTATTGTCAGAGATACAAGAATCTCCAAATGCCCACATGCAGATGAAAGGTTGTAAGAGCACAAAATAAACCCAACCAAAACCCCCAAAACCAACACACAACCACATAAGCAGTGACTGCAACATGCCAGGCCAGTAGTATAAACTTGAGGCAGAAAAGCCAACTGTGTCATACAGCTACACTTGCTGGGGAGTAGTGCAAATACAGTGAAAGAGCAAGATCTGCTTAGCTTGGTAATGTTGTTATGGGATTCAATCAGACAAAGCAACTGCAGTTGGCAGTAATAGTGTAAATACTAATGGGGGAAAGTACTCTACCACTCTTCAAATACAGGGAAACACCAGTACGTGAGTAAATATTTATGCCCTGTTCATGGTTAAAATTAGCCTGGAAACTAAATGAGGTGCAGCGAAGTACTGGAACAGCTTTCCAGTAAGAGGAGTGGGGGGAAAAAGACCTTGTTAAATGTTAGAGCTCTACTGTTTTATGAAAAGGACTATGCAATATCATCCAGAGTAAGTGGAAGACTAAATGATCCCATTTCAGAAAATGTCTTTTATTCCAAACACACCTTCCAGCAATTATTACAGTGACCTGGGGCTGCCACCCAGGGCTCCGAACAGTCACACATAGCCCTGCTTTCACCACTCCTTCCATTGTTATTAGCAGCTTTTTGGGTCAGAATTGCCAAGTTATTTCTGACGTTTGATTTTCAATTTAATATTGAACACAACATTCCTCTCTCTTAATTAAAATCCTCTTGAACTTTCTTGAGAAAACACGCCTATCATTGCCACAATTATGGGGCCTTGCTCCAGAATTCAACTATTTTTGCAGAATACTTTATATCCTAACTTGGCAATTAACTGCACTGCACATTTAACTCATATTCCTTGCTTCATGTAAACTACAGAGGCAATCAGTTTGAAAAAGCCCGACAGCGTGGAACTTTCCGTGGATCATGTTGCATTTAGTGCTAAGACAAGGTAAACAGTATCAGGCAAGATAGTTTAGAGAAGAAAGATTGTGAACATTATGGGCAAGATTATAGGGATAGACTTGAATCCCCTGTTTTATTCAATTAGGTTCTCCCCCAGCAAAGGTCTTAGGCACACATTTAACTTGAAGAAACCCAAGCGTTGAGATCCAATCTAACTTTGCTTACAGTTAAGTAAAGGGATTTCTTTGCTTGGTGAGGGATTTCAGCACATATGTAAGTGCTTTGTTGAATCAAAGTCTTGCACAGGAGTAAATGAGAAACAACATAACTGAACTGAATTGCATGGAATTAGTCAGACTAGGAACAAAATATGGCTGGTATTTCTCACTGTTCTACCCTTAGTACTCTGAGTAGGCAGAGACAGATTTATTAGAACAGCCATTATAACAAACTGTGACACAAAATGATGCTGGCTTGAGAACCTTCATTTTAAATGCATTTAAAGTTTAATAACATATTTAAGTGTTACTGAATATGTAGAGGTTTAGGGTTTGCTTGCATAGATACCTATGCTTATAACTATTCTATGACTTTCTTTTCAGATCATGCCATTCTTTTGCAAAGTATCTCAGTAGAAAGTTAGGACAACTCTCAGTTATCTGAAACTTTTGGGCTTTCTTACTAGACAGTCTTCTGGGAAATGCTGAAGATCTCTCCATTGTATAGTAAGGACTTAGATTGGATTTAATGTTCTTTATTCCTCCAGAGCCACAAGTGTTACACAAACCCTTGGAAATTAGTAAAACACAGGTTTTGGTAAGGCTACTTAAACTGAACCAAGCAGCAGCATCATGAAAGGTTAGCGTTGACTTCGTGTGAGACCAATGCCACGACTGAGAAGTAAATACTCCTTCAGGGCAGTCACACCTCTCAGTTACACAGTAAGTGGGCTATTTCCACAACAATTTAGTATCTCCTGACCATGTTTGTGACAGCACTGATTTCTTTTCCTTTATTTGCGTGGTACCTGTGAACAATTTGCTGCAGTCACCTTTGTGTATTGCAGATCCAAAATGTGTTTATCCAGAATATCTTCCCCATGAGAACTGGGCCGCAATGGGTTATGTTAAGCTTTACTGAAACCAAGGGCTGTAACCAAACTCATTTCCCTCATTTCTCTCACTCAAGAGAAGTATAAGAAGACACTGAGGTCCATCAATGAAAAAAGCCTTTGAAAAGAAATATCATTAAAAAAAAAGGCACGGTACTGCTCCAAAAGGCAAGTGCGACAAAGCTGAATTTATTACAGGGCAGAGCTTGCTAGATATTGTCTAAGAGCAGAGTTTATGGTTGCACATTGAAGTATTGCAAACTAAAACCAAAAGAAACAAATGGAAGAAATAGAAAAGCTGGGACACCATGAATGAAAGTATCAAGATTTGTAGCTGATGAAAGACCCTGGAGTCCATACAAAGGTAATCTTTTTTTGTTACTAGATCCCCTGCTGGCAAAATATAAGTGTACATTCTTTACGAGCAGACACTTCTTGCAAGTACTTGTTTCATCGGGAAGTGCTTGTTTTCTCCATGCACATTTTCTCCAAACATGTTCTCTTTCTGCAAGTCTATTTCCACTGATTAAAACACAAAGGAATAATGTAGATAACAGTCACGTGGTTTCTTCAGTTCATGTACATTCAGAATTAATTTTTCAGTGATTCCAGTTTTTAACTCGGGGAAAATATAGAACTAACTTGAAAAAACTGCTCTTCTTCCCCCAAGTAGGAATTCTTCTATCATTATTCATCCTTTTTTGTTTAAAGTACTATGAACACTTTTTAAACTTGACTAGACGAATAACATCTATTTCCAGTTATGCTGGGCTTTTGTAATTACAGCAGTAATTCCTCCTTACTTGGCAATTTGTTGTCTAACAGCAGTTTCACTCTTTAAATGTTACTTAAAAGCAGAAGTGTTTTCTCTCACATGCACACTTTGAAGCACATTAAATCATTTCAATGATGGATGATATACCATGTATTCTTGAGCAGATTTTTTGGATGTTCCTTTTGTTGCCCTGTCTCCTCAGTGGAATTTAAGTGATCATCTATTTTGGAAGCCAAAAATGTGAATTGCGGTATCAACTAAACAGCTAATATGAATTAATTTTAAAGAATTTAGGGGGAAAGATTTATGGAGATGTTTGAAGACCAAAGGTCAGTAAACAACATTTTTCAATAACTTAATACAAAGCAAATTTTGCTATTTGATTAAGAGACACCAGGGGAAGTTTAAAAAATGCTTGCCAGCAATGAAATGCATTTACGTTTTCCTGCCAGTAAAGGTAACCCGACTGACATCAGAGGCAGAAAGAAACAAACAAGATAAGAGTCAATTCTCTGTGAAAATGAAAAACATTTTTTCTGTAATTAAATTGCTTCCCAAAGGAAATAAATTTTTCAGTTCAGTGCCAGAGCCTTTCATCAGGTAACATTCCCCAGAGCCTTCAAGGAGAGTGCTGGAACACAAAGGTACTGGCATTTTTAAGTACATAAATCTGTAAGATTTTATTTGACAAGAATTAATGGGTTTAATAGGAAAAAGCTAATTCAGCAGAAAATGTTTTTATTAGCTGGTTGCTGCTTGCGTTCTTTCTTAATGTTTTTCTTCTTTCCTGGTTTTGCTACATATTGGCAAAACAAATCACAGCTACATTCTCATCAGGTTTCCCTGCAAGTAGAGGGACCTGTCATCTAGACTGGATGTTTAGGATCCTGAGTACATTATTTTCCACAAAGACATGCTCTATTGAGAGGGAAGCTGAGGACTTTAAACACTCATCTAAAATTTCAAGACATAAAGCAACTTGATCAATTTATAACAGCTGATCTTTGTAAGGATTTTAGATGTCTTTTCTTTTGGAAGTAGATAATTCATTGCTACACCTATGTCTACTCGCAGGCCTCTCTAGTATCTGCATAGCTTCCTTATTCTGCAGCTGGAAGCAGATGGCACTACAAGCAAAACATGCATCCCTTCTCTCATCCCTGCTGGAGTATCATCTGTTGCCTTAATAGAAATATTTACCCTTTTAGCTGAGAGCAGTAATTCCATTAGCATGCTGCAATCATAATCTGCTATGAACTAATAGGTAAGATATACTGCAAGGGCAATGTTCATTCCTAGGTGACAGTGCTGAGCACCTGCATGGTTACCACATCCCCCAAAGCTCAAAAATAGGCATCACTCACTGAGCAGTGCTAATACAGGAGTGCTACAACAGTACATCCCATCTTCCAGACAAACCTGTGCATCAAATGAGTGCTATTTGTATAGCCACAGTCCTAAACTTCAATTCCTTTTATGAAAAATCCACAGTAAATGTGCTTATGTATATATAAATACAAATACATCTTTACTGAAAGTAACATCTTTTTGTTACATCCGCAACCAAAGAAACCAATGTGATGAGAAATTGGAAAGTGCATCTTAAAAGAACCTGATAGCATTTTATGGTTTTATCCATTTAGTTTATGATGCCCCACAGTATTTGTAAGCATCATTATTTTCAATTTTAAGGATCTAATAGAAATACTTTTTATATCCATTTCCTTTTGTATTATCACTGTAGCTAGTGATATATAAAACTATAAAAAAATATAAAACTATAAAAATATGTACAGTTTATCTTTTTAAATAAAGAACCCCCAGTGCTTTGAATACAATTGTTCTCATCAAACAAAGAATCTGTACCTACTATAAAGAAACTGTCATTCTTGCTGGGGAATGTTTTGATTTTTTATGTGGTGTTCCATGTAATGTCTAAATTACAGAAGTCACAATTATCTACTGAATGCCAAGATAACATTTGATTTTAGGTTTCCCACTGAGATTTATTCTTTATCTTTGCTATAGAAATGAAGGACTGGTATTTAGAAATCCTAATGTGCAAAGAAAGTAAATAGCCATGTAATTTGAGGCTTGCTCAATCAACCTTCTTGTAGGAAGAAAGGCAGCAAGAATGTCTTATGTGGGTAGAGTTGCAGAAATAAAAATAAAAACAATAAAAATAAAAAGAGAAATAGAAATAAAAGTAAAAATAAAAGTAAAAATAAAACCAACCAAACAAGAACCAACAACAAACACTCAGAAATTTGCAGCCTGGCACCACATTTACCCACACAACCCATGTAGCACATGTACTTCCTGAAAATAAGAATAATCACAATGTATTAGTGTTCTGTAATGTTTCTAATCACCACTGTTGCCCTTCTGTCACCTGCATTGTTTTAAGCTAGCCTGAACAGTGGTATTTCAAATGAGTATCTGGCGTATCTGTCAAAGGAGTGTACTGAAGTGTGGTAAGTGCAGTTCTAATTCAGCTGGACATTTCTCTTGCTTTGATTATCAAACCATATACATGAAAGAAACATAAGGGTGTCATAAACTGATGTATGATGAGTGCCTTTATCTTGCCATATTAAAAAAAAAAAAAGTAAAGGAAACCAAAACCGTTTTGTAATTTTTAGAGTTTTCGTTATTTAACCTGTTTGTTACATTAAAAATTGTTCTCCTGTTATTTCTACAAACTAAAATGAAGTAACTGAACAGTACAACAGACTTCCCAGAAATGTCAGTTCCTTGGGGTAACCTAGCCTGGGGGCTGGAAAGTTTGCTTTTGGTTTCGTTGGTTTCATTCCAGAGATAATAAAGTTAACATAATATGGAAAAGGTCTGGCAATATTATATCTGAAAAGGCATCGCTAGGTTACACCAAGATTCATGTGTTTATGTTTAAAAAACACACTTAAAAGAAATATTCTTAATGAGTGATTGCATGAAGAGAATGACAAAAGTGTTTTTTATACCTGTAAGTTACCACTCATACAATCATAGAATCATTGAGGTTGGAAAAGACCCTTAATATCATCGAGTCCAACCATTAACTCAGTGCTGAAAGTCCACCAGCAAACCGCATCCTTAAGTGCCACATCTACACCACCACTGGCAAGCATCATCCTTGACTGTGACTTCCATCTTTTCCAAAGATAGAAAAGACAGGACAAGATGGACTGAAGTCAAGGCAATTAATATGTAGAATATTCATAACAATAGTAGGTGGTACAAGCCCACCAGCAAGGCCAAGTTTTTAGGAAGCATGATACTGAATGATTTGAAGGAGGTCAATGAAGTGGCTTTCAAGAGTTTTACATCAAGCTCCCTTTAGCAAAAAAGGCAAAATGGGGAAAAAGCCCAGTTTATGTTTGCTGCTGAATTTAACAAGTGGCCTAGGAAAGTCAACGAGTAGTGATTAAGGTTGGCAATTGACATTGTGATAGCAAATGCAAGGTAATAACCACCGAGGTACTTCATAGCCTAAGTATTTTAGAAGAGCAATTCACCACAGTCATATATAAAAATAAAGAGGAATTTCCCATATGATGAAGGACAGTTCACAAATCACTGTCAAAAACTTCAGTACTGGTGTCAGGGACAAGCTGCACAAACTTCACATCCTGTCTGTAAACAGAGATCCTCCATCTTTCAGTATTCATGTAATGCAGTGAAGTACCACTGGTTTTACTAATCCTAATGGGTCTAATATTATCAGACCCATAGAAACCTAGACAAACAAGTGGTGGGGTTTTTTTCTGTGAGATTAATACCCTGGTTCTTTGCCTCACTAATGTAGTAGTCAAAGGCAGTTCAAAAATAACTATTGTCTATAAGACACAATTTTTAATACCCTCTAATTCTGTTTTTAGTCAGATGTCTTAGACATCAAAGACTTTGGAGCAGAGGCTAGAAGTGAGGTTGCTGGATTTTCCTCCTCTGCTCAGAGAGCTTTCTTCTACCCTACACAATCCTACAATCAGAGTCTGTCTAGAAAAGCAAAGTATTATACTGTCACCAGAGGGAAATTACTGCCTCCAGCCCAGCCTGCCTGACAGCCTGGTGGTTAGGGCACACTCCCACATAGCACGTAGGGTGAGTCTGATTCCCTGAGGCTGAGGAGTACTTTGATCATTCATCTTCCAGCATCTTGCCTGTGAGCTCTCACTATCAGGATATTGAATGACAACAGATATCATCTTATTCTGTATTTAAAAGAAAAAAAAAAAATCCAATAGCGTTTAACAAAATTCCTAGTTTGATATGAGCTTGGAGACCTACCAGATGTAGCTCAACTGCCATTAAAATTTTCAGATGAGAACACGACTTGGGCAGCTTGATACCTGCTGGAAACAGGAGATGCCTAGACCTGGGTGGAAAGAAATCCTTTAAGATGTTTGAGAACTGCTGGTGTTAAAATGATGCATCTGAAAGAGCATGAAGTAGTTACTGAGCTCAGATAAAATGGAGACACTATCTTACTGAGGAGTCAGAACTGTAGTACTTAGGACCACGCACATACCTTAAGCATCCAGAATCATAACCACAAACACTGAGCAAACTGACACAGTACCAACAAAATGAATGATCTGGGGGCAGCTCCAGGGAACACATATTTGTGTGACAAGGTCCAGAAAGACTTCAGAAACCTCACAGGGTTGTAGAGGACAGGATCATAGAATCATAGAATCATAGAAAGGTTTGGGTTGGAAGGAAACTTAAAGCCCATGCAGTTCCAACTCTCTGCCATGGGCAGGGACACCTTCCACTAGACCAGGTTGCTCAAAGCCCTGTCCAACCTGGCTTTGAACACTGTGGGGTATCCACAGATTCTCTGGGTAACAGTAGATACTCAGAAAAATATGGTAGCAAACTGACTAGTTAAGAGAGTTAAAAGGGGGGAAAGAGAGAAAAAAATCTCCACCTCTCAAGAAGAAAAACCAAAACCCCATCACTCAGACCCGCTGTAGGACAAGATGTGCTAATCAGGCTGTTTCTTCTGTCTTCAGAAGACTCTGTCTACTCTTAATAGTTATTTGGAGTCTTTTTTTAAAATTAGATCCTTTGATGGATAGTGCTCAGCAAATGAACCATCTTGCTGTTCAGAATACTCTTTTTATTTCTTTATTTCTTTTTTATTAATCCTCTTCATCCAGTGTGTGGTCTCACACTTCACACTGCATTGCACACAATATTATGTTTCATTGGGAGCTTTTTTACTGTGTGCATTACTGCAGAAAATAAGCATCTTTAACTTTCACAAGTGATGGTGAGATGTCCTCATTTTAAAGATAAGAAACTGGAGTGATTTGTCCCTACAACGCTTACTGATTCTGAGTGGGTGAGGTTCTTCAGTTCCTACATCCTTCATTTTTTCCCTCTCTTGATCTCCAATTCCCTTGGATTTCCACTTGTTACATTACAAGCTTTACAAGACCAATAGCCTTTCTCATCTTTGGGCCTTGTCAGTGCTAAATAAACAAAGCACAATGACGGAAGGTAATTTTTTTCCCCACATAGATAGAGCAAGAATGTGAGTTTTGGCCATCTTGCCAGGCACATGTCAAGTATTAGTTTAGTTAAACAACAGTTTGGAGAAGAGAGAAAGTCGGACTTTCATACCTCTTATTTGCCTCAAAACAGTTCTCTGGGCTTTACAACATATAGGGAGATTCAGTTCACAAAGGAATTGCTTTAGGAAGCATGTGTTTTCCAGCCCACAAGGACATGTATAATCATAGACTAAACATAACAGACATGTCTCTCTAGCACTGCAAAGCCATTCCACTTTTCAAAGTTGATTGTCCTTTAGGCTCCACTCTGTAATGTTAAGTGACCCAAAATGCACACAGACAACATGTAATTTGTATTATTATTTATTGAATTCCAGACATTCAAGTTCAGATTATAAAAGACTAAAAAATGCTTTAGCATGCAGTATCCACTCCAGGTCAGGCAAATGGCCTCATACACTGCCCTGACTGAGCGCAGCCGGGGCCATATGCCTAAACAAAAACAATAAAACATCAAGAGCTTTAGGGATGCCTCTGCAGAATCATATTCCAGCATCTCACTATTCATGTTCCAGGGAGTTCCTTAGAGTCAGTCAAGTTTTTAATCCTTAAGGTGCTTTTCCTTCCATTGATTGTCCATCACTTCAAGAACCACGTAGACTTTCAGTGTCCACTACCTCCACTGATAAGAAATTCTACAGCTGAACTGTAGATGAACAAATATTTTCTTCTCCTGCTTAACACCACTTACTTATCAGTTTCATCTGACAACTCCTGTTTATTGTTTTAGAAGTATAACCGGTCTGTGCTAATGCTTACTAAAGCAATCAATCAGGATTTTGAAGACCTGTGTGTATCCTTCTCCCCGAATTCTGCCATTAGTTATTTCTGAAACTTAAATCACTTTGGTTGCCTTCTCTATTGCTCTCCCAGTTGCAGTATAACTGTTTGGAAAGGGATGGACACTGTCTGCGTAGCACTGGTTCAGCAGAGCTCTGACATTGCTTCTGGACTCTGTAATTCAAATATAGCTAAGGAACAAAGGTTTACATAGAAGAAACTGAAAATTTTAGAAGTGCAACAGATTTGTATAAACAACTAAGATAATTCTCAAGTTTAGTCAGGCTAGGACCAATTAACAGCTTCATGAATAAAGCCATGAAAAAACTAATGTAACTTGTAACTTTGAACTGCATATGCAGAGCAAATATTTATTAGAAAATGTGGAAGAATAATGTCACACTATAGCTCAACTTTATGAAATGAACAATTGGAAATGAAAACCCAGTTTGGCTTATTTTTTTATGTTGACTAATCTAGAAAAGAGATGCATTAAGTAACATCAAAGAGCTGCAGGCGATGGAACAAATCGATTTTGGTTAGTGGTGGCCTTGGCAGTGCTGTGAACAGTTGGACTTGACGATCTGCAAGGTCTTTTCCAACCCATTTGATTCTATGATTCTATGATTTGGAGTCATTAAAAGATGCAGTGACCTAAGTTGCAAACATTTGGATGATATTGAGTCACTTGGCTACCTGCTAAATCCCATCAGGAATCCTACTCACTGCTGATGGTAGTGTGGCCTAACCGGAGACACTAAAGGAACTCTAAAGGAAATGAATCCTTAGAAATAAAGATCAGCGTCAAAAAGTATTTGAGAGTAGAACCAAACTGTGAAAAGACACATTATTGAAGAAGGATGGTACTTTGGGGATCTCCTAAAAGAGGCTGAAGAAATAAATTGTGAGAAGACAGAGTGAAATATTATTGACAGCTTGGATGAAGCTGAAGTTCAACAGCCTCCAATCACATAGTTGCACAGAAGAAAGATAACTAAACACAGACTGGGAAAGAGAGGAAAATGGATATGATTTAATTATCTCAACAGAGCTGTGGTTTTAGGCACATGTGAAGAAAAATAGAAGAAAGGTCATATGAAGAAATGTGAAACTGCTAAGAAACAAAGGAAAATAGTAAACAACATCTTAAAATGAGAAATGAGAATAAGGAAAGGAAGAACTCCCAGTCCTTGTTCCTACTAAACAGGATTTTGTTGAGTTTAATTCTGTAAAACATTCAAACATAACAAACAATCCACAGAAAACATAAAAACCAAGGCTGCTGCTGCTGCAGAAGTTCAAATAGTGAGTCATCAGGCCTGGCCCTTAACATTGTGTAAAAGTTTCAGGCAGGAGGAGAAGAACGTTCAGCAAAGCCACCCTAAAGACTGCCTTGGACTTCTTTATCCCTAACTTGAATGAGGGTTCTTCTTGTAAAACCGGAGACATGTCAAGGATTGTAAGATTATTAAAGTCGACAGATAAATATTTATGTTATGATCAGTTATTATGAAGCCATACAAAGTTGCACAGGGCAAATCACACTGGGACAGAAGAAAATCAGATCAGGCTGTAATGCAATTGACTTCCTAGCAGGAAGGTCATCTTGAGGTAGAAAGCAAGCCAAGCCTCACTGCGTTTCAAAATGCAGCTCAGATCCAGGCAAAAAGAGTGGATTTGTCCTCACAAAGAATAAATTTAATAGAAGTCATTGTATAATAAATCTCCACTGTTGTGGAGGAAGAACTGAGAGTTCCTTGGAACTGCTCTGAATTCTCATTTGCATTCAATGCCATCTTATAACCCTCATGCACAGGTGGAAAAAGGAGTGAGAGCAGCCTCCAGAGGCTTCTGGAGAGGGAAACCGGCAAGTCTGAGCCTGCACCAAGTCAGCTGCGGTAAGACATCAGCAACGTGTTTCTGCAGCTTATGCCTTCCTGTTTCTAGGGTTTTCTCTCAAAATGGTATTTCTAATCTCATAGTCAAGAACTGAATCTCTTGCTTTGCTACAAATCAAACTCACTGTTTGCATTTTGAGCTGTATTAAAGTGCATTTAGGTGAATCTTACCAGTAAAACACACCTTACTTTTGGGGTGGCAACCAATTGCGATAATATGTTGCTGTAGGTGTTCTTTCCCTCTGCTTCATGTACATCTTTATTGCAGTGACATTGGAAATGGCGAACACACAAGTGGCAGGAATAGAGGCAGCACATGGCAGAAGGCAAGAGGCAACTTTAAAACAAAAAAGAATGCATTAAGGGAGATCTAGCAGGAAGAAGAGAACAAATGGTGTCAGCACATATGTAAGTACCATGTCCATAATGCTCACCTTAAGATGTTGTAAAGTACTCTATGCTCACTAAATCTTGGCAAATAATGACACTGGCTGCATATCAGCTTCCTCAGCATCAACAGGGATTCCTACAAATCATTATGAATAATTTTTCTTCTTTCAACAGCATGCCTCTTCTATCATTAGTTTGTATCTTCACATTATTCAAAGAGATGGGCTTCAGTGGTCTTTTCCCACTCCACTTCCATAGCTAGCTCCATTCAGTTAGGAGTTGCTCTGAAGTATTGGAATTTTTTGCCTTTGATTGGAAGGAGAGACGGCTTAAATCACAGTCCCCAAAGAAGACTCTGCTGGTTGTCCAAATGTGATTTACAGAGATCTGATGAGAAATTCTGACAAACCTGATGTATGAGAGAGTACTTCCAAACATTTTTTGACATTTCAACAGCAAGTACTTCTCAAAATGCAGTCAGCATTTTAGAAAGCAGTATACAATTAAATTCATTCTGCCTTACTTTCAGAGTATCAGCATTGCACCAGCTACTGAGAAGGAGAAAAATAACTGTTGCAGCTGAACCCAGGACAACAGGTTAAAGAACTTTATCCCTACAGTGAGTATATAGAAGGAATAGTTGATGCCAAAGCCATATTTCTTAAAGATACCCACTCTCATTTATTCAAGTGGTAAATAAAAAATCTTTCTCAGCTATTTGTAATAATTCTTAGCAACTTATTGATATCTCTGTTAAAATATTTCACTCCATTCCCAATCTGAATCGATAGGTCAGATTTCTAGAGACCGATTTCTAGAGACTGGATCTCAGGCTTACCTTGTTCTCCTAGATCTAAAAGCATGTAGTGTCAGGTTTCTTCTGTCAGTGTAGTCAAAAGGTACCTTCATGTACCTTCATTAGCTTTGTAATATTTCTATTTTTTAAGTAATTAAGTTCAGTTATCACACTTGAAACCAGACTTCAGATCTTTCATTTCTCTTCAGAATGTTTAGGAGTTGCTTGATCTTCCTGTTTGAAGAGAGTAAACAGATCTAGAATAAATACTCCAGTAATGGTCTTCTCTCTTCTGCACTTGACTATAACAACATTTCATTGTTCTAGCTGAAGTTCCTGTGATGCTAGATCCAAGTATTGTGTTTGCCTTCAACTACACCAGCACACTTGAAGTTTGCTCTTGATTTGCTATGGGTCATGCCCCAGCTCCTATCCCAGAATCACTTTTGCAGGAGGCAGTTCCTTACCGTATGTCCTTTTGCCCTGGCATTCCCTATGATTTTATTAGAAGGAGATTACTCACAGGAACATTCAAATCAAGCTGTAGAAACTTTCTGGTGTAATTGACCTGTCCTCCAACTTGCATGTTATTTGCAAACTGGATGAGCGTTCATTTTATATTTTCTTTTGAGTCATAGTAACCAGCTCGGAAGCACTGAGCCAAGACTATAATGAGAAAAAAAATCAGATGTTTGCTGCTTTGTTTAAGGAAAGCAAGAATAACATTTTCATCATTCAATATGTGCCATGCTTGTGCACATGAGTGTAGTTTCTTAACCAGTCCTCAAGCAGTTAAAATTTATTAATACATTAGACTTATTTGGTATCACTGCTTCCTTGGAGACAGTCTTAGCAAGTTAATAAACTTACCCACCGAGCAATTTTGAAGACTAAGCTAAGTGTCTTGAGTATTTGTACTTCAAGATTTAGGATGTTTGGAATATTCCTATTAGTTGACGTTTAAATATTGCTATGAAGTTTTTAAACTCAAGTTGGAGAAGAGGAAACAGCCGAAGAGCAGAAGAAAAACACCCATCAGTCATTCCAACTGAGATAAACAGAGACTGAATAACCAAGTTTTAATATCTTTTTTTCCTGGCAAGGTCCTTTGTTTTTAATTTGCTTGACCAACATGTTGATTTTTTTAATTTTATTTTTTATTTTTAGAATATTTGCCTGTCTGGAGAGAGATGCACATGAGCCTTAGGGAAAAGAAGATGTACTCAAAACAGTAGCACGGCATAAAATGTTCAGACACTAGGAAGAGATTACTTCATCATATTTTTGCCTGAGTCTGCTGGTTGTAAGAAGTGAGCTGGCCATGAACCTGTTCCAGCAATTCTTTGAAGAACTCAGGTTCACCATTAAGAGGGTAGCACAATTCTTCCTCCACATTAATATACAGTCAGTATTTTTCAACTTTAAAATGCACTGAAAGTTTACTTCTCCCACATAAAGGAGGAATTATGATTAATACAATAAAGGAATATCATAGAACCATAGAATAGTTATGGTTGGAAAGGATTTTAATATCATCATGTTCCAACCCCCCTGCCTCTGGCAGGGACACCTCACGCTAAACCACGCTTCCCAAGGATCTGTCCAACCTGGCCTTGAACACTGCCAGGGATGGAGCACTCACAACTTCCTCGGGCAACCCATTCCAGTGCTTCACCACCCTAACAGGAAAGAACTTCCTCCTTATATCTAACCTGAACCTCCCCTGTTTAGATTTTAACCCATTACCCCTTGTCCTATCACTACAGTCCCTAATGAAGAGTCCTTCCCCAGCATCCTTATAGGCCTCCTAATATATCGCAGTATGCACTGTAAACAGTAAGAGAAACTGAGATATTTTTTGCAATAGGGAAAATTATGAACAAATTAGAGCAAATTAATTCTCTCCTGAATGCCTATACTCAAGACACCATTTATCAAGAACACTGCTTTTATTTTCTCTTCTAAGAAAAACAAAGGAAAAATCTTCTCTCACTTAAAAAATGAAACTAAAAAAGAAAAGGTTCTAATCTAAAATTAGTTTTATGGTGATGGTGTCTCTGCAAGTTCATCTTATGCTGTCCATATTCTTGTTACTTCTCCTCCAGCATGCTTAGGTAAGTATCCCAAACGCATGAAGCTCCACACAGCATACAGCTTGATTGATTATCTCTCATGGCAGAATCAGTCATGATACACTGGTCCAAGCCTTAACTTACATCTCAATCTATTTTCCTCTTAGTTCTTTCTTAAGTTTCAGCAAACAAGTGGTATCTCTCATCGCTTCCCAATATAGAGCAACCAGGACTACCTTTCTAGCAAACTTGGAGAAGGCCATTCAATACACTAGCTAAAATGGACTTGTAGTTACACACATCCAAAACTATGTCATCATCTGCTCACATGTGCTTATTCCAGCACAAATCTCTTTCCCCACTGAGGTAGGACATAGATTTCTCCTTTTTTAAAGGAAATGAGAAACACAAGGGTTCCAGCCTCCAATGCGGCTATATGTCTTTCTCCTTGTTGCAGTGAGGCATAGGTGCACATACACACAAAAGTAACCTCTTCACAATGTTTTGACAGAACACAATAGTTAAACCCGAAGTATTTTAGGTTTGCAATTTGTATTTTCTGTGAAAGGAACAAATGAAAAGTTATTTCTGTTCCTGGAGGGGTTTATTTCGGGGCTTTGGGTTGTGATGGTTTTTTATAATCAAGACAACATTGAGTGGCCTATAAATGGTTTCTTCTTGGCAGCCCTTTACATGTGAAAAAAAACATGTTAGAAATTTGGGAAAAAGATTTGTAAGCTTGGAGCTAAACTCTGCTGCTTTTCTTTAAGGCTAATCCAAAACAATTCCATTAAACGCGGTCACATTTCTTTAGATTACCACAGTGCAAATGAAGTTCAGTTTGGTTTCAAATATCCAAGTGATGTTTGCAATGCACACAGACACTTGCGCAGCCAGTAAGGGTTTGTGTGTGTTGCAATAAGGGTTTACGCTCACAGCAAGATAGTAGCTCAGGTGAAGGTAAAAGGGCTGCATATCCTCATCCAAAGTTTGTGTGACAAATTCTCACTGTGTTTGCATAAATAGCTAACAAATTTTGATCTTTTTTTTTTCTTCCCCTGAGAGTTTTAAATACCTCATTCAGCACATCCTCATCTCTAATAGTGAAAACTGGTCTTCAGCCATGAGATGCTGCATGTAACTGAAGAGGTTTACATTAAACATAAGGTTTCTAGGTTACACGAGCTCAGTAATGACAGTGAATCACCTTCTAGACCATAAAGCAGAAAGCACGATGGTTTCCTTCAGAGGAAAGAGAGAACATTTTATGCATAATGCGTAGCCTTGTTAAACTGTTTCTCCCAATGGGGCAGTAAAAGAGTTCTGAGAAGTCACAGAAGGAAGGAAAATGTTGCATTCCCTTTTTGCCTTTGTTTCAGAAGTAGCAGATATGCCAAAGACATGAAGGGATAAGAAGTGTTCAGAAGTAGAAAAATGAACGGATTTAGGCTGCTATAATTCAAAGTGTTCAAAGCTACCTTATAGAGGCACAGGAATTATGAATATGAATGAGTGAATTTTGTATATAATTAATTCTACTGAGAAGCATAATTAGTTAATTGTATAATGGAGGGAGATTGTTGCTTCCTATACACTCCTGAGCAGCAGGGTGCCAGACACCTTGATACACCCTTACAGGGATTTCTCTACTAAAAGCAGCTCAGTTGCTTCACAGAGATGCTACCCTCTCATCCTAATCTTGCAATGGTGTAAGAAAGAGCAGGAGTGGCAGCTTTTCCACCTCTATTCCTCTCACAGGAGGAGGTATTATACCTCAGTTTAGAGGTGGCAGAGCCCTGCTGAGGCATTTCAGTGCTTGAGGCATGTGGTGGTCCATCCTCCATGCACATCCTCAGGGCTGTTCTATGATCTAAGGAATTCCCATCGGGCCTTAGTCTTTGCATAATGAGTTGGGTGATGGAGCATCCCCTGATTGTACCAGGAACTCTTACATGGCTAAGGAGGGAGGCACTGATCGTACCAGAGGACGCCTGTTCCCTGGATAAGGTGGGAAGTGAGAGTGGGGATGGTCAGTCATCGCCTGACAGCCTTAGAAAACTCCTTCCCTTGCTCATAACCTGAGTGGAACAGTATCATTGTCAATAGAGTTTTGTAAAATTTCTAGTAATTACTGACTAGGGTTGCAGCCAGGATGGAGATTTGCTAATGACTAAAGCCAATCATCTTGCAACCCTGGAAATAGTGGTCCTAAGTTAGACCCTTTCAGCTCTCTCGGACCACAGTAGGCTGCAACCAGCATCTCCTTCTGAGTGAGCCGCCTCTTGGAATTCACAAACTCGCAAGTTTGTGGTAATCAGAGGACCATTAACAAAAGACAGGACCTGGGCTGAAGTCCCCCACTGCTGAAGACACAACCCTCATCCGCTGAGAAATGTTGAGACATTAGACATGACTATTTCACTGATGAGGGGAATTTTTAACTGGCACCTTCATATATCTATCTGTATGTGTGTGTGTATGTATATAGATTGCTATAGCGAGTGTTGTAAATTCTATTGACTCACTTTATAAGATCCACCTGCAGCTAAACAAAAACTACGGAAAAGTTCCCTCTGCGGTAAATTGGTACACTTGTAACCCTCTAGATATATACCGTTGATCAAGTCCGAGGCCAAGACTAGATCCAACCACAACTAGGCTACGTCAGTTTAGAAAGCAAGAGGGTCTGTTCAGAACCTTGTTAACTCAAGGGGAAGATTTCCTTATTCCCTGTATTTCTTGCACAAGACATAAACTGTTGCCCAAGTCTGAGACTAAGACTGGACTGAGTCACACCTAGGATATGCCAGGAGTTTAGAAAGCAAGGGGGTCGCTCTGAATGTCGTGACTCACCAGGAGGGTCTTCCTTGCCCTTTGTGCCTTCAGGTATGCACCAAGCATTTTTTAGTTAGGTTTTACCATGATTTTCCTTTGCATGCATCATCCATGTAATAAGTAATAGAGTGAACCTGTTAAGTTTTGGCTTTAAAACTACTCTTACTAATACCTTTGATGGTCATTCTTTGAGTAACCTTAAACCACTCATTTCGACACAGGGCAGGATGTTATTTGCCTTCCTCCCAATGCTTCAGCTCCCAGCTCCACTGTTCCTCCTCTGCCAGGCAGATCCTATGGTCATTAATGTTCTTGTTCTACATCCCTGATACTCCCTCACATATATCAAAGGAGACTTTTGCACTGACCTGAATATATCTCTTCTCTATATTATTAAGTTGCCCTGGGAGTTCAAACTACATTTTCTTAGCTTTGTGAGAACTGTAAGATCCTCTACATTTACGAAAGCTGTCTTAGCCTATGATGCACATTTTCGTGGAAATTCAGGTGCTACTTTACTGTGCTTCAATTTGCTTTTGTTACATTTTCATGTTTAAGTGACTACAAATAAGGTTCTACCTTCCCTTCAGCAAACAAAACCTCGGCTTGTTACTATTGGACATTTAATAGGTCCATTCTTGGCAGCTCTCTAGGGTTTTACATTTGTTTTTAAGGGTTTATCAACAAAAAGATACTGTGGTGAGCAGCAATATTCCTGTGGTATCTTCTGTACCACTGGCTTGTTGGCTGAGTTCAAGTACAGACAAAAAGATGTAAGTGGAAGACCTCAGCTGTCTGTTAAAGTTTCTTTACAGTCGTTCAGAAGTAGAAAGTTCATTGATAAGTGAAAATTCCTTTAACATTCAAATCCCTGTATACACACTGATGTTCATTCTCTGACTGTAAAACACATTATTTCAGTTTTATGGACTTTAGTTGGTTCATATCATGGAAATAAGAAAAAAATATTTTTGTTTTTGATTTTATAGAAATGTCAGATCCTTGAGCAGAAAAACTGCAGCTACTTAGCGGGTCATTCATTGTTTGAGGAATTTTAACTGTCCCATCATGGTTTGTTTATGATACACTTCTACATCCTAGCTCATGTTAGTATTTGAAAAGATGTTGTTCTCTTTAGCAGAAAATAAGTTTAATTTTTTTCTTTGTATTAGAAGGAGACACTTGGGCCAGTCAGCATTTTGCTCTTAGTAAATCTGTGTCATGACTGCATACTGCTGCTTTTATTATAGAATCATAGAATAGTTAGGATTGGAAAGGACCTTAAAATCAAGCTCCAACCCCACTGCCATGCGCAGTGACACCTCACACTAAACCGTGTCACCCAAGGCTCTGTCCAACCTGGCCTTGAACACTGCCAGGGATGGAGCATTCACAACCTTCCTGGGCAACCGATTCCAGTGTCTCACCACCCTAACAGGAAAGAATTTCCTCCTTATCTCCAATCTAAACTTCCCCTGTTTAAGTTTTAACCCGTTACCCCTTGTCCTGTCACTACAGTCCCTGATGAAGAGTCCCTCCCCAGCATCCCTATAGGCCCCCTTCAGGTACTGGAAGGCTGCTATGAGGTCTCCACACAGCCTTCTCTTCTCCAGGCTGAACAGCCCCAACTTCCTCAGCCTGTCTTCATACGGGAGGTGCTCCAGTCCCCTGATCATCCTCGTGGCCCTCCTTTGGACTATTCTTCAAATGCTGCAAGAAGGCACCAGAAGCTGTAACCTTCTGGGAGGCTGGCAGACAGGAAAAGATTTTTAAGATAGGTATCTGTGAAAATAGGAACAACCACGTATTTGGAGCAGAGAACATAATTTTGCATTGTGTTGACTTTCTGTATATCACAGTGGAGAGTCTTGCCACAACTTAGTAATGGAAAAAGATCTGTTTTCATAAATCGTCCATTAGCCAACAACACAGGATCAACTAATTCAGTATAACATAAAGGTTCCTCATTATTCAGTGGAACACTGTCCTGTGAGAAACCAAAGAACACAGTAGAACACAATAGATCATATACAAGTATGAAGAAGAAATGACGCTTGTCAGAGTTTCTGAATAGCCTTGTTCTCTGTCAAAATCAATCCATTCTCTGTCCACTAAAAACCCAATATGACTGGGAGGAATCTCTCCAGTCAGTGTTCTGAGACCTTTGAGGAACCACTCAGGGAGGTTTATTTTATAAACCGATTAAACTTTGTCTTAAATACAATTCTAATTTCAGTTCTGCTCCTCCTGTTACTACTGAATGATTATCACACATCTTCATTCTTCAGATACCTAGATACTTATGTTATCCAGCTTAAATGTACTTATATTCCCTGAATTCCATCCTGAATTTGTTCCAAAAGCCTTTTTTAGTTTAATTTCTCCTTATCTTAGTTGTTCCTTCCCCACACCATGACCTGTCCACTTAAGCTCTGCTTTTCTAAGCCAAACATAGAAAACGGATATTCTCTGGGGTAGTCTCAAGTCTTGCATCGCAGATGTGTATGAAGGCTGGGTTATAACTCCTTGCTGGGAAGAGACCACAAACACAGGCAGGTTTCCAGAGCCTTGGTCAATGGTATTAATACTTCCTTCTTTCTGGTGGAAATATGTTGTCCAATATATCACAGCATTATGTTTGTTGTTTTAAAGTTCTTTACTGAAGCCAAGATAAGGGAAATTTATTGCATCTTCTTTATTTATCAAAACCCAGAAATATTATCAGGGCAAATGGCTGGGTTATTGAATATCATTTGCTCTTGAGAAATTCATGTTGCTTTTTCTCCATTTCCCAGACACCATCCCATCGGTAATATCAGGACAAATGGCTGGGTTAGTGAATATCATTTGCTCTTGAGAAATTCATGTTGCTTTTTCTCTATTTTCCAGACACCATACCATTGGTAAAGGATTTTCTTCTTAAAATGACATTGTAAAGTCTTTCATATAACCAACTCAGTCTAATGTATTCAACTTCTGGTTTATTCTCTCTAAAAGACTCACCTCTACCCTTGTTCCCCGACCATTTGGCAATAATCCTCGCTAATACATTCATGTTTAATGCAGTCAGAACATCAGAATTCTGGAATGAAATATATCTCATTCTCGCCATATAAACACTCTCTCCCTTAGATGCTAAGCATCTTGAGATTAGCTTCCACTTCAGTTATTGCAATTTTAATTTTCATGACCAGTTTAATCAAGATATTGATTGAATGGAACTTGAGTTCTGTCTGTTTGTAAGGTAATACCTAAGCTTGTACTTGGAATTTCTGCAAAAAGGAAAACAAATGTTCCCCCTGCCAAGAAGCAGCAAGAGATAGGCTGGAGACAGGACTAGAGACAAGTCAACAAGATAATGTCCAAAACCCAGACAAGAGACAGGGCTAGGAATGAATACATATTGTATAGCTCAGCCAAGTCATAAAGACACAGCCTAAGCTTAAACAGAGCTCCTGGAGAAATGGATAGAGGGTGCGTGGAGCAGATGTCACAAGGTGAGGTCAGTCAGGATAATTGAGACCTGCTGGTGCACTTAAGCATCATGTGGTCCTGAGAATTGGTGCCTACTCTACTCACAATCACGGCGTGGATTTGACAAGAAGAAGTCCTAGAGAGGGAAAGGATAAACCATATAAACTTAGGAAAGAGCCTGGAAATAGTGTATCTACATAAATAATTCCTTGACTTTGACCCTTTTGTAGCCACCCATTTCTGCAGCCTGCCAGCAGACAGAAGTTTTTTCTAGTCTTAGAGTTTTTTAGGACTCTCACTATGAAAATATCATGATTTGTAAATTTGTCATTTGTAAAATGATGATAGCAAGCCCATAGCCTTGGAAAGAGTTTAGCATTTTCATTAGACTATAACCCCCCTGCTTCCAGATAAAACAAAGCTGAGATTTATCAAAGCCTTACTTCATTTTTGCACCAGCTTGTCCAATGTGAGTTTCCATTATGACCAGATGCAACCTGCAAAGAACTCTACTTGTCTTACTATATGAAGTGATTTCCTATTGCACAGCACTGCATCTAGATAAAATGAAAGTTTTAAAACATGAAAATCAATGACAATTTCTAATTCACCTCAGTCTTCTACCACTTTGTCTTTTTAAATCTGCAATCACATTTGATGCCATTTCTCAATTTCTAGTAACTGTAGGGGCTGGCTTAAGTTCTTACTGTCAGGAGAATCTCACCAAAGGTAGTACAAGGTGAAAATATTGTGACAATCTTGTCTGGTTTGTTGATAATGCAACAGAAGATAGACAGAGGCTGTAATGACAGGGGATGCATATTTGTGTTTTGAATGATTCTGGGATTTACAGGTGGAAAACTGCCTAACGAGCAGGTGGATGTTCAATTCCTGGCTAGGGAAGCCCATTGACAAGTGCTGGAGTATGTTTGGAAGAGAGGGGGCTGCAAGTGAAGTCCTGTCAGGTAATTGGATCTCCAAAGAATATCTTTTTTCCCCTTATTAGCTTATACAGTAACATTGATGGGTTTTGGTTGGTACCTCCAAATCTCTCTCTGTCTTTGTTTCATAATCCCTCATCTTTCCTGTTGACTGTGCTGACACAAGTCACTGAGAGGTGTTATGATAACTTTCACCACTGAAGTATTTTACATGAAGTACAAAATCTGGTGACACAAACCTAAAGCAGGACTGCAGTCGCAGCGCTTTACACATTAAGGCAAGGTTGATGAGGGAACAGTTTTCTCCCAGCTCACAGACTGCACAAAGTCTACATTTTGTAGCTGGCTACAGCTTCTGACAAGAGAAAGCAGATGGGGTTTCATGATATTTTCATAGTGAGAGTCCTAAAACACTCTAATAGTAATAAAACAAAAAACCTTAATGATACATAGACTGCTAATACTTCCCCTGCTGTGAGGCACAGCTTTAATTAAATATATTCACAGTTAACTGACTGCAGATTGGAAGGAGTAGTGGGACTGAAAGGTCGCCAATGAAAGATAAACAATGACATCCAACAGTCACATTAAAAAAGAAAACAAAACAATAAACCTGCCTCTTGGGCAGTGCCTGGGAAGAAACCACAATTTCTCATGGATAATCTGCAAAGTACTCACCATTTCTGAAGCTTAAAGCATAAAATAGCACTCAAATATAAATTAACGCCACCAGCAGCACCCAAGGATGCCAAGTTTCAGATGATGGAGGCTTCATCTGCAGGGTAGAAAAGGTTCCCAAGACAGTTTGGCCCCACTTCGAACTGTTACCTCTATTTTTGTTTAGCTTTCTTTTGGGACCTGCCAAGCCCAGTAGCATTTCCACCCAAAGAACTTTTGATATGCCAAGCAGTTATTCCCAATGGGAATGAGCCTTCATCAGGGACCAAAAAGGGCATCTGGTTCAAATCAAATCCTGGATCAGAAAGCAGCAATATTGTGCCTTTACTGATAGTAGACTTGTGCAGTTTCCAGGGAACAGAATGGGGCACACAATGCCAATTCAATTAAGCAGCACTGTTGTTTCCTCTAACTCCAGCAGGGAAGTTTGCTGTTGCAAGAAAAAGTCTTCTGGGAGCCGCTAGTTCCTTTCTATGTGACCTTGGGCAAGATTCTTCATATTCTCATACCTCAGTTAACTGGCAAGACTGTTGAAGTCTTAATTAACATAGGAGAAACATGTAGAAAAAGTGCAGTTTTGTCATTATTGTGTTCACATTTGGGCTCGCTGATGCATCTCTGCTCCTATTGATCAACTTCCAAACTGTTTCAGTTTTAAAGAAAAGAGAGTGGTTGTTTGAATATGGTAATTTATAAAGTAAGAGTTATGCTACAGCTAATCTAGTCAAATCCAGGGGACTGCCGAAAGAAGGAGTTTGGACTCACATCTCCTTCTGTGCTCAGAGGCTGCCTTGCTCATGCTTTCCTGAGTGCTCCATGAGCATGTAGTGCTCACTAAAGGCAGGGAAAAAGACATCTACCCACATGAAATGTTGGAGTTAGAGTACAGACCTGGCTCTGTCACATTAGATGAGAACTTGAGACAGCACACAGGGAACAGCAGGAGCACATTTCCAGAGAGGTGGCATGGGGTGGAACAGGGGATGGCACCCCCAGCCTGACAGCAGTGAGTTCCCTTTGTCCCATCCCAGCCTTGTCCCATCTCAGCCTTGTCCACCAAACTTCCCCTCTGTCCAAGTAGGCATCCCTACAAATGAGTTTTCAGGTAAGGAGCACAGGGTCAGTAAATGTGAGTCTTTCCCAGAAACAAGGGGGAACCTTCAGAAGTTATGAAGCCTTAAAAGTCAGGAAGAGTTTTAAACCCAAGCCCACATATGCCTGCTTGGCCCTGTCCAGAAAGACATGCAGGAGACTGCAGGAGTTGTACGGGGAAGTATAAGACTAAAATTTTGAGTCTCTAATAAATATTTAGACCATTCCTTCATGCTATGGTGTCATGGTTTAAACTGAGCCACACAGCTCGTTCACTCACTCCCCCCCACTTTTTTCTCCCTCTTTCTTTCCTCCCCACCCTCCTCCCCGCTCCTGGAGGGATGGGGAGGAGAACTGAGAAAATGCAATTCCCACGGGTTGAGATAAGAACAGCCCAGTAACTAAGGTATAACACAAATCACTGCTGCTACCACCAATGGTAATAATGATAAGAGAAAATAACAAGAGAAGAGAATACAATACCACCACCAAACGAGTTCGGACCCCCCCCCCCTCCCCGAAGAGAGCCCTAGCCCTTCCGGGTAACTCCCAGTTACCTCCCTGGGCATGACGTGCTCTGGTATGGAATACCTCTTTGGCTAGCTTTGGTCAGGTGTCCTGTCTCTGCTTCCTCCCGGCTTTCCATCCTCCCTGGCAGAGCATGAGGCTCAGAAAGTCCTTGGTCAGACCAAACATTTGTGTTATCAGCTCTGTTCCCAGGCCGAAAGTCAAAACACAGCGCTGGACCAGCTACTGAGAAGGAGAAAAATGACTGCTACTGCTGAACCCAGGACGTATGGCTTCAAGAAAGCTTGCATGTTGATTAGAGCAGATGAAGAGTGAAGGAGAAGGGAGAAATTCAGTGGCATATTTGAGAGGGAAAAAAGTCCACATTTTGCTCAATTTTCATCTGTCCACGTTTTTCCAGTGACAATTATTAAGGAAAAAGAAATATCAAGTTGAAGAAAACTATTTGCTTTTTCTTTCAAAACAGAATTCCAGGTGGGTAGTTTTCTCCACCGATCATTCTCTCACTTATTCAATGCTGGTCAATCCTTTTCCAACAAAGGTTTCAGGGCAAAGGAAGATAAAAATTTCCATTTCATTACACAGATAAGAAAAAATCTCTGCCATCTCCTGATCATTTCAAAAGTTGGATTTTTTCTTTTTATTTAATTAAAGTTATTCTACAAAACCTGGATATTGTTAGTGTAGCGGTCATGTGGTAGAAGGAACTAGAAGGAAAAACTGCTTCAGCAGTTGTTTTGGCTCAAGGCATGTTCATACTCTGTTATCATATTTGTAAAGTAAAGATTTCCCAGTAAAGGAGAAAAAATCCTACCTCATCCAAACCTCCTCTGATCTTGTTACATGGAATTCAAACTAGCTCCTACAACTACTGATGAATCAGATTAATAAACCTACAGTGCGCAGGCACACCATCACATGAATCCCTTTCTTTAGCTCCAATTTAAGAGTTATGATTTGTTATCCTGTGGTATTTAATAATTAGAAATGGTTCTTTCTCATGTTCTCCCTTGCTTTTAGAAGCCTGATGAGAACCAAACTATATTTCCTTGAAATCCTCTATTTTTCTTCTTGTTTATTCTTTCTTGTTGTTCCCACCCTTTTTTGGAATCCTCTAAAGTTGGAACTTGTCATACTTGTTATATAATAATTGAGTAATCTTCTATTTTTACCACCCTTAATCCTTATTTTTAAGGTTCAGCCACTAAGTAATGAAAACCTCACTTTGGAATAGGCCTATCGAGTTGATAAGTTGAAAGGGCCAGTCAGGCAACACTGCAAAGACAATTCTATGCTTCACCTTAAAACAGCAGATCTAGGCGGTGTTACCAAAAAGCCAGTTAACATGCATTTACACTAACCGAGGGGACAGAAGGCATGTGTCCTTCAGAGATCTGGCCTGTCATCTTCAAACCTGCGGTTGAAATTAAGTTTAATTAACCCCAGCGGATAAATCAAGACATTTAGCACCATACTAAATCCATCATTAATCCCTTGGAATGGAGAAGCTAACAAACACATCCCGCAATTAAGTACTTTTGTCTTTCAGCAGGGAGAGAGGGAGCAGACATTGCCTTACCCTCATTAATAATAGTGTAACCTCATCCTCAGCAACAAATACGGTATGTTATCAAATTATCTGTGCAATGGCTCAGGTCCGTTGGATGCTGACCAGTTGTCCTACAGTGAATGTAAGGATGTACCTGCTCTGTTTCTGGTGCACCAGGTGTTTTCTTTCCATGCTGTGCGTCCACCCCAACCCAGATGGTGCTACTACCACTTGTCAACTGCTCTAAAGTCCTTGCTCTGAAGTGGAGAAAACCAGCAGCAGGGCTAATCAGTGTAGTCTTTACTCAGGAAAAATGCTTTAAGGCTACTGTTCACACAGGTATTAGGAGAGGCCTTTTTCATAGAAAAAGAGAATAGGCTGTTGATCTCTATCTGCAGCGGATTCACAGCAGGAATATAGAATCATAGGATAGAATCATAGAATCACAGAATGGTTTGGGTTGGAAAGGACCTTAAGATCGCCCAGTTCTAATCCTCTGCCATGGGCAGGGACACCTTCCACTTGACCAGGTTGTTCAAAGCCCATCCAACCTAGCCTTAAACACTGCCAGGGACGGGGCAGCTACAACTTCCTTGGGCAGCCTGTGCCACTGCCTTACCACCCTCACAGTAAGGAATTTCTTCCTTGTATCAAACCTAAATCTCCAAGATCATATATCAACTAGTCAACTGTCAGTCTGTCCATGTGCTTTTTCCTGCTGTTTTCAAGCTCTTTGTGAGTGCTAATTGCACAGGTTTCTGGATTCTGAGACTTTTCTGAGACAGAATTCGTTCAGGACAGAGTAGAAGTAGGAGCTGTTACTCTTAATGAATAATCCAAGCAGCCATAATGACCTTGAACTCCAGTTCATTTGTGTGTACACTATAGAATTTTTAGGCATATGTGTACTTATTTTTATTTCCTTTTTCTCTTCTTAAAATTATACAATCTCTAAAATTCCAGTCGTGAATCAAAGTAAAAAACCCCAAATATAAAAATGAGCCTATTAGTATGCACTTTGTAATACAGAATGAGTACAGTTTTTAAAAAATATGGGATAAGTTTTTAAATGTTAATCAGTGTCAGGCTTGCTTAGACCTGACAATGGTTATGAGATCAGCAAGATTACAGTCTCAACCATGGAGCAGGACAAAGACTGAAGCTGTTTGCTTGTACAGTGATGAGCCCCCTGCTGCTCTGGTAAATTGGTTTTTGTACTTCAGCTAATTATGTGAAAGCAGTAACAGCAACACTGACCAGGCCAGTGCTTCCAACTTCATTGCCCCTTCCATCAGTGAGGTGGCCCAATAACTCATTAGCCTCATGCATTAAAAAAAAGACATTTTACCTTTAATGTAGTTAGAATGATAGAGATAATCCACGAACAGCCCCATCCCGTGTGGAGCAGGGACAGAAGGATAACTGGAGGCATTAATTTCATTACTGTCCCAAGCTGTGCCATACTGTATTCAGCTCTGGGGCCCCCAAGATAAGAAGGACATTGGCATATTAGAGCGAGTCCACAGGAGGGCCACAAAGATGCTGTGAGGGCTGGAGCACCTTTCCTGTGAAGACAGGCTGAGAGAGCTGGGCATGTTCAGCCTGGAAAAGAGAAGGTGCTGGGGACATCTTAGAGCAGCTTCCAGTACCTAAAGCTCTGGGTCTGACAAGAAATTTGGAGAGGGTCTTTTTACAAGGGCAGGTAGGGACAGGACAATGGAGAATGGCTTTAAACTGACAGAGGGGGATATAGATTAGATACAAGGAAGAAATTGTTTACGACAAGAGTGTTGAGGGGTTGGCATGGATTTGCCCAGAGAAGCTGTGGCTGCCCCATCCCTGGCAGTGCTCAAGGCCGGGTTGGATGGGGCTTGGAGCAACCTGGTCTAGCGGAAGGTGTCCCTGCCCATGGCAGGGGTTGGAACTGGATGAGCTGTAAGGTCCCTTCCAACCCAAACCATTCTGTGATTCAATGATACTCACTCATTCTCTTTGAGACTGTATCGCTATGCAATTTTCAGTAGGTCCACAGACAGCCAAGGGAATCCACACAGAGAAATGTCTAAGACACCTGAATTTCATTAATATGTTTTCTGTGCATAAAGCAATTCACAGAATTGCAGAACCAAATGTATCTTTCAAACAGAAGGCTTTTAAAACGTGGGAACCTTTACAGTGTTTTAATGCAATTTTACATTGAGATTTTAGTTATAATGTGACTGGAACACTGTGATTGCAATCAGAAGGGTTTCTTCCTTTTTAAGCAGGCACATTTGGGATAAAAAATGCTTAACATTCATTTAATCATAGTCCTGGTTACTCTGACCCTGAATGACTCATGTTTACAAGTATCTGTGTTATTCTCTAGGCCACCAATCAGCTTTTTTGCAGCTTTTGAAAGGTGCCACAATTTGCAAATTTTACACCAATATGAAGTAAGAAACCAAATCACCCCTAACTACAGACACTAACACTTTAAAATGCCATTAACATTATAGTAATGTTTTCTTGGATTCACAATATGATGAAGCATAGGTCAGGGGGTTACAGCCTTTGGCCACCCAGGATGGGTCAAAACTTCTTTTTTATTTTTATAAACCTATTAATAATTCATATTAATGTGCTGACCATTCATTTGTTGTCATAAACTTCAAAATCAGGGTAAATTTATTTAGCAGATGCTCAGATAAACATCTGTAGCTCTTGTTAAAATAATAAAAACAAAATTTGTTTTCTGGGAAGGTCAGCCTAAATGTCAGCCTCTGTATGCCTTATTCTGGAAGTAGAATTTCCTTAGAGAAACAATTCATGTGAAACTGTTTAGTGTCATAAATTCCCAGTCCCAAAGCTACCAAGAGCATCTCCTGGCTGAATATCATACCTGGCTCGCTTACAGATTTTCTGATATGTCTCACGCTTTAGGAAAAGCTCCGCAATTGTTACCTTTATTTTTGATATTAACAAAAAAAAAAAAAAAAAAGCACCAATACCTTAAAAAAAATGAGTACGGGTGCTACTTTGAAAAATAAGGACTTATATTGTGCTCTGCTTAAACATAGTTTGTATATTGAAAACAATACAACATGCAAAAAGAACAGCTTGGGTAAGGCTGTATATACAAAAGTGATTTTATTCCTATAGCATAACAACTCATTGCTTGTTATTCATAAAACTAAGGTAATTTACTTCTCAGTTGCAGACATCTAACACTGGTTATCAAGTCCATCACCAGCCTTCAGCAGGTAGGTAGAAACCACAACAGAGCCAATCATTTTTAATTGTACATCCAGACTTTCAAGAACCTTGGCGCAAATTCTGAGGCAAGGATTCCTGTGGTCTCAGCAGCACATCTACACTGCATTCTGCCAGTGAGTGTACAGAAAACAAGTTAGCTTGCTTGCAAGAAGCAGTGTAGTCATAGTAAGTCACAGCTTGACACAAGCTAATTTCTCCTGCTGAGAATCTGAACACAGACTTAGAAACAAAACAAGCTGTGTTAGTTCAGATCTCTTATCTAAATCACTTTGGATGGTTTGAGGTTCCAGACACCCAGAGTAGGTCTAGACAAGTGAATCTTTACATAAGAGCTTCATAACCCTCTGAATGCCAGCAAGTCTTTTTTTACTTTCATTTTTTATTTCATTGTTCTAATTCTCTCAGCCAGACTATGATCATAGAATCATAGAATAGTTAGGGTTGTAAAGGACCTTAAGATCATCTAGTTCTAACTCCCCTGCTATGGGCAGGGACACCCTGCACTAATGTTAATGATGTGAATACCTGTTTGATTTATAGGGTTTTTAAAGTGTTTTGCATATACAATACTTTCAAATATTTCAGATTATACCAATAGGACAGTATAAAAAGGCAATATTTTTCTATTTTTGTTCTTATTTAGGTTGTCAGCTTAATGGGAAAGAAGGATGTATAGTGTCCAGCCCATAGGGATCCTGATCTAATCTGAGGTTTGTGAACATTAATGCTGTACAAATAAGAAAATAATGTATGAATCCCTTTGAAATTTTGGAACTGCTATTAGTTTTTTTGTTTAACGACTACAAGTCTCAGAAGGCCAAACTGACCAGACTCAGTTATTTTAGTGTCGTTAGTAAATGGATGAAAGCATCCACAGATCCAGTACCAATTCGGCTCATAATTGTTCATTGCTTCAGTATTCCTATTGCAGTTTACAACTCCTGTTTCTGTCATAGTGTGTAAATCAAAATATTTGTAGCATTTTCCTGTTTCCTTTTGAAGAGAGCTTACCAAAAGGAAATGCAGTTTCAAAGCCATCATTTGTCACCAGCACAGAGCACATCCTTGGGGAACACCTTGAGGATTCATTTTAAGCAGTCTTTTTAAATAAATGCTGCCAGTAACAACTAATACCATGATGGTAGCAAAGCTGTCAGTGCAAAGCATTTTGGGATGATGAATTAAGTAAATAGTTCAGCTTTAGTACAGAAAAGGGCTTTAATAACTGTTGATATTAAATAGTAATGCATAAATCAGGACATTAGTGCAAAGATCTTATAAGCATTAGAGATACACAACATAAAATACCATCTCAGTGTTTGTCAGTTGGGATAACACTTAATGAAATAAGCAAAGAAAACAGAAATAAGGATATTTACCAATATAAAGTAAGTGAGCCAAAGAGAAGTTCTTTATTGACTTCATTACTTAGCCCATTGCAACCTACTAACCACCTCAAGTGCTATATATTAAAAACAAACATTAAAGTCAGGAGTGGGACTAAGAATTGGAGTTGGATTTTACAGCTAGATAGTGGTATGCTCCTTTGTTTGGTGTCTTCTGTGTTTAAAAGGCAATATGTTACTTGGCTCTAACATCAAATAACTAAAAATTAGCCACCTGGATTGGAATGCAAGCATCATCCACAGCAGTGCTAGTATTTAGTTTGCAGAAAAAGAAGTTGAGGTCAAAGTGAAACATGGTAAGAAGTACAAAAATGACTTTACAGCACACTTACTGCATACCCTTCACAAATCTTAGTATGGAAAAGAGCCAACACAAAGTATCCTCAGAGTATAATTCAGCAGTGGCTTTTATTGCTGTCCATGTCTGGCAAGGTAGGTTGAGCTAGTATATCCAACTATCTAGCTGCAGTTCAGTTCCATGGGCTCCAGGTGATAAATTATCGTCCACTGGTTTTATTCCAACTCAGCGGGAACAACTTTGGCCAGAAAGTCTGTTCCCCTTTGCCCACAAATGCATCTTAAATCATTATCAGATTATCTATCCTTAATGGGCAATCTGTTGACCTGAGCAGGCAGCAAGTCATTTGTCTGCATAATATTCTGAGCCCATCTGTGTGACTGATAACACGAGCTCTTCAAATTTTTCCAGTCTTTTCCTCCAATGATTACAAAGACGTACAATTTAGGACAATTTAGGACCATCTTGCTGACTTTGTGAGATGCTAAACTAAAGTTTAGAAGGTTTATCTGTTAAGTATATAAATACTTTTTACCTGGGATGTAAGATATAATGGAAGTTTGTAAACAGAGTAAAAATACTTATATTAAGAGAAGGTGGTGATATTCAGTGTCCAGGCAGTCACTTACTCTTTTAATGTTCTTATTCAATTGACATCTTTTAATAAACAGCTTCCCAAGCATATCAGACAAAATAAACCCAACATATAATCATGTAAATAATTTGTGCCTCCCTGAAGACATGGGATTGGCACTGAATCTTGAACTTAAGAAAAAAAACCTTATAGAACTGATGATTAATGTTCTGCTTGCCTTTTGATTTTCTTTCATTGATCAAAGTCAGTCCCTGTTGCAACTCAGAACACCATGGATTTTGACAGATTCACAACAGAACATTTGATCCATGAGGTTTTCATAAACTTTGCTGGACATGATCTGGGGAAATTTTAACTGTGGTACCACCAATCAAATACAGAAATAAAAGGACAGTTGTTGATTCAGTTCCAGTTTTAATAAGCTGGATCCGAATTAAATATCTGAGATCTGAAACAGAATAGGAACTAAGTAGTACGCATGAATTCATGGAAGTACTCACCCTGCTAACATCCATGCTCTCCCCCAGATCTTCAAGAATTCTAGTTTTGCCTCTTTGCATACTGCAGATCACTCCCTGCGGGGTCAGAATCATCAAACATATATTAGTTCTAGCACCAACTTGGAATTCCTTAATTCTAGCTCTAATTATTTAATGGTTTGGGCTTTTTTGCTTAGGATATTCTGGTTCAGTCTCTGCAATGTCAGTGTATATCATGGTAGTCATGCTTTCAGTGTCATGGAAAATTAAGTTTAGGCCAAATAGAATAGCTCTGTAGTAGCTGTTTTAACTAACTCAGAGAAGACAAGTTTATAAAGGGCCCCAGTGTTAAACAGCTAACCTTCCAAAGCATGGCTGCTTATCCAGTTTTGTTTTGATGGTGATTTATGGCTGTGATTCTTGCATAGCGAAGTAACAGCAACACCGCCCTAGGCCATATGTTATGAGATTTAAAGAAAACAAGGCTGTCCATGAGTTGTATTCCACTATGTTACACCACAGATGTGAATTCTATAGCAATATAAAATATATATTAAGTCATACATACTTAGCTATCTCACCTACTCACCTCGTTTCAGCCTGGTACTCTTGTTTCCACTTTGACACTCCTTTTACTACATTAAAATATGGAAGATGATCAGCATTCAGAATAGACAAGGATCAGTCCCAGCATAAAAGGTATCTCTTTCACCCTCAATGCCTTTTCCTTGAAATATAACTCCTTGCACACTTGCAAATGAGAGATTAGTTTGCCATGCTATGGGAAAAAGAGCAATGCCCAGCTTGCATCAGAGGGGACTGTATCCTGAAAAGATACCATCAGCGTGTAATACTTGGACTGAATGTGCAAAAATCTATATATTTATCCATTAATATGATTTGGTTCCAATTTCACTTCCTTAGAACTTTCACTAGTTCTGATATATAATAATGACTGAAATCTTATACACTTCCCTGTTCTTCACAGAAGGATGCCTGGGTTACAGTGCTATAAATCAAGGGCACTGCTGAAGTGGTAAGTGGGAGGAAAACACAGCAGGTTCAGAAGAGAGCAGAGCAAGAGGTCTAGGACTAAAGAAAGCTGTCCTTGTCCAGAGAAAGGAAGCGATTATCTTCAGCACTCTGCAGACAGACAGAGCACTGTTATTCACTCAAACTTTGTCTGTGCTGGTAAGGCTTATTTCCAGCCCCCTGGAGATGAACATTCATTGCTCAGTAGAGACATGCCTTGCAACTGTTTTATTTGTAAAAGTAACACTTTTGCAACTGGAAACAGTAGAAAGAGTTAGGTAGCTAAAATACACTCAATATAATAGAAAACAGATGTTATATGAAGCAGACATATCACAAGACCCAGCTGTAAGATCAAGGGATATCACCTACGTTCTGCATTGCTAGGTTCATATAGTTTTGTGTATTGTATTATCTTTAAATTGACCAGTCATCCAGTTATTGCTATTGTGCTTACCTTTCTAAAAAATATAACTTGGTAGATAATATTAATTATAACAATAATAATTCCCCTTGGAACTATTTGTGTGTCCATAACATGGAGCTGAAATAACAAAAATGAAGGAAAATACCACAAGAGACTGTTCTGTGTTTTTAACCTTATTGCTGGACTGTGCTGCTGCAAGGGAGAGAAATTCAGCGAATGCTTTCCAGGTGTCTAAGCTCCACAATCTCAGCTACTTTCAGTACACAGTTAGTCTGTTCTTCCTCCAGTCCATTGCTCTAAAATATGATTATGTATGCACTCTGAAGAGTTCTTCCCTTTAAGTAAATGGCCAAATTCTGTCCTCACCTACCACAGTATAAATTAGTCAAGCACCTGTACAGATAAAGTCTAAATGAATGGGGTTGTTTCTGTCTGCTGCCACTGGGTTTAATTAGGATTTAAACAGTGCATAGACTTCATCATTGTTTTCAGCTGAGAAATAGATTCCCAACCATATCAGTATGAACCATTGTTCAGACCTGTAATTTCATTTTAATTATTCTAAGCAGACAAACAATGTAGGAAGGATGTTTATTTTCTTCTAAAATACTTATAGAAGATCGTTAATGTACCATTGTCTAATTTTGAGACAGCTGCTGAACATTATTAGAGCAATCTATTGCCATCTATTTCCAATGCACTGTTGATTTTGCAGTACATGCACACATTACCTTTGCATTTAATGGGTTTCAGAACTCTAGGAATGATCCCAGTGCTGTGAATCCATGGACACAGGTTTGTGCCAGTTCAGGTAATAACCTCCTTCTCTCAGACTGAGGGGAATAATCAAAGCTCTGCCTTCAAAGGAAGAGACTTTCAGCTTTGGGAAGCAAGAACAACACACATGTGGAGATAAGACCAGATTCCCATTTTTTTCTTAATTGCTTTGGACTACAGCAACACTGAGGAGCTGCAACTTGGAATCATATTCTTTTCATTACTGTACATCATATATACAGAGTTATCATCATTCACATTGCAGTATTTTATGGAGTGTAATCCATAGGTGTCTTCACAAAACTAAAAGTTGAAGGAAATGTATAGGCTTCATTTCTTTTAATCAGCATTCATTGCAAACAAGTAATTCCCCCAGAGAGTACAGTTTAGCTATTTTAGAGGAAAAAGCAAGTTTGCTTCCCTTTAACCCGACTTTGCTTCCACTTAATCTCTTTCCTAAGAGCAGTCACCACGGGGTCTGTTACTCCTCTGAAGAAAGGTGGCAGCTCTGAGGGTGCTGAGGTACTTCATACAAAATCTCAGCAGCAGAAGCACATCCTAGCAGCACATGTGGCTGATAGAGAAGGAACTTGCAAACTCTGCCATTTCTGTCCTTTGTCACACCCAGATTGTTTCTTGCATCGTTCCTCCAAGAATGACCCGCAACTGAGGAGAACAGGAATCTACATATTCCAAACAGTAAAATCAACCTCCAAAAGAGTAACTCTGACTTTCGGGAGAGTGTGTTATAAACTGAACTTCAGAGCCAAAACTAGTATATAGTCTATTGCATCCAGAAATTCAGTAGCTGCTCAGGTTTTCTTGTTAAATCAAACATATTAATAAGTAATTATTTAAATCAAAGAGCCATCCCCAGGATGCATCTCACACTGGGGAACTGCTGAGATAAATCAGGTTAAGAAAACTAATTGTTTCTCTTTTTACCACATATTGAAATAGTCTGGCTTTGTACCAGGGACTAATTCCACAGTAGTTAACTTATGACCATGTCAAAAAGTGGTTTCAAACTCTGCCAAGAAATCTCAGAAATGAGTGACGTCCAACTCTCTATGCCATTTAGAAATAGATCAGTTTTAAACATGTTTTGTTGTATAAAACATTCGTTTCCTGGTTTAAACATTATAATATTATTTTTATTTCACTTTTTGATGGCAATTCTGCTAGTAGAAGATTGCCAAACTCAAGCATTAAAAATACATCTATGAGTCAGCTCCAAAGAATGCAACTGGGGTGAAAGAAAAGGTAATTAAAACAGGCAGATTTTCACATTTAAATATGTAAGCTACTTTGAACATGGTTTTGAGATTTAATCTATACAGATGAGGTACAGTCTCTTTTTCCTTTTGAAAGGAAAAATGCACTAGAATTGGGAATTTTGCACTGAGCAAAATGCTATCTGTTTAAACAAATTCAGAGCTGACAAAAGGTTAGTATCAAATTTCATATAGACTTTCCATGGCTAACCATTTCTACCATCAAGATCATTTAAGCGTTAATATATTTATCCTCACGTAGTTATCCCTCTGAGGCAGGGTAGTAATTACATCTGAGTTTCCCAATGTCTCACAACAAGTCTAGGAACAGAACTCTGGCATTGTTTGCTCTGTGATAGCAATTTCTTCACCAGGACACTTTTTCACATTATACAGTTGTTTTGCTCTCAGCCCCACAGCACTGATTGAGCCACAGCTTGTTTACAGTTTATTCATCAGAACTGCTGAAACCAAGGCACAGGAATAACCACTCAGACAGAACTGAAGCTGTACATCAGTGAGAACTAGATCTCAGGGATCTTGCCTTCCATACCTACAATTTATCTTCAAATCAAGCTTCCTTCTTATCATAAGAGGTAATAAAAATCATCCACAGCAAGGTATACCCTACTAACATGCCTATTCATGAATAATATCACTGAATAAATGAGACGACTTCCAGCTGAAAAGCCTGTCAATATTACTGTGTAAAAAAATAACTGAGAAAATCAAGGGTATTTAGGGAGACAAATTGTTATCTAAAGACATTGGCTCTAGTCCTATGTCCCGCACAAGTGTAGCAAGGCATGCTGTCTGCTTGCAAATTGCAATTGTCTCTCCCAAAACAAGAATTGTGAAACTTGTCTGGCATTGAGGAGTTCTTTGGCAGCTGAAATTAAGAAGTGCTACACAAGGAAGAGCAATGTGTTCAGTTATGAAGCTTTTTTGTGAAATGAGTGTACTCACCTGGGAGACGGGAAATACATACCCTAAATCAGACAGTGCACTTGTATGGACCAGTATTTCTCCGCATCTCAGACAACTGGCCTAATCTCCAGATGAACAGCTTTATTTGTAATATTGTTATTTAAATTGAATTCTGGAAATGAGAAAAGACAGCTTTATTGAAACTATTATTGCAGGAAAGATACTGTTTTCAGACAATAAATATTTATGGTTCCCTGCCTTTCTATTCTTCCATTACCTTTTCTCTTAACAAACCTTACCCTATTCTTTAGCAACAGCAAGAGTCTAATTTCCAGTTATGTCAAGGGAAAATGACTATTCTGAGAAGGCCATTTAAGCAGATGCCAAAGCTTAAGTTAAATACTAACAATAACAGGCATAGACATCTGGAAGGGTTTGATTCCATCCTCATGCAGTATTTTTTAACTACTATTTTTCTGAAAATACTTAAGGATGAAACTTCAGAATTAAGCTTCAAAAGCAAAACCCACAAAACTGCAGTTTCATTGTAAACAGATGTTTTCAAGAGCAAACTATCAAATTCAACAGTTAAGAGAACTCCCAAATCACATCTACACACCTTGAAATCCTTTCAAGGTCCACTTCAGTAACTCAAACACATGCAGTGTCCACAGCAGAGAAGGCTCCAAACTGCTGCTCAGATTTCAAAGCATAAATATGTTCAGAACAGATGTTCAGGGATGTGTCCCCAGCTTCTGCTGGGCCACCAGTAGTCCATGCGTTTTCTGTGTGCTTTCACCTCAGAAACATCTAGGCAATGCAGAAAGGTAGGGAGCTACTGATTCACTTCAGCCCCTGCTGATACACAAGCTAGCACACGTCTGCACCATCAATATGAGTTTTCTTCAGCACAGAGAGACTGTAGCATCACTAACCTGCTGTTAGCATCACTCCTTGAAGAAGAGAGGTAAGGCTGAAGAAATAATGTGTTTGCATTAAGATTTTTAGACTTGTGTGATGCTTATTTCAAGCTTTCATATTCACCCCCTCACTCTAAATCACCAAGCACATCATCAAATGAAGAAAATCAGAACAGCAAAGTAAACATGAATTCATGACTGCAGCAATATTTTATGTATAAGAAACCCAAATCTCAGCAGAACATCAGAGAACACTATTGTCTTCTGCTCTACAACTTTCCTTGAAATAACAAACCTATATAGGAAAAAGGGTTTCAGGACAATACAGGAGATGGTAATTTGGTTGCCCCAAAATAAAACAAAGAAAACACAAATACTTACTTAGGAACAAGGAGTAATTAAATGAAATACTTTTCTTTACAAAACAGATAGTCCAGTTATGAGGAAATATATCTATTTTATTCTTGACTGATGAGCCAATAAAGAACTTGAAGGAAGGACACAAGAGCACTAAATTTTTAAAGAGAAAGGTCAGAACAGCTAGTGAACAAGCATGAGTTCCTAGAATCATTAAATCCACTGGAAAACAAAGAAGAAAAATCAATAATAATAATAGAATCCAATGAACATAAAGCTTAGTATTAGAAAAAAGTAGGGAAATGCTATAAGGAAACTGAAAAACATGAGGAAAATTATCTACCTACAGTCACTAGCGGCTTCTAGAGGATGAGAACTACCTTGTTCAAATAAAAACAAGCAGTAGAATGCTATCACCTAAATCACAGATGAGTGGCCTACCCTTATCAAAGAACTTGGTAATATCAAAAAGAAAAGGTAAAGAGAAATGCAGCACAAATTGAACAAATGCATTTCTGGGGAGGAACTGAGAATATAAAAGTGAACTCAGAGGAAAGAGAACAAAACAACAGAATCACAGAATAGTTTGGGTCAGAAGAGACCTTTAAAGATCATTTTGCCCAACCACCCTGCAATAAGCAGGCATATGAACTAGAGGAGGTTGCTCACAGCCTGTCCAGCCTGACCTTGAATGTTTCCAGGGGTGGATATTTAACACCTCTCTGGGCAACCTGTTCCTGAGTTTCACTACCCTCATTGTGCAAAATTTCTTCCTTGGTTCTAATCTAAATCTACTTTCTTTCACTTTTTCTTAATCCATTTCTTGTCCTATCACTACAGGTCCTTCTATAAATTCCATCTCCATCTTTCTTTTAGGCTCCTTTAGGCACTGGGAGCTGCTCTAAGGCCTCCCTGCACCTTCTCTTCTCCAGGCTGAACAAGCCCAACTTTCAGCCTGTCTCCAGAGCAGAGATGCTCCAGACTGCTGAGCATCTTCATGGCCTCCTCTGGACAGGTCCATATATTTTCTGTACTGATGACTCCAGAGCTGTACTTGGGGTCTCATGAGAGCAGAGGGCGCAGAATAACCTCTGTTGACCTGCTGACCACTGCTGGCCGCAACCTCCTGAGGATATATAACTCAGCAGACCAAATTTCTTCAAGGTAATTGAAGTACACAGGAACCAGCACTCAAACCAGCTACAAATAAAATTTATCTACAGCTGATCTCACACAAGACAGAAAAGTGATACCACTATTAGTAAAATATCCTTGACAGTGCAGTTCCAAAAACCAATAAGCACTAGTATTCATCTTCCCACAGTTAAGCTACCCAACCATTCTCTGCTACAAAGTGAGGTGCATGGGGTGGAATGCAGCAAAAATAGAAACACTGCCCAATTTCACCAAAGTCTCACCTTTAGATGAGGATTGAACAGTGCACAACACTAACACATCTTTGTGCTTTCTGTGGAGCTGCTTTCTGGGGAGGACAGCAGAGATCCCCCACACCACATCCCTGTTGAAGAGCTTGGTGGTTGGTCTGGACTGAGTGACAGCTCTGGTCCTGACTGAGGGGCAGTCTGATTAACAGAATTCTTCCTCGCAGAATGTGAAACAGCCTGGAAACAGAATACAGGAGTCAGTCATGCTGTCATTAACAAGGAAAATCCCATCTATGACCATAATCACATGAAGACAACTAGAGGTGAAGGAAAAAAGTACGTAAATGGGGATGCACATTATATCCAATGGACAAAAAAATGCTACAGAAATAGTTCTTGACTTTAACCAAGTTCTTTGTCTAAAAAAACACTGACAGCTCAGGGATTTTTCTATCGCATTCATTATGTTTTTTTGTCTATTATTTCTAAGAATTAAAGCCTGTTCTTTCCTCTAGGTCAACATTGGCAAACAAAATATGTATCTAGATACTTCAGCTCTTTCTAAAGCTATTAACAGCAGGCATTCAACACCACAAACATCTGAATTCCTCTCTCATCTTGTAAAAAGAGCTTGTGATGTAATTGATAGCAGTTCTACGAAGCAGAGAAGAAAACTTTGTGTTTTCATTCATTCGCAGTAAGTGCATCATGTTACTGTGAAGACGTTTGTAAGGGCTTTTAGAACAAGACAGGAAAGTGCATTTTAAATTGATTGTTTGAAAAGAGTATCTTTAACCCTGCCCTAAGAATGCCTTAACTGAGTCAGAAGGGCTGGATCTCATATATGGTTCTATATATGATTCATCAATGTCAAGCAGTATTCTACAGTCACTGCACAGCTGAAAGGATTAATTACATGGAAGTCTCTTGTATTTGGTGTTTGAACTGAAGAACAACCATCAACCAGAGTTGCTGTAACCACTCCTTGGCAGACTGGGCTAATGGAAAGACAGCATCAATAAAAAGCACTTGAATAGCCACACAGTGAGGAATAGGCCTAGGCAGAACATTTATTTTGCTGTTAACCCAGATGACCAACAAGGAGGTGCCTGTGTCAACGCTGATCAGCTGCTGGCCAAGTGCAGCTCATATATACACTAGATTTATACCAGCCAGAGAGGATAATATGGCTCATATTTCCAAGCAGTATTCACAGCCCCCAAATGGGAACTGGTTCAGATTCACTCTCATAGATGAAGTTCCCACTACAGTTGATGGAAACTTTATCAGTGTAATCGTACCAATGTAATCAATAATAAACTTAGATTTCTAACCCAAGATCACTGGATTATTTTGGTGGTGCTTAGTTGACAGGCTGTGGTATCCCAAGTAGTTCTGTGTATTTGAACAGGCCTTATTAAAAGAAACAAGAAGGGTGTCACAGTAAGCCCCATAATAAACAGACTACTAAAATCCTATTTCAGCAGCAAGAAGAGTGTCCCTTCATAAAAGTACCTCCTGTTCTAATAATCTGCAAAATTAGTTGGCAAATCAAATTAGAATGAGTCCTTCAATGAACAAGTAAGAACTGAATTTCATTGTGTTCCCTTCAAATCTCTGAATCTGGGTCTCCAGACCTCTGCGAAAAGTCTTTACATCATGATAAACAAGAGAGGATGCATGAAAGAGACAAATTTGGCTCTGGATGAGACACATATCTATGATGAAAAATTTAATCCAGCCTCCTGTATGCGTAAGCAGAATTCATTTTAGACTTATTGCTGTCCTCACAGAAAAGACAATTTAGGGTCATATTATATTTTATTTTATTTTATTTTCAGATTGCCTGCCATAAGGATGTTTGTTGCGGCCATTCTCAACAGAAACAGCTTTTTGTTGAGGCCATAACGTGTTCTATTAGTCCTCACAACAGCCTTTCTTTCCAAACCTTTAGGAATGAACATCCCGTTAGAGCCAGAGAGCTCCCAGCTACAGTTCTGGAATCCTGCACCTCCTTCTGCTCTCCCCATTGATTTACAGGACCAAGAAGGCATTGTACTGCTCAGGTCCAAGGTACCGGCCCCACCAGTGGTAGCAGGGTAGCTCCCTTCTTTAATGATACAAAGGAGGTAATACCCTAGGGAGCTAGGAAGAAACGAACTGCTTAACAAAATTCCTGTGTGAGAAGACACCACATTGAAACTAGGACTGACCTGGGGATCTTTACTCCATCCTCCATTCTGCACCACAGAGCTCGGAATCTAAGGTGCCTCAGATTGCCAGCAGTGGGAATCACTTGTGTACATGCCAGTCAAGCATGGATTTAAGCAATACTGTGTAGGACAAAGCACTATCACAACACTCTAGCAAAGTACTGCACTGCAGATAAATTTTGTCCCAGCTTGACATTCTGCTATCTGATCTTCCAAAAACATAACTTCCTGAATTCCTGAACTATGAAATTTCACAATCAAGAGATTAATAACTTGTGACTGTATTTCCAGAAACAATAAAATTAATGAAAGCAAAACTGTCCATCTCATTTCTGGTTTGGGGGGTTTCTTTGGGTTTTGTTTGGGTTTTTTTTATACAATCATACAGGGGAAAAACTTCAGTTAGACAGAAAACAGCCGATGAAATTTCTGGATTATCTGGAAGTTGGGAATCTAAACAGCAGCAAATATATCATGAAGATGACTGAGCAATATACTTTTCCATGGTCCTCATTTAGCTGTTAGCAGTTGTACAGAACATCTGGTGCTGGGAATTCATCAGCTATTCTTCATCAACATGCTTTCTAACAGACTGGTCTAGGGATGACTGTGAATGCTGATCAGTTTTCCCTAGATTCCAGGGAAATCACAACATGTAAGTGGAATATAAAGAAGGAAGAGAAATAAGACAGGGCTCTAAACAGCATTAGAAAAACCCAAACAAACAACAAAAGGATTGTTGGAGGCAGGAAGAGCCAGGTAAAAACATAAATCTATTTGACATATTTTAATATCAGAAACCCTAAACTGATACGAAAATGTGCAAACTCACTCTATTAGCTGCTTTTAGCAAATGAAATCTACAAGAGGAGCAGTATAGAAGCATTTACATTGTAGCAAACTTGGGTATGCATGTAATTTTATCTCTGCAGAACTTTCATCGCTGCAGTCTATTCTGGCAGCTCTGCAATCAGTGTCTCCACAAAAAGCCCAGCACCACTTGCACCTCTGCAAAATATGGGTAAAAAGCAAGAGACAATTCTCATGCTGGGTATGCTCGTATCCTTGTGAAATTAATCCCGTTTTATTCTACTTAAGCCTTAAAGGAGGCATCAGAGTTACCACCCTTGTGCCTGCACACACTTTTGACTGGAAGAGCAGCATTACAGATTCTACACCTATTTGGCAATCACTCTGCAAAATCCTAAGGATTTGATACAAGGGGCTCCGCTCACAAGGCTCTTCACACACAACTGATGACTGAAGAGTTCATTTCTAATCAATAATAATTTCTAGGAATTCAGTGCCCTGGTTCAATGTTTTTTCTCCTGGCAATATGCACTTTAAAGTTGCAAGTAATTTCTTTGTTTAATAATTTCTATTCCTGCATCAAGACTTCCCCCCAACTAAATAGCACTTGTACTGCCTAATGTGAAAAGGCTTTCGAAAAAGCCCAGAAATGAAAGAGTAGGCACAGACCTCAAACCTGAAAATGCTCTGTAACATCAGGTCAGCTGCTGCAGTGATTTGCTCAGTCTATGCAGCAGGGTAGGAGTAACAACAAAACTGCCAAAAAGAAAAACAAGCTTCAAAATGTCCAAACCTTTTTTAATAGGAGAGCTGTGAAATATGGATACTGTTAGCTTATGGAGAGCTGTGGTGCATGCAGCCTTAAATCTCTTTGCTAGCAAGAGCATCTCTCTTCTTTCTCTTGACCCTGGACGCAATTTTCTGGTTTTGGATTCTAGTTCATGCTGTCAGCTTTCAACCCCACACACTGACAGTCTACAAATATACCAGCTTTTTCACAAAAGCTTTATACTGTTCTAGGATAAACATCTTGGGGAAACATGACATATGGGTTAACCCTTCCACTTGTAGCTGTGAAGTTCTGGCTTTAGTGGTCTGTGCTGTGCTGAGTCAAAGGGCATTCTACTGACTTCTGAAGGGTTTGCAGTAAAATTGTGCAAACAGTACATCAGCTAGAGTCAGCCCTTTAGAGCTATCAGTGTTAGTAGATCTGGAGGAGGCCATCAGCCCACCACAGAGCCCTGCTACAAAGCCTCAGATCAGACCGATGTACAGCCCTAAATTAATCTCCAAGTTATCTGCTGTAAAAACAATTGTTGTCCAACATCTTTTACACTGTCTTATGCTTCTGGATGCTCAATTTTAACATTGTGTGTCAGACATCAGGATGACCTGCTAAATCCTCCAGGGTACCATCCATTTTACAATCAAGAAGCATTTAAAATTACTTCATTCTGTGCAGAATCTGGTGCTCCTGTCCTTTTTCTTAACCAGAACTATGGACTAAAACCTCATTGAAATCTTCACGGTGTTTTCTTAAGTGAACTAGAATTCCTCATTCCTACCAACAAAATCATGAGTTTTTTTAATGAGTTGGCATATCCAGTATCAATTTTATGTTGGACCAGAAGTGTTGACAAAGATCCTTGAGTCAAAATTATAACTCCCAAATGGAAATTCCGATGGCTTTGCTGTCCCTGATTTAATTATATGGCATATGTATAGAAACAAATTCCCAGCAGACCTTTAGAACTCTATCCTCATCCTCCCCCCTTGCTATTTTCCTCTCTACTAGTGTTCAACAGATGTATAGATTTTTCCAAAATCTATATGCCATAAACAGATTTCTTCCTATCTGTTATTGCTCAAACATTCAACCAGAGGTCTGTGACTTCTCACTGTTTCATCACTTTGACATCTTGATCCCTTTTTTCTTTTACTGCACAAAACACACAGAATGTAGAGGTTCTAATGATGTCTTTCCCCTGAAGTAGAATATTTCCTGAAATCCAACTGCCTACTACCCATTACAACAACTTGTGCCAGATTTAAAAGGTAGCTTCAGCAGACCTCTTTTGTCAATACTTACCATAGGACTGACTCTCAAGTTGTTATCCATGCTAAAATACAGATCAGTTTTTTCCATGACCCAAACTTGGATTTCAGAGTAGGCATATACCATTTTTCAGTGACTACATATTCCTGGATCATGAACTTGATTTAGAGCAGTTCTGTTCTCAACACCCTTCTGCCTACATTTATTGTAGAATGCTTTTCCCAAGAGTTTCCCTTGGGGTTTGTTACTTCCTTTCAGCATTTCAAAAACTAAATACTATTATTCCACTGCAGATCTAATGAATTCCAGTCAAATCTATCCATTTAACCACATAGCTTTTCAGTCCAGGAAAGAGATTTTTCTTGGACATGTGTGATACACTCTGCTAACCAGTTCTGCATTTATAACAATCCTTCTTTTATATATATGTAATATATATATTTAACACTACCAGCACATGTATTAAAGTGTTAAAACACTTTAACTTCTTCCCTTAATTTTTGCATTATGGACAATTTCCCTTATGTCTGAATAGTTCAATAATGGTATGAACCAGGATAGAATCTTCTTTTCCCTTGACATGGAGCTGCACTCTTTTTACCTTCTATCACTCTCATTTTTTGGAACCATAGCAAATTCCCTACTTTCTGAGTATCACAGATTCAAGGAATCATAGAATGGTTGAGGTTGGAAAGGGACCTGTGGAGCTTATCAGGTCCAATATACCTCAAAGCTCAAGTAGAGTCACCTAGACCTGGTTGCCCAGGACTACGTGAAAACAGATTCTCCAAGGATGGAGACCTCATAAAGTTTTCCAGCAGAACCATACGCAGATAAACTCAAAATAGGTGTTGTGTTTCCTGCAAAGTATTAAATGTGAGGGAATCAAGGAATTTAAGGGAATCAATGATAAAATTGAATATATCACCAATCACCCCACCTGGGATATCTTTCTATTAGAACAGCTGCTTCCATCAAGTGCACCAAAGCACAGCGATCAGCTGATGGATGCTAACAGCCTGCTCAAAAGAAATGACAGCTACTTCATACTTTGCTTCATACCTTCTAAACCGCAGAATTCTCAGCTTCACAAGTGTGTGGTGCAGCAGAACCTGACTCCAGATATATTGAATTCATAATGCAATTGATATATCATCTGGGAATGCTTGACAACCTTATCTGAGGCATCAGATTTTGATGAAGTTCAATGACAGTTGGTTTGACTGATTAAGCACCTATGCCTGCATTTCAATTTTCCATATGCATAAATCTGGGAGCATTCCATTCTGTCAGACTAAAGGCTATCATCTACTATCCGTATCTTTTCCAGGACACCTCTTTACATGCCTGGTATGTACAGTCACTTATTTTCCATATGGCAATCCAGAAAGGATGTGGTTAAACTGGGCAAAGTTCAGGGAACAGGGCTAGAAAATGACAACCGGCATTAACCAGAAGACAAAAAAAGAGCTGTTTTATTTACAGGGAGATGTGTGTTGACTTTCCAAATATGTGAGAGGTAGCCATAAAAAGATAAAAGGAATAAACTCCTGTCTATGCTTACCATGAGTAAAACTAATATTAGTGTTATAAATTACAGCAATAAAGATTTTGTTCAACGTTGGAAAAGAAAAGCTTCCTGGTAATACGGACAATGAAAACCAGGAATAAGTTGTCAATCAAAGTTGGTGGAACCTCCACCATGGGAAATTTTAAGGATTTGTTGGATTGGCACCTTTCAGAAATGAAATCCATTTCATGTACACCTAGTTCATGTATACCTTCATCTACACTGCTCTTCCTTCATTTGCACTCCTTTCTAACCCTACTTTCTATGATAAACTCTTCCTTCTAACTCAGGTTCAGGGAGGTTTTTCAGGCAGGCCTATCTACTTGAGAAGACACTTAGACATCTGTCTATTACTTTTGATGTACTTCCAACTTCAGCATTTTCAGATAGCACAAAGAAGCATTGCAGTTGAAGATTCATTGTTTGGTGTTTAAGTCATGGATTTTTCTATAGCTCTGAAATGCAATTGCAGCCTCCCCAGTATATGCCATTTTTTCTCTCTAGACATTTCCATTGATTGGGTAAAAAAAAGATAGCTATGGAGATGCAGCTAATGACTATTTTGCTACACAGATAACAGATCTGGGAGGGGTTGTGTGATAAGTGGATTTTAGCACTCTTTATTACTGTCAGGCCACAGAATTTTGATTATGCCCATTTTATTTCTTACACTTATCTTGCTTGCCAGATTTTTTTTGCTGCAAAAGATTCAAATATATCTCTACTGAAAGCCTTATGAGAGAGAATACTGATAGAAAATTAAATAACTGTTTATGGACTTTTCTGATATGAAAATCCCAAGCTGCCAAGATTCATATGAATCAGTTCTGGGAAAAGAGCAAGGCTGAAATAGTATTCTATTTTTCTAGTCCACTTGGTGACTTATTTCATTTAACAAAACAATTTGCTCTAAACCCTTGAATAATGATGGTAAACTACAATCAGCCAATGTTGTAGTTCAACTCCAGCCACCACCTGTGCACAATGCAGTCACTTGCTCATTCCCCTGCAGTGGGATGGGGAAAGAATCAGAGGAGTAAAAGTGAGAAAACTCATGGACTGAGATAAAGACAGTTTGATAGGTAAAGCAAAAGCCGCATGCCCAAGCAAAGCAAGGAATTCATTCACCACTTCCCATATGCAGATGGGTGTTCAGCCATGTCCAGGAAAGCAGGGCTCCATCATGCTTAATGGTTACTTGGGAAGACAAACACCACCACTCCAAACGTCCCCTCCTTCCTTCTTCTCCAGCTTTACATGTTGGGCATATGGGATAGAACAACCCTGGGATCAGCTGTCCCGGCTGTGTCCCTTCCCAAATCCTTGTGCACTCCCAGACTACTTGGCGGTGGGGTGGTGTGAGGAGCAGAAAAGGCCTTGACTCTGTATAAGCACTGCTCAGCGATAGCTAAAACTGTTTTCAGCACGAATCCAAAACATAGCCCAAATTAACTCTATCCCAGCTCTATCAACGTCAGTTGAACTGTATTTTCATTGAAGGGTAGAAAAATGCTCCCTTATAGAAGGAAAGTATTCTGCAATACCCTACATAGCTTATTAAAATGTTTCATCCTGTATACAATTTAAAAATTGTCCTAATGCTTAGCTTCTCTTTTCATCACTGGAATTCATCTGCAATTCTCTGCTCCTTATGGTATGGTGGAAGAACAGTGGAAGTTTACTTATTTAAGCTCTATTTTCCTCCCAACTCTGAGAAAATCTGAGAAACTTAATCTGAAGCCATTGGAGATCTAAGAAAAGTGTGTTAGTACAATTTTTTAACACTAAACAGTGGGCTTGGAACAACTGTTTAAGCATCCTCTATAAAAAAACACAAGATACCCAGCTGAAAGTACAGAACATGAAATGCAAGTCATTTAAGACTTACTGTAGATTCTGCTTCTACAAAATGCACCAGTTAGTCAAAGATTGGTTTTCCAGGTCAAGCAGCTCTACAGGAGATGTTTCCTGAATGATCAATATATTATTGCTTATTCAGTGAGTGATGAAGCTTGCCTGCCTGACAGAGCATTATCGGCTCACCTGGAAACACATCTTCCCTGTTCTCTAATGTGGAGAAGCGCCATGAACAGAGGACATCTGTGACACAAATGCAACACACATTGGTATTGCCATTATCGCATCCTCCCTAGTGGTTCATGTATGTCACTGGCACAGGTGACTGGAAAAAAATACTTCATATTATGCTCTTTTCTAGTAATCACAGAATAGAATCATAGAATAGTTACGGTTGGAAAGGACCTCAAGATCACAGAATCACAGAATCCCAAGGGTTGGAAGGGACCTAAAAAGATCATCTACTCCAACCCCCCTGCAAGAGCAGGGTAACCTACAGTACATCACACAGGAACTTGTCCAGGCGGGCCTTGAATATCTCCAGTGTAGGAGACTCCACAACCCCCCTGGTAATCAAGTTCCAACCCCCCTGCCATGGGCAGTGACACCTCACACTAAACCATCTCACACAAGGCTTCATCCAACCTGGCCTTGAACACCGCCAGTGATGGAGCACTCACAACCTCCCTGGGCAACCCATTCCAGTGCCTCACCACCCTAACAGGAAAGAATTTCCTCCTTATATCCAATTTAAACTTCCCCTGTTTAAGTTTTAACCCATTACCCCTCGTCCTGTCACTACAGTCCCTGACGAAGAGTCCCTCCCCAGCACCCCTATAGGCCCGTTTCCCTGACTTTTGACATTGTAGTAATGAAATACCATTGAAGGACAGACCCCATCTCCCTGCTTAGTCATTCCCTGTCCCTTCAAAAGCCACATAAATTTATGTCATCTGCCTTTAAAAGCCTCCAGAGAGGGAGATTATGCCCTCACTGTGGGCAGTCTCTTCCTATTTTTCATTAATGAGTGAATTAACTAGACTGCCTAAGAACAACTATAGCAGGTCAATTCAAGGGTCCCTGTAGCCCAGAATTTTATCTCCAACAGCTATAAACAGATGAGTGCAATAACAGGACAAACACAGTAGTGCTTCTTCTTCAGACTACACTTACTGGCTGCAATGAATTCTGGTTTAGGAGATCACTGAGCCAGAGCTGCTCGATGTTTTTTTTCATAATACACAACCTAAAACTCACACACAAAGGGTAGATTTATGTGGAAGAAGGAAAACCTATACTGAAGAACTGTAGAGCCTCAGAGTTAATTCAGGATTCAGTGTTGCAATTTATATTGTAGCGAGTATCACTTGAAATGCTTCAAAGGGGTTCAATTAAGTTTCAGATTTTATATGCCATTTCACCTATATCCACTACTATCACTTGCTGACACAGCTCTTAATAAACTTCAGTGTGCTCTGAACTGGGCTCAGAAAATCATTCAAGTCCTGACTTTTGGAAATTGCTGCCTACAGTAAACCAAGGAACAATTAAAAGGTTTTAAAATAGGATTGATCAGGCATTGGAACAGGCTTCCCAGGAAAGTGATGGAATCACCACCCCTGGAAGTGCTCAAAAACCATGTAGATAAGACCCTCAGTGACATGGTTTAGTAGTGGCCTTGGCACTCCTGGGTAATGGCTGGACCTTATGATCTTGAAGGTCTTTTTCAAACTGGTTCATTCTATGATCAATATCCCTCCTCTGCTTGAAAAAGTCTCTGTTCCTTGAGTTTGTTTTTTTTTTTCCCCCAGATGATTATCTAAATCCTGTGACTTTGTTTCAGAAACATTTTCATTTTCAAGTAGGAAAAAAGATTTAGTAAAACAAAGAAAATTGGAAAATTATAATTACGACTTCAACAAAGAAACTCTTGCAAAAATTATAACTGTGCTTTGTCTAATCTTTTGAAAGAAAAGCATTTTAAAATCCATTTTTTCCCTCTTCCTGTCCTGCTTTCTTTCATATATTGCTTTCTGCTTCAAACAATATACAAATGATAAAGAAGCCAACAGTGTTTGCCACATGTAAGATGACAAGAATTGTTAATGAAAGAAATACAGACAAACACGAAAAGTACTAAAGAAGAAAAACCATGTTGTGCTTATTAAAATTATTGCTCATATGCCTTTTAAAAATCATTATTAACACAGATCTCACATCCTCATTTTGCTGATGCACCTCATCACACTTGTGATCTTCTTTATTTTGATTTGTCTGATTAATCTCTGCCTCTTGTAAAGATTAACCACTTTAGATGGATATATTCTGCAGCAAACATGAAGCTAGGAATATCTCAGATAGATTAGGTGACACAGAAGACTAATACCCTCTCTAGCTTCAATATAGAGATTCCTCACACACCAAGAACAATTCTCAGACTTTCAAACATCTCTGCAGCATACCCTTAAAGTATTAAAATATTATCACACAGTTTTGCTTGTTAGTTAGTGGACAGATAGCTGAAGCATCTAAGGAGACAGTAACATGGAATAGTGTCTATTTAGTACAACTGGCCTGGGTTTAATGTACTTGGCATATTACCTTGACATGAAAAATGTTAGATGCAATGGAGATAGTACAGATATTCATTAAGTTTTAGATGGGGGCTTATGATGTCTGAAATATTTAAGTAGTAACATACTTAAGATAGGCAACTGCATAAATTACCAGTTCACTTAGACTTACAAAAGACAAATTGAAAGAAGCCCTTGAGTTCCCCTTTTTGTAAAACACCAAAGTGAGTGAAACACTAGCACAGATTTGGAATGCTTTGGGCTGAGAGCTGGTAACGAAGCCAAGTTATAAGGTGTTTTCAGCAAAGTTATTTTAATCTTCTTCGGATGATTTCTTTTTCTTCCTCTCCTAGCATGGCTCCCCTTGCAGGGATTCCATTAAAAAAATGGGATTTTAGATTTGAGGAAAAAAATTATAAAAATGAAAAATATACGGATTTTTAAATTTTTATTGCTTAAGAATTTCCTGGCGAATATTTGAAGAAAAAATACTGGGACGTAACTTAAATCCTTAAGACCCCTTTGTTTAGATGCAGGTGTGTTGTGCTGAAGAACTAACTTGGGAATTTTCTCTACCGAAGTAGAACATACATACAATACACCAATATCATCACATACATATTACTTCGAAAAAAATAAACTGAAATTGTGAAAAGGCCTTCGAATTACATGGGAACCTACATCAAATTAAAAACCTGGCTGAAAAGTCTCCACTGAAATTAGTGTTCTTAAAGGGTAAGGACATAAATACTATGTTTAACTGAATCTATAGAGAACAGCTTTTAGAATACAAACCTGCTTAGCTTTCCTATCCTGGAATACCCAGAGGCTTCGTTAGCTGTAAGATGGCGTATCCGGGGCAGGGGTGGGGGGGAGGGGGGGAATCTTGCATTTTTAGGGCTCCAGAGAGGAAATAAAGGGCACATGCCTTTGAAAAGCTTCAGTAATGCTATTTTGATTAGAGGAAAGTTTCTTTCTAAGGAAGCTATTAACTAAAGGAGTTTAAAAATGCTATTTTAAGATACAGGAGTAAAGGAGTTGCACTTCAGTGAGCATTAGCAAGTTATTTTTGGCTGCTTTTAAAGGGGTGCAGAGGGGTTAATTGGCTTCCTGAAAAAATGCAGAAGGATATGCTGACATACGTATTATTTTTAGAACCAGATAAGGAAATACACATGCAGACACACAGTTTGTGGAAGTACTGTCAGCTAAACCAACAAGCATTGCAAATTCTATACTGACAAGGTGTCTAAAATCATGTAAAAACATTCAATCTTTAAAGGAGGAAAAGACAGCCTGATGACTGTGGCTTGCTCATTTTACGTACATTGAAGGGAGAACTGGGATCCTCCTCCAAAGAAAGTTTGGGAGAGCATTAAAGGTTGCTTCTGACCAACTCAAAAGTGCCATATAAAGACAAAATCAGCTACTCCATGTGTTTTTACAGGTTTGCCATTTTGCAGCAAATACCTGGGGTGAGGACTTCTGAGCTCTGGTGACTATCAAGTTTTTTCAGTCAGACTGGATGCTTTGGCATATAAGAGTTAGGAACTTTGTCAGTCCTGTTTTCAGTCATGGATCATATATAAGAGTTAGGAACTTTGTCAGTCCTGTTTTCAGTCATGGATCATGTCAGTCCTAGGTCCACCATGTGAAAAGGTCCCAGCACAAGACAGCCCTAACAGCAGTTGTGCAGGAACTGCTGAGTGGAGGGTGAATGTGCAGCACATCTGGTAACTTTATGGGCATGCAAGCTTTCTGCACCAGGCTCTAAAAGTCCCAAAAGCCATACTGGCAGTGTTGGCCCCTCCATCAGTTTCTCATTTCAGAAGGAGATTCAGCCAGATACAAATGCACTAAGGATACGACACCTGCTCCTTTTGTCACATTGAGAGGGAAAAAGGGCAAAGTCATAGTATCTTAAAATCACATAATAGTTTGGGTTGGAAGGTACACAGAATCACAGAATCACAGAATCCCAAGGGTTGGAAGGGACCTAAAAAGATCATCTAGTCCAACCCCCCTGCAAGAGCAGGGTAACCTACAGTACATCACACAGGAACTTGTCCAGGCCTTCACAGCTCATCTAGTCCAACCCCCCTGCAATGAGCAAGGGCATCTTCACCTAGATCAGATTGCCCAGAACCACTTCCAACCTGGCCTTGAATGTCTCCAGTGATGGAACATCCACCACCTCTCTCGGCAACCTGTGCCAGTATCTTACCACCTTCACTGTAAAAAATTTCTTCCTCGTGTCCAGCCTGAATCTTCCCTCTTTTAATTTAAAACCATGTCAGTGATGGATTATCTTTCCCATAAGAACAGACAGACCATGACAGAATCCTTGGCAATGCAATAACAGAAAGAGCACACAGCGTATCACATTGATACTCAAGTCCAAAAAGCATCTTTTTCTCAGGTTTATCTAAGTTTATCATTGATTCTGCCCTCTGCATTTCTATAATCTCATTGCTTTCACAGTGGCACTGTTTTTGTACTCACTCACTCTGTCTGATGCCATAAATCAAATGTGCACCAGAGGGGTCTTCTCATGTTTAAGTCATTCCCTTACACATATTTTAAGTCCAGGAAGGGACAGCCAGGCCTCAGTATTCCTGCTTCAAATTATACAGCTTATTTCAAATAAGCTGCCAGTAAAGTCCTGGACATGCCCTTCAGTGACAGACATTGCTGCAGAAAGGACTGTGCCCATTCCAAAGTGTGAGTGAAAACAGACCCCAGACACTTGGTCTCTCATGAACAAAATCATTGTGTATTGTTTCCTGGCACTGCTGAGTCCATGTGCACAGCTGAATGCTAGAGATGCATGAGAACAGATGACAGCACTTGATTAGGGTTACAGGAATGTAACTCAACCATCTGATACCAAAGCAGGCTTAAAAAATTGGAAAGCAAAAATAATGCATTTAGACTTTTTTGAGAGAGAAAAATGTTACAGAATGAAGATGTTGGTTGAAATGCTCAAAGACTCAGTGAGTCAAACCTTAATTTCTATTTAATTTTTGTAGAAATTGTGCTCGATAGTGAACAGAAACTACTTTAAAAGAGGTATAGAATGGCATATGTGTAGTGTGACACACAAGGCAAAAAAACACAGAATAACAGAAGAAAACAGAAATGCAAACAGGTAAACGGAGACTCTGACACTCGTAGAGAAGCTGACTGATAGTTTACACCCCTCTTTCAGAAGGAAAAAGATATTTTCATTATACATGGCAATACTTCCACTTTACTGTGCCTAAATTCTTACCAGCCAGTGTGCCCCACTGCGCAGAGAAGAAAAAACACTAATTAAAACCCAAACTCAGTCCAGTAAGAACTTCACTCTTGCTGCCCTTTCTAAAAGGAGGGCAGTACCACATCTCTGCAAAGTTCCCAAAGGATAGATATCACTATTGCTATTCATTTCCGACAGATACTGTGATGACAACTACAAATGTTCAGCAAGAAAAGGATGTTGGCAGCATGATACATTATATTTGAAAACCTTTTTGAGATTGACCTGGCTTTCGGCTGGTGACAGCTTTAATCATAAATGGAGACTTTGTGACAGGGTCTTCAAACTTAAACTACTCATGAGACACGCAAATTAATCCTGGTGAGTAAAGGTCATTAGTCCTGCTCTTCAAAAAACCTATCAAACCTGATCAAACTCTTAGCTAACTTAGAACCAACAACCCAGTGAACCTTGATAATGGAAAGGATAAACATACCCAGGCTATGATTTACACAAAAACATGTAAATTACTTAATGTTTCTTAGTTTGTCAAGAACAAACTGATTTCACTCCAATTATCCAATTCCACATCTGAAGCAGTATTGCTGTTACAAATGAATTGCTCATTTGTTCCTTAGTAATTTCACTTTTTGGCTCCCATCCTAACACAGAACTGCAGTTTGCAGGCTATAAACATTGTGTACGGGAGTTTCATTCTAAATGAGACAAAATATTTCATCGTCATTATTTAAAAGACACCTAAGAAAATGTATGCAGGTGATGTACATAGCAACATTTAAGACCTGAATTTACAATGTAGCATCAGACCATGCCATCTAAAGTTTTCTTCATACCATCTGTGGGGTTTGGCAGCTATCTTAAATTAAGTCCTAAACAAAGAGGTGTAGCTTTACTTCCAATACAGTTTTGAGATTTATCACTTTAATAAAAGCCGGACTCAAGACTATGAACACTATTCAATACAAGACAGACACCTAACCATATAACTGACTCTTCTCAAATGAATGCTACATGATTTAGAAACTAAGCATCATCCACCTTCACACCCTTACTTGAAAATAATTGCAGTTCAAAGAGGTTTTATCCAAATATTACTATGCTGAAAATCATAATGAAAAGTCTTCTGAAAACATGGCATTAGAATACCCGTCCAACAGAAATTTTCTATGGAAGATAAACTAAGCAGCAGTTTTGAGGACAGGTTTATCATTTCATAGTTCCTAAACGTAAAGAACCAGATCCAGACAAGAATGCTAGAAAAAAAAAAGTAAAAAAGGTTTTAATGCAACAGTGCCACAATTCTAATAGACATTACCAAGGTAATGTGTGAAGAAAGATGAAATTCAGGAATACTACTGCTGCCCTAATGGCTCAATGGATAAGATACACAACTAAATTCCTCTAAGGAGACAAAACCAGGAGCCTCACAAACATAGAATCATAGAATAGTTAGGGTTGGAAAGGACCTCAAGATCATCTAGTTCCAACACCCCTGCCATGGGCAGGGACACCTCACACTAAACCATCTCACACAAGGCTTCATCCAACCTGGCCTTGAACACTGCCAGGGATGGAGCATTCACAACCTTCCTGGGCAACCGATTCCAGTGCCTCACCACCCTAACAGGAAAGAATTTCCTCCTTATCTCCAATCTAAACTTCCCCTGTTTAAGTTTTAACCCGTTACCCCTTGTCCTGTCACTACAGTCCCTGATGAAGAGTCCCTCCCCAGCATCCCTATAGGCCCCCTTCAGGTACTGGAAGGCTGCTATTAGGTCCCCACGCAGCCTTCTCTTCTCCAGGCTGAACAGCCCCAACTTCCTCAGCCTGTCTTCATACAGGAAGTGCTCCAGTCCCCTCATCATCCTCGTGGCCCTCCTCTGGACTTGTTCCAGCAGTTCCGTGCCCTTTTTATGTTGAGGACACCAGAACTGCACACAATACTCCAGGTGAGGCCTCACAAGAGCAGAGTAGAGGGGCAGGATCACCTCTTTCGACCTGCTGGTCACGCTCCTTTTGATGCAGCCCAGGATACGGTTGGCTTTCTGGGCTGCAAGCACACACTGCAGCCGGCCCATGTTCATTTTCTCATCGACCAGCACCCCCACGTCCTTCTCCGCAGGGCCACTCTGAATCTCTTCTTTGCCAAATCTGTAGCTGTGCCCAGGATTGCTCCGACCCAGGTATAGGACCTTGCACTTGTCATGGTTGAACTTCATAAGGTTGGCATCAGCCCACCTTACAAGCGTGTCAAGGTCCCTCTGGATGGCATAACGTCAGGCATTAGTCTTACTTTCAACTAAAAGGAGTTCAGGCTCTATGGGGACAAGGATAGCACATGAATACACAGAATTTAAAGTCAAATATTCGGGGGGGTGCCTGAATCATTTGAAAAATGGTAAAACTATTGAAAGCTCTTATAAATAGGATACAATTTTTGGCCAGGAAGGGAGTTAAGTTCTCATCCTCCTCATGTAAAATTTTATGACAATGACTTTTACAGGAGCACAAAGCAACAGGAAGGCAATTGCCACAGCCAAGGTAGATTTTCTGACCTAAAATAGAATAGGATCTCATTTATAAAACAGAGTGATGTTTGAGTACCTGTCAACAATCTGCAGAGACAATCAAGTCACATTGACGTATGCTGCTGAATGATGGGTAGAAAGAGAAAAGGGAGAGCTTTGATGCCTGACTGAAGCAGTGGTGGAGATGGGATAGTGTGGACTGTGTAGTAGAAGGTGGACGAGACCTGGACAAGCTGGAGAGTTGGGCGGGGAGAAACTTGATGAAATTTAACAAGGGCAAGTGTAGAGTCTTGCATCTGGGGAAGAACAACCCCATGTACCAGTACAGGTTGGGGGTTGACCTGCTGGAAAGTAGCGAAGGGGAAAGGGACCTGGGGGTCCTGGTGGATAGGAGGATGACCATGAGCCAGCAATGTGCTCTTGTGGCCAAGAAGGCAAATGGCATCTTAGGGTGCATTAGAAAGGGAGTGGTTAGTAGGTCAAGAGAGGTTCTCCTCCCCCTCTACTCAGCCTTGGTGAGGCCGCATCTGGAATATTGCGTCCAGTTCTGGGCCCCTCTGTTCAAGAAGGACAGGGAATTGCTTGAAGGAGTCCAGCGCAGAGCCACAAAGATGATTAAGGGAGTGGAACATCTCCCTTATGAGGAGAGGCTGAGGGAGCTGGGTCTCTTTAGCTTGGAGAAGAGGAGACTGAGGGGTGACCTCATCAATGTTTACAAATATGTAAAGGGTAGGTGTCAGGATGATGGAGCTAGGCTTTTTTCAGTGATATCCAGTGATAGGACAAGGGGCAATGGGTGTAAACTGGAACATAGGAAGTTCCACGTTAACATCAGGAAGAACTTCTTTACTGTAAGAGTGACAGAGCACTGGAACAGGCTGCCCAGGGGGGTTGTGGAGTCTCCTACACTGGAGATATTCAAGGCCCGCCTGGACAAGTTCCTGTGTGATGTACTGTAGGTTACCCTGCTCTTGCAGGGGGGTTGGACTAGATGATCTTTTGAGGTCCCTTCCAACCCTTGGGATTCTGTGATTCTGTGATTCTGTGACTGCGTAGCAGAAGGATGCCATGCCACAGCGTAGTAGGCAATATTCTGGTTTGATGCTCCTTCACCTTCTGCTGAACCCTCTTATATTTCATACACAGGGGAGTCTATGGGTCATAGTACCCTAGGGTATGCTATAAAACAAACACACATTAGTGAGAAAACAGGTACAGGCAACAGAACAACATTCCTTGACCTAATGTGATTGCAGTGCTCATCTCTAACCTTTCATGCCCTCCAGCCCATTGGCCTGGACCACTGCAATGCTTTCTTTATGGTATCACACACAGAAAACACTGCAGACCTTAAACAAAAATACCCTTCAAATCATTTTTGGGGTGAAATTCAAGGCACTGAATCTGACTAGCCAATCTCTTTTTCATCTAGGCTGTTGAACAGACCCTTTCAGTTATACCCATCTCATTTTCTGACTCCTCCTTTTTTTCCAATGCATAATTCAGATATTCAATGAGAAAACTGTAGGTACAATTGCTAAGCTACCACTATGATTGCAGAAGCAGTCTTTTGTCTTGATCACTTCCTCCCTTTGTTCCACTATCCTCTACTCAGTTGTAAAAGTACAAATGAGTGAAAAACCAAGACCCATTTCACTGTAGCATTTTTCATTTGACTGCTTTATATGTTTATGTGAATGAAATAAAAAATTGCATTAAAATGTGTCTTATTCTATAGAATAAAATATAAATAAAATATAAATAAAATTATAACACAGGACATAATTTTCCAATTGACACAGAAAGTCAAAGCCAGAGTAAGACCAGCATCTCAGATGCAGACTCACACAACTCAGAGACTGAATTTCCAAAAGTAGCTTCTCATGCCTGTCTGCAAAATCAAATGAACAACAGCAACAAAAAGATAAGGTCTTTTGCTTTCTCTCAAATTGAATGCTTGCAATAACTAGCCATTTTTAAAGTCTTAACACAGGTTTCTATTGCAGTTGTTAGATAACACTCTCTCCCCTAAACATGCATTCCACTGTGGCATATGAGAAGTGGGAAAAGGAAACTGGAAAGGATACTGATGGGGATGTAAAGGCAGAGGCATTTTCATGTGATCTCAGGAGCAGTACCAACACTGCTCACTGCAATATAAACAGATATCTTTTGTAATAATAATAAAAGTTCAAGATGTTTCTATTCTAAAAAAAACAAATATGCAAGATGGAATTTCCTCATGTATAACATCTGGTAAAAATAACCACTGAGCTCTTCTGTTGCCATGTAGCACAGAACACATCAAAAAGGGCCAAGAGTATGGCACTTGTACAACCAGCTCCTTGAAGCAGTAGGAGCAAGCCAAAGACCAACAGTCAAACTGAGCTTCAGCAATGTTTCTCCTGCTAAAAGGACTGGCTGGCGAAGTGCCACATCCTCCCCTTCAGTGATGACTCCATTCACAAAATGATGAAATATCCCAACAGCCCAGCAAAATAGCAGATAAAGAAGTTTTCAGGAGTACTTTATCTAACACAAAAAATGTCTTCCACCGTCAACCAAAGCACTTAGCAACCTTGTGGATCTTTCATAATGTAAATATTCCATAGACAGTACGATTGTGAATGCATTTTTAAAGAATAATGTAACTCTGAGTTTGCAGCAAAGAGGACTCTGGAAAGTAATTTACAGTTCCTGCAGTGCTGTATAGTCTGTCCCCCCTTCCTTAAGTAATAGCAATATAACATGTTCATTCTTTCTTGTGTATCTGTCTACTGAAAGTGAAGAAGTCTATAATATAGCAGCTACCAGAGATCTGCAAATTATACAATATATAGTCTGGAAGGTCAGGGTTTTTATTGCTCTAGTGCAATATGAAGTTGAATGAAAACAAGTTTTTTATTATGAATCATTATATTGTTTCACAGGAGTGAGGGTCAGTTTGAAATTGCCTTTTTTTTTGTTTCTTTTTTATCTTTATTAAAGACATCAGGAAGTCTCAAAAGCTCTAACAAAAATGAACACTAACTTAGCTATTCAAGACTGACTACCTGATCTTCAAGAGTGGAAAGAGAAAAGCTCAGGGTCTCCACACTGGACTCAAAACACCCTGGAATTATAAGGATGCGGCATCTTTTATTTTAGTGATGCACTGGCAGTTAATATTCAAAGCAAAAGCTCTAATAGACATGTTCTTTCACATTACCTCAACCGAAGGCAAATGATGACCTTGCCTTAGGATGTGAGTAACATTCTCCTTTTCTAAAATGAAAACAAAAATAGTATTGCCAGCTTTTCTTTCTAGAAGAGAATGAACAGTAACTGCTGAAATCCTTCCCAGTCTACACATGCAAAATAAAGTAGGTCAGGAAGCAGTCAATGGTAAAGCCTTTCAGAAAAGCTACCAGCAAATGAAATATGTGGGAAGGAAAGAAGTGGGCCTGTGATTTCTCATCTGTGAAGCATTCCAAACGTGTAGGCTGCTGTTTAAGGTAGAACTGAGACAAGCGGCTACACGCCATGTCCCTTTTAAAGACCAGTCCTCAGATTCTCAGATCAAAACCAACTTTGGGTTCAAATTTAAACAGGGGAAGTTTAGATTGGATATAAGGAAGAAGTTCTTTACTGTGAGGGTGGTGAGGCACTGGAATGGGTTGCCCAAGGAAGTTGTGAATGCTCCATCCCTGGTGGTGTTCAAGACTGGGTTGGACAGAGCCTTGGGTGGCATGGTTTAGTGCGAGTTGTCCCTGCCCGTGGCAGGGGGGCTGGAACTGGATCATCTTAAGGTCCTTTCCAACCCTAACTATTCTATGATACAATGATAAGAAAACAGAAAAAGCTGTTCAAAGAACCACGACTGCACCCTGCTACATACCTCTTGCACTCTCCTCAGCCAGTGAGTAAGAGAGAGGGCATAAGTGCAAGGGACCCATGCAAGTGGCTCTCACTTCATGCTATGTCCTAGGCACAACAAGGTACATCATCATAGGTTCCTTCCTGCTAACTGGTTTAACGTGGCTGTAACTAGCTGACTTGAGCTGCACCCCACCACCATGCTGCACCTTTCCATCAGGCAAACAGAGCAGGAGAGCCTGTGACACTGCAGTTCAGCTACAGATTTACAGTCCAACAGGATCCGGTTAAAGAGCACACTGTCCTCCTATGAGACACTGCAATCCCTGTACTTTAATACAATTTTCCATTTGACTCCATTTCCATCAGCCTGGAGTAACCTCAAAGTGGCACTAGAGCCTGCTGAGGCAGGAGCTTCCTGATGGCCGGGGTGTCATCCTGAACAATGATGAGATTTACCTATAGGAAATTAGTTCTGCAGCAAGGAGAAAACCCTCCCTTTGTTCATCCCTATCACACGGTGACTGAAGAAAAGAAAATTATGCTACTTGGCTTGTCGCTTCCTCAGCCTACACAAGTGCAAGATTCCCCAGTCATTATCACATCCTGAATCCCCACCACTGCAAAAAGTTCTTTTTTTTTTTTTTTGTTTCCATAGAGGAAAAACACATTCCTCCTACCCTGCACCATTCTACATTACCAAGCAGTTTTGGGGAAGTTCTAGCACCATTTCTTGTCATTCATTCAGCCAGGCAACTTTTTATTTTGGATTTAAACTTCTTTTGAAGGCTTCTCTTTTTTTCTTTTTTTTTTTTCCCTGTTTTCTCCTTCTTTTAGGGATAAAAGATGTTTAAAGAACCAAATAAAAAAAACATAGTCCTTTTAGATCAGTACTTTCAAGGCTGGCCAAAGTCCAATTAGATTTAGAGAGCAATTTGCTGCCCTTCTCATCCAGGAAATCCACAGGAACTACACTAATATCATGAGATTTCCTCAGGAAATAAACAAATGTCATTTAGTCACCAGGCCTCATTTTGTTCAGTGCACATCTCTATTATGTGTAGCTCCTCCCAGGCTGCCTAATCAAATTATCTATTGGAGCAGCAAGGGTATAAAGATGTTGAGGTTTTGTACAGTTCCCAAACCCTGCCAGCTCAGAGAAACTCACAGCACACAGGCAAAATAAGAACCAAATACAAAGCGTGCATCTGGCAGCTCACTGGAAAATTCAGCTTCTTGCGTTGCTATTCTTGGGTCCTCCTTGGCCAGCCATTTCTAAATTAAGTAGCCACTACACCAAAATTGAAAGCAGTCCCAAGAGCTCAGGAAAATAACAGGGTGAAGTGATACCGTTTGTTAAGTGAACGCTGTAGTGGTAGTAACCAGAATAACCACTGGAATCGGTTGCCCAGGGAGGTTGTGAGTGCTCCATCCCTGGCAGTGCTCAAGGCCAGGTTGGATGAAGCCTTGTGTGGGATGGTTTAGTGTGAGGTGTCACTGCCCATGGCAGGGGGGCTGGAACTAGATGATCTAGAGGTCCTTTCCAACCCTAACTATTCTATGATTCTATGATTCTATAATAGCTGGGATCTCACTTGATTCTGTCTTGATAAACTCTTTGATCTTGGACACGTAGTAGCTTATCCTGGTGATAACTCCCCCTCACTATTTAGAGCCCTCTTCTAAGAAGGTCCCATCCCACGACAAATTTACAAAGGGTCCAGCTCAGCAGAACTCCATCTCTGCAAAATGATGACAACCATCTCTCTCACTGAAGAATTTAAACACCTGCTTTCAAGGTACATATGTCAAACTTCCACTTTCATGCTACTGATGATGTCAGAGTGGAAGAATGGAGGTATTTTTTTTAACATTAGCATACAGGAGTGAAAGGCTGGGCTGAAACAGACAGCAACCCAGCAGGCTTCCCATGGGAGGTATACCCCAAGTAAACTGTAGTACTGCTATATCTGCCACTCAGTAGGTGTGACGGGGCATGAAAGAAGGCATAAGAAGGAAGGAAAGAATGAGATGGGGTGAAGAAAGTCAAACAGAGTCTTGCATTGAATGTATGTCTGTGTAGCTGGTAGGCTGCATGTCACCAGATGCTGTAAAACTAGGACCTTTGTTTTCCCTAGCTTAGGCCAATATAACTCGACTGAATGTGTCATTGTCTCCTTTCACAAGCTTAGAACCTGACCTGACCTTACCTAACCAGACCAGAAAAAGAACTGTGAGAAGAATGTAACTCTCAAATAATTAATTCAGAGATTTAAATGTATTGCATAGGCATATTTTTGCACACACACAAATTCAGTGGGCCTGATTCCTCACTTTCCCAAATTGTAAATGTTGTATCTGCATTTATACAAGACAAGTATAAAGTCAAAATCGGAAGAACCAAACCAGTGATGTTCATTTTACGGTTGTATTTATTTCCTGCTGACTTCCTTGAAAGCAAAGTATCTCTGTCAGACCACGGTTTCTGGTCACAGAAGTTACATAAATAGGGAGAATGTGCTCGTGTTGGTGGGCAGTCTGTGGTTGCCATCTGGTGGCACAATGTAAATAGTACAGGAGAACAAGAACGCTCCCACCTCTCAATCGTGCTTTCTTAACAGCATTTTTAAAGAATGTTCATATATTATTGCTACTTTCTTTTATTCCATGGTTGATAACATGTAGAAGATATTCCAAGATTCATTACTTGCACGAGTTATCAGAAATAGTTTTTCTCTTTCATCTTTTCTTCCAGAAATCATCAATTCTTGTGTTCTCCCTCTCTCTCTCATAACTTAACCTCTGCAGATTAGCACCCAAAAGAACCTTAGAAGCAGCTGTGTGCAGAAGAGTATGAGAATATCCTGCCGTCCTCATCCTCTGCCTAATAGAACACCAACGCTACAAGACATTGCCACAACCCTACAGATATTGCCACCCCCAGCACGCCTGTACCAGAACATCACTAGATCCTGTAGAATCTAGACAACAGTTAGACAATAACAGATATTGTTGATTGGTTTCGATGTCCAGGAAGCTGATATTGAGGAGGCTAAGAGCAACAGAAGACAGCCTGACAATATGGATAGTGAGGAACGCTAGGTGACAAGGTGTGATGCTAGTCAGGATGCAATTCTATGAAATTTAATGTAGCATAGATTGTTCACTCTCACTTTCCTGTCAAAACCCTGTAAAAATATACAATAATATACAATAAAATACCAGCATACAAGCTTTCCATTAAATCTCCCTAGCTTCCCTATGCCTGTGCTGTCTTTTCAAGTACCTTTGGTTTGTTCCAACAGAAAAACAAGTCACTATTGGCAACATTTCTTTTTTAAGCCCCTCTCTGCAGGGCTGTCTAAAAGATTCACCCTGTGGGTTCAGAATATAGAACACAATTTCTCCAAGGACTCAATGAAATACTTTAGTAAGTCAGACTGCCCTTATTTAAGCTCTTCAGATGAGGAAGAAATGATTACACATTCCATCTGAGGCTGTCAGTCCTCCTGTAACACAAATTAATAATAGAATATTTGAAATGTCACATATGTTCTACAGAAAACTAATGTAATTTTATTCAGATGATCACATTTACAGGTTTGGATGCAGAATACAGCCAACTTTTGCAGCTTCTACTTAGCATCCAAGAAAGATCCAGTACATTCGCATCAACTTGTTTGTTTTAGTAGTCTTTTAGCAACAAAACCTAAAGCCTGCATCAATTTCACTGACCATCAGCAGCTGCTCAAGGGCAAGAACCTACAAGTTAAATGATGTAACACTAAATACTTTCACAGAGCTAAAGTCTGTGTCACCAGTAGGATTCAGGCAAGACATACTCAGCTGATCTCCATATGCACCTACTGCCATACATCCTTTCCCTTCAGTCTTCCACTAGGGAAGTGCAGAAAACATGTTTGGTTTACACTTCTCACATAGTGAATGAAGCATATGTGAGGAGATCTTTTTATGTGATATTTAGCAACGACAGTAGACCAAGACATGAATGGGACCTGCCCTCTCATGCCTGCTGTTCACGTAACAGTAACACAAAAGCAGAGATGGCAGGACTCCTCAGAGTGACTAATTGCATTGAAGGTTGAGAGGTAGATGTAATTTTAACTGAACCACAGAGGTGTTGGAATTATTAAGGTATATCTTAACATAAGAAGGGAAGACATTTACAACTGAAGTAATTAATCTTGCGACTGAGGGAAGAAGTGGACCTCACAGCTCCAATTTCACTCACCCTGCAATCTGCCAAACTCTCATTTCAATCAATTTAGTTTAGTGCTTTTCCAAGCTTCACTAGAAAGATGCATTTTGAACATAAAAAGGCTCAGCAGAGAAGAGCCTTCCTTATACTGCTAGGTACGACAGCCAATGTGACTGAATTCTTGAAGGGAATTTCTTTCTCCAAACTGTCAAATTCACTGCCCAAAAATGAGGAAACAGATGTTAGCACTTCCTTTTCACACAGAGTTTCAGAGAACTGATGACCTCTCTAGAGGGCAGGGCAGGAGAAAGTATTTTTCCCCTTACACTGCAGGACTTTCACAAGAGTTATTTTAAAGAGTTGTTTATTTCTTGCCTTGCCTTTCTTCAGCTTCTGTCTTCAATCTGAACTCTGTCCTTTGATCAAATTTTTGCTACAGCTGCATAGCCTTTTATTGCTCCCTCAATTGCTTTTTTATCAGGAGGTTGAGTGTACTTCAATTTGTCCTTCACATGGTGATCACACAAAGTTCAGGAGCCTGATTTACTTGTGTATCATTCCCATTTCACACCAGTGCAGTTTCTTTGTAAAGAGATTAGAGAGTAAGACTGCTGTCATTCAGCCCAACACTACAGATTTGTATGCAATACTGAAAGTCAATGAAATATTTAAGTGGCTGCTTGGGGGACAGTTCATTTGAACAAGGATATGTTTCAAGGAAAGACAATGCCTGAAATATGCAGACAAATGGGGGGAAAAAAACCCTCACTGTTTTTTACTAATAGCAGAAATGATGATACAGAAAATGGAACTCTGCCTGGTAGCATTTTTTGTCTACATACACAAAGCTCATAACTTGATCTTTGTCAAAACAATTTGCCTTTGCAGTAACAGCAGTTGCAAAGACCAAGAACTAGTTAGCTCATCATCTGAAAGTCAAGTGCAGACTTAAGGACTACTCAAGGCTTTGGATTCAGTGAAGTCATTGTAGTCTTGTGGTCAGGACATAGGGCTGAGAAATCAGAGACCTTCCTGTCTACTGCAGTGACCTCAGAGAAGTCAGAAAGACTCTGTACTCCAGACTCAGGCAGGATTAAAGTAAGTACTTTGCATAAAGTGCTTCAAACTACCCAGGAGGAACAGTGCTGTCTAAGGCCAAGTATTCTAATTTCTCTGTCTAATAAAAGAAATTAAATAAAAGAGCATGAAATCTCCAACCACGGAATTATCCTGAGTAGGACAAAAATTGAAACAGACATTGCAAACTTCTGGAGCAAACATTTATTTCTTACATCTGACCACAAAGAAAAAAAAAATCCCACTGAGAATTATTAGCCTCTCATTTCTGAGAAAATGAAATTCACAACAGGAAACTATTAAAAAAATAAGCTTCATACTTTGCATTACGATACAATCACACAACCAACACAAATGTCCATAACACTGGTGCCTATTTTTAACTTGTTTTTAAGATTTAAAGCCAGTATGTCATGTTCACTAACAGAATGGAAATGGTTCCCTGCTTCTGACTACAAATACTAAATCTCTTCCAGCTACGATAAAAGATCTTAAAGAATAAACAGCTAGAGGCAGACAAAATTGCCAAAAAGCATACAACAGTGATAACCACAGCAACAGCACTATTCTGTAAAATACAATAATACATATTGGCTAACTATGACTCACCATCAGTAAAGAGGGGTATTTAACAGACAATACCATTTAAGTCTGTGTAGGTAAGCAGAGAAAAAGTCCTCATCCTTCGCCCCTGTAACATGCAAAATCTGGGATACCAGTAGGCTTAAGAGCACTCCAGTGCAGCAATGAGGAAAGCAAAAATGGTCAGGATGCTCATCTTATGACAGCTGCAACATGACTAAATTGCATTTTATTGAGGCAGAAAGGCACATATTTTGACATAAACTGTGCCCTAACACCACAGAGGATTTCCATGTACATCGTGAATTCTTCCCCATCCTCCTTGATTTCCACACTGTCATCCCAGTCTTTGCTAGAATTGTCACCAGAAGAATCTGTGCTTCCTATATGTGAAAGACCAACGTCTTGGGTAGGCAAAAGCTGAAAAGAGCCACAGAAGAAATTGTCTTTCTGTAAAAATTTGTGCTCCATCCATAGGAAGATTCAAGGCAGTTCAGCCATGGTGGAGTTATTTTTGCAGTAATACATGACTTTAATGTTCTCACGGTGACAGTAATACAGGGCAGCTTGAGTTGATTTAACATTCTGCTGCCACAAAAGAGGCAAATGCTCCCTGGGTCACCTTTTGCCATGTCTGCAGCTTGTCTGACTCCTCCATGGACCAATTCAAATCCAGCAGCGAAGTGTAGTTGAGTGAAGCAAATACTCTTCTGTGCCATACTGATGAGGCCTAACAAATCAGTTCATGAGCAGTCCAGTGAGCACCACATTTGGAAGAAGTGACTTGTGAAGCCAAGAGCAGGAGTAACAGCAAAAGCTCCCTCATTCAGTATGACAAGCTACTAAATCAGCACAGGCACCTCCACTTCTCTATATCCTTTTGCATCTTGCAGCACTGGGGCTCAGCATTACAACTGTTGTAACTCAGAATTACCTCAGGTCTTTCCATGTATAGCGCAGATACTCAGAGACCTTTACAGTAACTCACAGTACCTTCCTCTTCCTTCTTTCATAATGTAAAAGTTCTGAAGAATGACTTTTTATAAGAGCAAGTAGGGATAGGACAAGGGGGAATGACTTCAACCTGATAGATGATAGATTTAGATTAGATATAAATAAGTTCTTTATTGTGAGGGTGGTGCGGTGGCACAGGTTGCACAGAGAAGCAGTGGCTGCTTCTCTGGGAAGAGAAGCATCCACTTCCCATCCCTGGCAGTGTTCAAGGCCAGGTTGGACAGGGCTTGGAGCAACCTTCTCTAGTGGAAGGTGTCCCTGCCTGTGGCAGGGGGTTGGAACTGGATGATCTCTAAGGTCCCTTCTAACCCAAACCATTCTATGATTCTACGAATGTACTACCCCAAAATGCTGTACTATGTGAATAACCAGTCTCCTTTCTGTAAATAGAAGGATATTTACAAGACCGTATATTATTATAGCAATGAATACGAGTAGGTTCCTCAATTCCTTTCGAGTATAGATCCTACCTAAAATAGTCATACAAAATTGGCTTCAACTGGACCTAAGGAAAATTGTATCATGATAAATGATATGAAAAAAGATAATCTTAACCAAGACATTGCCTGAGATTTGCATCCCCAAAAAACAGTGAGTTTGTTTCTTCAGGTGGATGAATTGGGAAATAAAATAATCATACATTCCTCACAGCTCAGAGACAAGAAAAATAACTTACAAGACTTTGATTAGTAGATTTTCCACTAAAGCACAGAGATAGGAGAAACATTCACTTTCCCTACTTTTGATTTAATGAACATTTTTGGCTTAGTGAACTAGCTTTGCCTATACAGTTCTGTATAGGAACAAGCATAACATTTTATGCATTTATCATAACTGCAATAAAGCTTTCCTATGCCCTTTGGCTACTGCTGCTGTGTATTTAAGGGTCATAATGTCCTGTCCAAGCTGCAGGCACACTGGAAGACTATATATAAAATGTCTCAAGGCAGTAATTCAGAGCTTCTAAGTGGTGTGGGCAGGTCAATTAGTTTCAGAGTACTGAACAGCACCAAACTTTTGACAATATTCCCATCTGTTCCTTTCTATTTTATTTTACTTGAATAAGCAGTCCATAAACCTCTGGGATTGATCAAATCCCTCTGGAATATTAATTGAGAGATATGCTTTTGCTCAGCACCAAGTCCCATGGTGCTGCATTAACTTAATTTCCAAGTGCTTCAAACAGAAATTAGCTGATCCAGGAACTCTTCCAAGTTCCTATGCCCAAAGGTGCCCTGGCCATATTAATCTTTTTAGGAATACCAGAAGACATGCCCATTCTTCAGCCCACTTAACCTAAACACCACATTGATTTCAACTTCCATTGAGGAGTAGTGGTGAAGCAGCGAACATAGGTACATTATGCCCCTTTACGGATAGAACAGGGAAGGAAAGCAGACTTCTGGATAAGGGTACAACCTTCTACTGTGCTCATTTCCAAATCTAGGTTCCCTATATGTTACAGGGAAGAGCTGGGCATTTCAGAATGGTATTAACAGCACGCAGCATGCTGACAGCAACTTGTCAGGCACCTGGGTTTGACTTGACAATGTGGCAGACTACCATTAAATAAGATAGCATAAAGCAGGAGACAAGACTAATATCACAAATACTGGCCTTTCTTATAACATACGTCTGGTCATTTGAAGATTTTTTGTCTCATCAGATTCTGAAGCACACTACTGCTGTGTTATTGGTGCATTGCTCTTTGCACCCAGCACTTCTGCTTTCTATCTAGTGGTCTTGTACTAAGATTTCCTAGTGCAATGGGCTCTGCAGTCAAAGTCTAGTATCTGGAATTATATTAGACTTAGGTTTTGCGTGCATGGGCTGCCCATGCTAAATGTGGAATGAGCACAGCACAACTACACACTTTACATCTTAAACGACTCTTAAACATCTCACTAGCCAGCACCTGAGCAAGGGTTCTGAGGATAAGAACCTGTGCACAGCTCAGGAGGTGACCTCGCCATTCAAAGTTCTTCTCCTTATGGCCCTAAAGGTACATCCTTCATCTAAATGAGATGCCTGAAGTGAATGGACATGTTCTTCCCAAAGCCATACAGTGGAGATTTTAAAACGTGAAAAAAGGACTCCATCAAAGACGAGTGTGTACAAAGGCACAGGATTGTCCTCAAGCTGCCAGCTGGGGTGACCTGCACTCTTTGGGGTTGTACCTCCATGAAATGCATAGAAGCACAGAGATGTGTGGCGGTCAGCCTGCCACGTGTATTTCTCTTATAAGTTTTTATAGCCTTTAAGAGTGCTGGGCATTACTCTGCAGCATTACTTTAAATAAATCGCTCAAAATAACGGCTTTTGCCTTTGTTTCCTCCCTAGCGTTTGCCTGGCGGGTGCTGCCCACCATGGCATGTGCACGGTGGAAGGTGGCATGGCACAGCCGCGGCAAACCAGCATTGAAATCATCCCTTTACCTCCTCAACGCACTTTGTAGCAAGTTAACAGCAACACGGGCGGTCAGTGTACCCAAGACAAGCAGGCAGCGAGGGGTGAGGAACAAGCCTGTGCGTGTGAGGCTGCTGCACTGAGGCGGGAGCGCTGAAGGGCCGCGACCAACAGCGGCCGCCTCCGGAGAGGGCCGGGCCAGGCCGCGCTGTGGCGAGACTTCGGCCGGCGGGGCGGGTACTGCCGGGAGCGGCGCGTCCGGAGCGGGCCGGCAGCGATGTGGACGTCGCTCGGCACCGACACGGAGCCGGCCGGGCCCAGGGCAGCCGGCGGCCGCTGCAGGGTTGTCGTGCTGGGCGCAGCGGCGGGGCTGTTCCTCCTCGGGTTCCTCATCGGTACAGTGCAGACGAACCCTCCTCCGGACCGGGGTCTCTCCCGGCCACGGAAGGAGGTGGCGCGGAGCCGGGCCGAGGAGGGGCCGGGTCGGGGGAAGGAGCGGGCGGGTTGCAACCGCGGGGCTTTGTGCCTGGGGTGCCCGAGGTGAGGCCGTGCTCGGCCGCCGCCACCTCCCTTCCCGGCCTTCACACCAGCAATCACCGGCCCCTTCTGGGGCTTCCAGCTCCTCCGCAGGAGAAGGGGTCTGTGCCTGTTTGAGAGGTAGGAGAAGAGGCGTTATGTGGTGAAGAGGAGACAGAAGACAGGTCCCTCGACCCTCCTGCTTGAAACCGCACCAGCCCAAACCAGAAAGGCAGAAAGGCCATATGTGGGACGGGAGGAGTGGGTGAAATAACCTTAATTTAATGTCCCACCTCCTCGTCTGCCCAACAGGCAGATCTATGGGCTGCTGCTACAAGAGGTTTTCCCTCCCTGCCTCCCCGGGTCACAGACGGATCAGGTTCAGTTTGGAGGAGGAAGGAGAACAAAAGAGCCACTTGTATTTTGAAATGCCCTTTGGTATGTACTTGGGGTTCGTGCCGTCGGGAAGCAGTGATGGAATTCCAGGGACCAGTGCATCAGGGGTGCCAGGTGGTTATGCTCTCCGCTCCCCACCAGTTCTCATTCACATTCACAACTGCTGCTGCATTCGCACTGAACGTGTCCAGTCTCTAACTTAAAAAACAGATGTCAGAAACACTTTCTAGCCAGGTGTTCCTCACGTCACTTACTCTGGTAATGCCTGCACAGTAAGGGAAGGATTCCAGAATAAGAGCCAGACAGACAAGAGAGTACGAAAGCAGTTACAAGACATCTCTTCCTTACAAAGGGCATCTGTGTTTCTGTGCATTTTTGTAAAACCTTATTACTGCAGTGCATGATATGACTGACATGACTGACAGCATTATGTTCTGGTGCTAAAGGAAGATAGATAAGTCTCCTTAGCATCTACCACAAAATAAATGATGAATAAGTCTAATATTTTATTTCCCTCAATATCTACTTAGTGAATAAGTTCTCTTACTGTGTGGGAGACTAGCACTGCCATTGGCTGTGCAGCAGGCATTAGGTCGTGGCTGCTTGTCTGAGCTCTAAGGTAAAGGCAGTTGTAAAATGCACAGTGAAAATCTTTTGGTGGTACCAAAGAGAAATGGTGTGTGTCATGGGAATATTGCTCTGGTGGTTTTACTGTTGTATTTTGGTGTGTTGTACAGGCTGGTTTGCAAAACCTGCAGAAAAGAAGACCCCTGTGAGTCCTCATGAGCACATGAAGGCGGCATTTATGGCTGAAATGAAAGCTGAAAACATCAAGCAGTTTCTTTAGTAAGCAATGTGTAGACTAATCAGTGTGAAAAAGAAAACAAAGTAATTCAACCAGGAACCAGTCCAATGCTGCCACCAGGCAGAGGATGCTGTGCAGGTTCTTAGCTGTAGGTTTTATGTTATGTGTCCCAGTGAGCTGTGATTGACAAACAGTCCATCTTAGCTTCTCTCATACACAGTGTTTTTGTTGGAAACACTCGAGGAGTTATCAGTAATCTTAGTACCTACAGTAATTAAAAATTGGCCAAGCTCTTGCTCAGCATGTGGTGAATGATGCTACACTTACATAGAGGTTCAGCCTACAAAAATGTTTATCTTACATTTGGTTTTGTGTGAAAATCACTCACTTCAAATTATGCTGTATGAGTGAACTTAAACTGGGGGGAATTAAACAGAAAATAGTGGACTACATCAATGTAAAAGAGAAGAAAATCATAGTGTTTGAGCCTTTAGTTCTTCCTACAGCTTAGGCCTTAATACCTTATTGATACTCTCTCTTCACACTTTGTCATGCTGTGACCAAATTTATGTGTTATCTGTCACCATTCCAACCTTGTACTTGCTTTGTACTCACTTTCATGAAGAAAGATGTTTCCAAGCTCTCTCCCTCTGCACAGTGAACAGCTAGAACAGACATAGTAGATATCAGGTAGACATCTGATGGTAATAAATCTAATAGTCTTAAAGCTTTAGAGTCTTTTTTAAGACCATGGTTTTCCCAGTATGTTTTTAATTTCATGTATCCTTTAAATTATGTAATTTTAAGTATATTGTTTCTTTTATTGAATCCTAGAAGCAAAGTTGTTGACATTTGTTCCTGAAAAGTCTATCAATTGAAGATGACAGTGTAGATAATTACTCAGTTTCTGTAACTTAGAAGCTTTAACTATGAGGAAGCTGATGTACTATTTGCTTATTTTAGATATCTTTTAAAAAGTTGGGATGTTTTCTTTTGGGAGAGTGTAATATTTGTTAAAAACATGTATTTATTCTAGTCAATAATAGACCAGGAGTCATAGATTCTTGATAGAAATGTACTTCCTGTGTAAAGAAGATGTTATAGTATCAGTTGTTTTAGGAGTAATAGGCAGCTTTGGGTTTGCGTTAAATCACAGCCTGATTATTTGGCATGTAGTTCTATCTTGCTACAAAAATTACTAAAACCATTTTGGTTTATAAGATTGTAGCAATCCCACTGGTTTCATTTTAAGTGCACTTGCCACAAACTATTGCAGATAAATGAGGTGGAAAGTATGTTCTCTTTACTACATAACAGTCATGCCCTGGACGATAGGAACATTGAAAACTGAAGGCTTGGGATTTTTTTTTTTTTTTTTACAGTCTTTTAACCTGTGCTTTGGCTTCTAGAAAGTTAAACATCTCTGTCGAAGGCCTGGTTTCTGCCTTCTAAACTCCCTGCCTCTATGCCAGCAGGAAGCATTGCACCTCATTTACAGTCATGCAGCCAGGTCTGTGGTAAAACATAGCAGATATTTAGTCACTGCTCAGAAATACCAGTACAGGCAGTCAACAGGTTAGAAGAAGAAATGAAGAAAAACAATATTCAGTTAAATGGGAATATAATGCAGGGGTATGTTGTTTCATAAGTCAAATTTTAAAGAAAACATGAGACTTGAACATTCCTAACTTACAAAAATCGGCCATTGGCTCTAACAATAACACGTAACTGCTCTTAGTTGAGTATGTCCTCCAGGTAATGGTACTGTCACTGTAACAGGGGCTTTTAGTAGTGTTGGTACCAGATTTTGGATTATCAGAAGAACATGGTTTTATCTGGCAGCCCTTGGCTGCTAGGGACTTTGGGTTTGGTTTGGAAAGGAAGCTGAGAGGTGACCTCATTGCTCTCTACAGCTTCCTTAGGAGGAAGATGCTGATCTCTTCTTTGTATCCAGTGAGGGGACGCATGAGAATGGTTCAAATCTTCACTAGGGGAGGTTCAGACTAGACATTAGGAAGCATTGCTTTCATGAGAGGGTGGTCAAACCCTGGAACAGGCTTCCTAAAGAGGTCTTTGATACCCCAGGCCTGTCGGTGTTTTAAGAGGCAATAGGACAATGCCCCTAAGAACATACTTTATCTTTTGGTCAGCCCTGAATTGCTCAGGCAGTTGAATTAGATGATCACTGTAGGTCCCTTCCAACCGAAATTATTCTATGCTACTCTACTCCTGTTCTGTTCTGTTCCATCGCATCCCACCTTACTCCAAGCCTAGCCTACCCTGTATCCTATCCTAAGTGTATAGTACTTTCCCAGTGCTTTGTTTGGTGGCTTTGTTCTCACTCAAACTCAAGAATTAATTTGTTTTCCCAATCTTGTATGCCTTCCTTCTCAAAGATCCAATTTCCTTCATTAACACCAGCTGGTGCGCCACGTGCTTCTGTGGCATGTTGATGGCAGAGTCATATGACAGGATGAGGACATCATGATAACAGTCTCATTCAGCTGGAGTTCCTGCAGCTCACATCAGTACTGTGCTTTCTCAATGGTCTGGGCAATCTTTTTTTCAGACAATGGGTTGCTCATTGTTTATGGTGTTTTTCACTGTTTATTATTCACGCTGCATGACTTTTAAGTCCCAAGCTGGTGAGTCTTTCTGTTCCTTCTTTCTAAGCCACTGTGAACTTTCTCTTACTTGCCAACAAGACACACTCAGAGTGAACTTTTAAATAAATCAGTATTTGTGCCAAAATTAATTAAAATAGTGGGATCCAAGGAGAATATCCACTTAATTAAATATCATAGAATATTAGAATACAAGTTGGAAGGGACCTCAAGGATCATCTGGTCCGTCCTTTCTTGGCAAAGCATGACCTGGACTGGATGTCCCAGCACCCTGTCCAACCAAACCTTAGAAGTGTCCGGGATTGGGGAATCCAGCGATTCTCTGAGGAGGTTATTCTGATGACTGAAAGTTCTCATTGGGAAAAATTTTTCTTTTGCCTCCAGCCAGAATTTCCCCAGGAGTAACTTGTGCCCATAACCCCTCGTAAAAAGAGAGTCTGCATCTGCTTTATAGCCACCCTTTAAATACTGGAACATGGTGATAAGGTCTCCCCTGAGCCTTCTATTTTCTAGGCTGAACAAGCCCAGCTCTCTCAGCCTTTCCCCATATGGCTTCCCAGTCCTTGAATAATCTTCATGGCCCTTCTCTGGACCCTCTCCAGCCCATCTGCATCTTTTTTGGGACCAAAACTGAGCACAAAAGTAGGGATCAGAGTAATGATGCACCTTTCTAAATTGAATACAAAATGATTATACTCAATTCTTTTATCACTTAACAGGGAAGGTCAGTCTCATTATGCATTGCAGTTATTGGCCTAAGGTCACCCAGAAGACAAGGAATAAAGCAAGGACAAGACCCCAGCTCTGATGTCCTCACTCTGCTCTCACTAAGCCACACTGCGAGGAAAATACAAACACCTGTGGGAGCTCAGGACAGACTGAAACATTTTACCTCAACTTATGTATGGGACAGGCAGAAGCATTTATGCAGTCCTGATTTAGCAGAGGCACATCTGGTCATCTGTAGAGGGTTTGTTTCCAGCTAGGCTAAGAGTTCTGATTATGAGCTGCAGTGCCTGATCCTGACTCATTGTTTCTTTTTCTCTAGCAATTTTACACAGGTTCCTCACCTAGCAGGAACAAAGGAGAACTTTCATCTGGCACAGCAAATACAAGCTGAATGGAAGGAGTTTGGTTTGGATTCTGTTCAGCTCGTTCATTATGATGTCTTGCTCTCTTATCCTGATGACACTAAGCCCAACTACATCTCGATAATTGATGAGCATGGAAATGAGGTACAGAAAACAGCAGTATTTGCAAGTAGAGGACGAAATCACCTTCATACATCTGGGAAGACTGGGAGGGAAAGCTGTCTACTGCTCTGCTGGTGGTGGTGGGCCTGATTTGAAGTGCACAGAAGTCAGGGGCTCCAGTTTTCTTCTATATTTTTATCTTTGTTTCATAATGTATGTGCTAGAAATAGTAATAATTGCCCTGATTCATATAGCATACTGACATATAGGGATTAAAGGAGAATTATGTAAGAGAATTGCTTTACGTAACTCAGTTGTTTTAAAATTACTCTGTTATTTAATAAGAGGAAAGCAGCCATGGTCACCATCATTATTTTCTTTGATTCATTACACAGTATTGGTAATTTTGCTGATTTCAGTTTCTTCAAGATTAGAGTTTAGGCCTTGAGGTGTACTATCCCAAGTAACATCAACTCATTACACAGCAGCTCTAGTGTGTGTAAAAGCTCCAGGGATGAGCAGAGTACAAGTGTGTTTTACCGTTATGATCTAACCTGCTCTTGTCTGCTGTACTAAGACCAAATAAGGGACCCTGTGTTTATTTCAGCAGGATTCTGTAGGAAGAGTGAGATGGGATTCGCAGGATCACACATTGAACCTGCATAGTGAAAAAGATGCCCAGTACAGTTTTGGCCACTACTCATTTAAAGTTCTAATGAGTTCTATAGAATCATAGAATCATAGAATAGTTAGAGTTGGAATGGACCTCAAGATCATCCAGTTCCAACCCCCCTGCCATGAGCAGGGACACCTCACACTAAGCCATCCCACACAAGGCTTCATCCAACCTGGCCTTGAACACTGCCAGGGATGGAGCATTCACAACCTTCCTGGGCAACCGATTCCAGTGCCTCACCACCCTAACAGGAAAGAATTTCCTCCTTATATCCAATCTAAACTTCCCCTGTTTAAGTTTTAACCCGTTACGCCTTGTCCTGTCACTACAGTTCCTGACGAAGAGTCCCTCCCCAGCATCCCTAGAGTCCTTTAAACTGCAAATGCATGTAAAATGTGCCTGAACAGACAGTACTTCTTTTTCATGTTGCTTGGTTTACTTGTTTTCTTCTTTCCCACTAGATTTTCAACACATCATTATCTGAGCCTCCCCCTCCAGGATATGAGGCTATTAGAGATGTGGTACCACCCTACAGTGCGTTTTCAGCCCAAGGAATGCCTGAGGTAACAGTAGAATAGTAATAGAAGCAGAAATAGAAACAGACAGAGAAGTAGAATTAAGAACAGAAGCAGAAATAGAATTACAGACAGAAACAGAAATAATAGAAAAGATGGAATACCATAGTGTAGTGTAGCACAGCATAGCACACAGTAGCATACAGCGATACAGAATGATGTGAAATTCCTGCTCCTGACATATTGCCAGTAGGAAAGATGTCCTAGCTCTGATGGTCTTGCAAGTTTTGCAATGGAGCAATGTTCAGATTGAGCATTCATACATACATGTTTAATTTTTTTCCCTAGTTTGAGTCAGAACTGGATTTTATTTTTACCTTTTCCTTAAAAAGTCTGGCAATAAATCTTTAATGTTGTCAGCTACTATAAGCTTATCCAGGTATTTCTGTGACTGTGCACCATCGTTTCCCACCTTAGTGAACAAATGCAACTGTTACATTTACATAGTCAAATGAACAGTCTAATTTTCAAAATGCTGCCTGCCCAAAGTTCATGCTGACAGGTGTAAACTGTACAGTGAACAGTATGCTTGAAAATGGCTTTTGCTGGTATTTCTAGCTGGTGGTAAAACTGTTTCTGTGATCTGAGCTTAACACTAATCCTTTCTATCTTGTACAGATGGTACCACCTGATGGGCTTTCTTTTATAAAGCTGGCGTGTGTAACAGGAGTTTTCTATCCTATCATCAATTAGTGGTTTCCACTAATGTTTTGCAAGATTAGAAAAGACAGGAAAGATACTGTTGTTGTCATCTGGTCCAATCTCTGATTTAAAGTTGGAACTGACTTCAAAACCTGCTAACAATGCTTTTATTCACAGAGTCCAGTATTCGAGTCCTGTATTTACTCGTTTGTTAATAAGCTGTGCAAGTCCAGTAAAGGTATTCTATATTCATAGGTATCCTGTATTCATTTGCCTTGAAACTCAAAGGCAGATGGAGAACCTGGCAGGTAGTCTGTACCCTATGATATATGAGGTTTGAGTGTTTTAAGAATTGCAGTGGGAGTTTTGGAATGTAATAAGTAAGTTCTGACTTTGTATTGTAACACAGTATTCCCAGAGAAAGACAGAATAACCTCACTGCTTTATTTGATTTGGGGAGAGCTACATAAGTGATGGGATATGGGAAACAATAAGTTTTATAAGAACTTTGTTTCTGAAAAAAGAAGCCAAACCAACCCCAACACCTAAAAGACAGATTGTCTTTTCAAAATATGATGCTTATGTTCGTCTACATTATACTTGGACAAAAGCTTCAGGTACCTAGCTGGTGCTGTTAGCGGTGACACTCTTTTAGTGTTACCAGAGAGTTGTTACTCACAAACAGTGGGCAGTTGTCTGCACCTGTACTGCAAACATCGTGTAAGCAGCTCAGCAGTGGAAATACTCAGTGTGTTCAGGGCTCTTCTGAGTTTTTGCAGGCTTGTTTACACATTTTGTGTTAAAAAACTTTCTATTAAGTACTAGAACTAAACTGTGGAGAGAGGTATTTGGGACTTACCAAGTGCAATCATCAGTCATAGGTTCTCTTTCTGCTCATTTTTAACTATTTCTGTATAAAGCCCCAAGTTCAGCAAAGGGAAAAGGCTGGAACACAGGGAAAGACTGTAGTCTCACAAGTAGGCTGCCTCCCTGGAAAGTGGGAGAAGTAGTCAAAGTTCTTCATACTAAGAAAGGCCAGGAAGGCAGCTCGCACATTTTCTAGGTGAGTGCTATAATCGGGGACTTGAGGAAATGCAGTTCAGTGCTGCTGAACTTTTACATTTTCCTGAAGCTGCTTTTTAGAAACAAGTGGAAGTGTTTTGAAGGTTAAATAATGTCAGAGTGAGATAGCAGCTACTTGCCTGCTAGGGTGAGACCCTGCAGAGATTTAGATGTAGTTCCCACTCATTTCTATGTTCTCTATATGGAAGATCAAATATATCCTCACCTGTTATACAGATAGTCAGAAAAAGTATGTTTCTTCTGTGTGATGTATTTTAACTAAATCCTAATAGAAGTTGGATGAAAAAAAGCTTTGAGAAAAAACTTCTTTTAACTGAAATATTTAGCAGAAAGCAAGCAAAGTAGCAAAGTCACATTCTGTCAGACTGCAAGTAGTAGTTTGGAACTTTAGCATCATAAATAATGGTAAAATTCTGCTCTTCGCTTCCTTTTTAATTGACTGCAGAAGTACTCCCATCTAGTTAATGACGGTCACAAGTCAGAGGTGTGCTTGAGATCTCTAACTATGCTAAAAGAGCCCAGATGAGACATTTGATGAATCCACACTATATTCTCAAAGCTTGTATTATGGTAGAAAACTGTTGCAATGTTCTAATGAGAAATTTATCACATTGATATAGTTCTTAGTCCTGTTAATCAAACTTGAAGAATTTTTAGAGATGCTAAAATAATTTAATGAAGGAAGCCTGATTTACTAGGTAATATATCAAGTATTGCCAGAATCTTCAAATAAATACCTTTTAATGTGGTTTCAGAAATCTAGAGATTATTATGAATTATTCTGCAACACTGGGAAAAAGGCTATGAATACAGATTATATACTTTATGTCAGATTTAGTTATGAGAGCTTCTGCTAAAGATCATAACAGTTCTTTTCTTAATGTGATGGCATCTACTTAATCAAAGACATCATTTAAAAGCCCTGTGAAGTGTGAACAGGTATTCATGATAAAATGTTACTTTCATGTTAACTTGCTTTGCATTTCATTGTAGAACAAGGACCCTGAATGTGGACCCTGCTGGTTCCTATTAATAGTTATAATTACCATTCTGCAATTATATAAGCCAAACTACTGAAACGGACATTTTTTGTATTTGTCCTGAAAATACAGCAGCCTACAAATGTAGGTATTCTGTACAAGATATTCTAAAGAAATTATGTTAAAATGAAGGATGAAATTCCCCTTCTGCTTAATATAAATAGACTGGAAGAACTCTTGACTTTGGTCAAGATTTTACCCAAAGGCAAAACTACTCCAAAAATTCAGAAAAGCCTCCCCAAGTATAATCCCTGTTTATGACTTACTTATTCTTTGAATAGAGAGGACCAGAGTCTTACTAGGTGTGAAACCATTTGCCTTATTTAAATACAGCCCCCTTTATTTAATGAATTTATCCTGAGTTCTTTTTTGCTAAATTTAAAAAGAAATTGCAGCTGAGCAGATTAGTGATGAAACCAGTACAGTCAAAATGATTGTACCACAGTCTTATCAGGACATAGTTCATGCTGTTATGTGAGACCAGCTGAATGTCTAGTGAGCAATTTTTATCAGTATGAGAGATTAAGCCTTATATCTTTTTGAAATTAAATTTAGAATCTCTCTGGAGGTGTATGGTAATATGGAGAAAGGCACTAAGGAATAGTTTCCTATGTCCTAATTTTATTCTAGATGTCTAGTTTAGGCATCTTCCCTAAATCAGTCTTTGAGGCTTTTTATAGGCATTTACTGTAAAATAGTCTTTTACATATAATCAATGCGAGTTATATCTAGAGGGCCTAAAAGAGGTGTTTAAAACAGGTTTTGGATGAATTCCCCTGGAAAGGGTGAGTTCTCAGAGAACTTCCCAGCTCTTCACTGGCTATGGAGTGCACTACAGGACCTTCTTAGACAATGCACACAACTTTAGGTAGCTGACATGAAGGAAGATGAATCCTGCAGCAAATATTGAATAACATGGTTCAAATACAATCATAAAGAATATTTTATTCATATGCAAGATGTATGTATTTTCACAGTCAACCACCTTTATCTTCTGCTGTATTGAGTAAGAATTAAGTCGTAAGAATTTCATAGGATATTGGCATCATTCAGTCTACTCATAAAATACAGTTGATATTTACTGTGGTGCTAGGGTCCAAAATACCTCCAGCTGTCTGAGACTGACTACAGCTTAAGCTGACTAAGAAAAGTAAATGCCGTATTCTGAGCACACGACATTCTTCATTGTGGACAAGGTCTGGCAGCTTTGTGTGATAGAAGTCTAAGTTCATCAGAAGTCACTTGCCTACCATTGTCTCACGATCAGAAAAATATTCATACTGGAACCAGTCCCAGAGCTCATTCTTCCCAGCTTGTTCTCTTACTAGATCACACGCTCCTTGTGGCAGCTCACTGACATTCTCGTTTCAAATTCTACCTCTTTTTATCAGGGTGAGTTAGTATATGTGAATTATGGCCGCACCGAGGACTTCTTTAAGCTAGAGCGTGAAATGGGAATTAACTGTACAGGAAAGATTGTCATTGCCAGATATGGGAAGATCTTCAGAGGAAATAAGGTAATGTGTCTGGACAGAACTGTTACGTGTGCAGTCCTTCAGTCATTTTCAGGAGACTGAAATACCTACCTAAACTGTTCTGGAGATTTTTGTGTGAGTTTTCGTGGAGGTGTGTTCAAAGATGATTTTTTAGTAGAAGATATAAAATCTATATTTGCTATGTATATAATATGTTTATAAGAGAAAAGTACATAAGTTGGAAAACATATTGTTATATTCATGTTCACACTATAAATTCTTTCAAAATATTACTAATGTTCTTTGGTAGTACTCTAATTCTGAACTAGCCCATTCTTCCCTATTGGTTCAGCTGTGCTTAAAATGGCTATACTGTGTTTCTTTGTAATGGTTTGTGTACATCAGGCAGAGACTGTAACTATAGGGATATTATTATAAATTCTGTATTTATAATGTCCCTATTATATAAATATTTTTAAACAATAGATTTCTGTAGATATCCATGATCTGACAGGAAAGGACCTAATCGTGTCCGTACTTCAGGCATACAGTCAAGTTATTTCTGTAGTAGGGATATAAGAAAACAGTCTATTTTAAGTGTGTTTGACTTCTATACAAAAATTAGTTTGACCCTAATTTGGGCAGGACTGTAATTTCTATTTGTTAGTTACCAAAGGGTATCAAACACTAAATCTCCTCACTGAAATGTTATATTGTATCATAGAATCATAGAATAATTAGGGTTGGAAAACACCTTAAGATCATCTAGTTCCATCCCCCCTGCTGTGGGCAGGGATGCCTCACACTAGACTATGTTGCTGAAGGTTCTGGCCATCCTGGCCTTGAACACGGCCAGGGATGGAGCATTTACCACTTCTCTGGGCAACCTGTTCCAGTGTCTCACCACCCTCACAGTAAAGAACTTCCTCCTTATATCCAACCTGAACTTCAGATTAAGTTTAAACCCATTACCCCTTGTCATATTACTATAGTCCCTGATGAAGAGTCCCTCTCTGGCATCCTTATATGCTGTTGACTAATCTGTGAACTATTAAGTGGGTAACTTACTGCTTTACATACATACCATTTCCACTAGTGAAAAGTGACATGTAACTCATATTCTGTGTCAGATAATATTTTCACTAAACTATTTACTTCTCTTCAAGATACCATCTGAATGGAAAAGACTTAAAAATTGAAGAAGACATTGCTGTCTATGAATCTTTTCTTAAAATGAAATACAAACACCTCAGAGTTACTAATATCTAGAGGGGCAGTTGTCCTGCATTTTGGAGATCACGTGCCCTCTTTGACAAAAAGGGGTGGCAAGTTTATTGTTGTGATAGTATTTCTAATGATTGTTTATATACTGAAGAATTTGAAAGCCTGTATAAAATTGGTAGAACTGTCATTTTCTGACTTCCTAATAGTGTGCAAGAATAGGATAGCAGATGAAGGCAAGTACTGTATTTCCTAAAAAAGCTGTGATATTTTTGGATTAAAGTACCCAAATTTAAAACTGTTGAGGATTAGTTGTCAGTCACTATACGTCACCATCACATCTAGTAGCAAAACAGATTGGGATGTCAGAATGTCATATGTGTTCTCTCATTCTTTACCAACTAGTATTATGCAATAAAAAAGTTGCATGAGAACACTTTTTAAGATGAAAACAGTGTGCAGGTCAGTCCTTCTGCTATAATAAGCATAAGATGCACACTCTTTGGAGTTAGTCTTGTTCACAACCAAAGACAGTTTCAATAGTAATAATCTTGGAATCATAGAAGAGTTAGGGTTGGAAAGGACCTCAAGATCATCTAGTTCCAACCCCCCTGCCGTGGGCAGTGACACCTCACACTAAACCATCCCTCACAAGGCTTCATCCAACCTGGCCTTGAACACTGCCAGGGATGGAGCACTCACAACCTCCCTGGGCAACTGTGTACACTGTACACTGAGATACATTCAGGAGATCATTAAGGTAAATAATGTAAATAACAAGTACTACTAACTTAAAGATAAGGTTGCATCAATGTGATACAGGTTTTTTTCCATCCATGATGTGTACATCTCAGTAGCCAGTTGACTGTATTGATCTGGATGACCCAATACAAACTCATTTTATATAGTAATACTCTGAAAAATGTGTTCCTTGCCACTCCAGATACCTCCTAACTAGAAAACCTCTTACTTTCATATGGAACCTGATATCTGCATATATATATTCAGGAAATGTTATGGTATGAGACAGTTATGGGCCATTTACTTAGCCTAAGCATTGTAAAAGGCCCTGAGGAATGATTGTAATTTATACTAATTTCTTTTGCCCTCCCTGAACTCTGGTGTCAAGCTATAAAGGACTGAATAGGGACCGGAGATGTACTTTGCAGGTGAAGAATGCTGAATTGGCAGGTGCCAAGGGAGTTATTCTGTACTCTGACCCTGCTGACTACTGCGCCCCAGGAACAGATCCCTATCCAAATGGCTGGAACCTTCCAGGTGGAGGAGCCCAGCGTGGAAATATATTAAACCTGAATGGGGCAGGGGATCCTCTGACACCAGGTTATCCTGCAAAAGGTGAGTGATGCTAGACAAGTCATGTTCTGAGGGTCTGGTTTCAGGAAAGGGAGGAGGAAGGCAGTGGGGATTGCAAGTGTTTCCCTTACAACAAAACACATATTTTCTTGATCCTTCTGCTGCTCAAAAGAGGCAGATTTGGGCTTCACATCAGTAGGCCACTTCTGTAAACGATGCAGGAGGGAAAGTGAGGGAGATTTTAAGGGAGCCACACAGTGCAGTGCTGGGCTGCTTAACTTCATAGACATACCAAAATTAGCCCAGAGATCATGACACAAGTATTCAACAGCTGAAGCCATAGTTCTTTCCTTCTGCTTTTCATCAGTAAATCAGCAAGGAGTCAGCTTGCACAGCCCACCAGTTTATTTTCTTTTGCAGTTCTCCTTTCTGCAGGATTTGAGCTGCTTTCCCTCCACAGGAGCCCCTGCTGGCAACGCTGAGATCTTTCACGCCAGGACTCATGTCATATGGTTGCTGCTGCAGCCGGTTCTAAATGCATGACTGCAGACAGAATGGGAGAACCTTTGTTAGTGTCTCTCTGAAAACATGTTGCTAAAGCATAAACAATGAAATCACTAAAGAAATGTCAGCCTGAATTTGAGGAAAGTGAGATGATTATCCCTGACTGCAGTGTTAGGACTGTGCTGTGAACTGTACAGAGTCCTTCTGAGAGCTGTAAATATGAAAAGATCTTTCTTTTGCTTTCAGAATACACCTTCCGATTAGACAAAGCCAGTGGTGTAGGTCTCCCAAAAATTCCAGTTCATCCCATTGGCTATGATGATGCTGAGATACTACTGCGGTAAGTGTGTGGGAATAAGAGACATGAGGAATTTTAAGGAGCTTTTTGGAATTTGTGAGAGTACTTGAAAAGAAAGGGGAAAGACTTTGGTGCTGTGCTTCTACTGTAGCTGTTGAAATTGTATATGTTTGTCGTTTGGTTCTCTGTAAGAGGTAAACATGTCTGCTACTACATATCAGGTACCTGGGGAGTGATCTGGAAGGGATCATTTGTTATGTCATGATCAGTCAAGTATACTGGAGATATAAAGCTCCTCTCAGTTTGAATAAAGGTAAAACATTTTGAGGGTGGTGTGATACCTGTCTTGTGAAAAAGACCGCAAGTGAAGTCAGTCATTTGTCCAAATACTTGCATGTTTGATGGGACAGTATCTGTACTGTCCTCTGTTAAATGAAAACGTGTGCTTTCTAACATCAGGTGTATTACATTGCATAAAAATTAAATGATGCTAGTAAACTAATACAAGGAAACTGAGGAAAGTCTGGAGTATTATAGGGGATTTAATAGACATCTGTGTTTAAGTGCATCTACTAAACTTGCAAGAAGACAGGCTACCAGTTTGTCAGAGGACAGCGTTAAAATTCATAATTACCTAAACTAATAAAATATGTTCTGTGAACAAACTAAGATGTGGTTGAGTTGGCAAGTGTATCTGTCCTGGGTTCAGCTGTAACAGTTATTTTTCTCATTCTTAGTAGCTGGTGCAGTGCTATGTTTTCGAGTTTAGTCTTGAGAACAATGCTGACAACACACTAGTGTTTTAGTTGTTGCTAAGTAGTGCTTACTCTGATCAAGGGCTTGTCAGTCTTGTGCTCTGCCAGTGAGGAGGGGTACAAGAAGCTGGGAGGAAGCAGAGACAGGACACCTGACACAGACTAGCCAAAGGAGTATTCCATACCACAGCATGTCATGCCCAGTATATAAACTGGGGAGAGTTACCCAGAAGGAGCCAATCAGTGCTTGGGTCGGGATGGGTGTGAGTCAGTAGGTGGGGAGCAATTGTATTGTGCATCACTTGTCTCTCTTGGGCTTTATTGCCCTCTTTTTTTTCCCTATTATTGTTATTTTTGTTGTTATCATTATTTTTGTTACATACTGAAGTGTTCTGTGAAATAAATCTTGACCAGAATCTTCATTTACAGTAAAGGATATATTTTCATTTATAATAAATGTATTTTGCCTAATAAGAAACAGAACATCCAGCATACTTTAAAATATTTTTAAACGTTTCTCACAAGTTCATGTCAAAAATATAAATCCTTTAGAACAGGTGAATAAGTACAGGCAATTGAAAGCCACTGAATTACTCCATTTCCAGTTGTGTTAAATGAGAAAAAACATCTCAATTTTGACAATGGAACAAGAAAAGGTGACTTGGACTGATTGTATTTTTCCAGTTTCAGACATCTTTGAAACATGTCAGCTTTGTCTCTATGCTACCAGATTAAACAGTGCTCAGGGACAGGCACTGGACAACTGCCTGTGTTGTTAAACTGTTAAAATGGTCCAAGTTACTCCCTGCTAATTCAAATGCAAATGAAGCTCAAGGCAGTAGAAAGTTCCAGGGACCATTTACAAGAGGCAGTTTGTATGCAAAACCAACAGTGTTTTCCAGGATAGCTCTAGGGTATTCCAAGGTAATCTCAGTGCCCAGTACTATTCCTCTGTGTAAATTTACTAGTATTAATGTAGCTGAAAAGATAGATTATTTTCCTATGGAAGCTTGTAGCATAAGACAAAGACCATCACTGTGGACTCTGAGTGCATGGGACCTAACAAGGTGCAGCTCATGGTTCCTCATTTGTCTTTGGTGTTATTGTAAGATGTCTGAAACTAATAATGATTTTTTTTTCATAATAGTAATATGGGAGGATATGCCCCACCACATAGTAGCTGGAAAGGAAATCTGAATGTATCATACAACGTTGGTCCTGGTTTCACAGCAAATTACTCTACAAGGTCAGTTTTGTTTCCTAAGGAAAGTGTGCTTCGGATCAGGAAAAAACAAGTTGAGCAATAGAATTTGACCAAAGGTAAAGAGGTTGGGGTTGTTTTGTCTGATTATGTTTGATTATGACCATTTCCTAGGCTGAAATGCACTCAGTGCGATGCCTCAATAGATTGATGTCTCGATTGGATGGATATGACAGAATTGCTTTAATATCCAGCTAGGCTTGACCTAGTTTCATTTGAAAAGCCTTTGACAAACTATTTGATGAGACTGATAAATTTTTTGAGAGCTACATTTGTTTGTTGTCCTTTTAAATTCATGTGGGTCCAGCTTCTGGCCTTACCTGTTGCCTTACCTACATATTGCCTTATGTAAACCTAGAAGTCAAGTTTTGCAGAAAAAAGCAGCTTTACCTACAATGTCATTTTTGTATTGCTTCATATTGTTCTAAAACTGATTCAGTAATTACAGTTTAGGACTAAAGTCCACGTGTTTCAATATTGACTGAGCTATTATACTGACTTCATACGAACCGTTTGATCTTTTCCCTATGTCTTAGTTATACCACATGAAAAAGCCTTTCTGAAAAATACACAAAGACCCTTGAGGATGAATTGTTGCACCTCCGGCTGTGCTGCAGATAAGCAAAGTTTCTTGATGCAACTCAGTTTGTCTGATTTTCTGCTGACTAAGGTGCCACATCAGTATTGACTGTGCTGGAGTCAGTTTGGATTTACACCAACCTCTAGATGGTTAAAACTATTTACCTTTATAACGTTAGATGGTTTTCATTTCTCATTCACTCTTCCGCATTTAAAATGTAGCGGCTAGCAAAATATCTTTGCTTTGGAGTTCTGAGCCTGTTACCCAATCTTGCCATGAGTACATAGCTTGCAAGGGCTAAATGCTGTTCTCAATTGCACAAGTATAAATCCAGAAAAAAAATAGACTGAAATGTTTTCAGATTTACTTTGGCTTAATGGAGGGTAAAATGCTCCCATTACGATTTATATTGTACACTTTTGAAAGATGTTGGGATGTTTTGTGGTCTAATCTGGTGGATTTTCTCTTCTTTTTTTTTTTTTCCTAATACACTAGAAAGGTGAAAATGCACATTCATAGCAACAATGAAGTAAGAAGGATTTACAATGTGATCGGTGTCATCAGAGGCACAGTGGAACCAGGTAAAGTCATTTGTCATCAGTGTAATATGAGCGTGCGGTGACCTTTTACATGCACTTTATAGTTACAAGGGAGAAATGAGGAATATATTTTTCTCTGAAATATTGCGCTACATGATCACGGGTGTTGAAATATTTATTGCACTAGCTTTCATATGGTTCAGGGTATGTCAGCAGTTTCACTGGAAGTGCTGATTTTAAGGGAGAGTCATAACCAAGACAAGGATTTGTCTTCAGGCGAGTAATTTTGCAATTGAAAGAGTGTTATTCTTCCCTACTAACAGGGTTTTTGCATTCCATTTGAAGACATCATATCCACCACTACTGGCTTTTTGTCTGTCTTGGTCTCTTGTAACCAGTGGGATTTTACACTCTAAATACAGACATGTGGACATCCTAGGATGATGATAACGTCATCTAACCTGTAACTGCAGGACTTCCCTGTTGCCTGAAACACAACTGTTAACCATATATAGTCGCACAGAGATCTAGTCTGATATTAATAATCACATCATTGTCATGATTTGGACAGCCATTTTTATGATTGACTATAGATACATTCAGAGAAATTCTGCATTCAGCACACCTAAATGTTGTGAATTGGCATGCTGTACAAATAAAATTAATGGATCAGCTTTACCATGAAACACACTGTTTCATGGGGAAAGCTGCAGTATTTCCAATAACGTAATTAATGTTATGGAATTTAAGAGTGTTTAAAGTCTTATGGAATCGAGTTATTGTGACAAATTCTTTAGCACTGGCTAAAAGTGCAGGAAAATGTCTTTAGAGATTTAAAAGATTTAATGTTTTTTGCCTTTCTATCATGTATATTATAAACTATTAAGCTTTGCTGCCTGATACCTACATGGAAAATTAGAAATTACTCCAAATTAACATCTCTATGGCAGGAAAAAAGGTTTTCTAAGTAAACCACCATGATGAATTTCTCCAGACAGGTATGTCATCCTGGGAGGCCACCGTGACTCATGGGTATTTGGTGGCATTGATCCTCAGAGTGGGGCAGCTGTGGTTCATGAGATTGTGAGAAGCTTTGGAAAACTCAAAAGGAAAGGTAATGTAATGCAAGAGTAAAGCACACCAAAGACCCTGCTGTTAGCAGTGCCCATTGGTTTCTCTGGGATTTAAGCATATGCTTAAAATTAAACACGTGTATCTTACTGATAGAATCATAGAATCATAGAATAGTTAGGGTTGGAAAGGACCTCAAGATATATAGTTCCAACCCCCCTGCCACAGTCAGGGACACCTTACGCTAAACCATCCCACCCAAGGCTTCATCCAGCCTGGCCTTGAACACTGCCAGGGATGGAGCACTCACAACCTCCCTGGACAACCCATTCCAATGTCTCACCACCCTAACAGGAAAGAATTTCCTCCTTATATCCAATCTAAACTTCCCCTGTTTAAGTTTTAACCCGTTACCCCTTGTCCTGTCACTACAGTCCCTGACGAAGAGTCCCTCCCCAGCATCCCTATAGGCCCCCTTCAGATACTGGAAGGCTGCTATGAGGTTTCCACACAGCCTTCTCTTCTCCAGGCTGAGCAGCCCCAACTTTCTCAGCCTATCTTCATACGGGAGGTGCTCCAGTCCCCTGATCATCCTCGTGGCCCTCCTCTGGACTTGTTCCAGCAGTTCCATGTCCTTTTTATGTTGAGGACACCAGAACTGCACACAATACTCCAGGTGAGGTCTCACAAGAGCAGAGTAGAGGGGCAGGATCAGCTCGTTCAACCTGCTGGTCACACTCCTTTTGATGCAGCCCAGGATACGGTTGGCTTTCTGGGCTGCGAGCGCACACTGCCGGCTCATGTTCATTTTCTCATCGACCAGCACCCCCAAGTCCTTCTCTGCAGGGCTGCTCTGAATCTCTTCTCTGCCCAACCTGTAGCTGTGCCTGGGATTGCTCCGACCCAGGTGTAGGACCTTGGTTGAACTTCATAAGGTTGGCATCAGCCCACCTTACAAGCGTGTCAAGGTCCCTCTGGATGGCATCCCTTCCCTCCAGCATATCAACCGGACCACACAGCTTGGTGTCATTGGCAAACTTGATGAGGGCGCACTCAATCCCAATGTCCATGTCAGCGATGAAGATGTTAAACAAGACCAGTCCCAACACCGATCCCTGAGGGACACCACTCGTTACCGGTCTCCAGCCGGACATCGAGCCATTGACCACAACTCTTTGTGTGCGGCCATCCAGCCAGTTCTTTCCACCGAGTGGTCCATCCATCAAATTGATATCTCTCCAATTTAGAGAGAAGGATGTGGTGTGGGACAGTGTCAAACGCTTTGCACAAGTCCAGGTAGATGACATCAACTGCTTTACGCTTGTCCATCAGTTCTGTAAAGATCTCTCAAGTAAGCATGCTGCTCTGCATCTGTTAACTAATTCCAGTTACAACCTTAGTATATGTGAGGTACTCAAGAGAAAGTACACCTACACCTAAAGGAAAACAAACCACAAAATGAGAGTACTGAAGTAAATAAGATATTTAGGTATAAATAATTACTTTGTGCTTGAGGCTGGTCAGATTGGATGTTTCAGTGTTCCTGTACAATTGATACCATGGTAGACTAAACAGGGCTTCATCAGGGCAACATCAAGAGACTTCTCAGTACTTGACTGTAGTTTGGAGACAGACCCAAGAATAAAGTATCAGTGTAATCACAGAATCACAGAGTGGTTTGGGTTAGAAGGGACCTTAAATCTCATCCATTTCCAGCCCTTACACACACACAGGCAGGGACCCCTTCCACTAGAGCAGGTTGGCCCAAGCCCCATCCAACCTGGCCTTGAACACTGCCAGGGTTGGGGCAGCCACGGCTTCTCTGGGCAACCTGTGCCAGCGCCTCAGCACCCTCATTGTGAAGAATTTCTTCCAATCAGCTAATCTAAATCTACTACTTTTCAGTTTAAAGCCATTCCCCTTTGTCCTGTCCATACGTTCCCTTATCAGAAGTCCTTCTCCATATTTCTTGTCATCCCGTTTAGGCACTGGAAGCTGCTTAAAGTCAGCCTTTTCTTCTCCAGGCTGAACAACCAAAGCTCCCTCAGCCTGTCTTCAGAGCAGAGGTGGTCCAGACCTCTGAGCATCTTCATGGCCTCCTCTGGATTCGCTTAAATAGGTCCATGTACTTCTTATGTTGGGGGCCTCAGAGCTGAAAGAAGGACTGCAGGTGGGGTCTCATGAGAGTGGAGTAGAGGAAAAGAATCACCTCCCTCAACCTGCTTCTCACGCTCCTTTTGATGCAGCCCAGAGTATGGTTTTGCTATCTGGTGTGCAGAGAAAAAGCAATGCAAGCATAGTAGGAGGTAATGGTTAAAAATACCTCATGCCTAGTTACATTAGAATAAGAATAAATGTCAACTGTACCAAGTTTCTGCTGCTGTCAGAGCAAATGCTGTCTCCGTATCTGACATACCATGGAAAGAAGCTCTGACGTAACTCAAATGCAGTGCTTAGAGGAGCTTTCTTTGCTTACCCATTACTCTTAAAACCTATAGACATTTATTTTCTTTTCCATTCTTCCCTGTTTATGGGATATCGGGGTGTCAGGGGAAACTGATAAAAGGGGAGCAAAAGATGAAAGGGTTCCAGTAGCCTCAGAGAAAACTTTGGGCAGAGATATAGAGGTAGGCAGTTCCATTTGGCCTGGGTTTAAACCAGATGCAGAACTTCAAGTGAAAGATCTTTGTTTTGAAGTCAGAGTTACAGGGAATTCCTTAGCTTTTGAAATACAGCATTAGGGAGACAGAAACTGAAGACATGCCAAACACTTTCCTGTCAAGGTAGACACTGGTATACATGTATGAAATTAAACGGAGCAAAAAGAGCAGAAAAGCCTTTTTTCAAGAATTTTTGCACAAGCACAATATTTGTCTTTGTTCAAAGGTTTAAATTTTAGAACATTTTCTTGCAGTTACAACTGAGGGAAGAGAAAAAATACATTATTTGGCACAGTACTGAAGTAGAAGTAAGATTGCTAAAAAATTAGAAACCAGTTCTAAGGTTAGCTTAGTGAACAAGCTGGTGTTAAAATTCTTTAAACACACTTCTTTCCCCACAGATCAGGATAAAATATGAGCCCCCCCTAAAATTACCTTTGTTTTCAGGTTAGTTACCATATAACAAGCAGTCTTTATTTCTGTAATACGGTTTTCATGGTCTTTTATTGCAGGGTGGAGGCCAAGGAGAACAGTGATATTTGCAAGCTGGGATGCAGAGGAATTTGGCTTGTTTGGATCGACAGAATGGGCTGAGGTAAACCAATAGTGTGCAAAGAGGAATATGCACAGTGTCAGATGTTGGGGAAATCTGTGCTAGAAAGCAGCATTTCTCCCTTCCCTCCTTTCTTCCTTCCCTCTCCTTTTATCTTTCTGTCTCTATCTCTGAGTCTTAAGTTTCCTTTTCAACTAAGAATATATGGCTCTTTGCAGTATATTGTGTGTTTCCCTGAAGTATCTATCTGTTACTTCTGTGGACAGGAAAATTATACTGAGGAAAAAAACCTCGTCAGCATTTTCTTCCTTTCTTTCTCATAGGAGAATGCCAAAGTATTGCAAGCACGGGGAGTGGCTTATATCAATGCAGATTCCTCCATTGAAGGTACCTAGTTTTTAGTTGTCTTTTGCAGGAATAGTGATGGTACGTACAGATGACTGGGAGGCATTTTAGCCTGGAGATAGATCCAGAAGAGCTTCAATGTGATAATACTTTTACATTAGTTTGGGAGTAGATATGGCAGGAAACTGACCCAGGACCATAAAGTACGCTTCAGATACTCCTGTCACTTCAGGGAGGAAGTCCATTACAGTAGCTACACTATTTGGGAAGCCATGGGAAGGGAGAAGAAGTGTTGTACCCCTGTTCAGCAGTTCTGTGGCAACTCTCTGGAGTCAGCTTCTTGTCTTATAATGTGTGTAATAAACATAGGGACGAAGAAAAGCTCTCAAAGGTTGTTTCAAAAGCTGGGCTGTAATTCATCCTAACCAATACAAATGCATGGAGAGGATCATAGGAGAACTCTTCTACAGATAGAATCAGCTTGTTCCTTCTAGAGAATGTAGCTCTCTAGGCCCTTTCTTATTAACAAATAATGGCACAAGGTTTCAGCTGAGTAGAACTTGCTTCAAACCCCCTGCCATGGGCAGGATCACCTTCCATTAGCCAGATTTCTCAAAGCCCTGTCCAACTTGCCCTTGAACAGTTCCAGGGAATAAACAAATATATTTAAATATATATATCCCTTTGAATAGAAATATCTTCAAATAAATAGTTTTTCCTGTTTTTCAGGAAACTACACACTGCGAGTGGATTGCACACCACTGATGTACAGACTGGTATACAGTCTGACTAAAGAGGTAATGCCACTTGTAATGTTTAGCCAGCATGTTCTGCGCTCTCTTTCTGATGGGGCTCTGTGTATAACATGATGTCAGATATTTCTTTCTTTTCTGATTGCAGCACCCCTTTTAAGTCAATAACCAAGTAATAGGAGCTTTTTCCCAGGAGTGGCAAAGGGATTTCAAGCTTATACCCTTACGTTATTCAGGATTAGGTGATTTTTCTGCTCCCCCAGTGAAAGTACTCCTTATAAGAACAAAAGAATAAAAGAAAGTCATGAGCTAGAGGACAAAAGCAAACTTAAACCCGGCTGCCCAGTTCAACTACTGAGGTGCCCATGGCAGGGCAAGACTCTGACTCCCTTTAGGCAGGGGAAGATTTAGGCTTCCTCTAGTGTTGTTTTTAGCATGATGTAACAGTTTTGCTCAGTGCGCTCAGCTTCATTGTACGCTGTTCAACATTCACTGGCTCTGACCATGATGCTCCCACATATATTTTTGTGGTAAACAAACTTAAAAGGTAGGGACTTTTCTCAGGAAATAGCTTCACCATCTTATATGTCAGATGTTCGTTGCTTTGAGAGTGGGTCATACACCACTGAGGCTTTTTATCCTTTTTTTTTTCTTCTGTTCATTCTGTATTAAAGAATGAACATTTAATTAGTCTTCTTTGTGTATGTTTCATATACATATATAATGTACCTTCAACTACTGTATAAATTATATGAATCTAATATATCTGTCTTCATCTGCTGTATATATTCAGTCATTTGTCTTTTCCAGGATTGATAATTTGTTATCTTCTGGAAGGTGGCATTAGACTGGTACAACAGTAATGTAATAATTCAGTATAATCATTTTCTGGTAACTGACACATATCAAATAAACTTTAACTCTGTTAAAATTATTAAATACAAAAAATAAAAGAGAAATATTTCTGTCTTGAACTGTAGAAAAGCCGATAGCCTGCAGTTCCTATGCTGAGTGCAGGTGTTCAGAACAGTCACAAAATCAGGTCAGCAGAGTCTCAGTTTGGACACCAAAAGCCATCCTTAAAATGTTGACCTAAATACTAGTAAACACAGTTGTGTAACCCTTTCTGGAGCTGGGAAGCAGCAACAAAGGCTGATGAATGGATTTTGGTAGCTGATGTCTGAAGTGAATGCTGATCAGGAAGCAGGTCCATTGTCATCACATGCAAAATTAATCTGTGGCAAAAGGACTTAACAATATTAACTTTGTACTATGAACAATTAACTTCATGACCAAAACCCCAAATGTGTTAGTTTTATTTTGATTCCTATTGTGGAATTCTTAGATAGAGATTCTTAGTAGATAGAGATATTAATAGTAGAATAGATATTAATAAACTTTAATGGATTGTAGATAATAAAACTTTAGCAGCCCACTGTTACAAATACCCATAGTGTTCAAACTGGTCAGTAATCTGCAAAGTAGTCAGAGGGATAGGAATGAACTTTAGGACAATCATTATCTGTATACCTCTGGAGCAGCTATGATGCCATAAACACCCAATACACTTTATCCTTCTAAGATTTCTCCTGCATCCATGAAAATAATTTTTGTGAACTAAACCAAGGTAGGAACAGTTTTGAATTAAGCCAAGACAAAACTGAAATTTCCTGCCAAGGTGAATGAAAGTTTTGGTTTTGTGAGGGATTACTGCGTTGAATATTGAAATTAAATTGCTTAAAGTCCCGCAAAGAAATAATCAGATTGCAAATATTGACTCAAAATGTTTCACTTTCATTGTGTTTTCTTCCATCTAAAATGTCCTATTTTCAGCAAATAAACTATGATATGCAATTGAAATATTAAAATGGAAGTGCAGAAATGTTGAGGGACTTAAGATCATAACTTATTCATTGCCCTAAGCCATAGGCTTTATGTGATGACAGCTTGTATATTTGTTGCTTGGTAACATTTAAAATTGTACCCTTTGTCCTTTTTTACCATATGTCTATCTAGATACCAAGTCCTGATGAGGGGTTTGAAGGAAAATCTCTTTATGAGAGCTGGTATAAAAAAAATCCATCAAGAGAATATAAGGAGGTCCCCAGGTTAGTGTCAAAAGAATATACCAGAAGTTATAGCTTGTAGAGTTGGATTTTATAGGAACATCCACTTCAAAGACTGAACACCTGAAAGAAATGGTGTGATTTTCAGCGGGTATAAATTTCAGAGTTTTATTAATTGTAGCTGATATACTTGTACAGCAGGTTTGTGAACCTTTGTAGCATTACTGTTTTATATAAGAAAAGTAAAGTGTTCCTGTGGTTTGTAGACATTTAGAGAGGTAAGAGTAGTACACAGAAGCCAGCAGCAGGCACACAAGATGCTGACACAGCAGCTTTCCCTTGCACTTAATTCCAGTCTCCTGGAAAGCTGCTGAGTTTGGGTGGCTGGCAACCACGCCAAGCAGGAATTTACAACACTGTCTTTCAAATTTACCAGAGTTTCTCTATGGAATCTCAAAGACTGATTGTATTCCATGAAGCCACACTGGTGCTGTTGTGAACTCTCTGAGCTGGGAGTTTGGGAAAATGGAAGTCATCGCAATGATTCAAGGCAATGAGTTAAATTCTCCTCTCGAGAGTTTGATATCTCTGACCCTGAGAGTGATGACTCTGCTTCTCGGAGGATGCGTTTGATGAGGTGCATATAACGTAGGGGGTCACAAGTGATTACTGATACATTGACAGAAAGAGTATACTAGGAAAGACTGCATAATGACTGCCACTGTAGGATAAATAATTGCCACAGTACTTGGAAGCAAGCTAAAATTATACTTTAAGTGTTGTCACTCAAGGCATTTTCCTCTTTCTTGTTAACAGAATAAATAAGCTGGGTTCTGGCAATGACTTTGAAGTCTTCTTTCAACGTCTGGGCATCGCTTCAGGCAGAGCACGTTACAGTAAAAATTGGGTAGGTCAGTGTGTTTGTAATGTTGTCTCCCTGTTACTGCCTAAATAATATCACCTGTAACTGAGCTGCTTAGACTGCTAGCTTTTTGGAGTAGTTCAGTTTAGCGTGTGAGAGTGGAGCCCCAGTTCATTACAAGAACTTTATGTGCTTCTGCAACACAAATATTTGATGACTCAAAAGTTACCTGTGGTTGATGAAGGCTTAGGAGTGGCTTATGATGACTTTTGACTGATTTGTAATTATGAAGCTTTGAATTCAAAATGATTCATGTTTTATGGAAAAATACGGGTTTGACTCTGGAACATACTGTGAGATTAGACTGAGAAATGTTCAAGGAGCATTCTGTGCAGGGTGGCCTTTTGCTTTGAAAACCAGGACAATGCCTTTTCAATGCCTTCCACAGCTGCATAATGGTTTTGTCTGGCTTTGTTTGTTTCAGAATGTAGAAAAATACAGCAGCTACCCAGTTTACCACAGTGTCTATGAAACCTATGAAATTGTGGAAAGGTTTTATGATCCCACTTTCAAGAATCATCTGACAATTGCACAGGTACGGGGAGGGCTAGTGTTTGAACTGGCCAACTCTGCTGTTCTTCCTTTCGACTGCAGAGATTATGCATCAGCTCTGAGCAACTATGCTCACATCATCTATAATTTATCAAGGAATCATGAAGAGGAACTGGCAACATACAATGTATCCTTTGGTATGTATAGTCTTTCTTCACACTCCTCCTCTGTTAATGCTAGCGATGCCTTATGTTAATCTCTATTTTAGTCATGACCTGGTATTTACCTTGTGCTGTATGGACAGTAAATAAAACAAGAGCCTCACCTCTCCTGTTGAGACCATGCCACTGTCAAGTAGAGTTATCACTTACAGTCTCATGTTCATTGATCTGTGCATGGTTGACCAATGTTCGCAACAAGATATGTTTGTCTGTGTCCCTAAAAAATCACACTGCTTCGCAGTTTATGGTGTTGGATAATTGTGTGACACTGATTGTAGGATCATAAGATATTTCATAGAATCATAGAATAGTTAGGGTTGGAAAGGACTTAAGATCATCCAGTTCCAACCCCCCTGCCATGGGCAGGGACACCTGGCACTAAACTATGTCACCCAAGACTCTGTCCAACCTGACCTTGAACACTGCCAGGGATGGAGCATTCACAACATCCTTGGGCAACCCATTCCAGTGCCTCACCACCCTCATAGTAAAGAACTTCCTTATGTCTAACCTAAACTTCCCTTGTTTAAATTAGAAGGAACTTCCTGTTTCAGGTTAGATGGAACCTCAGGAGGTCTCTAGGTCAACCTGCCCAAAGCAGGGTCAGCTCCAAGGTCATGCCAGTTTGCTCAGAGCGTTATCCCATCTGGTCTTGAAAGCCACCAAAGACAGACACTACAGAACCCCACTGAACCACAATGGTTGATTGTCCTCAGGGTGAAAAGATTCTCCTTATATCCAGCCAGAACTTGTCTTGTTTCAATTTATAGGTATATGATGGCAAGTGTAAGCACCATGAGAAATTTGCCTGGAGACTTGGTCAAGCAGAAATGGTTTATTTCTGTGTGATAATAGAGATCTTGTACTGGCAGATGAAATCTTATTTTATATTATAGGCATTCACAAGATGCCTCTGCCTGAGAAGCCTTTATTTTATTGGCAGCATTACATAGCATTCAGTTTAGGACTTGGCTACTAATGACCAATATCGAGCGTGTGCATACACACGTACATACACGTATACTCTCTGTCTCAAAACTCTGTGTGTGGAAAGATATACAAGTAAAACACAGGTTGTTGGGATTTAGAAAATCCTGAACCTACCTGAACTACCAGGTTCTGGAAATCATGTTATAGTTTTTGATATTTCTGTACCGTCTTCAAGTAGCAAATAATACTATTCACAAAAGTACTGATTCCTATTGTCTCCAAGGCAATTTTTCACACAGAATTACATAATTTTTAATGTAAGAATATAGGGTCATCTGACTTGCATCCAGTAAGACCTGACAGCTCACGATCACAGCAAAAGATAAAGCTTTAATTTGAAAAACATGATTTGTTTCATGATTCCTTCAGTATTTGAAGTTAAATACTTCCTTCTTGCACCCTCCAGATGCCCTCTTTTCAGCTGTGAAGAATTTTACAGAAGTTGCTGCTAGCTTTCATGAGAGACTGCAACAAATAGATAGCAATAAGTAAGTTTAACTCTTTTTTTTTAATTCCAGTCACATATTCCACATAGTCTTCTGTGCTCAGAGGACATAGTCTTCACTTGCATTCAGTGCCCCGAATAACCTTGGTGACAAATAACTGTCAGTCATTTGTTTCATTATGGACTCTTGTCTTTAAGGATGTGGTTACTTTAGGAAGCAAAGTGTAGAAATGTTGAATTAGTGGACACCAGAGACACTGCAGAGCCTGGGAGTCCACCCATATTAGCTTTGAAAAGTATCCAAGCTAATTAGTGTCAATTCTTGAAAGGTTTGAGTTGAGGAGCAGTGCAGGATGATAAATGGATGTGACTAGAATGCTGGTTAGCATAAGCAGAGCCAGCTCAGGTGTGTCACTCCCTCTAAGCGGAGACATGTCCTAAGATTTTGTCACCAGATTATCATTAAGGAACAAATGTTGACTCATGGTCTTTGTTTGCCAGCAGTCTAGTTGTCAAGATACTGCTACCACTTAATGAAAAGAAAAAATCAGCTGCACCATTATTGCATTTGTGCCAAGATTTTGGATAAGCTTTCAAGAAATTCTATGCACCTCCTATGCCAAAAAGCCTAACTTGACTTACTTCTTATTCATGGTAGGCCATGCCCAGAATGACAAACCAAACTTCCTTTTGTTTATACATAGGCGTATGATATCCTGCTTGAGAAGAATCTAACTTAGCCATATGCTTACCCTTACAGAAGAGTAAGTGAGAATAAAAGCCATCCTTTTAAGGGCAGCAGTTTTCAGGATGAATAACCAACCAATAATTTCATATATAAAATATGACATTTATGGCATACAACATGTATGTGACATTTTCAGAATGGTTTCATTGATGGATGGCCTAAAATTAAGCTTTAATTCAACCAACCAGTTTTAGTTTCTTTTTAAACCAGTGTAAACTGGAAACAGTTTCATTGTCAGTAGTTGAATTACTCCTAAGATTACTGTGATATAAATTTTACCTATTCTTTTATTGGTGTATGCCTTTGAAGATCTACAGTAAGTTCCTTTGTATAGAAATTACCAAACCCACATAAATTCAGTATAATCTTGACAGTTCTTTTATTTGTTAAGCATCGGAGCTATTTAAAGCACGCAGACACAGACAGTCTCTGCTGTAGGGAATTAAAAATCCATCATCAGAAAAACACAATTCTTGGATGGCTCAAGAGATGATTCTAACATGACAAGGTTCCTGTTTCTGAGATGTTGTGGCTTTACATAAAAATAAATGTGATTTCATTGAAATAATTTGCAGCTGGCGGGCTTTGTGGAAAATAGGGTCTTTAGAAAACTGGTTTACAGAAGGAGAGAATGGTCTGCCTAAGCATCGTAGTGAAAAGAAGATAAGGAATAGATGCAACATGAGAGAAAACACCTGGAAGTCTCTGTCTTCTTCGACACTATTCCTTGGTCTTTAAAAACACCTTTAAGAGACTGTTAGGTTCTGAGGCAGATTGTCTCATAGTACAGATCAACATAATTCTGTTGTGTAAGTTAGCTGATATAGGTTGTCTTTTTGTGGGCTACACTTGTTCAACATTTTGGATCTGGTGTCATTCATAAATCCAGAGCTGTGTACACTGGGGCACAGGATGAGAATGAGCCAAACGCTCTATAGGTAACAGAGTGCCATTTTCTTTTTAGCCCACTTGCTGTCAGATCACTGAATGATCAGCTCATGTTTCTAGAAAGGGCTTTCATCGATCCTCTTGGATTGCCTGGCAGGCCATTCTATAGGTAAGAAAGGCTTGGTTTTCACTTTCTGCCTGGAGTAGCCTACGAGAATTCCTTTAAGATTTGCAGGTCTGTAAATGGAATTGTAATGATTCTATTAAACAGGGTAAAAGTAAACAGGATAAATAAGATTGAAAAGGGAAGACAACATTAGGGAAAACTTCAGGAAGATACACTATCCAGAAGGAGAACAAGTCTTGTTGGAAGCCTATTTAGATCTGTAAATCCCACTCCCATTGATTTCACTGGGTTTATAAACAGACCTAAAAGTTTGGCCCTTGACTCAGTTCAAGTAATTTCAGTGGTAAATGCTCTTAGGAAGTTATTATTATTTGAAAGTGACATAGGGTATAATTGAAGTATCTACAATTTGATTGGTTATAACACAGCAGTCATGCTAGCAAATAAGTGTAGTGGGCTGTACTTCAACAGCAATGAATTCAGTAGTCCTCTCATCCAGTTCAAGAAGTAAATCTTGTTGGAGAGGCAGAATAGTAAAGTCTAGCTTTTCTATCCTTCTGCATAATGCAGAACAATAATCTTTCCACTGAAAACTGTTGAAGGAGAGCTTAAGATCTACAGATCTCTCAGTATCTACAGTATCTACCTTTCATAGCTTGTGATTAAAAATTGGTTGAGAACAGTCTCTTGTTAAAGCATCAACTTTCCTGCTTCAAATTATGCCTGTATATATTGGAGATTGTGTATATCTGTGAGAAAAAGAAGCTGGTTTTTTTTATCTCTCATCTAAAATGAGGGACAAGGAAATACTTTGGTCAACTTCATCTTCAGTCATCATAGCTATAAAGTTTAAGAATTCACATGGAATAACGTAGCTTATGTTATTTTCTTGCTTTGTAGATTATAGGTACTATTGCTGCAATGGTCTTATGTATTTACATCTTTAGTGACAAGAGTTTAATGGGTTATATAAAAACAGATTTGTTTTATCCAGAAAATAATATGTTTTATTTTCCTAATGCAGAATATTGTTGTTTTTTCCCCCCTTGACTTCTCTACAGACATATTGTCTTTGCTCCAAGCAGTCATAACAAGTATGCAGGAGAATCATTCCCAGGGATCTATGATGCCATGTTTGATATTGAAAGCAAAGCGGATCAGCATGAGGCCTGGGAAGAAGTTAAGAGGCAGATTTCCATTGCAGCCTTCACTGTACAGGCAGCAGCAGAAACACTGAAAGAAGTAGGATAAATATCAACAACATTATCATCAGTGAGGACTACATTTGACAGTCTGCAGAAGCCTTAAAAACAGAGCATTTAAAGACACTAGGAGAATTATTACAAAGAACACAAAATCCAAAAAGATCTTCTTTGCACATAATATACCCAAGCGGAATACATTTAGCAATTCTAACAAGGTAATGTACTCCACTCAGAAAGCTCAGCCTGTAGATATTTCCTGAAGTGAGAGTGAAAAGCTGTGATGTTTTCTCTCAGCTTCATATTTTAAGAATTGCTAACCACTGGATTTATTTTCAGAGTTTTGAATTTTGCTAGCTTGATTACTCTAGCAGTCTTCATAGTGCATCAGGAAGCCAAAAATCATTTCATGTTTCTATCATTGTCTAGTTTTATTTTATTTTTTATTATTTACCTTGGGGTTACATAATTATACTCCAGCATAGCCCTTTCAGCTCTCCTTTTACACAAAGATTCATGTATGAAGATTAGAAAACTGTCACATACCATGTGCTGGATGTATAATGATTATAACAAGTTTTGGGCAGCCAGCCCAGAATACTCATCCATGACGTTCTTCTCTTCACATGCTGAGTCTCACAGCTTTTTGCAAATAAAATTAAGCAAGAAGCCTTCTAGTCACTGGAGTGAAAACAGAGTAATCCATCTTGTCAGATACATAATCATCTCACAAAGCATGTCTTCTGAGAAGATCTACTTTTATTCTTTCATCCAAAATCTACCCCTGCTATGGCTTATACATAACAAGGTATTTTTAATATAAAGAAAATTAGGAGGAAAAAAAGTCCTCAGTCCTTGGTTTCAAATTAACCAAATTATTACCATTTTTGTTCAGTCTGTATTTCTGATATTGCTGTGCAGCTTACTCTTATGACAGACAGCTCAAAAGACTACGAGACAACTGAGATCAGACTGAGAAGCTCAGAAAATCAGATCCCTTCATCTGATGCTCCACCACTGGAGGACTACTAACATCTTGGACAGAAATACTTTGCGTGATTTGATCTACCATTTTAGCTGAGGCCTCCACCATGTCTTAGAAGACTGTCTCATGATCTGATGATTTTCAGTGTCATAGTAGATTCTTTTTCTGAAAACATCATTCATAAGTATTTCAACTCTTCACATTAAAACCCTTTAGGCAAGTTAACTATAAATAACTCATTATTTTACTTAAATGTTGGTCTTTCTCATAAAATAATCCAATTTACCAGATAATGGGAAATGCTCTTATACCCAACGTTGTTGCCCAGTTATTTTCCCATTTTTATGAAAATGATTGGAGTAAAGCCACAGAGGTGTCTTCTCCCAAATCTGGTTGTGCTAATGCGAGACATTGCTGTTTCTAACTGTTTTAGTATTGCTGGCTGCTCCACTGTTCCTTCTCTCCAGTGGAGAATTCAGTATAATGGTCTACAATCCACCTCTCACAAAATTAGTCAGGTTTAGATCACCAGTTATGTCAACCTAGAGGATTTTGTCTTCAGCAATCAAGGGAGCGACAACACAAACCCACTATATGGAGGGCAGCAGCAATAAACAGCTTCTGTTGTCCAGCTGGATAAAAAAGAGCATTTTTCTATTGCTAAGGAGGATGAACTAAAGCACCACACTCCAGAATTGTGGAGATATTTCCCTAAATGACCTGTAAGCTTCCTCAGCAAGTCTTTCTCTCAAGTGAGAAGACGTGAATTTTAATCTCTGTCCTAAGCATCGCATTGTTTCAGTTAAGTTTCATTAGGGCCCTTTTTGCAACAGCTAGCAGATAATATACAAATACAGATAGTTACACTCTGAAACGACAGCAACATCCATTAAAAAAATAAATTGTGGATTAAAAGAACCCCAACAACTACCACTGCAGGGAATACGATATAGGAACAGAAATTCTGCCTCTCCTATTGATTGTTCCCCTGCTTTCAAAAGATATAAGGCAGAGTGGTCCAGAGAGAGGAAGCACCCATAAGGCTGGTTGTAACACCATGGTTTTGGTTAACATCTTCATCGCTGACATGGACAGTGGGATTGAGCGCCCTCATAAAGTTTGCCGATGACACCAAGCTGTGTGGTCCGGTTGATATGCTGGAGGGAAGGGATGCCATCCAGAGGGACCTTGACACGCTTGTGAGGTGGGCTGATGCCAACCTTATGAAGTTCAACCACGACAAGTGCAAGGTCCTACACCTGGGTCGGAGCAATCCCAGGCACAGCTACAGGTTGGGCAGAGAAGAGATTCAGAGCGGCCCTGCAGAGAAGGACTTGGGGGTGCTGGTCGATGAGAAAATGAACATGAGCCGGCTTCAGTGTGCGCTCGCAGCCTAGAAAGCCAACCTGGGCTGCATCAAAAGGAGTGTGACCAGCAGGTCGAAAGAGGTGATCCTGCCCCTCTACTCTGCTCTTGTGTGACCTTACCTGGAGCATTGTGTGCAGTTCTGGTGTCCTCAACATAAAAAGGACATGGAACTGCTGGAACAAGTCCAGAGGAGGGCCACGAGGATGATCAGGGGACTGGAGCACCTCCCGTATGAAGACAGGCTGAGGAAGTTGGGGCTGTTGAGCCTGGAGAAGAGAAGGCTGCGTGGAGACCTCATAGCAGCCTTCCAGTATCTGAAGGGGGCCTATAGGGATGCTGGGGAGGGACTCTTCGTCAGGGACTGTAGTGACAGGACAAGGGGTAATGGGTTAAAACTTAAACAGGGGAAGTTTAGATTGGATATAAGGAGGAAATTCTTTCCTGTTAGGGTGGTGAGACATTGGAATGGGTTGCCCAGGGAGGTTGTGAGTGCTCCATCCCTGGCGGTGTTCAAGGCCAGGTTGGATGAAGCCTTGTGTGAGATGGTTTAGTGTGAGGTGTCCCTGCCCATGGCAGGGGTGTTGGAACTAGATGATCTTGAGGTCCTTTCCAACCCTAACTATTCTATGATTCTGTGATTATTTGTGACGTTTAGGTAAGGTGGGATTCAAATTGTCCACTGCTTTCCTCCATATTTGGGTCTGCTTTGTCAATCATCTTTGTTCAGTGCAAACCACAACTTGTAGCAGTTGAATTTTTAAAGCAAATGGAGCTTTGCTTACTTTTTTAATGGAAGAGTATTTTTAGGTCAACTTCAGCCCAGCTATTTCCCAAACCTACTTGTTTCCCCACTCACTTGTCAGCATGAACCTTTTCTCATCTCCATTCTGACCTCTTGAGACAGCCACTGTGATTCTTACCCTTAGCTTACCCAGCATCATCTTCAATGTTCCTAGCCCCACTACAGAAAACCACCACTATTTACAACCTTGTTACGACAAACCAGCACTTGTTTTGCTTTTCCTCAGTATGGGCTGCAACTTGTGCCTGCTCAATGGCTTCTTCAAGAGTCTTCTAAGACATCTTTGCAGTCTTATCTGGGACTTGCAGAGAGGGGAAGACAGACAGCAGGGTGGTAAGCATCATAGGTATTCCATGGTAAGCTGTCTGTGCTTTTAAGTATGTTCCTTGGAATCCTTTGTTTTTGTGAGGAAGGAGCACCTGTGTCACGTTCTGCAAGCCCTAAGTTAGACGTGGCAGCATCTAGCATTTAGACACATTATGGCCCGTTCTGAAGTTCTCAATCAGTTTTTAAAATAGAGATGCTTTTTGGTCTTCAAGATGCTTTTAGTCAAGATGCTTTAATCTTCCCTTCTGTGGAAGTTCTGATAAGAGCATTCTTCTCCCTAAATAATTTTTTATTGTCAGTCTTCTATGGAATCTAGATATAGCTGCTGCAGCCTTCAGTTTCTCAAAGACTGTTCCAGGCAGAAGTGGCTGGTGTTATTACTGGACATCAATGGGCGAAGCCTGTGTTGCTGATTTGATTTGTAGTCAGCTGTCCAAGCCATATGTCAAAATATATGCATGGATGCATGTGCAACTGTCCATTTCCTGTATGTGTCACTAGGATTATGAGTTATAAAGCAAAACATGAAAGAGTAGTTGGATATGCTCTGAGAAATGTCATTTCACATGACTCATTTACTAGGATGATACAAAGAAGCAAGGGTCATATTTCACATTTATGAACAACATCAAGCCGACTGACATGTGCCAGCAGATGAAGACATCTAGTTCCTACCAGACAAGTGGAAAACAATGGTTAAACAAACAATATATGTTAAAAGCACTCTCTGTTAGTATATTCTGGCAAACTTGGTACTGCACTGGGAAACATTTCCAGTCCATTGGTTCTTAGAGCTCAAAAAACTGTCTGAAGCAGCCACATGAGCAAGGAGGTATATGCTGTGAAGCTGTTTACTAAGGAAAGGCAATGAGAAGCCAGATACAGGAATAACTACTTTTTAAGCATCTTTATATTTTGTTAGATTGGCCTGGGTATCTCACAAGCATAGCTGTTACCCAACTCAAGCTCTGAGTGTGAAATCCTTTTCTATACAAGAAGTCAAGATAAGGTTTGTGCACCAATTGTTCAGTGAAGTAGAATATAAAAAGTTGCTTCTTTTTTTTCCTAGACCTCTACGGTAAGCTGAAATCCACTGTAAAAAATGCTAAGTGCTATTGACCAAATTAGCTGTTTTGGATCTCAAACTTTGACATTATTCCACAGCAACTGGAAAACAAAGACTGTTGAACTAAGTAAAAGAATAAAGTCAGTTGTTAACAGGAACAAAACCTAAAATCAGCTATGTTGTACTTACAGTTTATTGTTCATCTAACGTGAGCCAGTTGTGCATGTAACTAGATGCTTCCAGCTAGAGATTGCCATTAGCAGAGTTGTTTACTGTAATCAATTTTCGGTTCTTTTATTTTCTAAATATTCTGTAATTAACGTTTGGAACAACTATGATCCTAATACCAGACAGACCCTTGCAAACACTCATTTGGCTTTTACAGTTACTGCAGACAAACTTGCCGAGTCATTGATTTGTATATGGCAGTAGATAACTTAATTATAAGACAAGAGCATTTGAAGTATTTAGTAAGCAGAGGAAGGAGCCAAGGAACCTAGCTGACATTGTGGCATTGTTGAGAGCATCCTTTGCAATTTCATCAATTACATTAAAGAATCTAGAGGGCAAATGTAAAAGGAACAGTGTTTGAAAAAAGGACTTCCTGGTATATGGTATCAAATCGGATGCTGTCAAAATTTGCCAAAGAACTCCACACAATGACCATCCAATGCACTAAGAGTCTAAATCAAATGAAATTAAAACAAACATTTCCATGCATGGAAAAGGTAGAAACTATGCTCATATTAAGATGAATCCTTGCTTTTGTAAAGCCAGCAATGTCGATGTTACTTTGGCTGAATCGTCTGCTGGTGAGTCCAGAGGAGGACGACACAGATGCTCAAAGGGCTGGAGCATCTCTCCTGTGAAGACAGTCTGAGAAAGTTGAGCTCATTCAGCCTGGAGAAGGCTTCAAGAAGACCTTAGAGCAGCTTCCAGTGCCTAAAGGGGGCTACAGGAAGCTGGAGAGGGGCTTTTTACAAGGGCTCGTAGGGATAGGATAAGGAGGAATGGCTTTAAGCTTTAAGATTTGATTATTAGGAAGAAATTCTTCACTATGAGGTGGTGGGGCATTGGCACAGGTTGCTCAGAGAAGCTTTGGCTGCCCAATGCCTGACAGCGTTCAAGACCAGGTTGGAAAGGGCTTTGAGCAACCTGCTCTAGTGAAAGGTGTCCCTGCCTGTGGCAGGGGGTTGGAACTGAATGAGTTTAAGGCCCCTTCCAGCCCAAACCATTCTATGATTCTGTGACCTGGTGGCATAATTTCTAAATTAAGATGCTGTCGACACAGATCTTACTTCAAGTGTTGGTTTAGCTGCCACAGAGAAATCACTGGTAGTCAAGATCTTTGAGATGTTCTCATCTCTGTTTATGAGAGCAGTTTCAAATGTGCTGCTGGGTAGGCAATACCGTGGTAGAGCAGAGCAGCCAACTTTCATAGCTGGAGTCAGAGAAAATTGTATTCTTTCACTTGACGGACAGCAACTCCCCATGGCAGGGATTATAATGAATGGAAGCATATCACATAATTATAGGATCACAGGGTTGGAGGAGAACTGGGGAGGTGTCTAGTCTAAACTCCCTCTCAAAGCAGGGTGAGCTGCAAGGTCAGAACAGCTTGCACAGAGCTTTATTGAGTGCAATCTTGAAAATCTCCAAGGATGGAGACCACATAACCTCTCTGCAACATACTTAAGTGCTTCACTGCCCTTCTGATGGAAAAGCTTTTCCTTATATCCGGACAGAACCTTTTTGTTATTTCAGTTTATGATTGTTGTTTCTCATCCTGCTGTCATGCACCACTGAAGAGGCTGCCTCTGTCTTCTTGAGAAACTTCTTATGCATGCTGGAAGGTATCATTTGGTTTATGTTCAATGCACAGCCCTTTACTCTCTCTGCCCCACTGAGTACATTCCTCCTGTAGGAGAAAGGGTCAAAGTTTGCGAGCTGAACTGGTCTGCTGCCAGCAGTGTAAACATTCTTTTAGCTGGAATCTGATCGTGGACTCCTGAAGTTCAAGATAACAGACACACTGACTCAAAGCATCAAAATACACTACCCTCTTAATCTGGTAGTCAGATAGCTGCCAAGGCTGTGAGTTCTGAGGGACTGTGCAACTGGCAGAGTCAGAAGGAAACCACTGATTTGCAGTTGTGGTTGAGCATTCCCAGTTACCTTTTTTCCTGCAAAAGCTGCTTTTCCCACAAACCAGACCCCTCTGAACTCTCCAGCCCCAAGTTCAACCTTTAGTCAAACAGTAGGTCAAGCAGCACGACAGTGGCATATCTTTCTTGCAGCAGATATTAACCTTTGGAGAACGGTCGATGAGCAGCTACAACTACAATTTACAAACCCTGGCATTTGTTTTGTATATTATGCATCTTTATGTACTGTTGTTGGTTTTGCTAATTGGCTGCATAGCACAACTATACATTCAACACAGAAATGCATGCTAGCTTTGCACTGAGCATAAGCATCCTTGCCATTTTTGAAGCTTTTCTAGTCTATGAAGGGTATATATAGAAATTTATATATATGGCGGTTTTTATCTGAGTAGAATATGTGTGGCTATCTGCAAGTTCTGCTAGCTTCAGCTGAACTTCACTCTTGTTTTCACTCTAAACACAAGCAATTCTCACCACTCTTGAGCTCAATATGAGGCCTGTGCAGTAACTGTTTTCTTGCTAGTTTTAAAAGTGATACGAATTTGAAGAAGTACTGTGTATTTAATGGTAAGTAAAATTAAATAATATTAAATAATATTAATTAATATCAATTAGCATTAAGTAATATTAAGTGCTGTGTATTGTATGGTTTGTGTTTTGGACCTTTTTTGCAGTTTTGTCACCTGGTCTAAGATTAGAAGTCCCTTTTCCTAGTAGACTTATCACAAGGGGTTTTTTGCATAGGTTTTTTGACTAAGGATTGGTTTTATCTCTCATCAGCCTCAAGTCTTAACTTTGATTAAACTTAGACTAAAGTGGGCATTTTCAATATTGGTTGAAATACCCAGCTATTATCAGAGAAGCGGTGATGGCAGTATCTCACACTGGTAATATCTTAGTTCTAGCAGGAAAAGATCCATGTAAAACAATAAGGTGATGGATGTTGCTTCGATTTGGCCAGGAAGCAGCTCAAAGAGAGATGAGTCTTAACAAGAGACTGATTGTCTTAACAGCTCTGAGCTCTCTCCATGGCTGCTAAGAGAGATGTTCAGTAACAGCTAAGAGTGAGATAAGGTTTGTCTTGGAGCAGCTTTTTCCACCTCCTCACAGATGTGATTTGCATTCCAGGCACGCTGTACTTCAGATCCCACCGTGTCAGGCTCATCTGTCTCTCGCTCCAGCTATTCCAAGGAGCATTTATCAGACATGTTATTGCAGCTTTGGCTTTGTGATTTAGTAATGTGGCCATGTCCCAGGACTCAGGAAACCGTGAACATGCAGGATAGATACCGCATTCCTTATGCTGCATATATTGAAAGTGTTAGAACCAGCAAAGGGCAGAAATAAAGTGGGTACAGAAACAAAAAAGAAGGGGAAAAGAAACAAATGTTAAAGAGGACCCCATCTTCCAGCGCAGCCGCTGAGGGATATGGAAGCTGGTATAGGGAAGGCAGATTTATAGAGGTATATTTATTCTCCTTCTCTTCTTTAGGAAAACTTAGTTCTAGCTGCTCTCTTCTCTCTTGCAAATTCTTTAAGAAGTGTCTGGATTGTTGCGCTGTTTCCTCTTCCAAGAGGGAAGCAAGCAACATCTATAAACACTGTTACCAAGTCAAAACTTATATTTTACCTGGGTGAATGGTATTTGTATAGCATTTATATGCTGGTTTTCCCCTTTCTCTCCAAGAACTATGTCGATGAGATAGCTCAGGGATAATCTGGAACACATCAGCAAGGAATTTTAAAAATTGATATATAAAATAAATACGATCCAACAAAAATTCTTGTGTAGTAATGTCACTCCTTGCACTGGCCTCTAGAGCGCAGCAAGCTGATTTATAGAATAGAACACAGTAATTTGGGTTGAAAGGCACCACAAAGGTCATATAGTCAAACCTCCCCTACACTGAGCAGGGACATCTTTAACTAGATCTGGTTGCTCAGAGCCATGCCCAGCCTGGCCTTGAGTGTCTCCAGGGATGGGGCATTGACCACCTCCATGGGCAACCTGTGCCAGTGTTTTACCACCCTCATTATGAAAAATTTCTACCTTGTATCTAGTCTGAATCTACCTTCTTTTAGTTTAAAACCATTGCCTCTTGTCCTGTTGCAACAGGGCCTACTAAGATGTCTACCCCTTTAGGTACTGAAAGCTGCTCTAAGGTCTCCCCAGAGACCTCCTCTGCCTCTGCCTCTGCCTCTGCCTCTTCTTTCTCTTCTCCAGCTGAACAAGACCAGCTCTCTCAGCCTGTCTTCATAGGAGAGGTGCTCCAGCCCTCTGATCATCATTGTGGCCTCTTCTGGACTCACTTCAACACATCCATGGAAGAAGCACTAAATAGTCCCTTATTAAACTAAGAGAGAAGAATAAATGTTTCAAGAATTTAGGGCTGGAAAGAATACAGGAATTCCAATTTATGAAAACACAAGGCTTCACAATGTGGCTTTATTCAACACTGGTGTAGGACTACAGCCATTTGTGAGGAGATCAACTTGCTTTAAAACAGTGGCAGAGTTGTTAGGTAATCTGATCAAGCAATACATAGGTGAAGTTCATTATTTTTATATGCTTGATAAAGAGCATGAACTAGAATATGACAGGATGAGTCTGCAGAACTGGTTTATGAAGACTGTCGCTTTCTTTCCCAGTGAATAATTCACTTGTTTATAAGCCCCAAAAATCAGCCCAGATCAGGCAATAACTTGAGCACCTCAGCCTAGTCAGAATAAGGATCTTTTTACAGGGACTTCACTTTCTGATTGAAATGTTTTAACTCTGTGGCTCTTCCGAATAGCAGACTTCTCTGCCATTGATACCAAACTCCCACTCTTGCTCTGGTGTGTGTGAGCCACCAGACAGCCAAGGAAACATGAAGAAACTGCTTCAACATTACCATCAACGCATGGATCAGTCCAGGGCACCCCAGATCTCTGTTCTTTTTCACACACTCAATGCTGCCAGCTCCAAACTTTAGAAAAATGGTAGTTATTGTCATCAGCCTAAGACACGATCCAAAAGCACAAAATTAAGGATAGGTCTGGCACCAGAGCAGGGCAGGCCTGATATAAACGCTTTCCTATGTTGGTTTGCTTTGTCTAGAGGTCTTGGGCACTCCACAAGCTCACAAATGGCACTGGGTATTCATCTGTTAGGAACTGAACACTCTCTACAGAATAATTCAAGTGTTTGAAGTTAGGTGCTTAGTGCACTTTAGATATCCTGTGGTGTCTGTCCTGATCACAGGAGCCCTCCTGTATATTGCAGCTCTATGGCAGAGGAGTCAGGAGTGAAGTTAAGCTGGAAAAAAAGGGTGAGGTGTGGGAGAAGATGTTTTAATTTTTTTGTCTTTGTTTCTCACTACCCAAGTGTATTTGAATTTGTAATAAATTAAATGATTTTCCCCTAATTTGAGTCTGGTTTGCCTGTGATTGTGGTTGACAAGTGATGTCCCTGCCTTTATCTCAACCCATGAGCTTTTTCATCTTATTTCTTGCCTCTGTCCTGGTAGAAGCCTCTTGGTTGCTGCTGTTGTTCAGCCTCAGCACTGCGGATGCCCTTATCGCTTTAAAAAAACACAGGCATAGAAATAAACCTATTTCATACTTTCTCACTGTTGCTATTCTTACCTTCTTCCTCCACTGATGTTATCATCATGTGAGGTGTAATTTAGATAGTAATCTCCAGAAGCCCTGTCACTTTGCCATCTATTATATGCCAGTCCTACACCTGTAGTGCTATATAAATGTTAATAATACATCAATATGCTCATTCTTTAGAAGTTCTGTAGGTGGAATTCCATCTGGTTTGTAGATGTCAAGTGAGATATTGGTGTGAAAAGTCCTTGCTGTTCAGAATTTGTGATAGCTTATGAGCAGTTGGGAAATGACAGGAACTGGATGTGTTTATCATCTGAACGTGGACACCCAGCCGCATGCTTAAGACCGTGGCTGTGGCTGGTGCTGAACACCCAAGTGGTGTAATTTTTTGCTAGTCTCTAAAAAGCCCTTACTGAAGTAATTAGGACACCAGCAGGGAGTGATGTGCAGGGCTGAGCTAAACTTGTACAAAGTACGATGATTATATGCATCTATGAAAATATCTTGACTCTTCCCTGGGCTGCAGTTGTGTCCTTCCCTATGAGATACTGATAGATTTAGCTGAATTAGACTAGGAAAACATGATCCTAAGAACCTTGTAATACAAAGCATAAAAGGCTGGAGAATACAGGACAAAATTTTGCAACTTTTCCCAGCTGCAAATTGAAAATGTCTGAAAGTGTCCTCATTGCCTAATCCAAATTGTATTCTGAGCTGCTCTACGTATTCATGACTTGCCAAGGATTAATGTAACCATGGATTACAAAGGGGAGCAATTCAGTGCTTCCTTGGTAAAGAGAAAAGAAGTTTTCCATTCCTCCATTTAATTTCCTGGCTGCTTTCACTGGGACAAATACTGATTGTCATTAAGCCTACAACAGGAACTTTCAAAACCAGAAAATCATGATAATAGGAATTAGCCTTTAAAATAGTACTTTTGCATCTCTTGCTGCACAGTCTAGACGCGTATCAGAGATACACAGACACACACAAGCTGTCTTGTGGGACGAGACTGAGAAGCTCAAGTGTTTCTTGCACTCAGAAACAGCATAACATCGTCATTCAATGATTAAGGCAGGTTAGCCAAAACGAGAGCTGAGAAACACAGAAGCCCGGGGCAGTCTTGGGGCTGAGGGCGGGAAGAGGAGGAGGAAAAGGAGGAGGAGGAAGGCTGTTGCTTGCCTGCCCTCCTCTCAGCCTGCAAAGCAGCAGTCCACCGGAGCCCATATGCCCAGAAGCAAGGCATGGACCGTATGTACATGGCTTGGCTGCCCCGGGCTGCTGGGCTGTTTCTTGCTGGGCTTTCTTGCAGGTGAGTACAGAGACACAGGGGCTCAGCCTGCAGCCATTGCCCTCTAATAGATACTTACATGCAACGTGATTAACTCCCCATCAGGGAGCTTTTACTGCTTGTTAGTGATGTTGTAAAATACTCATCACACTGTTTTCTAAGAAGTTATTCTCTCGAGCAGTTTGGTCTTTAGGGAGTGAAGAATATACTGGCTGTGTGCTTCAGCCCAAGACGAACCCTGACAAACTGGCAGCTTCTAGTAACGGGCAGCCAGACATTCAAAAAGGAGATTGATAGAAGAATTTGAGGCTTGTGTGACTGCAAAACTTCCAGGGTTTTCTTTTTAAATTTGTATTTCCTGTTTCTCTACTGAAGATCTATTTAAATGCTCTTATTCTGTTGCTATTTTAGCAATAGAGGAGGTGGAGTTTTGACTGACAGCCAACAGCAGAGTTGCTGAAGCTGTCATCGTGTACAATGAACTTTACTAGCGCATTAGACTCTTTTCTGCAGTCATTTGCAGCATCTGATTTTAAGTCTGCATCTGTCCTTTTTAAACTTGTGCTGTAGCACACACCTAAGGCTAAAGCATGAAATAAAAATCCATAAGGTCTAATAAATATAAAAAACATTAGTCTGACTTAGTAGGTCCCTGAGCTGCAAATTTCTGGTGCTTGTGCTATTCTTATACGTTTCCCTGAACATCACCTTCTAGGCATGCTCCAAAACAGGATACTGGGCAAGATGGACCTTTGGTCTGATCTAGTATCACTGCTATGTTCAGAGTGTTGCTACAATTGCTTTTAAGCCTAACAGGTAATACCTGTTGTGCACACTTGCTTTATTATGATGATTTTTCCAGTTTGGGATTTTCTAGCTAGAATAATAACATGATTTGTTGGGTTTTCTTAAAAGACAAATAAGTAAGTTGAGATGCTCTGTCCTTTAAGATTTATGGTTACTGAAAAAGCTTTAACTTCTTAAAACCGACCTGGGTCACAGTTAACTTTATTCCTCTAATTATTAAATAGACTAACCCCACCTTTCCCCAAATCTGTAACTGTTGTGATGCTGTCAGATGGCTGTTGAATCCTAGACCTTCACTTTAAATATGCTTATATGCATATTTTTATGCATACGTATAAATTTAAAGATGGGAATTTCATTATGAGTGCCCCGAGTTCAATCCTCACACTACAAACAGTTAACTGAGAATCTATATAGTTTAGAATTAATGAGAGATTAATCTGCCTTAAAAAGGGGACTGCATTTACCAGAGATACAGGGTGTGCTCTTTTAATTATGTCACTGTTCTTGCAATTCCATCAGTGAAGTGTATTTTACTTTTCTGCTTCTCTGTTTGAGCCAGCAAACACTGGCAGAGGGTGCTCTAAGCCCTGTGCATCCTCATGGCTTTACGGAGACTGTTCAGTACTTGAGGTAGCACATGGACTGAACTACATGAGGACTGGGGGTTCTTGCTAAGCAGGAAGCTTTTCAAATGTGTTTCAGGATGGTTCACAAAACCGACAGAAAAAAACCCCGACCCTTCAGCTGTCCATCAAAACATGAGAAAGAAGCTTATGGCTGAAATGAAAGTCGAAAACATCAAGGAATTCCTTCGGTAAGCCCTGTGTGCCTTGAGTTTTGAATAGCATTAGCAGTCACAAAAGCCAGAAAGTGATAGCATCAGCTCCAAGGAAGAGCCTCTGAAAGCAGAGTGCTTTGGAAGTATTTGGTTTGTACAGAATGTCTGGGAAAAGGAGAAGAGACAGACTTACAACCCTTTTGCTCCCCCTATTTTTGAAGGTACCTTGTTGGAGTGGTTGTACTGTTCGCTGTGCTCCCCTTGAGCTGCACAACTGCCAGTGCTTATCTTCTGTTTTTACTGGTTTTCAATAGTCTTGATTTAATGCAGTACATGTCTGGTTTTTCCTCACAAGTGTCTGAAGCTTTAACGTGAGATAATTGCTTTCTCTCAGACTGAGGTAATTTTACTGTGTTTGGGGTACACTGTTTCCTATTAATACATTTGATTGATAATCTGTCCAGCATCACCCTAAATCTTGAGTTTGAGCAGCTAAGTAAAAAACAACTATATTAAAAATGAAGCATAAAAATTGCTTCAAAGCTTGCATGGAGCTGAGTTGCAGGTATGCATACACCTAATAATTCTTTTAGTGTGTCCATATTGGATGATGTGCTGTAACTGGGTGCTCAAGATCCCAGTATACCCTATCTTATACCCTATCTTCCCTTTCTAGGGAAAAACATATTCACACAAAAAGTAAACAAATACAGCCTCTGGTGAGTAATGTGTTGGTATGCAGCATGTAAGTCAGCAGCTGCATCATAAACATCACAGAATTTACTGACAAATTTGATTGATGTACATTTATTCTAAACCCAGAAGGTTTAATTTCTAACAGCAATTAACTTTGCAAGTCTATAGCCCTTATATATTTTGTATTTGTTGCTCTCAGTAGGTTGGAGAATTATGTTTGAGTGACAGTCTAGGCAACATAGAGATTGATGACAGCATGAAATAGCTCTGCAATTATGCTAAAGCTTCTTGGCCATAGGGTATTAACGCTATCTGTTTTTTCTGCTTGCTTTGACACTGGGCTAAATGCTTCATATTCTGGATTTTTTATCCTAAATTCAAATAGAAAGCAGGAATTGCAGAAAAAGTATATTAACACATTATCAAAAAAGTTTGTTAAAAGCATAAAAAAAGAACTTGAAGAATTTTGATCCATATTCTCAGTTTTTCAGGCTACTAAATCTACTTTTATCAAGTAAGGAAAACAAATTATGAGTCTCAGAAAATGTAGACACATTGACATTAGCATTGAATGATAGCTTTGGAAAGGATGGAACTGTTTGGAAGTGAAAAATGGAGCAAAGGGATCATGTGGTGTTCAGTGTATTTTTCCTGATGCATATGTAGTATTTAAACCAGAGTACTTCATGAATTAAAAGGTACTTAAAATACTCTAGGGAATTGAAGTCCAAGAAGCAGACAAGTAATGAGCTTTGGCAAGGACATACCTGCAGAGATTAAAGAGAGGGAAAGACAACAGCAGAGCAGAAGGTTGTGGTCTGCTTAGAGAATCTAGATGCACTCAAATGCACAGGATGGGGTGAAAAGACCTGGGTGTCTGGTCCAAGATTGCTGTCTGTGGGAGGCTCTGGTGATTAAAGGGATTCCTGGTAGCTGAGAAAGGCTCATGTTGTGCTCCTCTTTAAGCAAGGCAAGAAAGACAACATGAGGGGACTGTTGGCTGGTCAGCTTCTTTTCAGTCCCTGGAGGGGTGACCAAACATCCTTCTGGAATCTGTTTCCAATGCATGAAGGACACAAGGATAGTTAGGAACAGTCAGCACTTACTTGCTATTTGTTTATGTGATCAGCATAATCATCTGTAAGGAAATGTCTGGCTATATGGATGAAAGGAGACCTCACAGTGGCTGTGGCATCCTTAACTGGATCAAGGCTTTGGACATTGTCTCTTGCAACATTCTCATTTGGAAGCTGAGGAAGTGCAGCTTGAAGAACAAGCTGCTACATAGGTTGAAAATAGATAGGTTGAGGTGGTACTAATCATGGTATTTGGTACCACTAATTAAAGGTAATTAATGATAGCTGACATCCCTGGGGCATCCATTAACAAGTAGCCTGGTGGAAATTCAAAGCTGATGCTTAATACCTGTCTGACTGATCGGTGTTCATCACAACTCGTGTTCAGTGAGCGAAACAGATTGCAGACAGATTTCTGTAGGGCAGCCCAGAGGCACTGAGTATTGTTTCCAGCTATTTGTCACCATTATGTGTTATAGCTGATCTGGATGTAAATGTTGTTGGGAAGTCTTTTATTAGTTAGGCTTTTGACTGAGACAAAAAAAGAACAAATCTGTGGAGGTAATTTGACATAATAATTTTCAAGTTAAACAACGTATTAGTGCATGTTATGCCAGCAGTGTACAAACCTGTTATCAGATACCAGACTTATTTGGAAGGCTCCTTTCTGAATATTTAGCTTTCCTGTATATTTTTCTGATCCTTGCATACTGTTCATATTCTTTTGCTGACTGTCCTTGACACTGATTTTCAATGCTTGTGTGGATGTAGTTATTTCTGTTATGCAGAGAAGGGTTCATCTGACTTACCTGAAGGTCTCAGGGATAAACCTATGCTCTGACTACGTTTTGTGCTGATCTTAACGCAGACTCTGATAAACAATCATGTTATACAGCTCAGACTTCAACTAGGAGACCTTAACTGTCCATTCATGTGGCTTGAAGATAAGCTTTATGCATGGTGATCCCAGTTCACTGTTGTGCCTCTTTGCATTTGCTGCTTACTAGCAATTTTCTGCTTTATTCTAGCTCCTTTACCAAGCTGCCTCACCTCGCAGGAACTGAGCAGAATCTTCTTCTTGCCAAACAAATTCAAGGCCAGTGGAAGGAGTTTGGCCTGGATTCAGCAGAACTCGTTCATTATGATGTGCTTCTTTCATACCCAAATGAAAACCAGCCAAACTACATCTCAGTAATTGATGATCAAGGGAATGAGGTGATGTTTTTAATGATTGAACTATATTTATGTAAGACTTCTTTAAAGAAACAGTGTCCTGTTCTCCCAGGTGCTCATTCCAGCATGTCCTTTATAATATGATAATAATATAATATGACAAAAAATCCAGTGCAAAGGAAACTCATATATAGAAATGGTTTTCCAGATCGTGCAGCAGGACAGCAGAGTGGCTGAAGTCTCAGTGCTGAAGTTAGAGAGTGGATGTGTGGCAAGGCTGCAATTAACACCAATAAACCATAAGGTGTAAAAACGGCCACACTGGTTCAGCATAAGGATACTTCTAGCCCAATATCCTGTTTCTACACACAGACTTAAGTGGATGCATAGGCAAGTTTAAGAACAAGAAAATGCATTTAAGGCATGCGATTCTTCCAGCATTGGGCTCTTTTCTGCTCAGGGGTTCTCTGAGCCTGATGCAATTAGTCTCTTTACAAATCCTCATTAGACCTGTTTTCCAAGTGTTTAACCAGTTAGTGTCCCTTGTTAGACCTCTCTTCCAAGTACATATTCAAACCCTGCTTGAACAATTCTTGCTTCCATTGCATGCTGAGGTAAGGAATATTACATTTTATACACAAAATACGTTTTTTCATTTATATTTTTATATTTTTATTTATTACAAAATATACATTTTAGTACAATATTATAAAGGTACTATTCATTGTATGAAATACTGCCTTGTTCCATTTCCTCTGAACCTAATCCTTCTGGCTTCCTAAGGTATCTCTTAAGTCCATGTTGGAAGCAATAACAGTCAGTCCTATAGTCGCCCTCTCCATTTTGTACACACAAGGGAATACAGCAGATGTAAAATCTGACAAGGATCCTGAGCAAGGAGAGGAGATGGGACTGTTAGAGAATCATCACGGCACATAGGTAGGGGAGAAGAGCCCTGGCTGTAAATAAGGAATGGTCATGCTTGGGTGTGATGTGAATTTAAAGGGTGAAAGAATAGAGAAGTTCTTCCAGAATAAGTCTCTCAGCTGTAATTTCACAAGGTGACAAACAGTGGACATGAACCTTGAGGCAGCAAGGAGTGTGATAATGAATAGTGAGAAAAGACAGCATGTTTAACAGAAGCATAACCAGTGAAGAGGTGAATCGTGATAATGATGAGAGTAATCACAAAAAATACCATGAAGGCATGGATGAACTAAGTGTCATTTTCTTGTCACCACCTCTTGGCAATTTTCAGCTGCCTCTTGCTTAGGCTCAAGCAGTGACTGATGAGCAGCTTCTGACAAGTGATCTATCCCCCTGTATTTATATTTGCATTCTGTTATGAAAGTTCAGCTATGTATCCCTGCCTGGTTTTATGTTTGAACTTATGTGTGCCAGCTGGAATTGTATTTTTTGCGAGCAATTTATGGAAACTAGCATGTCATTAGCAATAACCAAGCTTAGTGTAAAAACTTGTGCATGGAGGTAGAGTGTTTGACCAAAGACTTCCATTCTTTATTGATAGGTTTTCAACTCATCATTGTTTGAACCACCTCCACACGGGTATGAAAATGTTACTGATATACTACCACCATATAATGCTTTTTCAGCACAAGGAGTGCCAGAGGTAAGAAAAAAAGCCATGTAAGAGTATTATCAGTTGAAGTATTTTGTGAAATGCTGGGGTAGATGGCTCCAACTTCTCAAGATGTTTGTTGTAGTAGTTTTAATTAGCCATTAGTATAAGAGATCACTTCAGGACAGCTAGGGCACATATTGTGCTAAGGTTAGAAGTATCCTATTACTAAAAAAAGCTTTCTCAAAGTGCTAGAACTCTGAATCACAAAGGTGAAAAGCTTTTATCTTTATAGAAAATGTTGGGTACCTCTCAGATTACTCCACATTACTCAACGATATGGAGAGGACTTGGGCAAGTCTTGCATAGAAATAGCAACATATAAATCCATTTGGAAGATAGTTTGGATTAAATTAATGTCTTCAAAGGCTACAAAAAGCCCACACTTAATCAGATAATTCATTACGGAGGAGCCTGTCAGGGACAACGTTGCATAAATGAATAAAATTATATAATAGTGTTTGTGTATGCAAAGAATACCACTATTTTTTCACAGCCCAGAAGTTTGCCAGTTTAGCAAAGTACACTGGTTTAGTTTTCAGCCTCAGTTTACAGAGCTGCTGTGAAGTGCAGGTTAATATAGAAAAGTGAGGAGTTTGAGCCAAGGCTTCCTATAGATTACAGGTATCTTTTGCTATTGTTTTTACGAGCATTAGATCTCGTTTGTAGAAATGCAAAAATGCCACCAAACCCCACTGTATGATACCTAGTGAATAAAAGTGTATTCCTGAAAGCAGATATTTTGTTTGTTGAATGACCAGTTGCCATGCAACTGCTTTTCTTTTTTGTGCAGGCAGATCTGGTGTATGCAAATTATGGTCGTACTGAAGACTTTTTTACGCTGGAGCGTGAAATGGGAATTAACTGTACAGGAAAGATTGTCATTGCCAGATATGGGAAGATCTTCAGGGGGAACAAAGTAAGGGTTGTGCTTTATTTTTCCTTCTGTGGGTCAGACACTGCTCATGGTGTAGCCGGCAGGAGTTAATGAGAGCTCTAAGTTGGAACACAGGAGCAGAAGGAAGCCTGCAATGCGTCCGTCATGACTGCATTCTAAGAATAACTTCCAACACAATAAAAGCAGCTGAATGTATTAATCTCCTGTGACTGAGATGACTGCAAACTCCTTAGGCAGTTCTTGCAAGAGATTAGTTTAGGGAACTAAACAAGTAAATTAGTGTACAGAGCCAAGGCTTTGAATACTTTTCATCCACAGAACAGCAGTATTTGGAAGAGGTATTTGTCAAGGAGTCAGATGCACAGAGATTAAGTAACTAATTCTTCCAACTTCAGACGACAGCCCTGACACAATTGCTAACAGTGGGACAGTGGGGATAGCGGTCAGGTTTTGTGCCTCAGGTTATGTCCTGTGCTTAATTTCATAGCCTGGAGCTGTGACTAAAGATGTGACACAAATAATGAAATACTGTGTTTCACTGTGTTTTGTTCTTCCTATGGGTCTGTGCTCATTTTCGCTCTTCCACATATACAACTTGTAAAGCTACATCACCATGGGAATAAATTGGCACATTCAGATTTATTACTGCATTAAAAGCAAATAATTTCACAGGTTAAAAATGCCATATTAGCAGGAGCCCAAGGGATCATACTTTATTCAGACCCTGCTGACTACTGTGCCCCAGGAGTAGATGCTTATCCAAATGGCTGGAACCTTCCAGGTGGAGGAGCCCAGCGTGGGAATGTGTTAAACCTGAATGGAGCTGGGGACCCTTTAACACCAGGTTATCCTGCAAAAGGTGAGTGAAAGATCTCTACCCGGGCCACCACTTTATAAACTGGTGCTGAAAGTTATTGTGGCACAAGAAATTCAGCTATTTTCATAACCATGTGATTTCAGCTGGTTGCTTTTGAGTTAGGCAGGAAAAGTAAGTTTTAAAGAAAATCTTTTTATATGATCCATGTCTTGTAACTTGTAGAAAAGCAGGACTTGTAGGTTTATAGACTGAAGTAACAGAAAATGGCTGAGAATTTTTAGAATAGCCATTTTTAAATATCTGTATTTCTCAAGAGGATTCATTTAAAGTATATTACAGTCTACCATCAAAGAAGAGTAACAGCTTTGCTTGGAGGTATGTTTCCTTGCTGATCCTAAATTCCAAGCAGGAAAACAGTTTGAAATCTTCTTTATAGGAAGTAATATTTCTGTGGTAAAAATAACAGTAGCCTGGAGTCTTTCAAATCTTGGCACCATGTGCTTCTTTTGTCCTTGTAGGCATCCTGAATTCAGGCTGAACTAAGATGCCCACCAGTCCTTCCTGCTGATGGGATGGGAATACAGGGAAAGCTCACTGGCTTCTGTGACCATTGTTTAAATCCATTACCCCCTTGTCTATCGCTACAGTCCCTGACAAAGAGTCCCTCCCCAGCATCCCTATAGGCCCCCTTCAGATACTGGAAGGCTGCTATGAGGTCTCCACGCAGCCTTCTCTTCTCTAGGCTGAACAGCCCCAACTTTCTCAACCTGTCTTCACACAGGAGGTGCTTCAGTCCACTGATCAACCTCATGGCCCTTCTCTAATAATATGTAATAATACGGATGCACAGCAAATCTAACCTTGCATGAAAGGTGGTATTTCTGCTACACAGTTGTGCAGATGCCCTATTTTTGTGTGCTTTTGATGTTGCGTTTTGGTTTCCTAGAGGCAATATCTAAGCAATTATGTAGGAATTTAAAGAAAAATTGATGTATGCTTGTGGCTACTGTGTGGCTGCACTGTTCTAAAGTATTTCCAGTATGGTGAAAGTTGCTAAGAACGCTGTAAACTTAACATTGTGTTCTGGTTTCTCAGAGTACACTTTCAGGTATAAAGTTAATGAAGGTGTAGGGATCCCCAAAATCCCAGTTCATCCCATTGGATATCATGATGCAGAAGTATTATTACGGTGAGTATACTATCAGCCCTCCTCACTGGAAGTCAGTATTCACAAGTGCACAGCAGTTTATTTTCTTTTTTAACACTAAGACAGTAAAATCTGTGCTGTTACTTGTATTTCTTGCTCTTCTGTAGTAGTGTGTGCTTCAGAGAATGTGGGAAATTCAGAGTAATCTGTTTCTGGCATAATGTTTTTATCAATTTTATAAACATACCTTGGTTTAGGTGCAGTAATCATTAAGGAAATAGAAGGTTTTAGCCTCCTGGTCAGCTATATTTCTCTTGTTTTTTCACTTAACAGTGCAATGGGAGGACCTGCAGCTCCTGACAGCAGCTGGAAAGGAAGTCTCAATGTGCCTTATAACATAGGTCCAGGATTTGCAGGCAACTCCTCTACAAGGTCTGGTTTAACACTTGGCTATTTATAAAGTATTGCAAGAGAAATCTCAATGAGAAAAAGACTGTGAAACAGTACATCTGGAGATATTCTGGAGAAATTGATTTCTTTCTGAGAGTGCAAGACTAGGTGATAATTATTAGAATTTGAAAAGAAGTTATCAAAACTGTAGTTTTGCTCAGTGTCCACAGTGTTAATGGGTAAAGAGATTCAAAGTGTATAGGTCCAACCCAGTCTTTCCAATTTTAATCCTTAAAGTTTCAGGCATTGTTTCACTGGTCATGTTCGAAATGGCTATATAGAAGTAAGTAGACTTTTCCAATACTGTTGTATTAACCCAAAACATCCTTCTTACTTCAAGTTTGGGTTTCCTTTTCTGATTCTGGTGCCCAAGGGGACAGTAGGACAGCCAGCTTGTACCAGTCCAACAGGGAAGGACTGACAATTCAGTAATCTATGTGTGTTCCCTTGTCCACTGGAAGTCTCCCAGGATTACTGTGAATTTAGAGCTGTGAAGTGTGGCAATGATTTGGGAGTCCATCAACTGTTACCCAAAGCTGGTAGGCCCCATGATTGACAGACCTGAACAATAACAAGACAGAAGATCCCAAAGTACATATATCTGACTATTTGGTTTGGGAGGAACTGGTATTTGACCAGCGATAGAATGTTTGTAGTTTACATTTTTTCAGCTTCAACAGAGAAATGGAACTGTCCAGGTCTCCAGTACTAACGGAGTCACTTCCTACTGGACCAAACTACCTAACAATTGCAGTTGGTGAAGGAAGATTTGACTGGCTGCCAGGGACTGTCATAGCATTCTTCCTTGTTTATAACTGAGAAGAAGTAATAGATAAAGCTGAAGATAATTTTTCACAGAATCACAGAATGGTTTGGGATGGAAGGGGCCTTAAAGGTTATCCAGTTCCAACCCTTCTGCCATGGGCAGGGACACCTTCTACTAGACCAGGTTGCTCAAAGCCCTGTCCAACCTGGCTTTGACTTTTCTATTAATTTTTCACATAAAAATGCTTCTAATTTATGTGAACTAATATTCTATGAGGAGTTATGAGGAGTCATAGTGGACCACAATGAACAGTGTGTAAATATGGTGTATCATTCAAGGCCCGCCTGGACAAGTTCCTGTGTGATGTACTGTAGGTTACCCTGCTCTTGCAGGGGGGTTGGACTAGATGATCTTTTTAGGTCCCTTCCAACCCTTGGGATTCTGTGATTCTGTGATTCTGTGATCATTATCACTACCACACCTCCTGTAAAACAAGACTATGCCTGAATATATGATTTTATAAAGGCTTCATTGATCATTATTTTATGCTCTGCTTTAACACTAAAATGGATAAAGTAGGCATAAATAAATAAGCATAAGAAAGCTTATTAGACATAATTAAAGTGGTGCTTGGAATAGCTTGAAGAGCAACAGCAAAAAGAGAAACAATATGATTCATCCACAAAACATAGACATGGGAAACATTTTTGAATGTTCTTTTTAACATCTTTAACTTGATAGGGTAACAGTTCTTGTAAATCTGGGCTAATCCTACATACGCTTCTTTCTCAGAGTATCTCCATAACAAAATGAACCTTTTGAGCCTAGGTAGAAAGTCACTTGCACATAAGAAGTGTGCAAGTATATGCATGCTCAAGGCACCGGTGTCAGTTATTTTCTGGGCAAAGATCCAGTAGCTGTCCTGAAGCAGGGTTTGATTTTGACAGCTATGCAGATTTGCTGTTGAAAAGATAACTTCAAATTTTACACTCCTGGGGTTTTGCCAGACACAAAACAAGCATTGTTTGATGCTTTGTTTCTAATATAGGTTAAGAGGGGCTGAATACTAGTACTATTATTATTAGGTCTCCTAATACCTGATTTTCTTTCCTTTTTATAAAGTTTCACAAGTGGATTTTACTTGGGGGAAGGGATGGAGGATTGACGATTTTCACTCAGATCTCCAGTCCTCAACAGACATTTCAATTCATTTCTGGATGAGTGTTTCCAATGACCTTCTTTCAGGGTTCTATCTTATTACAAAGATTGTACTAGAAAACCAAAGTGTTTTCTTTATAAAAATATATATTCATAATTCTAATTTTAGTAAATATATATATATATTTTTAATCACTGTATATGCTTTTTGGTTTACTCCTCTAAGACACAATTATCAGTTGACTTCCCTAAATAACAATTCAGTGAATGCTGTAAATATTTGAAAGTTTATAGATTAGCCCACTTCATAGTGTAATTTCTAGGGCATCTTTCTGTCAGCAGGTTAACCTGATGTGAAAAATGGGGCACTGATTCGGCATGGCAGGTTAGATTAGTGCTAAACATGCAAAGCAAAACAGAAGCAGAAGGTTTCTAGTCTATACATTATTAATGTTGACTTTTTATTGCTTTCTCAGTCAGAAATGGTTACTCCATACTGCTTTTCATTTCAGAAAAGTCAGGATGCATGTTTATACAAACAATAAAATAACACGGATTTACAACGTCATTGGCATCCTCAGAGGAGCTGTGGAGCCAGGTGAGTATTGGGTGCTTGGGGATTTTAACTGCTTCTTTATTTTGTGCTAGGTGAAGTCATTCCCATGTTGCAAGAAACTTCAAGTGTTTTAGATAGACAGATAATATGGAATCTGAAAACCCTTTAATAGTTGTCCTGTCCCTCCCATCACACTGTTTTTTATTGGCATTCCCAAGAATATATTTGAATGGGAATGCCAGAATGACGGATATCAGAGAAGTTTTTATACTGCCTGTCATTTTACATTAGGTTTCCCATTGCAATAGTCATATATTTTGCCTTTGCAAAAATTAACACAATGCAAAGTACAGAAAACTAGTGATGATTTAGGACCTCAACATAATTGTTGATACCTAATAGTAGTTTATATACGTGAAAGACTTTTAAGTGAAAGCATATGTATAAAGTGTTTCTTGTCTTCATTTCTATACTTCAGTAGAGTAACTGAATGTTTGCAGTTTGCCTTAAAAATAATTTTGTAGCACTGGTATCAGCCTTCCTATTTTGTTTGACAAGTAAGGATGCAATTAAAGAAAATACAGGTAACCTAAATGCATTTTTAATGAAGGATCACAGAATCGCAGAATCATTAGGGTTTGAAGGGACCTCTGGAGATCATCTAGTCCAACGCCCCTGCCAAGGCAAGCCCACTTAGAGCAGGTTGCACAGGAATGTGTTCAGGCAGGTTTGGAATGTGTCCAGAGTGGGAGACTTCACAACCCCCCTGGGCAGCCTGTTCCAATGCTCTGCCAACCTCAGCATAAAGAAGTTCTTCCTCATGTTGAGGTGAAACTTGTTAAGTTTTAGTTTATGGCCATTGCTTTTCATCCTGTTGCTGGGCACCACTGAAAAGAGTCTGGCACCAACCTCCTGGCACCCACATTTGAGATATTTATGTGCATTAATGTGATCCCCTATCAATCTTCTCTTCTCAAGGCTAAACAGGATTGATATTGTGTATTTGTTTCCAGACAGATATATTATTTTAGGAGGTCATAGAGATGCTTGGGTATTTGGTGGTATTGATCCAACTACGGGTGCAGCTGTTCTGCAAGAGGTTGTACGGAGCTTTGGTAGAATGAAGATGGAAGGTAACTTAAAATTACTTAAAATGATGGATATGGAAACCAGCAGCTTTGAGGAACTGTGTTGAATGTTCTCATCAGCAGTGTGTTAATTTAACTTTTCACCTCCACAGAAAGTTGTATTTCTTATTATAAAAGAAGCAAATTAATTGAGGAAGTGCATATGCAGCCTTGCATCTTAGTTGGCTGAATTTATTGCCTTATGTTTCTCATTGGTGTAACAATACGCTCTTAGTTGTGTGGAATGAAAATACTGCATTAAGAAGAAATGCCTCTGCAATAATATGCTCCTCTAAGGAGTTCAGAGAGGATTTTTGCTATATCATTAAGTGCTATTTTGTGAAATGATTTCAATTACCTGCGGTGATCTTTCAGTAGACTTTCTAACTTCAAATTGAACTTTCATGTTTAATTATGTGATTGAAGGTTGGCGACCTAAGCGAACCATTATTTTTGCAAGCTGGGATGCAGAAGAATTTGGATTATTGGGATCCACAGAATGGGCTGAGGTAAATGGAAAAAAAATAGTGTAAAGAAAGTAAAACCTTAAAGTCTGTTGCAGGCAGCTGCAATGCCAAGTGGCATCTATTCCTAGACTGCAATCAATAGCTCCACAGTAAAGCTGGAGCACAACAGACTCCTCCAGGGGCTGTGAGGCCCTCATGTATTTATACAAATTACCCACTTAATGGCTAACAACATAAGTGCACTAACTCTTCTAAGGTTTAAAAATCTACTTTGATTCCAAGCTAATGTCCTTCAGTGGTCCCTGTGTGGAAATCTAGCTGTTCATTTAACAGAACAGTAACATTTTATATAACCTAAATTGATTTACTTTCTAACTTTCTATTTGAGAAATACCTTAGTTTCTATAAACTAAAGTTCATGTACCTGTGATCCATGAGCACACCAAGACAATTGTGTGGAAGCTAATCCTCCCAGGCAAATGAAGCAGTGGGTAATCTATGAGTGGATAGTTCCACATTGCTGTGAAACTTCCAGTATCATAGAGTGCCAGGGAAAGAATAGGCTAATCCTGTAGTGAGATCCCTAACTATATTCCTGCCTGATAGAAGGGTGTTGGAAAATTCGGAAGTAAGGTTCTGAATGTTTTTCTCTTCCTTTCCCTGTTAAGCATGTTCAGTTTTTAACCCTGTGAATGGATTTGTTCAGCCCAAGTAAGAAATATAGGTCTTATAAGTGTTTTCATTGCTTTGTCTGTAAAATCCAAATTAGAAATGCAGCAGGCAGGAAATTGCCTGATGAAACACATTTCTGCTGAACTATGTATGTTGGCTGGTTTAACAGAAATGTATCATCTTGATCTTCTGTTAGAATTTTACTTACATGGTTACATTTAGGTAAGTGGATAGAGATTTCAAAAGCTATCAAAGTATTTGTATCTTTTTGCTTTAGTTTATTGTCATGCATTTCAGTAAAGCACAAAATTACATAGGAAAATTGCAGGTGTCAGAGGAGGGAGCAAAACCAGAAATATGCTTCCAAACACCAAAGGGATGCCATCATTCTTCTGTAAACAAAACTGAGATTTCTATTGCTTTGGATTTGCACTAATTTTCTCTCTACATTACTTGGCTTCCAGCTTCAATAGACTCTCTGCACCTTACTGGTGGTTTATGAGACAATAGATGAAGAAAGAAAGCACAATCTCAAGTATCTTTAAAGTCAATTGCTGAGAGATTTTAAAGAGTTGACATTGAAGTTTTATCCCATTTGAACTCCACTGGTAACAAAAGGATACTGTATATAAAACTTTATTTGTGCTTTCTTTAACTATGTATCTATGAACATATTTAGATGCTGTCAAGAAAAAAACACCTATTTCTTTTAACTATGAGGAATGTGAAACAATGATATTTAAAAGATCCATTTTTGTTGAGCAAGTCATGAATAAATTAGGAGTTCTTTTGATGTTTGATTTCTTCACATATTGCTACTGCTGTTCTGTAAAGTTTTTTGTTTAATAATTTAATATCTAGTAATCTATCATTCATTATTTCATGAAATAGCAGCTGTACTAGATTAGAAAGCCATAACCACAAATCATATTTGAACCTCTATGATTTTATATTGTTGTTTTGTTGCTTTATCTTCCTTCTCTTTTATACCTAGATTAGATTCAGTTTCTCTAGGGACAGTCCTCATGGTTTACGTTCATGTTTTCCTGTAAAGCTGCCAGTAAAGCTGGAGGAAAATTAACTCATGAGATTCACCATCTTCTGTGTAAGAAAAAGACTGCAACTGTGGCAACATCCTTTTGTTACAGAGGCAATCTCCACTGCTCATAAGTGAAGGCATTTCTTTATGTTGCAAATAAGCTTTTGCACATTTGCAAGGCCTTATGTATGCACATACAGGCATGCTCCCTCCCTTCATAATCTTTTTGCAGAATCTCCTCTACTATTTGTTTTAAATATATTAATTTCACCATGAAGTTATCGACTACCAGTTCAATTTTTAGTTCACATGACTTACAGATGATTAGTTGGGTTATAAATTGAATGAATCAAATAACAATTACTAACCTAATTAGAACATCCATCACAAAGCCAAGACTTAGTAAAATACCACTTACTGATTAGACTATCAATTTCAAACATTATTACCAGTTTGCAAAAAAATTCAACAAGTGTGTGCATATATTTAGCGTGGTAGCAATGCTTGGTTGTCTCAAATCAGTCAAATCTCTTGAGTAGGAAATGTCAGCGTCTTGACTTATCCCTTTTTGAAATGGAAGGGTGTAGAAATGACAGCAACACTCGGTTTATCAGTGATAAAACTGAGTTCACTTCTGGGTGCTCGCATGAGTGATTATGGATTCAAAGCATGGAGGAATTCTGGCTGACCTCATGGTCATACATTACATGTTTAAAAAAGCAATGCAGAGATAAAACACTTGTATAACCTTAATTTACCCTGTTACAATTCTGTTCAGTAGTTTTCCTGTTCCTGTTGCTCCTGTGTGATGCATCCTACATTTTGTGGGTGTTTTCCACAGCAAATTAAGGAGGAATGAATTTCATATGCCTAGATCACGGACTCATCCTCAAATGTTAATATAATTAGTAAGGTACATAGTGCTACTTACCCTGATGGGGCTCTTAAAGGTGATGCTGTAAAACCCAGTCTGCTTAACATGCTCTTGACTAAATTTCACTAGTTGCAAGTAATAATTATGCTTTTACAACCCCAGGAAAATGCCAGAGTCCTTCAAGAACGGGCAGTTGCTTACATCAACTCGGATTCTTCTATAGAAGGTGGGTCTTTAAATTTTAAACTCACTTTACTTCACAGATGCCAATGTTAATAGCTTGCTGTGTATTATTTATTGCACCCAGAGCTGTCAAATATGACAGATAATGTAATGTTCAGAGTAAGTGCAGCAAATCCAGAGTTAAGTGAAGAAAGAGAATAATTTGAATTCTCATGTTGCTTGCTTTGCACAGATAGCATCATCCATGAGCTGCACCTCATGTGTCTGGGGTCCAGAATGTTTCCTCTGGAGGAGTTTAGTATTCTGTTCTAATAAACTGAGCAGTCTGAATGTTAAACTCTCTCTTAACTGCATTAGCTTTAATTTACAATTACAGTTTTAATATATGACATTGTTCTGCTTGCAGTTCCAGCTTCTTTCCCTGTGGAATTATATTTGGGACAATACTTTATTATGATTTTAGGACAAATTGTTTTGAGTCCTTAGGGTTACATTTTGTGGCAGTGGGACCCATTTTGGCGCTTTGGGCCAGTGTGATCACCTTTGTTCATTGTTATGAGGAGGGAGGATATGAAGGGAGTTATGTATTATGGCAGGACTCTTCTAGAAAAATAAGTGTTGAAGGGTGTTTCACAAAAATATCTGATCCACCATCATGCAATTTACTATGATCTTCAGATTATAAGATGAATCTGTCATACAGGAACACTGCTTAGAAACTGGACTTTAAATTTTGGGCCCAAAACTATGACCTAGATCACAAAATCCTTCTTACATTATACTGAGCTTTATTACAGAAGGACTTCATTTACTGTTGTCTGTGCTGAAACAATAGTAGAGTCCTGTGAAGCAGTCCTTCATCATAACCTCAGTTATTTAGGGCATTGCCCTTCCCATGTTAAACCCAGCTCATTTGGGCTCACTGTGTGTGACTGAAATGGGTATCAACAGCCATATTTAAGAACTCTTTTTATTCTTGTCAGCTGAAAATTTTGTCTCTCACAAAAGGATTGTAAAGAAAGAAAAACCAAACCCAGTTTCTCAGTTGGAATTGGGATATAGGGAGGGTAAAAGCAGTTCCTTCAATTATGCAGCCTACATGCTGTGTAAAAAGTAGAGCAGAATTTCACGCCTAGAAGATCTCACGAACGAAATAATAGCTTTACACTGCTTCATATTCTCTGCATGGATTGTAACACATATATTTTAGTTGGTTTGCAGCCAACATGCTGCTGTCTTAACAATTTTCTTCTAAATCTTGATTATTCAAACATGTCTCGTGCTTTATGCATTAAAGAAAATGTGAAAAGTAAAACCACTGGAAGAGAAATACGTAATAAGGAAAAGAAGACCATACTCAGTATACTGTTTTAAGTATCTTGCACATCTTTCACCTGATTGGGCATTAAAATCCTCCATAGAGCCATAGCATCCATGTACTCTGCTGATTATTTGATCATCGTACATTCTCCACAGCACTTCATATGCCATGTTTTGAACAGCAAATTATTCACTGTCTTTTAGCAATGAAAACCAGAATAGTGCGTCATACTTTTGAGCATTTTTGTGACTCTAATTTCCAGTTCTCAAATATAGACTCTCCTTGGAAACATCATTAACATTATCTGGTATTTATTCCATCATAATGGGGTTTTCTGTAATTGTCAGCGTAGTCCTTTTGTGAGTAGACGCTGTGCAGAGGATGACCCAAATGTCTAAAGCTGTGTCAATAGCCTAACTATGTCATCTGAGAGCTTATGTTTTATTATGTCCCAGCTTTCTTGTCCCTCTCCTTCTCTTTGTTGTTGTCTATATTAGAGGGCAGAGGTGTTTGCCTAACTGCTATCTGGTGATTGTAGTACATAGACAAGATGCTTTACGCTCCTGCTTGCCCCAAAAGTGGCTATAGTTTCTTCTAATGGGGCTCTTGTTGCTGTAACTGACAGCTTCCATAGGAGATACTTATGTAGTTCAACATAGCCTGCAGGCAATGTGGAAACCTTATGGGTGTAAAGCATAGCAGCCACATCATGGTGGTAAAAGGAGGGGGTTAGCAGACAGTAGGTGAAAACATTACTCTTCATCTTTGCTACCTCCTGTTTGGTTGAGACTGAGTTATGAAATATAAAATGCCAAATGTCTTGCAAGTCTCTTACTCAAAAGACAACCTGTCTTTCAGATACAGGCTACAAAAACTCTTTAGGATAAAAGAAGAAGTAGCTGCATTGAAAGACTTCTTAAAACATCTTCCAGGGAATATACGTTTCCTCCTGCACAGCTCCTGAATGCACTGAGTTTATTTTTAACATCCTACAAAAGGCTACCATTGCCTTCTGTTTAACACAGGCTTCGGGGAGTGTGTGAGCGACAAGGGCTTGTAGCTAATGAGGGATAGTTAGGCATAATTTACAACTATGGAAATTATTAGTTTCATTACTGTGTATGTACCATAACCCGTGCATCATTGTCGTGGAGTAACAGTAGCTTATACAATATGACCAGATAGCCTTTTTTCTGTGTATATTCTGAGGCAAAAATCTAAATTCTTGCTTTGGAGTCAAGAAGTTTGTCTAAGAAGGGACTGCAAAGTTTAATCCATTAACAAGATAATGCCTCTGGTATGTGAAGGCAAACCTCCACATCTTTCTTTCATTTTCAGGTAACTACACACTAAGAGTTGACTGCACCCCTCTTCTCTACAAACTGGTGTATAATCTGACAAAAGAGGTACAGAATCAGTGTGTCTAGTATTTGTGATTTTCTAAGAATGTAAAAGTGGAAGTTTACTGGATAAGATTAGATTATTAAATAATATTGGATTTATTTTATTACTGTGCTGGAAGAATCTTGATCCCACCAAAAATCTATGGCAAAACATTCCCCATCAGTGGTATACAGTCCAGGCTCACAGTTCCTCAGTATTAGAAAGGTTGAAATGTGTCACTGACTTCAGTGGGATATTGTTTGCAATATATAGAAAAAATAATAATAATGAAAACAAGATAATAAAAAGCAAGATCACTTCTCTAAAGTGATAAGCATTCAAGTAAATAAACTACATTTTAAATTTCCCTTTCATGTGCCAAAGAGCATCTATTCGTTTTCACAGTGGCTAGCTAACATTTTTCATCTTGTCTCTTCCCCCTGAGACTCTTTCATATCCTAGTGAGCCCCTGAAACCGTGTGATAAATACTGAGGGATTGAGTGGGGTTTGCAACAGACCAGATGTATGGATTTGCATGATTTCCAGCAGTCTGATCATGTCTCCTTTGCTTTCACCTCTCTGGATGAATTACCATGAGGCTGAAAGATTGTGATCTATTAAAGCATGATTCTTCATTGGCCATGTGAGCAGTTAACCAGATTAAGCACCTAGCATGAGCCTCTGTCGCTATCCTCAGATCTGGAATCATCTCGATTAACAGAAGATACCTCTTGTCTGACTTAAAGGCAGTAATTTCCAAATCATTAGGACGAGATTTATTTGACCAAATGTGCTTCTCTACTCTTGTACATAGAATCATAGAATAGTTAGGGTTGGAAAGGACCTTAAGATCACCTAGTTCCAACCCACCTGCCATGGGCAGGGACACCTCACACTAAACCATGCCACCCAAGGCTCTGTCCAACCTGGCCTTGAACACCACCAGGGATGGAGCATTCACAACTTCCCTGGGCAACCTATTCCAGTGCCTCACCACCCTTACAGAAAAGAACTTCTTCCTTATATCCAGTCTAAACTTCCCCTGTTTAGGTTCTAACCCATTACCCCTTGCCCTATCGCTACAGTCCCTAATGAACATACAGAACTCTCAAACTATTTTCCCCTGATATTAAGGAAGCCCAGGTGATTTGTTCCCACATAGAAGTATGCACTGTAATGGCACTTGGTAGGATAACTCCAGCTATTAGTCTCCCATCCCAATAGAAGCATTGATCCTGAGTTATATCCCAATACATTGCACTTTCTTTTAACACTGGAAATGCCATGGTTTGAATCTAGAGAATTTTATCTATGCTATTCGCATGTTTTTCTTTTCTTTCCCACATTTTTTTTCCTTATTGACTCTATTTTACTCTTTCTTCCCTGGGTGGGAAGAAGCCATGCTTCTTCAAACATTAGCTGTGTCACTTGGCACACTGAAGGGCATTCTGTTTCACCTATAAACATTTCCATGTCCCCAGTGGTGTAGAGCCCTGGATATAATAATTTACTTTTTGTCTGCAACAAGCTAATTACCCATGGAAATGTTTTTGTGCAAAAGACAAAGTGAAAAAGTGCTCTGGGCTAAAAATAGCACCTCAGGAAACTATTTAACTATTGCTGGGTTCAAGTAGAAAACCTCCATTAAAGTACCATTCGAAGTACTTGAGAATGGCTTTTTGGAAACTTTTCCTATTGAGTGCTATTTAAGCTTTTAACAGTAAAAGCATAATATAAACAATAGAAAACCTGACAGCTATTCCATAATTCCATGCTGTCTCCCTGCTGAAAAGCTCCCAGAATTACATTATATTCATCCATATTCATAGCTGCATTTGTAAAGGGGATTATTTTATGGCAGTGAGCTGTCAGTGACCATTTCTTAAAGCCGTCTTAGTCTTGTCACTTTGTTACAGACAAAATCCACAACTTCTTCTTTTCTATTATTCTACAGAGCAGGATCCTGCAATAGCATTCTGATTCTCTGCTGTTCTCTATTTTATGTACACAGACAAATCTTTACAGGGATTCAACACTGTAGTCTTCATTTCTGAGCTATCTTTCATTAACCAGTGTTGATGTGATCCATGAATCACAGGCTGTGAACCTTTCTCTAGAACTTTTACCCTCTTTTGAGTTTTTCTGTAAGATCATTCATAGAGATCATTGGATTTTTTCTAAGGAAAAAGATGTTTTGATGGATTCTTGGACTGAAGTCAGGGATACCGAAGAGTGTTTGCTGAAGGACCACTTATAGCCAGGACACCATTTTTGTTGGCATAGAAGCATACATACAAATGACTGATAGACCCTGGAGAAATGTGACACATCTTTTACTTGGCTCCCTGCTTCTAGCATTACAGAATAAAATTCATTTAAGGGTTTAAACATCTTTATTCTCCAGGTCCCTAAAAATTCCAGTGAATAGGATTAGGAAAAGAGGGAATGAAACTAAATATAAAAGAGGGGAGTTCTGTTTTACAGAGGGTTCTGCTTCATTTTCTCTCTCCTTTTTCCCCCCACCCCTTCACTTGCATTTAAGTAGCCTCTTACAAAGATAACCAAGGACTACAGTCTGTACCTTTGGTCTTTTCCACTAATCTGAAAAAAGCCCCTAATTTCTCTAAGGGCTAAAAGGACTAAAGCAGAGTGATTATATTCTTAGTTTTGCTATTTCAGCTGCAGTTCATTTGATTTTGGATGACATTGGCAAGCTAGATATACACGTATCAAAGCCTCAGTTCATTAAGTCTTTGCATATCCTGGTTGTTAGTTCCTTCCTTAGGAATAATGGGAGGTCCTGTCCACCTCACAAGTCATTTTTAATTCCTGGAAACAGCACAAATGGGACCAAAATGGTCTATGATGTGCTTTGCATGAGGCTTTTGCATAGGCCTGAGTTTCATTTATGAAGCCCACTATGTGAGATGCTTTTCATGGTTGGGATCCCTAAATGTATGTAATAAATATAGTAAATTATTATTATGCATAGTTATGTAGTAAATAGCGTGTGTGTACTTCCCTGCATGCAGCAATGTAGAGGTCTCCTTTGATAATGAGTTGAGTTACAGGTACTTCCAATGAGACTGTATTTTCCTCTCCAGATTTTAAGCCCTGATGAGGGTTATGAAAATAAGTCTCTTTATGAGAGTTGGCTTGAGAAAGATCCTGCAAGTGAGAATAGCTATCCCAGGTAAGTTGTTAATCTTTCTTGTCTTTCCCAATATTTCCGTCATACCATAGCATGGCTACTCACCAGAATTTTTCGAGATGTGCTGTTGATGACAGCAGCACAAAACCTTTTAGCACAAGGTGACTTTCTAGCAATATCTTTTAAAGTAAAATAAAATCAAATTTTATGACTTTTTTAAAATGAAAGTGACATTATGCTTGCTGTAAAATAAAACCTCACTCTTTTTACAGGCTTTTTATTAGCAGAACAGCAATTTGGAAAGCAATCAAAAAAGAGCAGGGCAAAGAGAGCATTCAAAATACAGTTTAGTCGCACTATTAGGCGAGATAATATCAAAATTGTTAGGATAAGCAAGTGCTCAGTTGAAAGAAACTGCCTAGAGTGGTAATTACTTGTTCTTTGTTTATGCAAGATAAATGTAATACATTACAAATCCATATCTGAGGGTATTAAAACTTCATATTTGAAGGTATTAAAACTCCAAACCACTCTGAGCCTGTGACTCAGGGTTAAATCCTATTCACAATGTGTCACTACTCACAGAAGGCAAACAGAACTGCCCCGTTGTGGGATTTGACCAAAATGTCCTGCATGTATTACCCTACCCTTCAGACCCTGTTGCGTGTCTAGATTCATTAGACTCACTGAGGTTTCTTCCTTTTGAAAAAGCTACCAGATCTGATCTTTCTCAGTTGATACAAATAGCTCCTTGCAGAAATTTATACTGACTGAAGAATTCCAGCTGGAATAGAAGAAACTTGTTTCTTTTTTAGCTGAGAAACACCGATTACTCACCAGGCCAGACATCCAAGCCTAAAGCTTAACATAAAACTTAAATAAATATTTGAAAATACTTAGAATATCACATCTGTCTCTTTTCTTTCCCCTTGTCTTGCCACCCTTACCCAGCAGATGGCAATATCTACTTGTAAGTAAGAAATGCTAATTGTCTGCAGTGGAAATTACTTCTGAGGCTTTGACTCTACTGTGGAATATGCTAAGTATATAAACACATCTGTCTTTACATATAGTGCTGCCCAATTCATATTAGTTTGGAAACAGACGATTTAAAGATTGCAGAAACATGCCTGATACAATTTTATGTCTCTTATGCATAATATATATAAGGTTTTTTAAAGTGAGGTCAATGTGATAATGAGGATTGCTACCTTTAAAAGATCTTCCTAGCAATATTGGATACTGAATTAGTGCGGTGGAGTAAAATCAGGTAGAGTCATTAAGTGTGCCACTCATCTAGTCTCTGATCTTAAGAGTGTCCCTAATGCATCCTCCAGAAGAACTGACCTCAATTTCTGTCAAAAATCGGCATTTTGCATAAATTACTACCATAGCAAACAGGAAATGCTCTCAATAAGATGTTGTCTTTTCTATACGTAGAATAAACAAACTGGGATCAGGCAGTGATTTCGAAGCTTACTTTCAGCGACTGGGAATTGCATCAGGCAGAGTCCGTTATACCAAGAACAGGGTAAGCCTTCCAGATTGCTTGAAGTTTGTAGTGCTGAGCAGTCATCTTTTAACAGCATTTGTTCATGATTAATAGAAAAGCTTCAAAGAATCTTTGACTGGTTTGTATATCAGTTTTGTTTCTTAATTTAGCAAGAAACCTAAATGTTTGGAGAATAAAACATGTTACAGTAATGTGTATATTCTATAGGCTGTCAAGGGTATTTATAGAATCTGAGGTGAAGTGTACATTTATTTTCACCTTGCTATTAGTAGGGCCGTTAATATACAAATATGCCCGGCCTGTGTTCAGAAATAGCTACACAAGATAAAAAAGCGCGATGATGGGGGACTTCTGCTACCCAAAACTTTTCTCACTCTTACTGAAAGCAATCTCTGCACAATGGAACTGAAGGCAGGTCTGTGTAGGTAGGGAGAAAGTAGCCTGCTCTCTTCACCTTGTGTAACAGTCCATGGATTCGTGTTGATTTAGTTTCTTAAAATGAGTGCACCAAAATGGAAGGATAACAAATTGTGGTTTGTAGCAAATAGCTTTTTTTTCATTTGGAATCTGTGCAAAACATCATAGTTAAGTGATCAATACGCCCCTTGACTACAGTTAGAATACAGGGCACTGACAAATTTGCTTGCTCTTTTTCAGAAAGCAGACAAATTCAGCAGTTACCCTGTTTATCACACAGTGTACGAGACCTTCGAGTTAGTGGAAAAGTTTTATGACCCCACCTTCAAGAAACACCTAACAATTGCCCAGCTACGAGGCAAACTGGTTTATGAACTGGCAGATTCCCAGGTCATTCCATTTGACTGCAGAGATTATGGAGAAGCCTTAGAAGAATATAGCAACAGAATTTATAAATTGGCCAAGAAACACGAAGAACAGCTGAAGCTTTACAAAGTATCATTTGGTGAGTAATAGCCATAAAGCTATTTCTTAAGTGCGTTAATTAAAATCATGTAGGGACACGTTATATCTGTTACAGCTGTGAAACTGAATTCTTTACTTTCCTGTTTTAATTCTGCCATCATATTAAAAGCCTCTTTTTTCTTTTTTTCCCCCTAAATAAAACATGGGTTTAACACATTATTGCCTAGATGAGAGGTTTATAACAATTTTTATATTATTAATTATGGCAATTGCAGTGCTCATGAGAAATCATAGACCTCAAATGCAGAACAAAGATATACCAGCCTGCTTCTCACTTTCTTGCTCAAGAAGACAAAGCTTTATGGCAACTGCCTGGAACTGGAGACAAACAGGTTCCCATTCCTCCTCAGCCAAAGACTCCATATGACCCTGGGAAACTTCCTTTCCATCTGCCTCAGTGCCTGCCTACCACTTTTAAGCCACAAAACCACTTTTCTAACTCTTCTGCAGAAATACCTCCATTTGTTGAACCCTTGAGCACATTGCAATGAAGTATATAAACCAGGTCTGAAGCAGCAGGGTGTTCTGGGTCCCAGGCCAGGATAGCCTCCACCACCATCTTCTTCATCTCCCTCTTCTCTTCTTACCTCATTCGCTCTTTGTGCTTCTGTACCAAGGAGGATTTTTCAGGTGGTCCCAACTGACTCGCTACCCAATGGACCCATGGTTTAGAGATAAAAACTGCCTTTGAGAGATGCAGAACTTCTTTGGGGTTATGAGAAACATTAACTCATCTTGGATCATCATTTAGGAAAAATTAATAATTGCGTTTAAAACTTCATATAATGGCTTAGGGGGAAAATTTGTGACTAATTTGAAAAGAAACCCATTTTTGTATGAAGGCCACTTGAGACAGAAGAAGCCTTGTGCGATGGATCATCTGCTATGAGACATCGCATAACATAGATTTATTTCAATACGTTCTTGTATTTACTGCAGCACACCTTGTAAGGAAATATCAAAATTGGAATTATTTTTTGCAGCAGTAGAACATCTACCAAAATTTTTGTTAAAGCACTTATTTTCATTGAGTTTCTTTCTCATTTTGGATTAGAAGTTGCTCAAACTGCCTTCTGACCAACACCACAATACTTGTTCCTAGATTCTAGAAGCAATCTTCTTTTTAGTCACTTAGCCCTCTCCTTAATAACTTTATACTTGTGTCATTTTGACCAGGTCTTTTGCAAGTCGTGTTTTTCAATGTTTTCATTATTTTCAGTATTTTCTCCAATGCCTGATCAGTTTTAAATTATTTCTTGAGTAAAACTATAATTTATAATTCTTGCTTATTCTACCAATCACACCAGGGTATATTCAAATACATTGGCAGTTTTTGCAATACTGTGTAAATTAAAACTAATTTAACTCAGCAGTTTCATAGTTGACTTGCGACAACACTGAATGTCAGAAAATTATTAATTGAGCCTGAATAAATCACATAATTGCCCTTCATAATAATATATTAAGGTTCTGTTTGCTTTTGGATTCCCATTTCAGCTGTCCCTTTGCAAAAATGAAGGTTGAAAACCTTCTTTTAATGAAATATGCACTTGCAGTCATATGCTATCACATGTTTTCTAACATAACCAACACTGACAACACTGAATAGTGATCATGAGCACAAATTCTCTTACGTATTTTCAGATGATCTTTCTTTTTTTCCTCTTAAATCCCCTCCTACTGCTTCTGAAATATAATCTACTGCCATGATATAGCCATGATGTCAGCAGGGTAGAACTCTGTCCTCCAGCACACTGGAAACTATTGCCTTGGCTGTGGGCAAGTGTAAATTCTCCCCCTCACAAGGTGACATAGGTCTCTCTATACTGCAGTCCATAAAGAGGTTGCATACATAAAATCTGTGCCTATAATTGTGTAAACTAAACAAAAATGTTAATACAAGACCAAACAGGTGTAGGCTGGTAATAAATAAATAGGTTTCCTAGAAATAGAAAGGCAAATGAGACTGCAGAACAGCTTTCAAGAGGAGTCCTAGGAACAGAAAGCCTATCACACCAAACAGTGTGATAAATCTGGCTACAGAAGGCCTGTCACACTAAAATAGTGTGATAAATTTATAAGCATTAAAGGGCCAGACTTGTCAACAGGGGACTGGATTTAGGAGATGACCTAATCATATGCCCCATATTCCAGTATAATCAAAGAGAGGATACTGAAACTTGTGGGCAAAAGGTACAAGTCGTAAACCTTGCTTCATTGTAATTGAGTTGATTTTTTATAAGGCCAGAAGTTGTCCTCATAATACTCACCTTTTTACTTATTCCACAGAAATTAGTTATATAAATTGATAGTTTTGCCAGGTTTGTATCAAACAGACCCTTTCACAACTGTTGTTGTCATTAAAAGAAAGGCCTGCTCCTTCTTTGGTGAAGTTATTCCACATGGCTTGGATGTACTGCCAGGGACAGAGCTGGAAAAAGCACTGACTTACCTGCACATAGCCAGGCATATCAGGCAAAATTCCAGGGTCTGAGCAGCAGCACTGTGGGGTGGCCATGGGGGATCATGGCAGAGACACATCTGGTGCTGTAACTCTAGTGCCCGCATGGAGAAATCACAGGCCTTGGATACTTTAATCTTCTCTATCACTGTGTTCCATGAGTTGTGTCTTTTACACTTCACCCAATACTATTCAATATCTATATCACACTTTTCTGTTATGATATGAATAGGACATAATGTTCCAAGAGGGAAGTCCTGCAGTTCTTCCACAGCCTGCTAGGAGAGACAGTAGTTTTGGTGTAAGTCAGGCTATTTATACCTGAACACTGCAGTGCATCCCTTTGTGAAAAAGGAAACTGCAGAGTTCTCCATTTGCAATGCCAGCCCATTGTCTCCTTGCCAGTCAGAGGGAAGATGTGTACTTTTGAAAGCTTTATTAAGCATTCTGCTTTGTAGTTGGCCTTGTTGCGCAAGGTCTTAGTCTGTTACTGCAAGTAGTGCAGCTCTTTAAAGCCTCCACTAGCCAAACGAATGAATGATGGAAAGATAACAAAATTAATGCAATTGTATCAGCAAAACAAATGTATTTTTTCTCCCACTGGGTAACTGAAAGGTGTATTGGGCTCTGAAGTTGTTCACAAAGTCCTTCCTTTTCTAGATCCTCTTTTTTCTGCTGTGGTAAACTTCTCAAAGGCTGCCGATGAATTTCACAGGAGACTTGAACAAGTTGACAGGAAAGAGTAAGTTTGAAAAAATGGTTTATATATAAATTTATAAAATATAAATATATAAAATGCTTTATATATAACTATTTCAATATAGAGAGATCTGCCTTAGGTACCCAGGGTGGCAGTTCTTTCTTTCCAATAACTATACAAGGAGTCTCTCTGATTAGTATAAAATGGAGCTCTTCAACTCCAAGAAAGGCAGTATGTGCTAAGGATGAATTCTGCTTGCTGTGATGAATAGCATCGCCTTGTCATGAAAATGATTGCAATACATGGAAAGGCAGGTACCAGTGAAAGGTGAAAGTTGGACTTTTCACCTCATGTTCAGTGAAAATGAAGTCACGTTTGCGCACTGTGTGAAATCTCTGTCTCCATTTCCCGCAGTGCAGTCACAGTGCGAATCATGAACGATCAGCTGATGTTTATAGAAAGAGCTTTCATCGATCCGCTTGGATTACCAGGAAGGAAGTTTTACAGGTGAGGAATGAGCTTTCTTGCTCAGCTACCTAAGGCACTGTGGTTTTGAAAGTGAAGCCCACACTGACTGATCAGATAGGCTTCATATGGGAATACAGCTCAACAGATTGTTTAAGGTAATATCCAGCTAGTATCAGACTCTGTTTATAATCCCTGAGGAGAACTCCCTGGCTGCACCAGTCTCGTGGTGCCTAATTCCTCTCCTGGGGTGTGACACTAGGTTTTTATTCACCTTCATACTCCGTGACTTTTCCTTGCAGGTGTGTAGCACTACTTCTGTCTGTAGCACTACTTTTGTGCGTAGCACTACTGCTTCTGTTACCACTTGCTCTTTTAAAGCTGTGCTAAGTGAGGATTGAGTGGAGAATCAACTGTACGGAAAAGAAAGGAGAAAAGAGGATGGAGTAAAAGGGAGAAGAGGATGAGAACAGATATGTAATGAAGATCAGGAGAAGCCCAGAAGAGAGGGTTTGGAGAGAGACCTTTGAACACAGGATAGATAAAATCCCATGAGCTGTGCTGTAGAGTCCCAGCCGCCCCAGCTCTGGCTGCTTCTGTAGATACACCTATTAGCTTAAATAATTATTAGTTATTCTTGAAGTTTTCTCTCTACAAGCACATGGGCCCAGAGAAAAAACAATGTTTAGTGCACCACAATACATTTTACAATGCATTTATTAATAACACTTGACAACAAGCTAACTGCCAGTGACTGCCTCACTTTACTCTCAGCATCCCCATTTACTAATGAGTGGATATATCTAAGTCACTGATTGATGGCTTTCACACCAAGCCGGAAGTCCCTGAGGCAGGTAGAATTTGAGAATCACTCTCCCATCACCTTAGGATAAACTGTCATTCACACTTCTGGAAGAATGAAATGGTTGTTTCCTACAGTTCTTCTTGTTGGGTATTAGGTATCATCACTTAGAGCTGTTGGGATTTTTTAACTTGTTTTTTTACTGGTTTGCATTTATTAATGTAGCTTATTTTGATTTGGGAAGCCTCTCACATGCTACAGATGTGCTTTGATACTTCATACGAACAAAATCAATTTAAAAGCCAGTCAACAGCTATTCATTATTTAAGGAAAAAATCCTACCAACAAATGAAATTGATTCTTTTGCTCAGTTCTGCTCCAATATAATCACTTCTCCTCTGAAGAATTCAAGCTTTTCTCAAGAATTATCCAGTAGATTTTTTCCCCTCTTTTTACATTCCTTTCCCAGACCTGCTGCTTCCACCTGTCCTTTTATACACAGTAAGATGTCCTGTGTATTTGGTAAGTTCTGATTTTGATGAGGTTCACAGCTGCTTTATGTAGCATACAACAGTTCCCTACAATGAACACACACACCATTAGTGATTACTTTAATTATTTAGTATAGTTCTATTATTCTCTTTCCACTCCCCAGGCACGTCATCTTTGCTCCAAGCAGCCACAACAAGTATGCTGGAGAGTCCTTCCCGGGGATCTATGATGCCCTGTTTGATATTGAAAGCAAAGTGGATCAGCGTGAAGCCTGGGAAGAAGTTAAGAGGCAGATTTCCATTGCAGCCTTCACTGTGCAGGCAGCAGCAGGAACACTGAAAGAAGTAGCATAGGATGATGGCTTCGATAAGCTCAAACAGCCAAGTCACAAGTGCAGCTTATTGAGGCTGCTGCAGTGACCCAGTCTCTCCTGACTGCCTGCTCTACTGGAGTTCCCAACCTTTGGAATGTGTGTGAGTGTACTGGTGGGGTGAGCAGGAGCTTTGCATATCAAAGAACTCCTGAGTTAGAAGATTCTGATTCTGATACTGACAATGCTCTTGCTTTAAGAACAGTCCTCGATGGAGGCAGATTTGGGGTAGGGAGAAGGAAGAATTAGTTCCCAATTAGAGTTTTCTGAAAGATCTGCCAATTTTGAGGACCCTTTAGTTTAGATGTACAATTAGAAACCCCATTATTTGCCAAGCTGCCTGTAAATCTTGCCCGTAGCAGCGATCAACAGCACACATATAGAATGCTATGATTCTATATCAAGAGCAAAAACACAACACTGCTCTGCACCTGCTTTTTTCTTGATGGGGTAATTACTTTTATAACACAGGACACCAAAGGCACCTCCGTATTTCAGAATCTATTCTGCAGGGCTGGTGAACACTCATTTCACTGATTTTGCAAAGGCAGTACCAGCCATTCTTGATGATGAGAGACAACAGCAGCTTAGATGCAGAAATCGAACAGCATTTCCTCAGGGAGCCAGCATCCATCCCTCTCAAACTCACTGCGCCTCCCTCCTCTACCGGCACTTTGGAAAATAAAGACTTTGTAGGATAACCAGACATTGACCTCCCGGCTCCTTTTGGCACTTTCATTAGTCCCAAACCCATTATGGCAGCTTTTGTTCCTATATTTTCGTGGAAGATATTTCATTCAGATGTCTTCTGCCACCTGAGGGAGCTGGAGGGCATTGGCACTACTGGCAAGGGGCTTGAGGTTATTCTGCTTTTAAATAAGACCTGAAGGAAGTTTTGCATCAGGAGCTGCTTTTGTGTTCAAAGAGAAACTGAAATGCATGAGAAAGGTCACTGTACAAAACTGTTTAATTTGTAGACAAAACAATTCTTGCTTCATTTGCCCTTTAAATGTACTTCTCATCTACATGCTTTATGAGTAATAAACACGCTAGAATTTTATCGCATCACGTTCCAGTTTGTGGGAGCTGATGATCGCCCATTTCTTCTCTTATGTAAAATATTCCACAGTTTTTCTCACAACCATAAATTGCACCAGGTTTGGGGATAAAATCCTTTTTGTTTTATGGGGAACAGAACAGAAGTGGTACTAAAGAAAAGACGGAATTAGAGAAACAGGAAAATTAGTATGCTACAGAAGGAGTTGTTCTCATCTCAGGCACCTTGAATTCAGGCATTACTGTAGCTCAGTCCTTCAGGAAGTCATTTTGGGGTATATGCCACCAAGAAGCTTTCATTAGCATCACTTCCATTAAGCCTCCTGAGAGACGAAGGACTTGTGTACCTGTGGATGTTCTGCTCATAACTTATTGTTAAATTGCTTTTCACAAATCAAGACTTAGGCACATGCGGAGGAAATTACACTCCCACAGTCCATGCTTTACTCTGCTGTTGGAGAAAGGAGTACCTGACTGACCTCATCAGCATGCACAAGACACAAGTAGTCAGTGCTAAGGACACCAGAACGGTGACTACATAGAATCATAGAATCACAGAATAGCTTGGGTTGGAAGGGACCTTCAAATCTCACCAAGTCCACACCCCCGCCTGCAATGAGCAGGGACATCTTCAACTAGATCAGGTTGCCCAGCCTGGCCTTGAATGCCTCCAGGGATGGGACATCCACCACCTCTCTGGGCAACCTGTGCCAGCGTTTTACCACCCTCATTGTAAAGAATTTCTTCTTTATGGCTGTTATTTTCTTGACTTCTACCTGATGAGGCCACTTGCCGTTACTGAGTTATTCATCTCCACTTCTGTAGCTTAAGGTGTTGCTAAAGGATGTGATACCTTGTGAACAGTGACTGGTACATAACTGCACTGTTTCTCCTTCCCTTCTGAATCACCCGTGTTTCCTGCTCCATTGTAGCTTTATGTTAACTGCAATGGGCAGTAACTGTGCCTCCAAGGAAGGGTTGGGTATTTCCATGGTGGAAAAAAGCCACTAGTGCCTCTTCCTTATGAACAGCAGCTAGCTTTGGATCTGTCTGTGGTTGCTGCCATTGGATCACCAGACAGCAAGGCAAAAAGGGATTTCCATATAAAAAGGAAATATCTGTTGAAGAGTGATTCCTGCTTAATTTACAGAAATCTCTTTAATAACATAAACCAGTTAATAAATGTTTCACCAGTAAACATACCTTTTCAGTGGTAGCTAACCTTTGAAGTTCTGTGCCATGCAAAAGAACATATTCTCTCTTCTTGTTTCCACGTGCAGTTCAAAGATGTAAGAATAAATTACAGCTCGCATCAGGCTGAACACACAGCTGGCAGTGATTGCTTTGATCCTTTTCTCAACTTAATTGATAGCTCTGTATGAATGTAGGAACCATCATGACCTGATAGGCCCTATGAAGTATACAAAATAGGTTCAATCTGTTTTCATTCCTGTCTATAAAGTTCTACTGCAGGAAAGTGATAATCCAAACCCTTATGTGTAGGAAAACCAAACCACTTATAAATGTTTTATACGAATTGAGTCCCATAAAGTTCCATATTCTTGGTATGGAAAGGATCAGTTACTCAGAGCTGAGGTTGCCTCCCCTGCTTCAACCAACAGCATCTCTTTTTCTGTAGGTGGGCAACCAGGCAACTGCTGCCATCCCACAGCCTAAGAGCTGCTTTATTTGTGTAGCTCATAATTTCAAAGAGTGTGGGGATTTTTCAGGCTCTCCTTACGCTCTGTCCTTTCTCAATTCCATCTACACAGTTCACTCAGCCTGGCCGAAGCAATCCGTGAATTGTAGAGCAGCAAGAAAGAGACCCTTTATAGAATCATAGAATGGTTTGGCTTGGAAAGGACCTTAAGATCATCCAGTTCCAACCCCCTGCCACAGGCAGGGACACCTTCCACTAGAGCAGGTTGCTCCAAGCCGCGTCCAACCTGGCCTTGAACAATTCCAGGGGTTGGTCATGTTCAAGCCCAGGCTGGAGCTGGAAAACTCTTTGGCAAAATTAAACTGAATAAAGTTAAACATCACTTGGGTATTTGCTGATTGTCTCTTTAGAAAATCAGTTTCAAAGCAACAGTGCCAGGAGGTTATTTTGGATTATATATATATATATGGTTGAAATACCTTTCGTTTGCCTTTGGAAAGGAAGCCGAAACACTTGGTCAATTTAGTGATGACTGGAAAGTGGGGATAACCTACACGTTCCTTTCTACAGTGATTAAGTGATTAACACAATCCAGTTACAACACTCATTTATTTGCACAAAATTAGCAGTAATTTAGAATAGTAATTCTGCTGTGGTTTTCAATCAATCAGTGAATGAATGAATCAATCAATCAAAATAGAACCACCTCAAAATTGCTCTGCAGATCTTAAGCTTAATAAAAACTCTAAATCAAAACCTTTGAAGATTAAATGTTTGGGATTAAGTGATGCCAGTGCTTCTCTCATCACCCTGTAATTTAGCAGCCCTTCTCAAAGCTGACTCATGCATCAAGGGACTGCCTTTGAATAGTGATGAAATTAAAACTTCCTTATCCTGTATCCTGATGACTGAAGTACAAGTAACCAGCTGAAGAAGCTTCATAAATCTGCTCAGTAACTACACAGTTCAGGTACAAGAACAGGGCATTTAGATTTGTCTGGTGTTATGGTATGGCCAAAGCAAATTGTTGAGTCTAGGTTCCGCTGATCTAAACCTGCATTCTTTTACAACAGTGGTAAAACACAGTGTGTAACTCAGTGTACCTATTATGGAAAAGACGTTGCAAGAGAAAGGTCCTAAAGTCAATCAGCCTATCAAGCAGATGATCACAGTCAGCACTGGTGCTATCTGATGACTTTTCCACAGACCCAATTTCCATTGTTCTGTCTTTCTTCTATAGCTAACCTATAAAATAATCTCTACATGCTCATAAGGGCCCAGAGAATGTGAACTCTACGGGCTACATAGAACTATGCAACAGAAGAGGACCTGACAACCTGGTTATCAGCCCCCCCGACCCCAAACCAAATGGAGGAGCTATTGCTGTTCCTGGCCGTGCTTCTTAATAAGATATCAGGCAGCAGGTTTAAAACAAAGGCATTACTCACTCTACATGTCATTATATGGCTACAGGAGATTGTGAAAGGTGCAGCAGGTTAAAAAAGGATCAGATGCATGTAAGGAGTGCTCATGCCTGATGATGCAACTTTTCATTCAGAAGGCTCTAAAGCACTCGGAAATTAAAGTACATGGAGGCATGAAGGGATTAAAACATACCTGCTTCATTCCTTGCTGTAAGCACTTCTCATGGAGAGATTATTGGGAAGACAATACTTTGCACTCATTGTGGTGCATCCACTGAATAAACAGCCTCCTAAGTGCTGGGCCTCTATTCACATGCACTGCCTTGAAACCCAGGAAAATTAATACCTTCAGAAGTTTCTCCTCTTCAAACCGAAATAATGATTAAATACATCAATCATGGCTCTTATTTAATGAAGCAAATCAAACATCAGCTTGGAAGCAGAAGTAGTTTGTCCTCATTCAGAAGGTAAGAGGTGCTGCGCAGTGTGTGCACAGAAAGAGCTACTGCAGTGACCCCAAATAACTCCTAAGGAAAACAGCAGCAGGATGCGATTCTGAAAGATACTAAAGTCGCTGAGGATTTTCTGCACCTCCCAGGCAATGCTGTAGAGACTCTCATGGAGGCAGAGTTGGAAGCTACAGGAGACATGGCATCAAAAGCAGCTGGGGACCTCCCATCTGCAGCTGGTAGGAATAGCATATACTGCTCATGGCATGTTCTTTCTCTTCCTTACTCTAAATTCCTCTGTTTTTATTCATGGCATTTTACCATACAGTTACGAGTGCCATTAAGAGAGCTGAATGATGGTGAACATCATGGACTTCCCTATGGCAGAGCAGAGAAGACAACACTAATTATCTGAAATACAGAAATCTTGCTTTGTGCTCTGCTGTTCTCTTCCGAGCAGAAGCAAAGAGCTCTTCTGCTCCTCACTGAGCAACACCTGCTACCAGAAACTGTCCCTAGAGAAACCAGCAGGAGCTGAATTTAGTGAGCAGCTTTTCTAAGGCAAAAGACTCTTTCCATTACACCACTGAGACTAAAAGTAGCTCTGGTAAAGCAATAGTGGCTACTGCTTAACCCTGTAGTTCAACTGCAGGTCTATGGTGTATCAGTTGAGCCCTCACTCAAATCCTGCTGTTACTTCCCAATTGTTAATTCTCTCATTCAGTGTCAGCAGAACTTAGAAAGCCCCAGTGGTTTGGGAACTGTCTGTCCCACGGCTTGCTTCTGTGCTTGCTTGTGCCAGTCATCATCTGTGAAGTCAAGGCAGCTTCAGTCAGTGTCAGCAGTTTTTGTCCTGATGGATCCTGCACCATTAAGCATCTTCATCATCCAAGAAAATCTATGAGCTATTCTGCAACCCAACCCACGAGGCATATCCATCTTCTGGATGAGCTTGGGGAGCTCAAAGAACGGAGGAGAAGGAGCAGGACTGGTTTGTTAGGCATCTCATGCATGAGGGCTGGGCTGGTTCAAGTGAGCTACAAACACGTTACAACCTTCCATGAAGGGAAAGAACAGAAGGGGCAATAATGGGAAAAGCATGTCACAGGAGGGTATCAATCAGATAAGAATAGACTTGCTGTGTTTACATGGCACCTTCCCCAGATGTGCTTTGCTATCTTGCTGACAGTAACTGCTGATGCATTCCCGATGCTGCCATCCACACTACATCCAACCTTGGCTCTATTTTCAGAAGGAAACCCAAGCCAGTTGCTGGACACAGCAACCGTTGTGACAACACACCCTTACTTAACCTACAGGCAGCAGGGTACCACAGCTGGGGAAGCACAGATTGCTGCAAACACTGAGCACTGAAACATTCAGTTCCCTCTGAGATGACCCATCCATGTTTCCTTACTCTTTCCACCTAAACTTGCTCTGGCACCTTCTGCCTTCATAAGCCTCACCTTCATCCCATAGCACATATCATCTTGGAACCTTGCCCTGCAGAACTGTGGGCGCTGGCTTAGTGCTGCCGTTTGCCACAGCAGAGTAAAGCACAAACATCCCGCCTGCGTTATTGCAGGCAGAAATAAACACACTTGGTAAGCAAAGGCGAGTTCATTGTTGGTGTACTTGAAGTCGTACCTGTGTGATCGAGGAATGTTTAGTTTCTATTACAGAAAAAGAAGAAAACTGTTGTTATATTATTACATAAAACTATACAGAAACAAAGGGAGAACAAGTGAGGCAACAGCCATCTGGTCATGAGAGAACTTGCAACAGTCAAACAAGCTAAAACAAAGCTCCAGGCAAGCAAAGGGAAGTTCAGACACCACCAGCCTGGCACATCCTGAGACCCTGGAGGGCTGGAGCAAAGCTGGTGCCCTGCTACCCACTGTGGCAATGCTGCATTTATTGAGCTGCCAGCAGAGACTGACACTCGGGATATCCCCAATGGTTACGGACAGCTACTTACATATAGTTGCATACGTACTTAGTATGCATCGTGTAGGACTTAGTAAGCAGCCCTGGCAAAGCAGAGATTGATGAAACAGACCTGGCTTTTCTTTCCTTCTCAAGCCATCCCAGATCACATAATTCAGCCTTATTGGACTTTGCTTTTGCAAATATCAATCATTCTTGTGATCTGCAGTCTGATAGCTGATGACCTGCCTGAGGACCAGATACTGACGCAAGGCTCAGCGTGTAACTGCAGAACTCAGCATTTCCTTGCGGGCAGTACTACACTGCGGTTTGTACTCAAATGTAATCACCAGAATATGGAGATGATCTGGGAAAATGCCAGCTCTTTGAGGGCCACTGCTTGTTCTGCAGACAAATGCACTTAGAGTTTCAGTGAAGAATACTTACAGTGTGTGGGGGACATGGCAATGTTCAACACTGCAGATTGCAATTATACCCTTGACAAGTTATGTTCACTCAAGTACCCCTCTGGGACCGTTTAAACATATGTGCATTATACAATAAAACTGTGAAATGCAAAAACTCATTAGCTTTATAAAGGGCTGGTGCACCCCTCCTCTGAAGATGGGCTGAGACAGTTGCGATTGTTCAGCCTGGAGAAGAGAAGATGCCAGGGAGATCTTTGAGCAGCTTCCAGTATATAAAAGCTGACAAGAAAGCTACTGTAGAGGAGCTTTTACGAGGGCATGTAGGCATAGGACAATGGGGAATGGCTTTAAGCTGAAAGAGGGGAGATTTAGATTAGATACTGGGAAGAAATTCTTCCCTGTGAGGGTGCTGAGGCGCTGGCACAGGGTGCCCAGAGAAGCTGTGGCTGCCCCATCCCTGGCAGTGTTCAAGGCCAGGTTGGACAGGGCTTGGAGCAACCTGCTCTAGCGAAAAGTGTGGCAGGGGGTTGGAACTGGATGAGCTTTAAGGTCATTCCAACCCAAAACATTCTGTGATTCCATGACTGAGGTTTTTGGCCACTTTTCAGTGTACCAGTCTCAAACATGCTGCAGTCTTCAGGGAACATGCATTAATACAATTGGCCAAGAATAAATGTAGAAAACTTGTCTGTGTTCTAAAGTAAAATATTGTTGAGAAGTAACAACAGAAATGCAGAACAGCGTCTGTGTTCACACAGCAACAAGGTGAACCTTCATACAGATAAGGGAGAAAATGATCAATGTGATCTGGAGTTTTCGTACTTTGGCTCATGGATGCTGCCAGAGCTGGTGCTTTGCGTCAACCTTCACTCTTAGCAGGTTTTCTATTAATTTTTTCTATACACACAGGAAAACCCTTCTCTTACAATTTTACTTGCAACTACATTTTAATATCCTCCACTCATTTTACCACCTTTATCCTCTTCGCCGCTGTTCTTTATGCACTTGGAAAGCATAAGGATCCCAGCTGAGTTATTAATCCAAGTAAAAAGTTATTGTAACAGAAGTGCCGCCAGGCTTCCAATTTGCAGAGCTACAATGGAAGAGTAATTGTGAACTGGATGCTACAGCTGTAGGTTTTCTTCATGAGCAGACAGTCCAGATGTTAACTGCTTTCAGATGAAGGCAGAACAGTTAAAGTTTGGGTTACTGTTTATGTACACAACAATATCGCTTGATTACAAAGCGTTCCCTTGAAAACAACGAAGTCCCTTAGGGTTTATAAGTGCACAGCATCAACTCCTGCCTCGTGTACATGAGTTTGATTTTCAATTAAGGAAGAACAAATTAGGTTAAGCGCATTAAGCCAGAAGCACATGAGGTTAGTTTTCTCCCAAGCACTGAATACAGCAGCAGTATCTCAGCATCAGTATTTATCATGAATTTAAAACACATTTCCGAGAACGACGTTTCTGGACTGGTTCATTGCTGGTTGTAAGCTCTGCCTCCAGCTAGCTCTGAATGATTTGTTGCAGTGCAGCTTTTATTAATGTTTAACACGGGATTCCTTTTTTTCAAACACTTAGTTTCCTGAAGGTAAAAACTGTATCTGATTCAAGAGGATGCTTCCGAACCACAGAGGACAGACCAGCTGCAGGAAGACCAGAATGCTTTCTGGACAGCCAGGATCAGTCACCATGCAGACTGCTCAATTTAAACACATTGGTGCATTTCATGTGTCTCCAGGTAACGGGTACCTGCTCCTGCAGCCCCATTCCTTCTGGGCTCACAGGACTACAGATGCGTTACCACACACTGGTCATGTACAGTAGTTCATTCCTGTTTTATATCAACATTGTGTCAGGAAAACAAAGTTCAGAAGTTGGCCAGGAAACATTGACTTCATGAACGTGAGTTTAGATCTGTGTGCCTGAAGTGCAAACTCTTAAGGACCATATTCTCAAGGCCACCCAGCCTCCTTACTGCCAACACCCTACCTACCTGACCCTTCCTTCTGCAAACTCAGAGGAACTGAATTTGCTTAACAAGCACTTAGCATCTGTAACACTCACAACAGTAATCTTGGTTATGTCTGGTTAAAGCACATACCTGAACTTTGAGAAAACACAAAGTTTTTATTACCAGAGAACTCTTCCCTGTGAGGGTGCTGAGGCACTGGCACAAGGTGCTCAGAGAAGCTGTGGCTGTCCCATCCCTGGCAGTGCTCAAGGCTGGCTGGGGCTTGGAGCAACCTGCTCTAGTGGAAGCTGTCCCTGCCCGTGGCAGGTGGCTGGAACTGGGCAAGCTTTTAGGTCCCTTCCAAGCCAAACCAAGCCAGTCTAGTATTCAATGATTCTACGAATATCAAGCACCAAAATGCAAATCCTTATTCTTTGAGAGAAGGCCAGAGGCTTGACAGGGATCTTCTTCCTTTTTCCAAGAAAATACAAAACAGGCAGCAGCACCATAGTGCCGTCACCAATTTTAGAAGCAGCCCAAACATTGTATTTGGAATTACTCCAGTTCCACTAAGTTTGTGAAAGCTAAAAATTCTTGGACAGACCAATTCCTGGGAATGAGACAGGCACCCTCCGAGCAGCCACACTTACTCAAATTGCTGCATGTAAGTATCTTGACTGGGCTGTGGCGTGAGGAAGCAGCAAAGAAAACAACTACGCTGTGGAGAAGAAACCCTTGGCCAGTCTCCTAAGACACAAAGTGACCTGCTGAAAACACCCACTTACATTTCATTTCACCAACGATGCTGTAAACTCAAAGGGAAACTCCCTCCCATAACAAAAGAAGTCAACACCCCCCCCCCAGATGCAACCAATATGTAATAAGGATTTTATTGAATACATTTAGAAAAAAAACTAGAGCATGAAGACATGAAATTAATTTCTGCAGGTAAGTTTTATGAATGTGCAGAATCAAACAACCATGCAAAAAGACATCTCCCCACCTCCTCCAACTGTAATCCAAGACTCTTGTAATGGCAATATTATTACCACCTTAAAACAGTGTTCCAGACACATAATTCATTGCTTTAAAAAGGATTTTGTTCCTGAACGGAAATGAAGAAAAATTTAGTAGCAATTGGGCAAGACCAATGATTAACAGGTACAGTACTTAGCCAATGCTCATGCCATGTGTAAAGAGTGCAAGCAAAAAATGCATCATTATGTAGAATAGGTAATTCTTTTGTTCAAGGCAAAATTCCTAGTAAAACTAATCCCTAAACTACTGAAATGGTGACTTGATAATGTACATGTTCAGGAAGATCATTCCATGGAAGATTTGTTTTGTCAAGTTACATCACTGCCGTGTGAAAGAGTCAGAGTAGCTGGACAGCTAAGTGCTTAATAGTATATTAACATTAAATTCCAGCTCCTCCAAGAAACGTTTCGGGTATCAGATGTAATGCTAGGTAGGAACATGGGCTTATACATGAGGGAAAAGATGAAGATTTCTGTCACAAATTTGCATACTCATGCAATTTTTCATATTAAAAAGGGATTGTGGAGGAAAGGTTTTATCTGCCACCTGAACAGCCAGTGCTGAGACTCACAATACATTGTCTACACGTGTAACATGTAAACCCACACTGAAAAGCACCACAGCCTTTAAAGACTCATTCATTATAAAAGTATACTATACCACATGAAGTTAACCAACTTATTAAATGCAGCACAACTTCCAACAACTTGATTAGAAGGGTACATTTAACAGCAAGTATTCCAGTACATACCTGTCTGCCATTCCATTTCACTATTATTAGACAGGTGAAAGCCTGTACGATCAAAAAATCAGTTCCCAAGCCTTGCTTCTGGGACAGTCCTATGATTATTTTGGTTTAACCTTCTCTCCACATTTACTACTAAAAGCTACAGCCAAAGCAATATTCCATTGAAGTGTCAGCTACCCCTACTCTTGTCGAGGTGCCATTACATGAAATACTGGGATCAAACACTGTATGTTGAAAACTGTTCTGAGCACTGCTCAGAACATTCAACTTGGGTAACTGATGCCGCTTTTGCAGCTTGATGATGAAGACGTAGTTACAAGCTGCTAAGAACGAATGCAGTTAAACAGAAAACTTGTGGCAGTGTACACCATCCAAGAGTTTCTCCTTTTATTTTGGAAAACATCACAGGCCATTGAAAACTAGACTGTTACTTGTAAAACCTGTACCTTCCTGCTCATCAACGCTGGGGATCTTTTGTATGCTTGCTTACTTTTTTTGAACAGGTGAAATTTAAAAGGGGATTTATTGGTACTAATACAAGAAGTCATTACAGAACTCTGGAAGCATCTTTAAGTTTGAGCTGAGAGTATGAACAACAGGAAAAGAGTAGGAGGAATTGAATAAAAAGCAAAAGCGAAGACCATGATTACTACTCTACTTATGGCCAAGCTGACCCAGCTACCAGCAGTTTGAAAGAGCCTATCAAACTGTTAGGGGATCCCAAAGTCTCAGCAGAAGGGGCCATTCATCCACACTGCTCTCTGTTTAGCATTTGGTATACTAAGGGAGAATACAACTTGCTAGAAATACAATTTTTCCCCCAAATCCATTTCCATTGTAGCTCTTTAAAAATATATTTTACATAATGTAAACCTACTGCATGTGTGGATGCAAATAAACTGAAAATATGTTACAAATGTCTAAAACATTTATATAGGGTATTTATATATCCATATGGCTAGACACACATTTGAACTTGCTTGTTAAGCAAGATCTTTATCCTGGCATTTGAACACTGCTCATTTTGCTGTCCAAGTTCAGAGTTCTGCATACAAAACCACAGATGGCATGCTAGTAGCTACAGCTATCTAGAACATTTAACTGAATAGCACTGAAGTGACTATCCTCAATATCACACCCATGTAAGCTCTGCTTGCCAGTTCAGAACACATCAGGGAACAACTGTTCAATTTTTAGAGGACCTTTTGCAGGCATACAGTTTTTTGTGAGCTTGCACTCCATCACTTCACGGCATTGATTAGACATTGACAAATTTATACACGGGGGTGGGGGGGGGGAAGAATCAAAACCAGAAGGCATTATTAGAGGTTAATAGAACCTTTTAAACAGAACTTAGAGCTAAAACTTCTAATAGGGGCCCAAGGAAGTAAGTAACCACAGTCAGTTCAAGACTCTGAGGAAACAGAATCTTGAAGGTAAAGAAGCACCAAGGCAAATTCCATGTACATAGCACTAGCCTTACTTCCTTGGTGCTTGGGGATGGTTTCTTTGGTAATGCATTTCCTACTACTTTAAACATGAAGTAGGACTTCAAGTACTGCTAAAGACAGAGCTCTGAGCTCATGTCAAATACCTGTTGGAGAACAGTTAAGTTTCTTAGAAATCCGTATTTAACTTCAGAACGACTTTACTATGCTCTGTGCCGCTCTCGTAATTATTCCAGGCACACCAAGGTAAGCAGATGAGCATCTGCACATTTCTAAGTCCACAGGACAGCTTGTTTACAAATACAAGTTTTGGCACAATAAACAATGATGTACAAGCTTTCATTTGCATTAACCTGCCCCATTCCTGGAAGTGCTCAAGACCAGCTTTGATGGGGCTTCCAGCAACCTGGTCTAGTGGAAGGTGTCACTGCCTATGGCAGAGGGGTTGACACTGGATGAGCTTTAAGGTCCATTCTAACCTAAACTATTCTATGATGACATGATCCTATGATTTTGCAGGACTTTATATACAAAATGCTGGTTTTTGTTCAGTTGCAACCCAAAATTAAGAAACTATTTGAAGAAAAAGAGAAAGAAAGTTCACTGCATGTGTTGCTGCTTGGATAAAATTCTCATATTTAAAACTATCCTGTTTTCAGCCACAAATTGTTACTGATGCAGAAATCCAAATAAAGATAAGGTCTTAATTTCATACTCCAGTGTTTTGCTTATGCTGCTCATAAGAAATAATATTTTAACATATTTCAATTCAAAGGTGCAATTATGATTTGAGACAGACATTTTAAAGCTTGCGTTTTGTTTCTCCTAAGATTTATCCTGTAGATAAATTTAGTTTTTTAGATTACCATCCTCAGAAACAAGAGCTATGTGTATCTACATAGCAAAAAATTTCCTGGAACACCTACAGCATGTACTGGCTTCTTTTACACATATCCACCTACTTTGAAAAAAAGACTCAAGTATTGCAGAATTGGACAGAATATACCCTGTCAAATATATACAGCACCCTGGTAATTTCACAATAGTGTGCTGTTTGTATAATCTCCACAGATGAGATGCTAAATTACTCAGCCATTACATTGTCCATTTACTTTTAATTTCAATCTGACCTCCTGCTTTTATACATGAAAGACTGCAAGAGTCAGCAAGTACTGAAATCCTTAGCAAAATACTGTTTATTCCATCCCTCCACAGCCAACTGGTATTGAAACAAACCTTAGTTTCAGAAGACAGAAACGTAAGTCTGTGGTTTTTGATATTTATATGCCTTTTTATTCTAGATGTAGAACTGCATGCTAATAATTTCATGAACTCAGATTTTTGCATCTGTATTACTGTATGCTTCATACTGAACAGTACTGAAGCTAACATGTGCCACCCAGCAGATCCAGTCTAAACTGAATACTTGAAAATTCAGCACTCACAGTGGACAGAAATCACATCTATTTGGATAGTCAGTACATGGTAGGCAAGGTTATAAGCAAAGGGCAACAGCTCTTTTTACTCTAGATCTCCATGGAGACACCTCAACTAGCATAAATATACTCATGGGAGCAAGAGCAGAAATAGCTATTACCCTTTAAGCTTACACCCCCATTTACTGTACATCAAATTTCTTTGTATAATGGAACATATGATCAAGTATAAAAAAATGACTCTATATAAAAGTTAAAATATTTGATTACAGTAGCAAGTCACCACTTCATAATGGGAAATAACTTGTCTCTTGGAATCATTATTGATCTGAACTCTCTTTTTGTTGTTGTATGTTGGATACTGGTAATTCAAGACTTGCCCATAATAAGGGCTCTGCTTTCCTCATAGTGAGCTCAATCTTTGTAGCCGTCATGTTCACATAACTTCTCTTTACATCGATTACCTAGAACAGAAAACATATTTCACTCTTCAATTTAAGAAAACAGGCTGCTAGATACACGGGCATTAAGTTCTTGGGAATTTATTGCTAAATTTCAGTTGATGTTTAGGTAGATGGACTTCCCTCTTGTTATCTAGAGAAGTCATAATTCTCCCATTCCCAAGCTATGAACATATATATGCCCATGCATATGAAACATACACATTGGTGTAACACATACATAAGCATATAGCTATATAGTGCCAAGGGTTTTCTGTACTACCACTATAATGGAAGTTGGGATCAGAAAAGACCTCAGGGGGTCACCTTCTTCTCAAAGCAGTGCCAACTATGTTGTCACACCAGATCACCTGGGGCATGAGACTCGGATTTAAATGTAATTAATGAATGCAAGTGACCAAATTTCTTTCAATAAGCAGAGTAATGAGGGAAATCAAACTGTTTTGAAAGAGAGGAAGCTGAGGTTTGTGTTTTGCTGTGTTTTTTTTTTTTAATAGAAAAGTTATCCTTATACTTACTCCCCATAGTTTCACACTGCGATGAAATTCCTTATCTCCTTCAAATACAATATGGATATTTAACTAAACAGGAAAACAAGAGAAAATTTTGTCAGGCTAATAAAACATTTGACACATCAAGTATGTTTCAGCAAAATACATCACATTAGAACAGACCCTACAATAAGCAAAGTGATCAAACTGTCCCTCAGAAGTGAAAATCCATTCTAACAGTTTCTGATACAGTACCGTAGCCAACAGTGCCATACATACATCCTAGAAGCTGTGTCATTTTCTCCAAATGCATGATTAAGAAATCAGTGAAGCATTTTAACAGTTGCTTAATATTAGAAGCTGAGAAGCTGCATACCGTGAAGAACACTATTAAAATGCAGTAAGACAAATACAATTTAATTATGAATCTATAATTATTTACGCATATATTGATGCAAATTTATCACACATGGGTTTTAATTGCAGAAGTCTAATTAAAGAGTTTGGTGTGGTTTTTGTTTTGTTTTGGTTTTTTTTTTTTTTTTACATACTGTATTGCATCTTAAGCAAAAACCATTAAAGCACAGATGCCCAAACAGAAGGGAAAACTCCAAGCTATACATACTTGGAACAAAAACAAATGCCAAGAGAAAGCCGTTACTCAAATAAGATTCTTATGCTCCTTCTGCCTTGTACATAAAGTAGAAGCCAGATTTTCCTAACTTCAAGCTGCTGTAAGAATTAAGAAAGAGATACTTCTTAAGGTAAATGCTCACCATTGTGCTATTTGCTTCTACGTAGCTCAGATCAGGCACAGAGTTTTTAGCATACACAGAAATAGTCACTTCTCCTCCGGTCTGATGCCAGTCATGCCTGCATGGAACTACTTTCTTACCCTACGTAACAGAACAGGTACAGAAAGAAAAAGCTTGTAAAAATACTCCTGAATGCAGTTTCAAGATTAATTCAGGGTAAAAGCCCAGGACTATTTTAATAGTCAATAAGCACAGCTAATAAAGCGCTGTATTTTATGTTCACAGGAGACTGCAAGACTCCACTTACATCTCTTTTCACTAAATATTTTAGCTATTGGCTCCTGACAAACCTTAGAAGTAAGAAAACCAATGCTCATAACAGAGACTACAGTAAGAAACCAGGACATTCTGACAGGGAAACAAAACAAACCCAAACAACAAAACTGTTACTTATTGGATTAACTTCCTTCCCAAGACTACAGCTATCCAGCAGGTTGCAGAAAGGAACTGAACAAAGAAACAAGAAAGCCAGCCATAAATTCAAGAAACTTCCAAATTACTGCAAAAAATTGAGTATTACCTTCTGTTCTCTGATGCAGGAAAAATAAATGGTGACAAAAATGACAAGAAAAAAGTCAAGTACCCCTCCCTCCGTTAGCCAGAAGACCATTATCTCAATATGCACACATTTAATACATAGTTTCTTAAAATCTGGGTAAAATCTTTGCAAGAACACTGTTCTGCTTCAGGCTCACAACTTCAGCTTTGTTCATTATCCCTACTTTCTGTATTAGAAAAATAGTTCTTAACCATAAACACAGAACTTAAAAGGAAGCACCAGTTCTGTGACTTAAAGGAAATAAAGGACTTGTGAAGTAATTGCTGCAGAATGAGGTAACAGAATTGCCACTTTCTATTATACATCTTTATTTTCTTCTGTTAAATCACAGAACCATAGAACGGTAGCAATATCTAACCCATTTTGTCTCAGCAACAGACAATATATTCATATCAAGAATTTTGTGCTCACCTGCATCCAATGTGACCAGTGTTCATTCCATTATTACATTCTATAACATTTTCTGAGAATCTTTTTAAACCTTGAATGGAAATATTTTCACCCTGTTATTCTGCAGTTTGTTCCCAACATTGCATTGAAACACCTAATAACTAAAAAGATGCTCTCTGTATTTGTTAAACTGGTAGCCAAATCAAAATGCTTAACTAGACCAGAAAAAATATTCAGATGTGTAAACAAAATCAAAACTAGACACTAGACAGAAGGAGACCCTTCCAATTCTCTATTGTCATGCTGTGCATATCATCCTCTGTGTTATTTTAGAGGTAGTGATCTGTAACAGCTTAACTACAGTAACTACATGTCAGTATTCATACTTCAGAATGGCCAGCTACAGACAATGCTAACGCTACTCACCTCATCCTTTTTAGTCCATACATGTGTTCCTGTGGTGCAGCCTTCTTGAGCTAAAAATGTATTGAAGTCAGATGTTTTTCTTTTACAGCAGCTCCAATACTTCATCCTAGAAAATGTGCAAAGCAATTAACAAACAATATTTAGGATACTATTTACTGTGAATACTTAGGATCTTTCCTTTATACATTATTACTGGTAATTTAGTATACCTTCTTCAAGCATTGCCACTTTTGACTGAAGAAATACAGAATGAAAACAAGACATCTACAAAAAAGAGACGTACAAAATAAGAGACATTAAAAAAAACTAGAGTTAACTGAATACTAACCCTTCATGGAATATAGGTACACCAGAATGGTATATACATACTTCTTCTGTGCTCTCTGGTCCTTGGTACGTCTAGCAAAACAAAGCATTTGAAGTATATTACTATTACAGGATATGGACCAAAGGCAAAAACAAAACACAACTCACAACAGAAACACTGAACAAAGCACTACAAAGCTTTTGAATAAATAATCTGGACCTAATGGCTTGCCCTATCTTTTCAAAGTAACCATTCAACCTTCATTCACAGAAGGTTCCCTGGCACTCCTAACAAGCTATACTTTGCAGTTCAACGGTGACATGACCTATGCTCCTAAAGGTCACTTTAGATCCTCAGAGATACCCATCTTTAAAAACACTCTGAACATTCAGAGAAAAAAAGTATTTAAATGGAAAACAAATTTATCATTCTTAAAACACATAGAAATTAAACAACTCTGCCACTGAGTATCAGATCAGTTCTGCCTAAAACAAAAAAGGGCTGCTGGGAGTTTTCCTCACACTAGAGTTCCAGTACAAAACCGAAATCTGTCACATACCCAATGAAGTACCTACTTAAATTCTACTGTCCCATTCCGTACAACATAAGGGTGTTAGTGTAAAAAATCCTCACGTTAAATGACTGTTTAATATGAAGACTAGTTTTTGTGTGTGTTAGTGTAAAAAATCCTCACGTTAAATGACTGTTTAATATGAAGACTAGTTTTTGTGTCAAAACATTTTCTTTGTGTATTCTTTTTGATGGAGGCATTAATTAATAAGATCTGCAGATGCTTCTGACAATACAGAGGTCACAGAATCATAGAATAGTTAGGGTAGGAAAGGACCTCAAGATCATCTAGTTCCAACCCCCCTGCCATAGGCAGGGACACCTCACACTAAACCATGTCCCCCAAGGCTCTGTCCAACCTGGCCTTGAACACTGCCAGGGACTGAGCACTCATAAACTCCCTGGGCAACCCATTCCAGTGCCTCACCGCCCTTGAAGTATTTCTTCCTTATATCCAATCTAAACTTCCCCTGTTTAAGTTTTAACCCGTTACCCCTTGTCCTGTCACTACAGTCCCTGATGAAGGGTCCTTCTCCAGCTTCCCTATAGGCCCCCTTCAGATACTGGAAGGCTGCCATGAGGTCTCTTAAGATGCCTAAGCAGTCCATTGCAAGATAACTCTTGCATTGGGTGCTTTGCCTCAAAGGCACTGGGACTACTTTTAGAATCATAGAATAGTTAGGGTTGGAAAGGACCTTAACATCATCTAGTTCCAACCTCCCTGAGGTTGTCACTAGTGTGACACCTCACACTAAACCATGTCACCCAAGGCTATGTCCAGCCTGGCTCCGAACACTGCCAGGGATGGAGCATTCATAACCTCCCTGGGCAACCCATTCCAGTGCCTCACCGCCCTTGAAGTATTTCTTCCTTATATCCAATCTAAACTTCCCCTGTTTAAGTTTTAACCCATTACCCCTTGTCCTTTCACTACAGACCCTGATGAGAGTCCCTCCCTATAGGCCCCCTTCAGATACTGGAAGGCTGCTATTAGGTCCCCACGCAGCCTTCTCTTCTCCAGGCTCAACAGCCCCAACTTCCTCAGCCTGTCTTCATACAGGAGGTGCTCCCGTGCCCTGATCATCCTCGTGGCCCTCCTCTGGACTTGTTCCAACAGTTCCATGTCCTTTATATGTTGAGGACACCAGAACCGCACACAATGCTCCAGGTGAGGTCTCACAAGAGCAGAGTAAAGGGGCAGGATCACCTCCTTCGACCTGCTGGTCACGCTCCTTTTGATGCAGCCCAGGATACGGTTGGCTTTCTGGGCTGCAAGCACACACTGAAGCCAGCTCATGTTCATTTTCTCATCGACCAGCACCCCCAAGTCCTTCTCTGCAGGGCTGCTCTGAATCTCTTCTTTGCCCAATCTGTAGCTGTGACAGGGACTGCTCCCACCCACGTGTAGGACCTTCCACTTGGCACGGTTGAACTTCACGAGGTTGGCATCAGCCCACCTCACACGCGTGTCAAGGTCTCTCTGGATGGCATTCCTTCCCTCCAGCATATCAACTGAACCACACAGCTTGGTGTCATCGGGAAACTTGCTGAGGGCGCACTCAATCCCACTGTCCATGTCACCGACACAGATGTTAAACAAGACTGGTCCCAACACCGATCCCTGAGGGACACCACTCGTTACTGGTCTCCAGCCAGACACTGAGCCATTGACCACAACTCTGCGTGCGGCCATCCAGCCAGTTCTTTATCCACCGAGTGGTCCATCCATCAAATTGATGTCTCTCCAATTTAGAGACAACGATGTTGTGTGGCACAAGTCCAGGTAGATGACATCAACTGCTCTACCCTTGTCCATCAGTTCCGTAGCCCCACAATAGAAGGCCACCAAATTGGTCAGGCAGGATTTCCCCTTAGTGAAGCCATGCTGGCTGTCACCAAGCACCTTGTTGTTTTTCATGTGCCTTAGCATGCTGCCCAGGAGAATGTGCTCCAAGATTTTGCCAGGCACAGAGGTGAGACTGACTGGTCTGTAATTCCCCGGGTCTTCCATTTTCCCCTTCTTGAAAATGGGGGTTATATTTCCCTTTTTCCAGTCGTCGGGAACTTCACCTGACTGCCATGATTTTTCAAATATGATAGCCAGTGGCTTAGCAACTTCATTCGCCAGCTCCTTCAGGACCCGCGGATGGATTTCATCAGGTCCCAGGGACTTGTGCACGTTCAGGTTCTTAAGATAGTCTTGAACCTGATCCTCTCCTACAGTGGGCCTAGGGTCTTCATTCTCACAGTCCCTGCATCTGCCTTCCAAGACTTGAGTGGTGTGGTCAGACCATTTGCAGGGAAAACCAAGGCAAAGAAGTCATTAAGAACCTCAGCCTTCTTCAAATCCAGGGTAGCCAGTTCTCCTGATAGCTTCCAGAGGAAGCCTACACTGTCCCTAGTCTGTCTTTTATTCACTACATACCTATAGAATCCCCATAGAATGCCTACAGAATATCAAGAGCAATTCAAGTGTTATAAGGTATCTCTCATCAATATTAAACATTTAAAGCTGAAAAATGTCAGTATCATGGGAATGGCAAGCTCACTCATTAGACTTTCAGGGAAGGCTTCAGTGTCATTTTAAGTTATCTCCCAGAGCAATTTCAGTACAAAGCAGCTCACATCCGTCCATACTAAAGCATGTTATCAAATGTGCATTTGTTAAGCCTGATGGACTTTGTGCCTCTTCCAAATCAATTTGTAGCACACAGGAAAAAACACACCACAGAAAGAAAACCAAAACTGCATACTCAATAGTTTAGCAGCTGGGTTTAAGAGTGGAACTGGAACACTTACTTTTGAACAGCCTGCATTTTTACATGCCGTCCCAATCTTGATTTCATCACCGTCTTCCTCTGTAAACAGATTCATATTATAGAAAATAGCAACTGAATTGTATAATTTACTAAATATTTTGCACTGTTAAGAATTAAAACCAGGTAAGGAGTAGACTAGAAAAAAAATCCCTTCTTAACCTGCCTATTTTCTGCTTGGCACTGAAGTCTGCCAGAAAGGTACAAACAGAAATTAGACAAGCATTCTAAAACCTGTATTACCTATGCAAAAAGAAACAGGGGAAACAGATGAGGGAGAGCCAACTAGCCGCCACAGGAATTTCACCAATTTATGAAAGACTTTATATGACATTCTGTTTCCAGTAACGTAAGACTAAAGTTCATTTCTTGGGAATGTTTCCAGTCATATATTCAGAAATAGATGTTGCCATCATGTCCATTTAACCCAGAAATCTTCCAAAACAGGCAGTTCAAATAATTTTAATGGCAACATATTGCTCCTAACACTCAAGTCTCCACATTGTTCACGTTTAAACTTTGATTATCACTCCCTGGGCTGGAAGGTATTTCCCAGATTAAGAACATAATTACATAAAATTATCACTTAAGAAACAACAACAAAAAAAATAGTATTTATTGGTGTAACCATCAGCATCACATACCAACTTTACCTCCCTATATCCTTACCTTTTTTCTCTTCATTTTCTGATGACAGCTTCAGTTTATCTAGTGCTTGCTTCAAGGAAGCTGACACTTTCAGCTGTAAATTTGTCATTGGCTCATCTGGGCTAAAAAATGTCCACGTACTCATGTCAGCTTCATGCAAAATCATTTACAAAACACAACAAAGTAGTAAATTTTCATCTTGCTATAAGGCTCTTCCTTTATAACCACAAAGAAACAATCTAGCTTTACAAATGCCAATTCTTACTGCTTATAGAAAAGCACAGTAGAAATTTAGAAGGCAGTCTTGTCATTCAATAGGAAATTCTATATAATCTACAGCAATAAAAACAAATCTGGGAAATTAAGGAATCTAAATACAAGCACCTTGAAGTTATTTTTATGACTATTTTATTTCCTATGAAGCTAAATGCTGAGAGATCCAGTACTACCTTGCCCTAACCTGAACTCTTTTTATTTCATTTTGAAGCTTAAGGCAACATCATCACTGCTACCAAACACAAACTCTCTTTAAGTTAAATTCAGAGGTTTTATACTACATAAAATGTGAGACACTATATGAATAACCAAACGAGCTTTAACTTGGCTAACTGACCACAAATTTGGCAAAACTTAGTTTCATATACTCTACCTTGGCCTTTTAATTGTTTCCAATGGTTTTGGTGCCTGAATTATGTGTTCTTGAAATCTGGGTTTCAGTTCAGCTAGTTCCTTTCGTTCAGAGGTAGTTTTGACTTCTGGTTTAACAGGCTCAGGAGGCTTCTCACTGTTATGAAGACCCTTTGTACAGCCCTATGGAGGAAAGCATATGTTTATATATACGCACAGTGTAGTTTGTGTGCAGAAATAAAAGCTACCAAAAACTGTAGCAGGTTCTCTTATTTTTTCAGCTCCATCGTTAACTCACCATCCTTTAACCTACTTGAAACATCGGCTACAAAAGAAATCCTACAGCTAAAGTGGAAAATATCTTCATTTGGACATGCATTAAAGAAAAATGCATGCTTTCCATAATCAAGCAAAGGAACAAAAAATATTGACCTTCTTTCATTATTAACATGCATCTAAATAGGTTCTAATAGAACTAATTACCACCATTAACGCTTGTAAATGAGACCCAGATTCAACATTATATCAAGAAAAATAGTGCATGCAAGATTTCAGAGTTTTAACAAAATTATGCCATGTCTCATCAGTATTATGTCACTTGACAAGTATAAAAATGGCAAACAATCAGAAGTACATACCACAATGCTTAGGAAGTCAGAAAAGTCTGTTGTTCTTCTCTTGCAACATGACCAACCCTATAAACATTATGGAACGAAAACAAAACAAGCATGACTACCTTACTTGGCAACAGCTTATAAAAAGCAAAAGACTAACTGTATTCCTTTACAAGATGTGGCACATCATGATTAGAGATTTTCTTTTGCCTTTCTTTGGACACTATTATCATCATCTACATCTCTAAAAGCCAGAGAAAAGTGTTACAGCTGCCATTTCTAGTTTTCCTCAGAAAATTTGGTAAATATGAGCCGGTATTTCTGTGACAAGTTTGGTGCCAACTCTGTATGACAGAAAAAGAAATTTTACTTTATCTTATAAAGTAACATAGAAATGAAACAAAGAAACATTACACCCATGACTAGGCTCACCTGTGGCAGAACACAGAGGCCCCCATCCTAAGCTAGATATCTGCATTGCATAGCCAACTACCCAACCACATCAACCAAGAATTTTTTATTATATAAACCAGAAAGCCGGTTTTAGAGAAAATAACCTTGGCACTCCAAATAATGTGCCTTAGAGCTCAAGGAACCTTATTAAAGACAACAGTTTGACTAATAAATGCACCACTGCTTGGAGAGCTTAACGGACACAATGGGGTTTGGTAGGTGGTTCTACAACATCTTCAAAATATATCAACCACTTCCACAAGTGAGGAGACAAAAGGTTAACCCTGCCTTTTTAGACTGTGTACAATTTATAGCAGAAGAAAAGCATTCAAAATATGATAATTTTATGATCGGGCCAAGACACAGGATAAAGAGAGGGCTAAAAGTAGTATTTGTTTTTAAAACGGGGTGTGTAAGTGGGAGTAAAGATGAGCTCTTGAAGCAACTGTGTAATTTCTGTCATTATAATTAGGTAGAAGTTTTATGTACTGTTTTATGAGTACAACTATAATTTTGTCCAGAACAAAACTCCATAGTCTACGTAACTGCATCATATTTGATCTAACAGCATCCTTTCCAATTTGCCAGTGGCACATAACCTGTTGTTCCAGAGTTACGTACTGCAGAAAGAGCAGAGCTTATAGGAAACAAGCTTCCTAGCACAGATACACAAGCTTCCATGAGCCCCAAAGACATCACATTATAAGAAAGAGAAGAGCTGCACTGCCAGTAGAAGCAGTTCCTAAGTACCAAGAAAAAATGCTGGCCCCACAGCTCACATTAACAGCAGCTTGGTTTCCTAAAATAGGATGGTTAGGCTGCAGCTGTATTAATACAGTAAACAGCGCCAGGCTCCATTTCTGGGCACCAGATTTTTGACCATACACAACTGAAGTGTTAGAATGATTTCCAGTACTGTTTTGGCAGTTGTGTCTAAATAATTCCATGCAGGCACCTGGGATGCATTCAGTAGATCTTGCTGGAGGAAAGCTTTTTAATGTAATGAACATAGGCTCTGCAGTTGGCCTAAGCACTAGAGACCAGTCACAGGTACGTTTAATTCACTACTGAAGATGTAGGCCAAGAATCCTGGACAGCTGCATCAGAGCCATGGGCAATCAGTCCCAACTTAACATTCTTACTTGACTGATTAAGAGAACACAATTGTTTTCTACAGTAGGCAAATGTCACACACACCTTAACTGAAAAAGGGTAGATTTAGTTTAGATACAAGTAAGAAGATCTTTACTGTGAGGATGGTGAGACATTGCTACAGGTTGCCCAGAGTCTCTGTAGATGCCACATCCCTGGCAGTGTTCAAGGCTAGGTTGGACTGGGCTTGGAGCAACCTGGTCTAGTGGAAAGTGTCCCTGCCCATGGCAGGAGGTTGGAACTGGATGAGCTTTAAGGTCCCTTCCAAGACGAACTATTTTGTGATTCTATGCTTAGTGCTCCAGCCACATAAGACCACAAGCAGCTGGTCTGAACTCCAAGCAGGCTAATTAACTGAAAGAGTATGACACCTCTCAATGCCTCCAAAGACCTGTTCGGAGGATCTAAACTATTGAGACACCTGATGTTAATCAACAGGAAACATGTCATACAGACCTGCATGGCATTTGGATCATGAGTGTAGCTTTTAATGTCTTCTTCAGGCTGCACAACTGTGCATTTCTAATTTCATGGGGTTGCTCAAACATGACAGGATGAACATCAGTTCATGTTCATCAAACAGGAACATCAGTTTCTAAAACACTGGAACACTTGGAATTAAAAAGGAAACAAGCATACTGGTTTACACATAGACAAATAGCTACATACTTACTTTGAGAGCATCATGAAAGACTGGCACACCTGGATGGTATGTGCATGATCCTAGAAGGAAACGGCTATTATTAACATTCAGGCACACCAAGAATCTTTATTCATCCCATCACAAACCCAGCAAAAATTTCACACTGCAATTCCCATATGCCATGAGCTGTCCCACTTCTCCAAGTGCACATAATTATTAAAGGACAGGCTCCACAAAACATGCTCTGTGAGTGCATTAAACCTAAATAATCAAGATTTTTTTCTTCTGCATTATACAACACAAAACAGAAAGCAAGCACCCAAGATAAACTTCTATTTCCACATGGAGCAAATAAACTTTCTGTGGATCATCCCTTGCCTCCATCAACAATCAGTCCTTACTGGCAGTTCAGAGGAAGTAAAAAGGTGGCCTGTGGCCACCCAACAAACAAAAAATACTGGTTTACACACCAAATACATTTACATCTGAGCAAGGGTTTCTATCCAGGAGCACTGTTAAAAACATCTCTCAACACAAATCCATCATTTTATCCACGATAATGAGCTTGTTCTTTTTTCAGTGTCCGTAGTATCCTAGGTCACTTCAGGACATGAAGCCAAACGCTAATCTTCCACATACACAATTTAGACATGTCAATACTAATAATTAATAGGTTCTGCAGAAAAACCACACTGAAGCATAACTTCCATTAATGGAACTGCTATGTTCATAGATGTTTAACATTACAGCTTTTTATGTTGCAACTCTTCTTTTTTTACTTAAGGTATGCATTTTTCCAAAGGCAATATAATTGCTCTGAATTCTCTAACATACGCTGCACGGATAGTATTTTAATGACCTGACTCTAAAAGTGATGGGAAATACTTGTTGACTTTTAGCCAGTAAAGCATAATTTTTTTGTTAGAAACAGCTGAAAGCAACATAAATAGTAACAATTTTTATAATAAGCCTCCATAAACTGGAAGAGTGAAAAATACTGCAATGCACATAATAGGAAGCAAAAGATAAAAAGTGTTAAGCAACTTTAGTAGTAATCTCCCTACAGATATTAAATAGGAAAGAAAAAACAACCAAGCTTTGTAGTTTTCTTTTCATAAATGTGTACACTTTAAGAAATATAGCTTAGTATAATTTTCTTTGATTTTATATTCACTGCTTAAGCCTAAGGTACTACCATATCTCAGAGGCATCAGTTCCCATCTAAACTCAAAAGATGGGTATTTTGGGACATCTATGAACTTCTACCAATTCCTTCAGCTTCAGAATACAAAGCTAATGTTGGTAAACCTCACAGTAATATAAAAGCAGATGTGGCTATTTTGTAGAAAGAGCCAACAACTTCACTTCTAAACCAAATAAAACCAGAGGTTATTCTGCAAAATATAAAACCATGTCATCACAAGCATCATGGTAGTAAAACATCCCACTGACCCTGAAGTTTAGGGATACTGAAAGTTATAATTACTCTACTTCCGTAGGAAATTAAAACTTGGTTCTCGGAAGTGGTCTGTGAATAACTACATTTACCTTTAGAACCGGTTAGACTAGGAAACAGTAATTCCAGTAAGTGTCCAGTTACTAAAATAAACTTCTCAAGAAGCTACTTCTCGCAAGCCAAGCAACACAGTTAGCACAGGGCCAGACCAACCACATCAGCCTACTACAACTTGGTCACAAACATAAGAACACAGGATAAAGAACTGTTGTTTTAATAACAACACAGGTCATAAAGCCCCAGTGAGAATTTTTAGTACAAAACCATCTATCTGCTTTGTCTTTTGGAGCAAAGGGATGCAGGTGATGGCCACAGAAGCGATGACTAAATGGAATCACTCCACAATTGTGATTTTCAAATGCCTGCTTTTCAAGTTACTAACATTAGTGAGACCTGCTCAAACTGATAACCCTCTCTTTGGCAATACTTAGCTCAGAAAAAGAAATACACTTTATGCCATGTTTCTTAATCACAGAACTCACACACATGCTAGACATGTTAGCCTACTTCTAATCTTGTGGGTCTCTATACATAAGGCTAATGCAAAGAGGAGATTCTAGCAATTCAGCCAAAAGAGTTGCTTTACTTGAGGGCAAGCCTACTGAAAACTCAGATCACCCCTTCTGCAGCCTCTGGGGAATTATGAAAACTAAAATGTCAGCACTGTGAAAACTCTCCATAAGCTTTTGGGAGACAGGCTTATAATGGTGTGTCTGCATTAAGATCACTGCATGCAAATGGGAAGAACAAATAAAGAGGAGAAAAAAAAATTGTTTGACCTTTTTTTTTGCCTCCCTTCCCCCCACCCCCTTATAAAATATAAGGACTAAGTTCTTCCCTGTAAGCGTGCTGAGGCGCTGGCACAGGTTGCCCAGAGAAGCTGTGGCTGCCCCATCCCTGGCAGTGTTTAAGGCCAAGCCGGACAGGGCTTGGAGCAACCCGGTCTAGCGGAAGGTGTCCCTGCCGGTGGCAGGGGGGTGGAACCGGATGAGCTTTAAGGACCATTCCAACCCAAACCAGTCTATACTTCGCCAGGTGCTGGATTCACAGTATACATAGGGGAAGCACCGCAAGAGCTCACAGCACTTAGCAAAGCAGACATACATATACTGTAAGACACATTTAATTACCAGCTCCTAGCCCACATGCTACAATTAAAACAGGCCCTGATAACTGCTATGTATACAACACCCACAGACCCTCAGAAGAAACACGTCTGTTCCTCAAGGCACCCAGTTTCTGCCTTTAAAAGGGGTGACAGTAACGTACAGAGCAGGTCCTTATTACCTCTTTCCCCTCATTCTGCTGTTAAGAGTTCTGTTATTACACAAGAACCCCGCAGTCAGGCCCACCGCCAGCTCCGCGTTTCCGCACCGACGGGACACCTTCGTGCCCGGCCAGGCTCCGCTGTGCAGGGGCTCTGGAGCCTGTAACGGAGCAGCCAGCAGCATCGCTTCACCGCGCCGGACCGCCCCTCCACCCCTGAAGACACCGAGACCATCACACAAAAACACGAGCTCCTCTGGGAGAAGTGAGCCGGGGCCAGACCGGTGCAGCGATAGACGGGGATGGCGGGAGGGACACGGACACACCACACAGCCCGCAAGCCAGGGCTGTCCCTGCCCCTTAGTGCTGCCGTCCGTTCCTCAGAGGCCTCAATGACAGCTCCCAGCGCTGCACCGCGACGTGGCTCCACCGGCCGGGGAGGACACCGGGCACGGGTGCCTCAGCTCACCCCTCATACGTTTCTTGCAGAGCCCTCGTAACCCCTCTGAGAGGCCACCCCTCACACCCCCAGGCCGAAAGCTGTCTGTGGAGCACTTAAGGATGCACCCCGCGCTCCCCCTTCCCCTCCGCGCTCACCCTCCGTGTTGGTTTCGGGGTCGAAGCGCTGACCGCAGCCCCGGTTATAGCACAGCAACGACATGGCGGCGGAGCAGCCGGCGAGCCGCCCGTGACAACGGAGACCAGCGAGGCTGCAGGAGAGCAGCGTCGGGGGGCGGCGCGGCCCTTTAACGGAAAGAGGCGGCCGGAGGCTTCCGGAAGCTTCACGAAGCTTCGGGGGAAGGGGAAAGCGGGCGGCCGCGGCTGCGCGGGCGGCTGGGGCGAGCGGAGGAGGAGGGGGATGAGCGAGCCGCGGTACGGAGCGCATGCGCGGGGGGAAGGGAGTGGGGCGCATGCGCGGTGGGTTGGGAGTATGTGGGGCGGAGGGGTAGGGATGGCGCTGGAAGGGGTGTTTTTTTTGGGTTAGGTCGATTGTGTGGTCCCGGTGCCCACGGCAAGACAGGCTCCGGGCTCAGAGGAGCTCTCCGGGGAGCCATTGAGCTGCAGCAGAAGGGGTCTGACTGCCTCCGGCACTAGCGGTGATCCCCGGTCACAGGGGCCTGTAGGGTCGGGCCGGGCTCCTCAGGGTCTCATCCGGCGTCTGGGCCAGGGAGGAGCAGAGGGAGGCTGGACCCTGCTGGCCGCAGCTTGCTTGGCTGTGGAAGTGCGGTGCTCTTCGGTCTGGGGTCATCAGGAGCCGGTGAGCACCCCCGCCTGTGGCTGGTGCTAGGCTGGTGCGGGGATGCTTAGCTTTTGGCCGGTTTCTAACTTTCTGTGGGGAATGTAGGTTGTCTAAATCAGTTAAAGAAATACTTGGCTGTAAAAAAACTGTAATCAGGAAACTCGATGCTTACATTCTGAATATCAATGGTACATGTGAGCTTAATTTAAAAACCCGTTTTGTATTCTGTATTAAAGAGTTGTCTCGTTTTCACAGAAGCAAAGTTACTAATGTCACGCATGACTCTGAAAAAGATCATGTTTTAATGTTCACACAGTTCCCTTGAGGTTGCCCTGGGTGTTCCTGTCAGCTGACCAGCTTACGTGTCCTCTATAGTGTGCCAGCTTCTTTGATGTCTCATAATAGGTTGCACGTAATAATTACAGTGATCTGTGTTTCTGCAGGCAAATACAAATTGATTTCAGCTAATTGTCTACCGCACAGTTTTTAAACTAGGAGTGCTGAAGTGTTCATATGACATATGACAAATCTTGAAGCACTTGTGCATAGAATGAGAAGGTTAACTGATCTCTACAAGTGCTTCTTTAAAGGAAATTTAAGGATGCAAAAAGGGTAATTGCAGACTCTTTCCAACAGTCTTCTGCGGACTTACAAGTTTATGTGAGATATACTCCACTTGCTTCATTATCTGTATAGCTTACATAAAGACACAGGTTTATTTGAGCTATCAAATACTAAGTTCTTGCTTCTGATCTGACGCTCCCTCTGGGGCCTGTGGTAAGACTGGGAGAATAAGGTGCTCAGTTTCAAGTAGAAAAAACAACACTGTTTTGCTGCTTGCCAGGAGTGGTTTAATGTATAAATGCATGTTGTGATAACAGGAAAGGAAGGAAAGAAGTAAGAGTATAAATAAATTTTGTCCTTTTTATTTAGAAAACATTTATTTCTGCTTGTGGATGCCTTATGAAGCAAGAAGATTAATGGAAATATTGCGTAATTAAAAGTAGGTGTATTCACATTGTTACCATAGTGTGAAGACTTGTTCCTAAAACAAGAAATTCGCTTATTTGCTGTCAAGCGAAAATGACAGATAAGAATAAAAGTCTTGCTTTATAGCTATAAAATAAGTTTTGTGCTATTCCTGGGACTGTGGTTTCATTTCATCTGTAGCGAGCAAGCATACTTCCATTTTAGAAGGATCCAGCAATTTTTGGCTTTGTGGAATGCAAACAAGTTGCACTTCTGCAGAAGCAGCATCAATTTCTGTTTTGATACTATTGTATATAAAATTAAAACCTCTTCTTTTACCAGCATGAGACTTAATGGACTTCAAAAGTAGCATTCCTATGACCTTAGTGATGGACATTTGTTCAAACACAGGGAAAACTTTTGGGGAGAAAATGTTCAAATCCATATAGTTCCCCAAAAATACCACGTCGTGCTGTTCCATACCTAGTTGCTATCTCACTGATACAGAGACATGCCTTTAGATCTTCCAGAAACCAATCCATCATGCAGGTATTTGTTTCATAGTTCAAAATTATGTAGTTTATCACATTAAAGAAAACCTGCAAACTCAATTTGTTTTTAACATACCCACAGTCAGTTCTTGGAAGGTTACCAAGCTGTATCTGTCATCTTTGTATGTGATAAGTGGAACGAGGGTTTTGTTTTGCAGAACAGTGTACAAGCAAATAGTTTGTAATTGAGGCTTTTGAAATCACATCTATTCTGCATGCACAAAGCACTACAGTGCACAAGAGTCATCTCACAGCAGTCTGCAGAGCTTCAAAAGAGCACAGTTCCTGTGCTTGATAGGAAGGTGTAAGAGATTTCCAACTGAGTTTTGAAAATGTGGGAGTGCCTTGTTCAAATAAGAGTTAGGTAATCAGTTTCTTGTGTGCATAATAGATATTTAAGCCTCATATTCCTGTATGTTTTGTGTAGAGACCTTTCTTTTTAATGGGGATTCACATTCACTATCAAACGGTTGATCACTGGATGTTGGGTTCCAGGAACCTGTAGTGAAAACTATTTACTTAATTTTATATGAATTTTGTTGTTCATTTTCAATTTTGAAGTCTTACAGAATGTTAGACAAACTTTTACGATGTCTTTAAGAACTTGATCTTGTATTTGGTGTTCTGAGATAATCTTATCTGAGAAATAATAAAAGATTTTTTGTGTAACTTTTTTATTATTATTTTTATGGAAGCGTAAAATGGTTTGGGTTGGAAGGGACTTTAAGATCATCCAGTTCCAACCCCCTGCCACGGGCAGGGACACTTTCTGCTAGAGCAGTTTCTTCCAAGCCCCATCCAACCTGGCCTTGAGCACTGCCAGGGATGGGGCAGCCACAGCTTCTCTGGGCAACTGTGCCAGTGCCTCAGCACCTTCATAATAAATAATTTTATTTACACATGTTCTGTTTTTCTCACATTAGAAATTCTGCACTTAAAAAAGGAATGGAAGCAGTGTTCGATGACAGACAGACATAAGCAGGAGAATGTACTGCTGCTCTAGACATGTATGTCTGCTTTTGGATAGACTGAAAGAGTTAGTGGGAAATAATCTGGCAGTGCCAGTCATACTGATGGTAAGAACATGGGTTTTTTTGCTGATCATAGGTGATTACAAAATGTCAGAAATGTTCTCATCAAGGGAATTTTGAAGTAATTCTAGAGAAGGTTAAGCCTTGATCATGGTTTGTATAATTCCATGGGAAACTGCTATTTTTAATACAAGGTCACTGAGCCTAGCAGAAATGCATAGGGGAAATCAGTGGCTGGAAAGGGAAGCTGCACATCTGCAATCCAGAAATTGAAGAATCATAGAATAGTTAGGGTAGGAAAGGACCTTAAGATCATCTAATTCCACCCACTCTGCCGTGGGCAGGGACACCTCACACTAAACCATCTCACCCAAGGCTCTGTCCAGCCTGGCCTTGAGCACTGCCAGGGATGGAGCGTTCACAACCTCCCTGGGCAACCCATTCCAGTGACTCACCACCCTTACAGTAAAGAACTTCTTCCTTATATCCAATCTAAACTTCCCCTGTTTAAGTTTGAACCCGTTACCCCTTGTCCTATCACTACAGTGCCTAAGGAAGAGTCCCTCCCCAGCATTCCTATAGCCCCCCTTCAGATACTGGAAGGCTGCTATGAGGTCTCCATGCAGCCTTCTCTTCTTCACACTGAGCAGCCCCAACTTTCTCAGCCTGTCTTCATACAGGAGTTGCTTCAGTCCCCTGATCATCCTTGTGGCCTTCTCTCGACTTGTTCGAACAGTTCTATGTCCTTTTTATGTTGAGGACACTAGAACTGCACACAATACTCCAAGTGATGTCAGATCTACTTTCTTAGTACAGAATATTTAGGGTTGGAAAGGACCTTAAGATCACCTAGTTCCAACCCTCCTGCCATGGGCAGGGACACCTCACACTAAACCATGCCACCCAAGGCTCTGTCCAACCTGGCCTTGAACACTGCCAGGGATGGAGCATTCACAGCTTCCCTGGGCAGGCAATTCCAGTGCCTCACCCCCCCTCACAGTAAAGAATTTCCTCCTTGTGTCCAATCTAAACTTCCCCTGTTTTAAGTTCTAACCTATTACCCCTTGTCCTATCACTACAGTCCCTAATGAAGAATCCATCCCCAGCATCCTTATAGGCCCCCTTCAGATACTGGAAGGCTGCTATGAGGTCTCTACACAGCCTTCTCCAGGCTGAACAGCTCCAACTTTCTCAGCCTATCTTCATACAGGAGGTGCTCCAGTCCCCTGATCATCCTCGTGGCCCTCCTCTGGACTTGTTCCAGCAGTTCCATGTCCTTTATATGTTGAGGACACCAGAACTGCAAGCAGTACTCCAAGTGAGGTCAGATCTACTTATTTAATGGTAGTGATGATTTATGGGATTATTATTATTCCATCGCTGTAAGCTTTAAAAAGATAATTGGTTTTGTATGGTATCTGTCGGTCTTACATGTTCATTTGTGTATACGTGTATACATATGTGGATATATATAGACATAAGTATATATAAAACGTTGTCTTTCAAGCACAGACAATATATCTGAAGCAGGAATCGCACCAGGAAATTCCTGTGTCTTGTTATTGAGGGGGTCAGATTCGATGATCCGGCAGTGAAAATGAGTTTCTCTTGTGGTGACGGAGTTCAGTTTCTTTTCTCAAGGAAAATCCTTTTAAATTTGAGATTTGTTACCCGCAATCTGGACCAGAAGATTGAAGTCTCACAGCAACACATTCACTGTGACAGTATTTTTGCTCTCTTTCTAGATCCTCTCTGCTTTCCCCATAGTGCTAGTTGGACAGATTGGGCTAGTACAGCCAGGAATGCGTGTTACCTTCTAATGCGCAGAGCTACTGCCCATCCTGTGGTCTTGAGAACCCATGGAAAATGTTTGCTTATTACGCCTGGAGATGATCACTATCATGTGAAGCTGTCTCATCCTCTACAGCTGCATGCCATGAAATGTTATGCATTGTATTATCATTAACATTTATGTACCTAAAAACAATAGATCAATACTTCAAAGACTTGTTATGGAGGTTTTCAGTTCAAGTCACTCTGTACTATGTAGGAAGCCTTTGGCCAGAACTGTATTTGCTGCTTTGGACCAAAATGGGTAGGTGAAATAAGCAGATTGTGATGTTGAAGTGTGACGAAGGATAGGTTGCATGGAAATTCTTTGTCAGAAACAGCTTTAGGCAGGCAGAAGCAATGTCTTTTTTGTGTTTTAAGCTTAAAATATATTATCAGACTTGGAACGTCTTAAGTAATGTTATTTTCTATTGGCTCTCACAGCTGAGTAGCATGTCAATGCACCCTTCAGTGCTTTCTGTGTGAGCCATCCTAGATTCCTACCAGTGAAAAGTCATCCCATCTTGTGCATGGTTCATGGAACTTAGACATGAGATAGTCACTTAATTTCTGAGCATTTGAAACAGTAAGGTTTCATTGTAAAACCGGAATCTGTAAAGAACATGTTTCAGTTCACTTCTCAAACTGCAGGATCTGCTGGTTTGCTTAGCAGTTTGTTTGGTGAGGAGCCTTTCATCTCCGTGCCTGCAAACCAGGACATTGTTCATGCAGAACTGCTAGTCCTGGGATTGCAAGAAGATCCCCAAACTAAACCAGTTTTGAATCAAATTGTCAGAGGGTGGAGAGAAGTCAAGACTGTAGCTCCAGACTAGGGATGTGATGCCTGTTGCACTGGAATGTGATGGCTTCTCATCAGCAGCAAAGGAGATTCTGGGCTCCCTCAACTTGCTTGAAACAGGCAGGCAGTCTTGAAATGTAAAGGAATTCTGGAAACTCATTGACAGTCAGGGCAGGTGGCTCTGTTTCAGATGTGAAAATATCTTAATGTGAATTAAACAAATCCTTCCTTTAGGAAGCTTAGCGGAGGTTTAAAATACAAATGTAAATCTCTGTAAACCTAAGACAGCAGAAAGCCTGCAGAATTCACAAGAACCTTTGCAGTTCAATGGAATATGCCCAGATTTGATGGGCAGAACATCTTAAACCTTCACATCTCATGGTGAAGCAGAAAACCTGGCTTTTTAGGAGAGAATTTTCTCTCCCCCTCTTGCAATTGCTGTTCCTAACATTTTTCAAATGCCACTTTTTCCCAGGAGGTAAGAGATTAAACAGCACCCGCTTCTGATAATCCACCTGAGTGCTTGCTGCTAAAACATGGCCTGAATTTGAATAGATGCTTCATTAGGGCTTGCCACCTGCCTTTGATGTCTGGCTTGCTGTGTAATGGTAAGAATTCATTTAAAGCAGAATTTCCAAAGGTGTCATCTAAGTAACCTCAGTGCCTGCATTTCATTTTGAGAGAGGCTTAGTCGCTTATGGCTGGATTCTCAAGGGGCCTTTGAAACCTAGAAAACATTATAAGTTTTTAAGCAGTCTCCACAAGTCTGCTTTCAGGTCCTGCTTAAGGAGACTGGAAATGTCGTTACTGAGTTCAATAGGATATGGGTTAAATCCAAATAATACGCTGATGCCTCCTCATTTAACTTTTTCTATTCCTTTGACCTAGCTGCTGAGAGTAAAACCTCTTTGATGCAATCTGTACAGCCATTCTGCTGTGGTGTTTTGTAATAACTTGCAGTGATGCGTGTATTATAATGATCTTTTTCATCCTTCCTGCAGCTCCACAGAATCTTGTGAATAACTAAATAAATAATACATAAAACTGAATAAATAATAAATGCTATGATGAAGTTTAAAAAAATTCAGCTCCTTAGATGAGAGAAAATAGTCAGATAATTCATGTAGATACATAGAGTGCACTAATTCTGTGACCCAAAGCAATTTGAAAATAAATTTGGTGGATTGCATGAATACTAGTGGGAGCAGAAGAAACACGGGGTATAGGTTGGGTACTTGAATGTTACATGTAGTAACACGTTCACTTTAATTTGGTTGGTATTTCATGGAGTGTTTGAGCTTCCATTTGCCCCATCTTCAGCTTTTTGCTCTTTTTGTTTTATCCTGGAGGGGATTGACACAACAAAATCTGGTTTTGTGCATGGTGAGGGGGAGTTCTCACCACCTGTTTCAGCGGCAGAAGGAACTTGTATTAGAAGAAATGACCTGATCTGAGTTATGGAAAATAACGATGACCTTTATTTTACTCCTGTTTGCTCATGTGATTACTCCCACTTGCTCCATATCACCAAAATCATTCAAGGTGCTCTTCTGGACAATTCCCCACATCAGACCTTGTGTTAAAAATAAGGATATTTAAAATGTTTAAATACAAAGTTCTTTGTGTTTATCATGTTTCTGAACCTTTAATCCTACAGCTTCAGGCTTTTCTTGAGCTGAAGTTACTTAAGTTACTTAAGCATGAGCTGAAGTTACTTAAGAGATAGAGAAAGAAATGCTGATTTTGTAATGTAACTCCAGAAGTTTTAAGAATTATTTATGGCAACAGAAGAAAGAAGGCAAACCAGAGCTAACAAGGCTGTGATCTGGTTATGCTCTTTTTTCAGTCAATTTACTGCAAGCAATTATATTGAAGTAAAAGCATCAATTTAGCGTGCAGATTGTCTTTGCTTCTGGCACTGTGAAGTTAGTGGGACTAAATCACACATGCAGTGAGAGAAGCGTGCAAAAGACTTTACAAGGCTGCACCTTTTGTGAGTTATGGTGGTGTAAACAATGGATTTCTCTGTTCATTGATAACTAAATGAAATAAGTTGGATTGAACCATGACACTTTTATTTGAGGCAGATGGCTAAGAATTGGAAAAATAAAACTTAGTTTTATGTCAAGAAGCTTAATTTTGATTATGATAAATTTAAATCTTCTTAATTACAAAAGAATGATTTTCAAATCCTTAAAGAACAAAAATCAGATATTTAGGTTTGAAGTTTCTTTATTTTTATGAGAAAGATTTTGTTATTTCTGCATTAAAGAAAATGGGGCAGCATCTTGTGAAGAGTGCAGACTGAAAGAGCAGCAAACACATTACAAAATCAGTGTACACTGGTGAAGTAAGTGCTGTGTATTTCTGTCAGCCAGAAGGTGGTAGCAGAATTCTCCTGTAACAGCTCTGAACTGTGTTCCAGCAGACATTCTCAATACAAAGTGATACTGAAATGCAGTTCAGAAAACATATTTTTTTGAGTAGCAAGAACAAATAGCATTGACATTTCTTTTGATTTGGCAGCATCTTTGAGTAGAAAAGTGTCTGCACTTATGCCTGAGATGTCATGCATTGGGAATGTGTGTGGGATCTGTTACTTGGGTTTTGTCTCTGGTTTTTTGCAATTGTAATTATGGTTTTTACAGACTTTTTAATGCCAAAGGGAGCCATTTATGGGCTGAAATGACAAGAGATTTGTTTTTCTCATAGCATCGCAAGACTGGAAGATGTCAGTACCATGAGAAGACCAGATAACACATTATTTCCATCCAGAGGAATTCTGTCATTTTTCACAGATATGAACACAAATGCAGAAAACATTACCCTTCGTCTGGGTCTGGTGCAGCACCCCAGTTGTACTCTTAACTTGAAGATGCGAGGGGATAAGGTTTATTACTCTGTTTTATTGTTTTGTGATGGACTTGTGATACTCATGTGACCCACTGATAAGTCAGTTCACTCTGCAAATAGCTATTTCTGTTTCAGCAGAGTCACTCTTCATTGCTGCAAGAAATGTGTGATAAACTCAGGCTCTGGAGCACAGCCCATCTCTCATTTTCTGTGAACCATTGTATCACAGCTCTGATGGTACTAGGTACTCTTCTGCAGACTTGTTTAAGAAATTGTTCTGCATCTTAGAGTTAGTTTCTATGGTAACTATGATTGTGTGTGTGGTTTTTTAAACTTTGTGAATAGTTTGGAAATAAAGGGAGAAGAGTTTTAATGTGACTTTAGAAAGAGTCACCATAACAAAATAAGCTAGAAAAATAAAGCATTCTGTGCTTGATCTATTTACCAGTAAACTGAAACAGCAGTTCAAGAGAGCATCAGTCTCACTGCCTGGCTTATAAGGTGAACAGGCTGGAGCTGCTGGAAGTACACTGGAAAGCAATAATAAAAAAAGGAAGAGCCACATCACAGCAAAAGATAGTAGGAAATATAAATAATGGGTTGATATAGATACCAGTACAAATATAGAATATAGGTGCTAGAATACAGATATCGAAAGCGTGGTTAAGACCCATTATGTATGTACTATGTGGAAAACATGCCAAGATATTGAGATAAACACAAGTTCAGATATGGAGACGATTCAGGCTGGAGAGGGTTCAATGAAGAGCCACAAAGATGATCCAAGGACTGGAAAGCCATGTGAGGAAGGGCTGAGAGAGCTGGGTTTGTTCAGCCTAGAGAAAAGAAGGATCAGGGGGGACCTTATGACCATGTTACAGTATTTAAAGGGTAGCTACAAAGAAGATGAAGACTCTCTTTTTGAAAGAGTCACATGGAAAAGATGAGGGGTGATGGACACAAGTTACTCCTGGAGATTCTGACTGGACACAAGAGAAAAAAAAATCCAAATGAGAATAATCAGCCGTTGGAATAATCTCCCCAGGGAAGTGGTGGATTCCCCAAAATTGGACACTGTTAAGATACAGCTGGACAGGATTCTGGGACATCCAGTCTAGGTCATGCTTTGCCTAGAAAGGATGGACCAGATGATCCTTGAGGTCCCTTCCAACCTGATACTCTGTTTTGCACATATGCAGGGAAATCATATTCACGGTTAGTGTGTCTTTTAGGCATAAGTATAGGTGTTGCAAAGATGCCAGAGGTAAAATTGATAATGGATTACATTGTAAAACCTGGGCATTTCAAAAGCCCCAGAGTAGCTTTGCCAACAGCCCTGTTTTCTGTTGAGGCAGAAGCTAGGAGACAGTTAACCAAAAATGAACTCAGTTAACGAAGATACAAATGTTTATACAATAAGTGACTGTATTTAGGGGTAAAAATGCTTACCAGTTCTCTGTTTTTAACTGCTTCATCTCAAAAGAAGCAGTCAAAATGTTTATTTTGGGAAACCAAAACAAAGATATGAAATCAAAGAGAGCTGATGAAGTAAAAGTTAGTGGAGTGCTCTGGTATTTTGTCAGTACTGTTACAAAAAATACGTTAACCTTCTGTTTCGTTGCAGTATAGGGGGGAAGAAGACCTCGTTAAAAAATGCTCTGTAAATATGGAGTTCATTTCAGCATAGTAGTGAAGTGCAGTGACTACACTTTCAAATGCACAGGGTACAAAAGAATAATTTGTAGATAAGCACAAGTGAATATTTAGAAATAATATCTAATAATATTCTAATTCTCCAAGTCTATGAGAAGATGTAATGAAATACAGAGATGTTCCCATCTGCTTTAAATTGATACTGGCATCTCCTTTGAGATTACTGAATGTTATTTTATCTTCATGTAACAATGAATTACCATTTGCTGAAAAGTTGAGGTTCTTTTAAAATGCCTTATGCTGGGCACCAAATTAATTGGGGTATCTGAACTCTATTAGTCATTTGAAACAACTCCGTCTCTATTTCCTGCTCCTACTGACTTATTAGTGTGGTTGTGGCGGGATAGTAAGAGGGCAGAGAAGAAAATGTCAGTATAGTTATTTGTGGGTAACGCTTCCATTTGGAGAGAAATGAGCACCACTGTCTTTGTGAAGAGGCTGGAGCATGCAAGCCTTCTGAAGAGCCGCTTTACTAGAATTGAAGAGAAAACCCTGTTGCAGTAACGAGCATTCTGGAGAGTGTCCTGTGCTGACCTCTTTGAAATTTTCCATTGCTGGCAGTGAGAGGCCAAGTAAGGAATGAGGAGGCCTAACTGCTGCTTATCCTCCACGCTGCTGTTAGTCCCCTTTATCCTGTTGCGCTGGTGGAAGTGAAATCTCTAGCCTGTGCCTGTTTAACTGTAAATAAATGGATGTGTCAGTCAGTGAGAAGCTTTAAAAAGGAGGAAAGCTGGGCAATTGATCATATGTAACCAGTGTGAGAAACTGAGCACTGAAACGGCTGACACTGATCTTCTTGTCAGGCATGAGTAATTAGAAGTAGGACCAGCAAAACCAGGGCACTTGTAATTTTAGCTGCCTGCCTGGACTCAGAATTCTCCAAAGCAGGATATAAACAGACCTGTGACCAGATGTTTAAGCCTAAAGCCATAATAAAAACAGTGAGTTATTGCATAAAGTATAGGAGCAGGCAATCAGTTATTAGAGGTCTAAACCCAAAGTATTAGTATAATATTGTGTAATAGAAGCTGGAGATCCTTCTCTTTAGGCACTTGTGGTTGGAGAATAGGTCCTGGGGGGTGCAAGTGAACTTGTGCTGGCAGTAGAAGACAACGAAGGCTTTGGAACAGCTCTTCTGAGTGGGTGCTCAGCTGGAGAGTAAGTGATTTGATGTCCAAGTCTGCCTTAGAATGGTCTCAGCACCACAGATCAAGCCCTAAACAAGAGCAGTGCCCTATAGGAACACGTAGTGTCAGATATGTTTGTGGGCAATGGCATTTGTAAGCTACATAGCGCAGTCCGAGCACATAGCACCTGCCTGAGGATGGGTCTAGAAGGGCTGACACACTGAATGTAAAAGGTGAAGACATTACACAAGATTAGATTGACAATAGATTTTCTTAAGTTTGAGTTTAGTGAAATTGTCTGGGTTTTTTACCCCCATATTGTTGCTCAGATGTCTACAGTTGATGGCAGTTTCCTTTCCATGTCATTTGCTTTTATTGCAGTGTGCCATAATATGTTTAACATCCCCATAGAAAACTACAGCAGTGAGCAAAATATTTATCTGAACACTACAGCCTGTTTCTGGGCTTAAGGTGATGAGATGTGTATTTTCCTTGCAACCTTCTAGGAATTTGAGTTACTATTCCACACTGGGAAAACAATCTCATCAGTAAGAGCTGTGAGATTGCCGTGTTTTCACAGTTATGTGAATGCCACTCTTCCTGAAGTAATAATCACTTGTTAACCTTACATTTGCTGCTCTTTCAGATTTCACAGCCAGAACTGACACTGCTGACAGCTTGATAAACTGTTTGCCACTTACGATGGCTTTGCCTCTTCCAGGAACACTCTTTTCTGTGTATACCCACTTTGAAGAACCACTCTGACTTTAAGCTGGAGGTTCTGTGCAAATCCAGCAGCCTTTGCCGCTGCAAAATTACCAAGGGGAAAAAAAATGTGAGATTTAGGCTCAAGAGAATGCTCCCTGCAGTAAAGGTCTGCGTGGAAGGACAGTTCTGCAGCACTAATACTATGGGTGCCTCTTGCTGTGGATCCTAAATTCACATACGGGTTTTGGCAGTAAGACGATACAGTTGAAGATGTATTTTGCAGGCTGTATCTTATCATTTCGTTTTGTGGTCTGCTTCAAAAAGTTTCTATTTGCTTTTTGGATAACAAAGTTACCAACAGGTGGTGCTGCTGCTGCACTAAATCCCATGTGTTAGTCTTGATTTGGGAAAGAAATGCTGGCACTTGTATTTCAACATCCCAGCAATTCCTTGGGCTCCAAAGAAAAATATTATGAAATATTACTCAGGTATAATTTTTTCCACGTATTCCTGGTAATATGTTTCCAATAATGAATCAGGATCTTTTATTATAATGATGTTACTGTGCTTGTACGTAGCACCTCTCAAAACAATTGGACTCGTCCCACATGGGACTATCTGCCTTTTCTTGCCATAGACTCTTGTAGTATGCAGTGAACATTTTCTTAATACTCACTGAAGTAAATAACTATTTCCATACATAATGCTTGGAACAGAGAGACAGAAGAATGGCTTGTCTGAATCATGTGGGAAGTCTCCATCAAGGCAAGGAATTAAATCCAGGTAACCTGTGTCATACCTAATTTACTCGCTGTTGGTCAGGCACTTCTTCCTTAGAGAATAATTTGGGAAAGGATGCCTGTCTGGCAGAGACAGATACATCAGCATAACATCAGAGTGAGCAGGAATGTGGTTATGCTACTTCTGTCCTCTTTTCCAGGAGCAATGAGGCATAGCTATTTTATTACGTTTGTTGTCATTAGTCAGGGCTACTGCTTGTTTGTCTGAGGCTACCGACAAACACAATGTGATTCATGCAGAACTGCTCGAGGGATGGCTTGACTCCAAAAGCACAGTTTAGCCTTCATTTGGCAGTTGTTTGCTTAATGCAGAAAAATGTGTATGAAAGCTATGAAAAATGAATCTGTGCTGTAACACACAGCTTGTAAAATCCACTTGATTTACCCCACAGAAGATGTTACAGTACAAAGGAATAATGAAGACAATGCCTGCCTTCATTTGCTTTTATTTTTTGGTTATGCTGTCATCTTCCATATTATTGCAACGGATTCTGGCCTACATGGAGTCATCATAACTAATAAAATGTCTTTGTAATGAAAGATCATCTGTGATGCTGAGCTTTGAAAAGGACTTTTTTTTTAATCTAATGCTAGCATATGTGGAATTTGCATTCCCTTGTATGATTACTCTGATTTAATCCTGAGCTGTATGGAGAGATGCAGTGGCACAGGGTAGTAGAGCATTTGAAGAGGCACTGTTACCACTCCGTAAGTAGGGCATTGACTGTTAAGTACTGTTGTAGGCTGATAATTGTCTCTGTCCTTTGTTCTGTGGGTAATCTAAAGTAATGGTTTCTTTTTCAGTGCCTCTGAATCTGTGGAGATCTTCGGGCCATTTCCTTGGGGTTCTTGGCTTTGAAGAAGGTTGTCAGAGAAAGGCAAGATGGTTGTTTAAATGTGATATACATGGACTGACATTTCCAATGAAAAAATAAATATTTTGGGGTTTTAAAATGTAGGAAAGTTTGAAAATCATTGATCTGAATGGTGCTCCCTGCAGAAACTGGAAGTGCAAGGGTGAGTAACACAAATGTGAAAGTACAGAAACAAAAGAGCTTCATGCTGGGAAGGAAGCCCAGATTCTCTGACCCAGCTGAAGAGGGCTAAGAAGACAATTGGCTGGAAACAATTGGATTCATCTCCATTAGCATTTTAATTTGTATTGAGAGTACACTTTTGAAGAGAATCTCCTACCTATACCCAGTTCCTCTGGTGGTGCCAAGTGGTCTCAGAGCACCTGAACTAGAGCCATCTCAACAGAAACCAGGCTGGAAGAGGCATTCCATGAGCACCCATTTTAGTTCACAGGGAGCATGTAGGAGACAGGACTGGATTAGATGTAATCTGAAGGGGGCCCCCTGAAATGCCTGAAATGCATCAGGTTCTCAGTGATGGCTTTTGGTCTGCAGATCCACTTGTGGTGGTCACCACTACTTGCTCATAGGTGCAGCTTAGTGTGCAATGGGGTTCCACTGCTGACCACGGTACGGCTGTGGACCAGTCTTCATGTGGAGATCTGTGACAGACTGCATGCTTTCGAAGTAGCCTTCTCTGAAACAGGTTGGCTCTCAGAGGTTTTTCTGTTATAGGTAAGACCTGGGTAGGCACTAATTAATCCTATTATTGCTGGAGATAGAAGAGCACTGTGCTGAATTGAGCTCCAGCCAGCCATGGTGGCCAACATGTAGTGAGTAGGCCCTGCCATTGACCAAAAGGATGGCTGAAGGACCAGGGTCCAGCTGGCTGGCCAGCAAGAGAGTAAAGGTATCAAGAAACTTGAGGAATATGGCCTTCTCCCTGCTGCAGTCCCAGTTATGCATTATTGTTCTCCTAAACGTGCATACTGTCTTGCCCAAATGTTTTGTTTGTTAAAAATGTGCAGGTCCTGGTAAACACAAGTTGTTTTAGCTCTCCTACATGGCGTGAATAATTCTCTTCATTCCTTGATATTGCTTCCTTCAGGGTATTTAAACTGTTTTATCATCTCCCTTCAGGCTCCTTTTATCTGACAGTATATATTAGACTTCTGTTTTCTCTATTTTTATGTCACAGTCTCCAATCTTGCTTTGTTTTATTTGCCTCTGTCTTTAAATGTGTGGGATAAGCTAGCATGAAGAATAGAAAGTTTCGGATAATTCTTGGTAGATCAATACTGCATCATATGAAGTTCCTCAGCATTCAACTTGGTCTGTTTTAAAGACACCAGCTGTTCCAGTTTCTTTTACATCCTCAGCTTTGTTAAATTATATATCTAACAAACAGAGGTGTTTTTCATGAGCTTTTGTTTATTTTCATTTAAAGCAAGATGTACAGAAAATGTGTTCATTTAAATAGCAAGTTGAAATTGCCTCAAATGTTTTGTTTTGGTTTGGTTTGTTTTGCTTTGACTTGGTATTTGTTCTCCTTTGCGTACAGGGAAAGTCTGCAAAGTCTGCAAGTCCTGCAGCAGGACGGGTATGGATGCCTTTGCACTTGGGCATAATCTCATTGGTATCACCAGGACATTTTACAGGCATTAAGGTGCACTAATATAAATCCAATTTAGGGATTAAGACGTATGACAACACATGAACCAAAAGAAAATCCTTAGCTAAGGAAGGGATGCATGGTTGGAGGATGAGAGACAGAAGGCAGACGTGGAAATGAGACATTCACAGGATTTGGAGAGGTTGTGAAGCTTTTCTGTTCAGAGGTTTCCAAGACCGGACTGGCCTTGCACAACCTGGTGTAACCTCATAGTTGACCCTGCTTCGGGCAGAAGGTTGGACTAGAGACCTCCTGAGGTCCCTTCCAACCTGAATTTCCCTATGATCCTATGAAAAAGAATAGCTACAGATCTACATGGTGATGTATGGGATAATATTAATAGCCCACAGGAGTAAATCAGTATTTACTGAGCTTCCTTCATGGTCAACATTGCATTACAAGATCAGCATTCATGAAGTTTGTACAACCTCATGAAAGAGCAGATTTTCATTTTTTCTAACACATAGGATCAACCAATTGCTCCCGTACATTTTGCTTCACATCTTCAAATGACAGAACCAAATTTACAAATGTCTATAGATGTCTATGGTTGAAAATAGAGCCTGATTTTGGAACTATAGCACATTTTATAGGTAGCTTGCTGAAGCAAATATTCTTTTGTGTGACAATTTGAATCAGTCAGGATTCCTCACTGTGAAGGGGCTGGGGCCATAAAACATAACAGGGCATAGACTCCCTACTAAAGAATCTTCTAGTCTGCTTTAAAATTGTATAGCATTTTATAATCCTGTATCAAATTCTATAGCACCGTTCTGTAGTGGTGTGGATTGCTTACTCACAGAGAATAACGTTATGTCCTGAATCATCAAAACTACTGGGTTTTTGTATAGATGTATTTTGCAGGACATCTTCCATCTAAGTATTGGTTTAGTCCTAGCCTGCTTGGCATATAAAGTTGGAAGAGGTGGTGACACTAGACAGCACAGAACAGACTCATGAGGTAATTCTTGCTTTATATCAAGACAGGAGGGGATTAAATATATTATACCGTGGTAGAATGAGCTGAAGGATGTTGATGTATTTGGGTTGAAGCCACTGAAAAATAAATAAGCAGAAATAAGACAGATTTATCAGAGAGAAATCTTTTGTATGTAAACGTGTGTGTTATCCACAAGGGTTTTCCACAGAGGAAAACTGACTGAAGAAACCACCTCTTGCCTTGTGCTTTGATCTACAATTGACTCAGCTCTATTTTGCAGTGCAGTCAGATATGGTGATTCTTCTAGCCCATTTCCTCTAGCCCATGGGTTGATTCCTCTAGCCACAGGGTAGCTGCCCATTTTCCTTTTTTTCTCCCTCCCTCTTCCCCTTCTCCCACTCAGTTTTGTTTTCCTTCCTTCCTATTTTTCTGCTTTTTTCTCTCCCTTGACCTCCCCTTCCCCTTCCCCTTCCCTTTCCCCTTCCCCTTCCCCTTCCCCTTCCCCTTCCCCTTCCCCTTCCCCTTCCCCTTCCCCTTCCCCTCTGTCTCACGTATCTGTAGAATAACAACCTACAGACATGACTTTCCCAAACATCCAGTATATTACTGCTATATTAATACAGAAGGAAAGGGAATAAGCCATAAAATCATTGACAGATCAAGAAAAAAAACCTGTTATGCATCACATGGGAGCACAGTATTCAGAATAACATGGGGGTTTTATTTCTAAGGAAGAATTGTAATCGTGTGTAAATTAAAGACAGGAGTAACAGAAGAATGGAGGCCCAGGCTGCCATATGAATAGTACTTCTGTAGCTCTGAGCAATGAATGTAAGAGTTTGTCAGATGGCTCATACAGCCACCCCTGTACCGGTCATGTAGGAAACCATATCCAGTTCCAGACATTTAAAATGTCCGTTTGGGGCTTTTGGTTCAGGAAATGTTCCTGACGACCTGACACACTGGTGAAAGGAACGTCAAAAAACTGAACACAGACAACACTGCTGAGTCCATCTGGATGAGTGTAGGAGATGTAGTTCCTCACCTTTCACAGATGAGTCAACTGAGAACATAAAGTCTCATGTTCTTCAAATTATGAGAAGAATTAGTAATTGTCTTATGGCTAGAGACCATGGCAGGGCTTTCTGTTTTCTTTTCATGTATAGTGCTGAAAGTAATTGAGCAATGAAAAATCCTGTCTAGGACTGCAATAACAATTAATCAAAATTGAGCATGTTATAAAATATGGATTGGATGCTCATCTGATGCAAATCAGCTTTTGTTTGAAATCAATAGAGCTATGGCAATTTATGGCAGCAAAGGGCTTGGCTCTTTTTCTTTTGAATGAATAATATACGCACGTATTCATTTTTCTTTCTTACACTAAGTGCCAGATTTCAACCTGTTCATTCATATAAAGCTGTGGAACACAACCACTTGTAATCCACCCAGTCTACCATAATTCAGTGCTTTCTAGAATAGGGTTTGTCATTGTCCATTTTTCTTTTCACTGTCACCCAGGTGAAGTAATGTAATTGTGCATTTAGTCACGCTGCTAGCCTGAAATTAAAAGTTAAACAAGACTGCAATCTTTTCTTCTCTATGCCTCCAAAATCCAGCGTAAAGTCTTGTGTGTTACAATAGTGTGGAATAATTCCTGCCCTTGAATACTTACTGACATGAAAGAAAACAGTGGATGAGGAGCTGGGTTTTGACAGAGGTGGAGAAGTACTTTGTCAGAAATAATACAGCAGCACTATAGCAGTAGCATAGCAGATCTCAGTCGGACACCTTAGAGGGGAGTAGTTTATATTTTAGAGCAAAGCTGATTTCATTCATTCATCCACACATTCGCACAAGTGCGTACACCACCAAAACATGTACGTCCAAATAGTCTGTCTGCCCTTGGAACACCAAGATGCTGGTTTGCAGGCAGCCAGGCTGAGATTTTTTGGGGTGACACAGAGGACAAAAGAAGCAGGCCAGTTTCTCTTCACATCATTTGTGTTCATCTTAAGTTGGTGATTTTGTATATACCTTTTGTTGTTCACCTTATAAACTGACAGGGATTACCCAACTGAGTCATCAGGATTAACACATTATGTTTGTTTCCCAGTCTGGGTATCCTGAGAAGAAACACAAAGTGTGCTGACCTCCTCATCTAAGTGACATCAACGCATGTCGTTCTTCCAACCCTCCTCCTGCTGTGTGATCCTTGTGGTGCTCCCGTACCCATACAGTTTTATTCATACCAGTCTAAACATCTCTACTGCACTTCTCTGCAACAGGAGACAGATGCTGTTCTCCTAATGTTTAATGTAGACTTTTATGATGAACTGCGATGCTGAAAAATAATCTTAATAGGGACATTATGGAACTCATTTCCAACTCTCATCATAAATTGTCATATTTAAATATCTGTATATCATCACTGGTGTATTACTTCCTCCTTGAAGGAATGTTGCAATAGCAGGACTGTTACAGGCTTGAAGACAAAGGTACATTAAGCTTGTTTCTCACTTAATCCATGGTTGAGGATACCTCATAACATGGGTAATTGCTGTTAAGAAGCATTAACATAATCTGCATCTCTTCTTATGTTTGGGACTAAATTAATCTCATCTAACTATAGACATCTGCAGTGCTGACATTACTTTTGAGCTAACTGAAGTTCTGTGTTACTGGTGAAGAGAAGCGAGCACCTCTAAAGTGCAGTTCTTTTGACTTTAGCATGAGAAAAATAACAACTAAAAATGTTTATTTTTCCCCAATGACTAAAGGCTTGTAAAAGAAGCCGATAGAGAGTAGTTGAAATACAGAAATCTACATTTAGTTAGTAAATATCACCCCAGATATCTGCTTTGTGTTGTAATGGCCCCACAACTATTATTGTGACCAGGTGCGGACCAAATAAAATTTGCCTGTTGCCCCCAGAAGAGTCACATTAGCAATGGAAATATTTCTGGAATATAAAGAATTTGAGTTAAAGTGTCTTTTCCATATGTATAGGACAGAGAGATTGACTTCCTTTGGGGTATAATTAAATGTATTTCCATTTAGTGTGGGGAGACAAAATATATTTATGCAATGGGGAGGATTTGATCTAGAATCTCAGTTTTTTATCTGGCACATGATAAAAGTCAGTGAAATGTCTTCTGCACATGAGAGTATTTTGTATTCAGTTTGGTTCTTAATGTTAACTAAATTGATAACCCATTTAGCTCCTCTTGCAGGTGGAGATCAGCACCCATCGCAATGATCAACGGCAACCACGTTGTAGCTGCTGTGTCTTTAATACTTTGGTTTTCAGTGGCAACTACCATAATTTTGAACTACTGTTGCTCTGCTAGTTTAAAGCGTGAGATTTTAGTTATTTCCAGATGATGGATGCCTATCATTGTCATCACTGCTGCTAAATTGCAATGTCTGTGCAACTCCTGTTCAAGCATCCTGGCCAAGAATTGCAAATGTGGCTACTAATTTCCAGTGCTCACTGTGAAATACTTGTGTCCAGCCAGAATGGTGTGGGTCTTTCCTGATGACATGGCTGACAGTTCCATACCGATGTTTGAATATCCTAGTGGGACCAAAGTAGTGCTGTATGCCAAAGTGTAGGCAATTGAATCCTGCTCCAGCTGCTTTTGAAATTCTTGGACAAAAATACCAGACAGGGATTGTTTTGATCCCTGTTTCAGTAAGGTAAGGCAGAAAGTAAGTAATTTGTCATGAATGGGATTCCCTTTGAATGACTCAAGGTTCATTCCTCTACTGAAAGCCACCTTTCCCACCCTCTCAAAAGCCCAAACCTCAAGCTCTTTTCAACATGTGTAATTACTACTAAATCTGATCCAGATGTTAAGAAATAGCAAACTGGTATTAAAAGCTCAGTTGAAACATTTCAGCAAAATGCAGTGAAGATGATCACAAATGTCTATTGTCCAATACTACACTGCAAGTGCTGATTCAATTTTTGACTGTAGCACACATGTTAACAAACCAAGCCTGATTCTTTCTCTTTCTCTTTTCTTCTTCTATTTTGTTTAATGTTAATTTCTTTGTACTAAGGACCTTAGCAAGTCATCCGCTTGTGATGTTCAAAGAGCTTGCCTACAGGAAAGACTGAGCTCTTTGAAAAAGCATATAGGATCAGGAACATTGGTTAATGTTTACTGGCTTACAAGAGCAGATGCTAAATAATAATTGGTTGTGCGGCAATGTGAAAGCTATGATACTGCACAAAACTACCATTAGTCCTTGAGACATTCCGCAGTTCCTAACCTGTTTTGCCGAAGTAGATAAAGAAAAGAGGGATCAGAGACAAGTGCTCCTTCAAAGTAAGAGTTGACAGCCAAAGGAGTGATTGTACCATGTGCCATTTGAAATGGAGATTATGTGAGAAGGGTTAAACTTACCCATAGGACAAAGCTCCTGGAAACATGCTCAATACCAGAACTCTGCTGCAGAATGGACTCCTAGGAAGTGAAAATGGTCAGCAGTACAGTCTTTCAAGGGCAGTGCCCTGTGTTGGTAGCAATGTGAACAGTGTAGTTGAGAGGTAAGCCTAGAAAGACTGATCAGTTTCTGGGGGGCAAGCTCTTTTTGTCTAGAAGAGGTACTATATCACTGCATGAAATAGGTTTGATGACTGCTTATACAGCCTTTCTATAAAGGAATGAGAATATGCTATGGCTTTGCTCCTTGCATATCGCATCATCCCAAGTCAGTATCATGCAAAGATGATGCATGTAGATGAAAAAATATGGTTTAACATCCTTGTCAGAAAGGTCCACTGGATTTTTACATTCTTCTCTTCATTCTTCTCTCTTTAAAGAAGAACTTACCATGTCTGCTGAGTGGTAGCCTTGACAAAACCAGAACCAATTCTTATGTTTTAAATTTTTGGGAACCCAAAGTAAATCCTTGAAGTAACATTCTCAGTAATGCTTCCCATCATGTTGAATCTGTTCTTCTAATTTACACCAAAATTGACAACACATTTCTTGTGTGCTGTCTTAGGCCCCTGTTCAGCATTATTGCGAAGTTGAATACTATGTTTTTAGCTGTATTGGAGAATGCTGGTTGCAGGTTCTGTTACATTATGTCAATACTCTTGTGTCATTAGTGCTCCACCTTTATATTGCTTATCATAATTTCTCTCTCCTGCTGTAATCCATGCTGAAACTTTGGACATCAATGAGCAGGAATTGCTCTCCTTAAATACACAGTGCAGTAGAGCCAATGGCTCAATAGCAACTGGTTGCAATATCAAACCCTGAAATTTGAAATAATCTTTGCCAAATCTGTAGCCAGTGAAATCAAGATCATTAATCCTATAGTTTCTTTCACTTTTAACTGGAACTCTGAAGAGCACATTTGGAATAGTACAATACTTTATGAAATCTGAATGTTATATGTGCTGTATACTGCTTCAGAAGGAATAAGGCAGAACATATTCAGTATTCCTGGGCAGAACATGTGATTGATGCTAAGGACAAACCTTGCTTGACTTCAAGACATCTCTTTTAGAAGCTGTGTCACAACCTCCCTTCTAAACTCCTATCATTCTTAATTAGATTACAGTGAATATCGATAGAGAACAGAATAGATAGCCACATGGTGGTGCTTTATCAGGACCTCTCTGGATTTGTGCCTTCCTCACATTCTTATATTTTCATGGCCCAGTGTGTAGACTGAAAATGCCTAGATGCTGTTGTGCTGTGTATTTCATGTCAGAAATGCTGGAAAAATATGCAGGGGTGGAGGGGGAATTTTTCCTGCAGAAGGCCAACATCACGTCATCTGTATCTCATGCTACCAGCATGACTTAAATAACTGAAGGTCCTCTGCTGGCTGTCTTCATGGAATAACCCTAACTCAAGCAGCTATATATTTGAAGACCAAATCTCAGTGAATCATCACAGGCTCGTTCTATAGTTGGGGTGTGATTCTGTGATTCGTCTTGTGCTAGCACAGAGACTTTTAAACTAGCTCCCAGGACTCCAATAGGTTCAGAAGTCACCTGTTTACAGTCTTCTGCACTATGTTTCCAGGACCCTGTTATTACACCCATTAATGGTTTTTTAACAATTTCTTTCAAGTGCTCAATTATAGTATTCGATAATATTAATGAGCAGACTTTGACTGCTGACAGATGTGGTCATGATTCAAAGTTATTGCCAAGACTTCTGAATGCTCAAGAAGGTGGAGACTCCAAAGATAAGGTGTTTCCACGTGTGAATTGGCACTAGAGTGATTTAGACAAAGATTTTGACAAAGGTATTAGGTAACGGAAGAATGAGGCAATCTAAGTCCAGTGCATGAATATGGTTCTCATTCACTGAACGCAGTCATTTTGCACATATAAGTTGGTGTCAATAGCAGCAGCCAGGACCCATGTTTAATACCCATCTCACATTCCACAGGGATGTTCACATTAATGATTGCAATGGTTTATTGTTGCCAAACATCAGCAAAGTGTCTTGGGGTTGTATTTGGACTGTTCCTAAGATGCCTAAGCAGTCCATTGTAAGATAACTCTTGCATTGGGTGCTTTGCCTCAAAGGCACTGGGACTACTTTTAGAATCGTAGAATAGTTAGGGTTGGAAAGGACCTTAAGATCATCTAGTTCCAACCTCCCTGAGGTTGTCACTAGTGTGACACCTCACACTAAACCATGTCACCCAAGACTACGTCCAGCCTGGCCTTGAGCACTGCCAGAGATGAAGCATTCATAACCTCCCTGGGCAACCCATTCCAGTGCCTCACCACCCTAACAGGAAAGAATTTCCTCCTTATATCCAATCTAAACTTCCCCTGTTTAAGTTTTAACCCATTACCCCTTGTCCTTTCACTACAGTCCCTGATGAGAGTCCCTCCCCAGCATCCCTATAGGCCCCCTTCAGATACTGGAAGGCTGCTATGAGGTCCCCACGCAGCCTTCTCTTCTCCAGGCTGAACAGCCCCAACTTTCTCAGCCTGTCTTCATACGGGAGGTGCTCCAGTCCCCTGATCATCCTTGTGGCCTCCTCTGGACTTGTTCCAGCAGTTCCGTGTCCTTTTTATGTTGAGGACACCAGAACTGCACACAATACTCCAGGTGAGGTCTCCCAAGAGCAGAGTAGAGGGGCAGGATCAGCTCGTTCGACCTGCTGGTCACGCTCCTTTTGATGCAGCCCAGGATACGGTTGGCTTTCTGGACTGCAAGCACACACTGAAGCCGTCTCATGTTCATTTCCTCATCGAGCAGCACCCCCAAGTCCTTCTCTGCAGGGCTGCTCTGAATCTTCTTTGCCCAATCTGTAGCTGTGCCTGGGATTGCTCTGACCCAGGTGCAGGACCTTGCATTTGTCATGGTTGAACTTCATAAGGTTGGCATCAGCCCACCTCACAAGCGTGTCAAGGTCCCTCTGGATGGCATCCCTTCCCTCCAGTGTATCAACCGGACCACACAGCTTGGTGTCATCGGCAAACTTGCTGAGGGCGCACTCAATCCCACTGTCAATGTCAGTGACAAAGATGTTAAACAAGACTGGTCCCAACACCGATCCCTGAGGGACACCACTCGTTACCGGTCTCCAGCCGGACATTGAGCCATTGACCACAACTCTTTGTGTGCAGCCATCCAGCCAGTTCTTTATCCACCGAGTGGTCCATCCATCAAATTGATATCTCTCTAATTTAGAGACAAGGATGTGGTGTGGGACAGTGTCAAACGCTTTGCACAAGTCCAGGTAGATGACATCAACTGCTTTACCCTTATCCATCATTTCTGTAGCCCCATCATAGAAGGCCACCAAATTGGTCAGGCAGGATTTCCCCTTAGTGAAGCCATGCTGGCTGTCACCAAGCACCTTGTTGTTCTTCATGTGCCTTAGCATGCCATCCAGGAGAATGTGCTCCAAGATGTGCCAGGCACAGAGGTGAGACTGACTGGTCTGTAATTCCCCGGGTCTTCCATTTTCCCCTTCTTGAAAATGGGGGTTATATTTCCCTTTTTCCAGTCGTCGGGAACTTCACCTGACTGCCATGATTTTTCAAATATGATGGCCAGTGGCTTAGCAACTTCATTCACCAGCTCCTTCAGGACCCGCGGATGGATTCCATCAGGTCCCATGGATTTGTGCACGTTCAGGTTTTTAAGATGGTCTCGAACCAGATCCTCTCCTACAGTGGGCCCAAGTTCTTCATTCTCACAGTCCCTGCTTCTACCTTCCTACCTTTCTGTCTTCATTGTATATGAAGCCAAGATCTGGAACTTAGTGGACAATAACATAGGTTAGCCACCTGCCAGGGTGCCACCCACTGCAGTAGTTATGATGCTAAAGTTCAGCATTTCTATTAGGTGGTTTAAATGCCTGGAGTGCCGTTTCACTTGAAAATAGATTACTAATAACAAAATCCCTAGGTGGGCTTTTCTTGCTCTGAGTATTAAACCCTCTTACTTTAGCAAACCGGTTTCATGGTTTAGTTAGTAACTGTTATTCTTAATAATGTGGTTTAGATCAACATTTAATTTCACAGTACCAAAGCAAGCAAAATGCTGTTGTGCAACTCAGCCTTCCCATAGAATAACGGTACCACAAACTGCTTTCTTTCGGCTAAGGAGCTGAGATATGTTTACATTACAAATGAACATCAGAGCTATATATTTTTTCCTAGTAAACATAGGCATAGCAACCTCACAACTATAATTTGATTTCTTAATCGTAAATAAACCAATCTCTCACTTTGTCAGTCAGCAGTGGAATCTGATATTCCCTGGACTCTAACTCTGATAATAGTTTTTATTATATAACCCCAGAGGCTGTTCTCATGCTGATCAAACAGGCATTAACATCAACCAGTCTACTTGGTAAATAGCTCTAGGATGCTCTATTGCCCAGCTCCCTGGTACTCTACTGACGTACTAACACCAACTGCTTTTAACCTTCTGCTGATAGAGGGAATAAGTCATGGGATGTCTCTTTCCTAAAACAAGGAAGTACTGTTTCCATTTAACTTCTTTTGGAGTGTAGCTTGATCCTCAGAAGTGCTGGTGGTGTTGGAAGCTAAGGGCTGGTGCTTGAATATATCTAAACTATGACAAGTCTAGTAGATTCAGAGGAGCTATACTGACTTACACCAGCCAGTGTTATAGCCCAGAGCTTAGGGAAGAGGTATTTGCTGGGCTGTAGCACTCCAGCCTTCTTCCGTGTGATCAGTGCAGTGCTGGTGGCAGCAACTCTCAGGAAGAGAAAACAGCTTCCTCTGGTCTTCTCATTTCATGCTCTCTTTGCTGAGATCACACACAGAAAAGAGGTTTGGCAGGCTTTAGATTGAATAATAGGGTTTGCAGTGTGAATCCTTGTTCCAGAGGATTCCCAAGGCATTAGGGGAGTGCAGCCTTCCAGCTCCCACACAGCAGTGCTGGGTGAATAAATGCTCTGCTTCACGAGAAGAAGGGAATATTATGCCAACATGTCACTGCTGTTTAAGCGGAGGACAGAAACTTAATCTAAAGGCAGATGGAGGCTTATGGATAGAAGATTTCGGTGTAAGACTCAGTGTCTACATCAATGAAGATGTATCCCTTTTATGAGTGAGGCAAGGAGACAAAGGAAGACCTCTTTGGGCTGTTGTAAAAGGAATGTTTGGAGCAAGAAAAAAGGGAACAGTGGCCTCACTGAAACCTGAACTAAACTCCAGTCTGTGCTAAGAAACATTTCTGTGGGGGCACAGCTGGAAAGAGCCTTTGCCGTTAATGCCAGAGCACATGTCCTGTTCAGGACCCACCTATGATGGGAGAAGAGATTGACCACCAACATCGTTCCTCTTGCTGGTGACTGTTGTTCCTGTAGTTCTGCTTTTGTGACATAATTGACTTTAAGTAAAAGTGGCGGGGTTAGAATTAGCAGTGTTATACCTGTAATCACTGCTGCCATGAAGCAAATTGAAAAATGCCATTTAAACTGCTCAAGTGGTGGATGGAGAGAGTGACATCCAGCAGAGGTAGCATCGCCTGTGGGGCAACTTGTCTGCTGTTGTCTTTGAGAGTGAGTGAGTGGCAAGATTAGCAGGGAAATGCTCCATGGCCAGTAGAGTGGACTGCTGGCTAAAAGCATGGGATATCCTTGTTGTTTGGTCTCCTTACCTCTTCTCCCATGTTCTCTTTGTGCTTCCTTCCGTGCCCATCTCTGTGATATAACCTCTCCTCTTCCTGCTTATCAATCAATAAATGTCTCTATGCCTTGAAATCCCTAAGTTAATTTTCTTTTTCCACTCCTCCCTTTCTCCGAGTTATTGCGCAAAGAAGGCGATCCCTTGTGTCTTCTTGAAGATACCTAAATTTCCTCTGCTAAAAGGAGCAATTATGGGGAAGACCTTTGGTTTTTTAATTATTTCTAATTTGTTTTGCAAAGCCAGGGTGTAGCTTGAAATGCCTTTATAAATCACAGCAGAGTACAACGACAATCTCCAATACCCATTAACTGCACTGAAAACTAACCTGACTGGAGAATCCAGGTATATTGCTTGAGGAAGAAAGAGGGAAACTTGTTTTTGTCTAAATATGCCCTTTAATTAAATTAGGTTGTAGGCATAGTGTAGGCAGCATCTAATGTGCTTAGGCCAGAGCTACACATGTGGACTGTGTACCTCTATATTTTTGGAAATCAGGTACTTGGGTCGCATTTGACCAGGATATTTTCAAGCATGGAATTGCTTGCTCACACCAATAGATGGCAATCCGTCTTCACGTCCCTTTGCTTCTTCAAAAGTGAGCTAAAAGGTGAGGCGGAAAGGGAGAAAACAGTTTTTCTCAAAAGCTTTCTCCCTTTTATGTGTCAGAGTTTCAAAGCTAAATGTTCAAATGCCCTGGAAATGAGAAATTATCTGAAAACTAGTACACTGCATGCTACCACAGCACAAATTACCCCATGCTGTCCTGTCAGATTTAATCTGCCTGAATCGGTTTTGGAAGGGATGATATGGGATTTAGTTACCATGTGCGTTAGTAAACTGAGATTAGCTGTGTTCTTGATATCATTGCGTATTTTAATCTATGATTCAGTTTATTGCGTGAGCTCTACATTGTGAAATCTTCAGTAGATATCAAAAAGATTAGGAAAATGAAAAGAAAAAGAAATCTCAAGTCATATAAAGGATCCCTGATCTTCCCATCTGATTCTGTGCTACAGTACAGCAATTCAGCAGTAACAGCAAGGAAAATATCTGAGTGTCAGATTAGCAGATGTGATGGTAAAATTAAACCTTGGCTGTATTGCTTGGTCGCTCCTCTGCAGTCGTGGAGTTCGGAGCTAGTTTCTGATGGCCTCAGTTTTGCTTTGAGCATCTGATTGCATTAATCTAATCTTTTTACCCCCTTTATTTACTCACACACTACTACTACATCCACAGAGCCATGGTGGGCATGTGAGTTTTGTTTTAGGAGAAATTCCCTACAAGAACTGATTTCATTGCTGCTGATTTGGTTAAAGAGTGAAAAATTAAACAAAATGGATGTGTTTGCCCTGACTGTGCAGTTCTCTCCACCCAGGAGTGAGCTGGGGACAGGAAGGTCATAGAATCATAGAGCGGTTTGGGTTGGAAGGGACCTTAAAGCTCATCCATTTCTAACCCCCCTGCCATGGTCTGGGACACCTTCCGCTAGGACCAGGTTGCTCAAAGCCTGGCCATGAACAGCATGGTCTTGTTGATCCAGGATGTTCCTCTTGCTGCCCTGCAAATAGGATAAGACTTTATGAGTAAAACCACTAAGTGCGCATAGCAGTTTCTCCCTTTGGCTTGATAGCTGTTTCTGGGACAGAGCTGCATGGATGCCAGGAAGCAGGATCCTTGCTGGAAAAGCGGAGACATGTCACAGAGGCTACAGCAACACTCAGCATCCACTTGATGCTGCTGCCTTTTCAGCTTTTATGATGGTATCTGCCATGGGCTCTTCACCCACTGCCCTCCGGTTCATCCACAGCCCTTCTCCTCATCTTCCCTTGCAGAACAGGTCTTCACACAACCTACTTCCTCCTGCAGTGTTTGCACCAGGTTGTGCGTTTCTGAGGATGGGGGGGTGTGTGGGGTGTGTGTGTTTCTCTCATTCGGTCTGGCACCATCCTGAAGCCCCAAGCTATCTGAAAAGAAATTGTGCACTTTGACACTACATAGAGTAATAGAATAGTTAGGGCTGGAAAGGACCTTAAGATCGTTCAATTCCAAGCCCCCTGCTATGGGCAGGGACACCACACACTAAATTCTTGGCATCCTGTAGTTTATTCTGTCCTTCCTTTCACCAGCAACAGCAATATTCTAAATCAGTAAACAGGCTTTAACCTAGAGCCATTGTTAACTGGAGAATGCAGGTAGTGCTGAAAATAAATTGTATCTACTAGCAGTGCACAGCGTGAAACCAGAGGTATCTTCTGTGACCCTTCTCTTTATGAAAAACGGTGCCTTGTATATAAAGAAGAGCTATCTTCTTTAAGTTGCAGGTATTTGTTTTTGTGGAGTGTTCATAGCCGGTGAGAAGAGCTGAGGCTGGAGAGGATACTGCAGATGCTAATGGCAGCAATAGGGCAGGCAGAAGAGCAAGCTAAAAGAAAAGGAAGTTTCATTCACAGTTTACCCATTCTTCAGGTTTCCAAGTGTAAACACATCGTGTTTCCTGGGAATAAAATGGCCATGAGCCTTCAGGTACAGAAACTGGCATAAAGAGCTTTGCACTGTTCTTTACCTTTCACAGGCATTTCTGCTCTGAACATATGGTGTCATTTTATGTAGGCATTCTATGTATTGCATGCATACCAGAGGTTAGGTGTTTTTCTGTAGTAGGACATCCATTTACTGCCAGAAGAAATATTATTCCACTTCTTTGCATTTTATGAAGCTTTTCCCTTTAAAAAAAATCCAAAGCCCCCCCCCCCCCAAAAAAAAAAAGCTCCAACCACAGTCAAGGATTATGTGAAGTGGGGAGAGAACACAAAAAGCCTGGCCTTCAGCTTCCAGGATGAATTGCCATAATGGGAAGCCAATACCAGATGAACTGCTGAAGAGCTGCTGCTTAAGCCTTGATACCATTACCTCTCATCTTTGACCTCAAGGGATTGATGACTTCCCTCTGGAGTATTAATGAACATGCTGAGCTTCTCTGCAGCAAAACTGTGGACATGAACTTCCTCTTGTCTGAAAGAATGGAGGAGAAATCTCAGAGCTTGTTTTCATGGCTCCAGTTTAATTGCTGATACAGGGGATTTTGTCATCTCTGCAATGAACAGCAGCAGAATCTACCAGTACAACACAATGCAGGGCAGGTGGAAATGCAAGGAGGGAATGGGAAAAAGGGGAAAACACAGTAACATTTTTTTCCTGCTTTCAGAAACACATTTGCTAACACAACTAATAAATACTAACAAGGCACAAGTCTCCATGCCACCCCCAGCCGGAGCCCCAGTAGATACACAGCACTCTTATCCAAGTGAAGGGGTGTCAGCTTCATTAATGGCAGCATTCTCCAGGTGCACACCCATTAATCAAGCGTGTTATGAAAAGTTAATGGGTGTAAACTTAACAGGGTGCTTTCACTAGCTTTTGTAGATATTTCTGAATAGACTGGAATGCTTAATTCCTGCAGCTAGAGAGCAAAGTCCAAAACCCAATGAGTCAATAGTTGTCTTTTTATTTGTTTGCAGTGAACTTTTGAGCATGATCTAATAGTATAAACAAAGCTTATACTTGTGCAAAGCTTAGCCCTGGGTACAGCACCAAGCTTAAAGTTACAAGACTCATCTTTGAAGTCAGACTGCTCATGTGCTGCACCTTTACAGGTCACTTTGCCCACAGTGCCTCAGTTTCCCCCAGCTCTGTCTTTCTTCAGTGTGGGATTGATTCTGCCTAGTGGGGATTTGCTGAACGCCAATTGTGAGTGGGATGTGAATTTTCTGGGGGACCTGTAATGCAGAATGCCAAGCTCTGCCTTCAGTCACAAATTGGGAGATTCCTGGGCAGCAATCAAAGCCCAGCATTGGTGACATCTGCACACTCTCTTCTGTCTCACTGCAGGCCTTTGGCATTTCCTGTTCTGGATTCTTTCGGTGCAGAGATTGTCAATCCCTCCAAATAAGGGCAAAGAACTAAATACAGGCAGTTTTCAAAGCAAATGCAGAAAACAGTTCATGCAGCATTGACTATATGAATGCTCTCTCAGTGTTGCTTGCTCAGCCACACTGCATATTCTGTGTATTTCATAGTGTGCTCCCACATTTAATGTGTGAGTTTGAAAAGGAAAAAATATCCTAAGGAATGTAACTTCACCTGTCATCTGGGGAAAGTTACCTTGTTAATTTTCTATTGTTCAGCTTTCTGAGCTCTGGGGGAAAAGCATCAGGAGATTTATCCCTGCCAAATAATATGGCCTTTGATGAACTGAGAAACACAGCATGCAGTTTCTGTCTTAAACTGGCTGTTGCATTGCTTGACATCTTAATGCAAATGTCCTCTGGCATAGTGCAAGAAACCAGAGGATTATGTTGGTTCATTCCCTAAAGAAATACATACTTCCACACAAGCACAGCTTTTCCTATAATGGAGGAATAGGAAGGATCCTTGTATTGGAGTGAATTCTGTCAGATGGAAGGTACATCTTCTGCTGGCAGAGGCAATGGGGCGATGATTGGTCCCACAAGTGGAAACTGGAATTAATGAGTCATCACTCCTATTTAAGAGTCTCTGTTTAGCCAAGGATTTGTATAAGGGCACAGGTACAATGGATAGATAGATAGATAGATAGATAGATAGATAGATAGATAGATAGATAGATGTCAGTCACATTAACTCTATCCTTATTCTAAGCTCAGACCACCAACACTAAAATGTTTCTCTGTAGCATCTTCCTAGGCAGAGCTAAGTTTCTGTGCATCTCCTAAATGCAGATTTACATAGTATAGTACATAGTGATCTCTAACATGTTGCCTTGACCCTGATTTTTCTGGGTATATAGTATTTCTAGGCTTAGGGGAAAAGTCCCTTTAAGGAAGAAAAAGTCCCTTTAAGGAAGAAAGCTCTATAAAGAAGAAATAAAATAATGATCTCTTAAGAACCAGAAAGGACATACAAGATCCACTGCAACCCTGAGATTATGTAAATCAGCCTTTTTTTTTTTCCTGGGAAGGAGAAAGGGAGCATTGCAAGGGAGCTGGTAAAATAGCTTCTGAGAAAGGAAGAAGCCTTCTGTCATGCCAAGGGCAAGCACCTTTTATTTCATTCTATCTCTTCTGTGCTTTTCCCAACTACCTTCCTGATATCTCATGTCATCAGTAGATTAAAATTTATTGAGGGTCAGGACACAGTGAGTCCCTTCATTTCCCCCAGTGTTTTCATGGCTCAGTGTAGTTCATTTTTCCTCTTCAGCCTTTAAATCCACTTCTGTTCCCCTTCAGGAAAACCTCCAGTACTTTCAGGGAATCTCTGGTGGATTTTCCCAATGTACTTTGGCTGTTTTTTCTGGAGAAGACTGTCTCTGGCATTAATAGCTCTGTCCTCAAGCTCCAGTGAGTAAACTTCAGATGGCAGTTTATGTCCAGATAGTTTTGCCAAAGGGGCTTATTTATGTGAACCTCTTCTGCCTAAGCAGCAGGACTCTAAAGCATCCAACAAGTACCGAAATATTCCAGTAATGGAGGTGGGAAGCACAATTTATTGTTGTTTCATGTTTTTATTTTACTAAGAATATCTGATACTTCCTGAAGTAAGACTTTGCCTGCTAAGTGTAGCCCTGGCTGCTTGGGGAGAGGGTGTACAGTGTGCAAGACATGAAAATAATGAGTGTGTCCTTCCTAATGCTCTTTGTGCCATAGCAGCCCTCAGAACAGCAGCTTCCATCAGAACTGGGCCGTGATATAGAGAGCAGATACAGAGGGGGCACAATTACTGTGTCAGGGCGAGGAAATGGTAGAGAATAAGTGAAAACACAATCTGAAGGGTATGGATTGGAATTAGAGGGCAAGGAGCAGGTCTGTGATGCACTGGATGTGAGACATCATGGACAAGGATCCAAGTTGGGATCAGGGACTTACTGGGCAAGGAGCCTGGAACAGAAGGATCAGGGAGCTGAGAACTGGATATGGCTGATGACTGGTGGCTGAGAAGCCTGAATGGAAACTGGTGTGGCACGGATGAGGAAAAGGGATGAGGATGAACCATGTGGAGTAGGATGGAGAGTAAGAGGATACTGTGGGCCAGAGTAATGTCAGTCAGGCTGTGGTGGATGAAGGGAACATTCGTGCTTTCACTCACTGCTTGCCTTCCTGCAGCAGGCAGTAGCACAGGCTGCGGTTTCCAGCCCATGTTTCCTTGCTCTCTGCAGATGTAAAGGCTTCCAGCAAAGCATCTTCTCTCCTATCCATGCTGATTCACATCAAAGATGATGATCAGCTGTTGCTATCACTTATTCCATTAGTTTGAATTGGTTGAAAGCTATTTTGATATACTTGCAGGATCTAGCCTGGCTTGGGCTCTATGATTGACACCACATGATAGCAAAGCTTCTGGCTTTTTTGATTGTGCAGTTTGCCTGCACGTTGCAGCAGGAAATTCTTTCATCAGATTCCATTCCTTCATTTGCACATTTCAAATTAATCTCTTGGCTATTCTTACAAGCTGAATCTAGTCTGTTTGTTTAGCTGGATAAATGTCTGGTACAAAATCTCATTAGCCCAACAATTACCTTTGACACCACAGATGAACAACATCTCTTTGCCATGTAAATTAGGAAATCACACCAAGTCCCTTCCAGTTTCGGGAGGGCAGAGTTTTGAAAGACTTTCAAAATGCAAAGCATAGTTAAAGTCATTAATATTTCTATGGTGGGTACAGCCTGGATACCAGCAGACATTGGATTTTATTATAATTCCTCATGATAAAGCTGCCCCTATGAATCATATGCAGACCAAAAGCCCAGTCGCGATGTTAATCATTCCACTTGATGATTCTTTCAGCTCTCCCATATGGCATTTCTTTGGAAAACACCAAAAGAAAAAAAAAAAAAAGAAAAAAGAAGAGAAGAACAAGGACTGATCTTCAGAGGAATAGAAAATAGGAAGGAGAGTTCATTCTTTGCAATACTTTTATTATCAATCCCCATTATTAGCCAGTATTAAGCACTATTGATGCAAAAATAATTTACAGAGATTTAGATTCGGGTCTTGATTCTTTCTTCCGCTTATCCTGTATTCTCTCTGATGTGGTGAAAAGAGTCTCTGTTTAGTGCGTGTGCATGAAGCTCAAGATGAGGGAGCTGGTGGAAGTGCTCACCCAGCTGCTTCCCATTCCTGGCTAACCAGGCAGGTCCCAGTTGACTGGAGGTTGGCAAATGTGATGCCCCCCTACAAGAAGGGCTGGAAGGAGGATTTTGGGAACTACATGCCTATCAGCCTGACCTCAGTGCTGGGAAAGGTTGTGGAGCAGATCATCTTGAGTGTCAACCAAGTGATCAGGTCTAGTCAGCATGAAAGGCAGGTCCTGCTTGACTGACCTGATCGTCTATGACAAAGTGACCCGCTTAGTGGCTGAGGGACAAGATGTGGTGAATGGAGTTAAGTCCAGCTGGTGGCTGGTAACAAGTGGTGTTCCCCAGGGCTCAGTGCTGGGGCCAGTTCTCTTTACTATCTTTATCAATGGTCTAGGTCATGGGATCAAGTGCACCCTCAGTAAGTTTGCAATGACATCAAGTTGGGTAGGAGTGTTGATCTGCTGGAGGGTAGGAAGGGTCTGAAGAGGAATCTGGACAGGCTGGATCAATGGGCTGTGGCCAGTGGGGTGAGGTTCAACAAGGCAAAGTGCCAGGTCCTGAATTTGTGCCACAACAACCCCATACAATGCTACCGGCTTGGGGTAGAGTGGCTGGAAATCTGCTCATGGAAGAGGACCTGGGGGTGCTGACTGATAGAGCTGAACATGAGCCTGCAATGTGCCCAGGCAGCCAAGAAGCCAACAGCATCCTGGCCTGTATCAGCACCAGTGTGGCCAGCAAGACCAGGACAGTGATTGTCCCCCTGTACTGGGCACTGTTGAGGCTGCACTTCGAATCCTGTGTTCAGTTCTGGGACCCTCACTACAAGAGAGACACTGAGGTGCTGGAGCAAGTCCAGAGAAGGGCAATGGAGCTGGTGCAGGGCCTGGAGCACAAGTGTGATATGGAACGGCTGAAGGACCTGGGGGGTTTAGTCTGGAGAAAAGAAGGCTCAGGGGGAACCTTATTGCTCTCTTCAGCTGCCTAAAAGGAGGTTGTAGTGAGGTGGGGTCAGCCTCTGCTCCCAAGTAACAAGTGATAACATAAAGGAAATGGCCTCAAGTTGTGCCTGGGATGGTTTTGATGGAGATTAGAAAAGTTCCTTCACCGAAAGAGTTGTCCAGCATTGGAAAAGGCTGCCCAGGGAAGTATGGAGTTAGCAGCAGGAGATATTTAAAAGACATGTAGATGTGGTTTAGGTTTACAGTTGGACTCAATGATCTTACGGTCTTCTCCAACTTAAATGATTCTATGATCCTATGATTCTATGATTTCAAAGAAGCCCAAGTCCCGTTCATAGCCAGCACTGTTCTGGCTATGACACTTGGTGGCTCTGACACTTTGCTGTTTTGAAAATGTAGTTGGAATCTCTGCAGTGACAGGCACTGGCATCTTCAGTGTTTGGTTTCCCAGTCCCTCAGCTTCTTTTACAAATACTATCCAAATGGAGTGCTTCTTGGAAGTGGGAGCTTTTTTAATGGGCTGTGTTTGTTCAGAGAACCTGTATAAGCTAACATGAAAGTGTGTGCACAGAAGAAAAAGAGCTTCGTATCAAGTTTTCCATTCATGTAGCATTTTGCTGCATTCTTTCTTTATAAGTGCAGCTACGTAGTTTTTCCCACACAGTAGAAGATAATTGGATTCAAAATTGACATGCCACAGCTTTGTTTATCCAGATGTTGCACCTTTATGGTACAGTGTCTCCTCTAATTCTGTAGGGCTGTTCTGGGCATCTGGGTCACCAACAGCCTCATTGAAGTAGACTTGCTACAGGTACTGTATGCCCAGAGTGAAAACTGTGACTGGTAAAAAGAACACACTGTAATTAACTGTACAATGGATCAATGGATATCAATCTGGGTGATGTTTTTTAATATTTAAATTACATTTAACCACTCTGGTAGAGAAGAGCAGGAGAAAGAAGCAAAATAATGATGTGATTAATATTCACGCTGTAATGAATTCACTCGTCCCATCTGTCAGAGATCGCTGTATGTTCCATACCTATCTATCCACAAATCAGAAGCAGACTAGCAATGTGTAAAAAAAATTAATAATTTATTCAGAGAACGGCATCCTCTTCATGTTTTAGCTTCTTTTCTGTTATCTTCATTTTACAACCGTGGTGAATCGTCCACAACTCTTTCCCCACTCTTTTGTCCAAATTTACTTTAAGCCTTGGTTGGAAAGTGTTTGTGCAAGATTGCCCTATTAACTGTAGCTGATCTTGACTGTTAAGTGCAACTGTGATTTCTGCTAAAAGCAGTGGGATTTACAGCAGTGAGCTTTAAAGATGGGTTTTTTTGCTAGGCCTGGATCACTTACTTCATCTCTACAAACTATATGGCTTTTGTCAGAGTAATTTCTTTGATCACTACACAAATCTTTTTGATTAAACAAAGGTGGTCTTAGCCCAGAAGTCCTTTACTGTGAGCATTTATACTGTTGTCGCCATGACCTGAACAGTTAGTGTCTGGGGCCTGGCCAGGATGTTTCCATTAGTGGAGAATTGATGACAGGAATGAGACAGGTTTTTTGGTGCTGTCCTCCTTATTCACAATGAATATCCACAAAGTTGTACTTCCCTGAACGAGGCAGAAACCACGAGAGGCAGCTTTTGAGCACAGTTTAAAAATCCAATGCTCAAATGCGTTTAACTTTGTCTGGGCAATGGGCACAAAAGCATTTAATTTGTTCACCATTGGCTTTTCTCTTATCTCCTTTGTCACCAAGACGTGTGTCCTTGCAAACACTGTCCTGCTGCCTTTGGGGTTGGACTCAGCCTACACTTACTGGTCATGCTAAGGTTCACTCTTACTTCTCTTGACAGTCAGATATTGCTGCTACCGGGTACCTTCTTCCATAAAGGAATGCAATTTCCTTCCCTGTAGGTGGAAGAACAACATTTAACTGATGCCATGGTAAATGGCAGCTGCTGCTATCTTTTCATGACATAATATAAATTCACTATCACTCACGCAAAGTTATTGCAGACATAAAAATTGGTGGCAAAAGAAGAAGCTGTGAATCAAGACTGACGCTGTTTTTCCTGTTTGAATTTGCAGGTAGAGGTGATAGCAATTATTTTAGATGGCAAAGTCTGTTTATACAATGTCAAAATGCCATGCTTTTTTTAAAAAAACCCATGTCTGTTTTAGAAAACAAGCTCTCTTTCCCTGGCTAGAGTCTAGCAGGATTATTTTAGTTTGGGTTGGTTCAGCTCAGGTAAAAGTGTTTTACTCCATTGAGCTGCCTCAGAAGATTTAGCTTGCTCTGTTTAGCAAATTGTTATACTGCATTCCCACTTTGTGCATTGGTCCATGAGATGGCAGTTTGAGTTTGTATCACCCCTGATGATCTAGAGGTCTCCAAAGGATGGTTTCCTTCTTTGACAAGACAAAATGGATTTCTTTCTGAGAATGCTGTATGTTTCAAGGTAGAAATCATCTGACTTCCATGCATTAGAAAAGAAAATAACACAATCCAACTTGTGAAAGGGAACGTGGGCATCACTCTCCTGAGAGATAATACCTGTGCAGTGAGGTGTTATAATGAAAAAGTCCCACGGGTGTATTAAACTAGTTCCAAACAAAGCATGTGCGATCATATCAGTAATCAACAGTGAAGCTGTTCAACTGAACTTCAGTCAAAATATTTTATTCCACATGACAAAAGAAAAATCTGGGTTTTTTTTTGTGTAAAAATGTTCTTAATTCAAATTTTTTTTGTCAGCATGTGGCAAAAATAAATGCTGGCATAACTGTTCTTCCTTCAAAATGAATTCCAAATTGTGTTCATCTGAGTGTAATCCCTTATTTGCAAATATAGGCCCCTTGACTGTCTATACTGTAGCTTATTGCTATTTTAAGTGTTGACATAAATTGACAGGAAAATACAGGTTTCAGATGAATCTATGAGTTGTTACCCCATTTTATTCATAGCCTGTGAGTTCTCTCATCGGAAGCCGTCTTTCAGGAAGTATATAAAGAATGTGGATATTAGTTTCTCTTTAAAAGACTTCTGAATACTATCAGTTCTATAGCTTACATTATCATGCATTCTGTCTCCCTTTTTTATGTGTCTCTCCATTCTTGTGGCTTTCAACTGCTTCTGTTTTGAACTCATATTTTCTGTGGAAGTGTAGACCTTTGTATACCATATGCTAGCCCACTGACAAAAGCCTTTTATTTCTTAGTTACCCTCTGCAGATCCCTTAGAAATGACTAAGACCGAAAAACCAGTGATCTGCTCTTAGACTCACATCCATTGGACTGTTCTTTCCTTTATTCCTACTGCATATGCACGCTTTTACTGATAACATACAGTCTTGACAAATGCAAAGTTCATCTCTGGCCAAGGGATTCCACAAGGAAAGCCTTTTCGGCTTTTATTGACTTTGAGACTTCCTGCTAAAGACAATTGAGGTCTTGTGCTAGTTAGTTTAGGGTTTTTTTTTAATCAAATGAAAAAGCAAAGTTGAAACAAGCACCAGTTTCCAATGCAGTCTGAGCACCAGGAGATTTGACATTGCTCAGAACCAGGGGGCTCAGTTTCAATTCTCCTTTACACTACTGTCTTCAGTCCAAACACTCTTCCAGTACCAGGTTTGTTTTCTACATTGCTATAAGGTCTTTTATACTTTCATTTATATTAACTGGGATTCTCAAGCTCTTAAATCCTATGTCTTACTGTGAGGACTCTGCTGAGACACCTGTCTGAATCAAGACCAAACTGAAGAAATATTGACCTCTCTTTTTGAGTCCATGTCAGGTATCTCAGCAGTAGAACTTCAAAGTGCTTGTGAGACTGGTGCACACAGTGCTATATATTAGAGAAATAACCAGAAATCAGACAAGAGAGGCTTAAAAAAAAATAGGAATAGTACGTTTGTGTATTTGTTGTAATAAGTTATATGAGCTGTGACTGTGCCCTTGTGTCTCCTTTGCCTTGATTTTTTACTGTGGAAACAGCAAAAGACCCAAAAGACCACAAATAACCTGCCTTTTGTGCACCTGTCTTATGAAGAATCCTATGAAATTATGCAGTATGTGGTGTGCAGGCTGCTTTTGTGGGGTTGTAAGGACTTCTATGATTCTATTATCTCCTTTGGGTCTCTCCTCACAGAAAGGTACTACTATACTGGCTGACAAGGAAAGCACTTGAAACAAACTCCATATACTTGTTCCACCTATTTTAGTATAGCAGAGGGGATTCTTCCAGCTTCAGTTCCAGGCTCTCCCTGAACTCTCTGTATCCCTCATTCAGTCTCTATTGTTGTCCTCCATAGCATGAGCTTATTGGTGATCTCAATGCTCTTTCTGAATATACGAAAGTTACTACCTGAACGGTCAAACAATAGCAAGAAGCTTCAAAGCAATGGGTGCAATCCATTGATGGTGTATGGAGCATTTTAATGAGCAGGAGGAATCATGGTTCAGATATATATGATTATGGACCAGGCTGCCCAAAGAAGCAGTAAATGCTCCATCCCTGGCAGTATTCAAGGCCAGGTTGGACAGAGCCTTGACAACCTGTTCTAGTGTGAAGCGTCCCTTCCAGTGGAAGGAGGGTTAGAACTAGATGATCTTAAGGTCTTTTACAATTCAAACCATTCTGTCATTCTATGGTGGCTGTGACTCCTTGACATAATTCATTGAATCAAGGATGTTGCATGGAGTAGTCATCAGTCCCTAGGGACAGTGGCCACAAGGCAAATTTCGAGGAGAGTACAGACTCTGCTTTTGCGTTTGGACCAGGAATCTTCAATTTTGCAAAAGGGAAATCTGAAAAATTGAATGGGAAGAAATCCAGTTTTGAAGCTCTCAGGAGGGAATTGCAAAAGAACTGATCTGGTTTTAAAAGCCTTAAATCCCCTGAAGCTTCTGATTAATTTATTGAAAAAAAAGTGTTCATAAAAGATGTAACCAAACCCAAATCTGTTGCCTCCATGAAGAACGCACTCAGGATGAAAAGCCCAGGTCTCTTCCCTGCCAGCAGGGAGTGTTTCAGCTGTCATCTGAGTAGGCATCTGTCACTGCCATCAGAGAAGGGACTGATCTGTTTTCTGGCCTAATTTCTAGAGCATCAGTGATATTGAATGGAGAGCTGGATGCTCAGATTCTAAGCAAACCAGTATCCCAAAACTACAAACACTGCTTCTTATTCTCTGCCCCTATGAAAGCCTCAAGGAATATGAAGTAATTTTTAAGTCTATTTCTGTTCCCCAGGCTTTTTTTTTTTCCACAGTGATGGGCTGATTCTCATATATTTGCATGATGGGCTGACCCACTTTGAACAAAGTTATATGCTGATCAGTGAAAAACAGAATACTCTTTCCCGGCTTTTGGATTATTGTTCAGCACAGCATGCTGTGTTCACTGCTGCATTGCAACACTTCTGAATAGCCAAAGCTGAAGCAAAGCAGACACATGGAGAAACAGGAGTCTGCCGTATGGTACAGAAACTGTCTCCAGGCATCCAGCTTAGTGCCGTCCAGAGCATCACTGTGACAGGAGCTGTGGGATGTGAGTTCTATGTATGAAAATGAAGTTTGCTCTTTAGTCATAATTGTGGTTTAGCTGGGTGTCAGGGCCATGCAAACCCAGTGCACATAAGACATTAATTCCTTGGGTTCTCCAATGTCAACTCCTTACTTGTCACCTTCAGAGACAAGACCACGGACTGGTTTGCGATAACAAACAATTTGGTGTGACAGCTTCAAGCTTCATGATCAACATAGGCAGCTTTTCTGAGTAGTGACTTATTTTTGCACTTTGGTTACGTATAGAAGCTGCTTGAAGTCTGAGAACCTAAAACTTCACCTGGTAAATTACTGAGAAAAAGCAACTGGGAAATCAGTGCCAGGAAATCAGTTTGCTTCAGCACTAAGTTTAGGGCTTGAGGCAGTAGTGATGTGCATGGAGGTGAGAGCAGGTTAGACTCATCATGATGCTGTGGTTGGCATCAGGCTTTACTACTGGGTGGAACATGGGCTCCTTCTTCTCATGGTAGTCAGTAAATTCACCTGGAGTTGTACTGAAGGGGCAACGGGTTCAAACTTAAACATGGGAGATTTAGGTTGGATATAAGGAAGAAGTTCTTTACTCTGAGGGTGGTGAGGCACTAGAACAGGTTGCCCAGAGAAGCTGCAGTTGCCCCATCCCTGGCAGTGCTCAAGGCCAGGCTGGCCAGGCTTGGAGCAACCTGGTCTAGTGGAAGGTGTCCTTGCCCATGGCAGGGGTTGAAACCAGATTATCTTTAGGTCCTTTCCAACCCAAACCATTCTGTGATTCTATGATATTAAAATAACAGAGTTAGAGGAAAATGTTTCTATCTTTTCATATAAAACAGAGATGAAATATTTGTGGGAAGCTTTAGGCATCTCATAATAAGTATAACTGAATACTAAGAACCTGAATACATGGATGATTTGGGAGTTTTGATTTTTCTACTCCCACATAAAATGAAGATTTTCTTATTAGGGAAAGCAGAGGCATATCACAAAATAGTTCATTCAATAAAACCCCTAGTTTCCTACTAAAAAAGAATCTGTTTTGATGGGGATATTTTTGCCATCATTTCTAAGTATGCATGTGGGGGTTTAATGTTAGGTGAGCAAATGAAATAACTGTAGAAAAACGTAAGTTTTTTATCCTCTGTATTTCCACTCTTTCACATTCCAGTTCCATTTAATCAAAGGTCATTGCACCTTATCACCCGGGTGATGAAAGGAACAGCTGTACCAAGAAATCACACAATATGGTTAGCAGTATTGCTGTGAACCACCATACACTGTTCAGTTAATCCCTGCTACCAGTTACAGCATTGCTCTACACTAAAAATCTCTTTCTAGTGACCTAGTCCGAACCTGCTGCTTGCCCTCTTGAGTCTTGCTGTCATGTACTGTTCTTTGTCCATACTTAGAATTCTATTCAGGGATTTAATACCTATTTTCTCTATCAAGTCCCTAAAGACTAAAGTACAATTTAATTGATGAGAAGTATTTTATCTTACCCTAAATTTAATGTAACTGGAAGGCAAATAGGGCTTGGTAAATGTTGTTTGTTGTTGGGTTTTTTTTCCCTGAACAATGCTTAATATAGATTTAAAAGCAATACCCATAAATTAATAGAATCATAGAACAGTTAGGGTTGGAAGGGACTAGTCTCTTTTATGTTTCATCCAGATGATTTTGCGTTATGTTTATGTCACTGCTCTTACGGCTGTGTATAATTACAGGCACTACACATCTAATGCTGCACCAATAGATGTCATGGATTTGCAGTTCACCAGATCCAGTGCAAAAGCTGAAAGTCTTCCTTTGATTACTCTTATTTTAAAGCAAAAATAGAGGTACTGCATAATGTACAGGAAAAGGAGAAGATCAGCTTTATCTGGAAATCCCAGTCCTTTTTGAGGATTTGCCTCACTTTGCCTCCCAAAGACTCTCTGTGTTAAAGGCTCCCATACTTCCTGGCATTCAGAGATCTTTGGAAACACAGATACTTGTTGCCTTTATGGGACTTAGTCATAAAAATAATAATAAAACCATGTTGTTTTGACAATTGCAATGTGCAAAATATTTGGCAAATCTTTCAGAAAGCTGTCTCTATTTGTGCCATAAATAAACCTTAGTGACAACAGAAAACCCCAGCAAAGATGACAGTAAGTAAAATTTGTATGACTTGCTACAAGATCCTTACTTTCTGGGGGCATCCCTCTATAGGTTACAGCTTCTGTAAATGAAGAATATCATAAAGGATTGCCAGGACCATGCCAAATATTTCTGTCAGTGAAGTAAAATGAGAAATGGACTCACAAAGCTGTGATACTATCCTGAGTGAACATAAGTGCTTGGAGTCAGATAGTGAAGCAGGGAAGATAGGCACAAGTAACTTCTTTGATCCTTTCTCTTTCTGATAAGTACAGTCTTAGCCTTTACCATCTCTAAATCTTACTGCTCATTTTGCACCTAAATTTGGCAGGTCTTAAGATGCTTAGAGCTAAATATCTTGGAATAGCACTTCCTCTTCTGGCTGTGTTTTTGAGCTAAACTGTGGTGGCTACCATGCTTCATGCTGAAGTGAATGAAGGCTGCCAGCATGTGTGTGTGGTCTGAGCACACCCCGCAGATCAGATCTCTTATGTTACTTTACACAAAAAGCCACCAAGATTTTAAATCCCGAATGGCCCTAAGAAAGAGGCATGCTTGAATCTGAGCTGGGATGCAGGGGTCCAAGACATACAACATCATAGCTTTAAACACTTGACTGTAAGAGGGCAAGGCAGGGCTGGGGGCTTGCTCAGCTGAAATAACATGTCAACAGCTTGACTCTGTCTTGGGCTTTTGCTCCACATACCCAGAAACAAGGAGTTGTTGATGTTTTTGCAAGAGGGTGGCAATGTTTCCTGGCCAAGCTGTGGGTACTGGCATATATCAGTGATCACAGCTCCTTGTCGTCACTATGCAGGTAATGTCTTGTAAATTCAAAACGTCGCAGCTGTGCACATCCTGTATGTTCTAACTTAATCATATCAGAATTAACTCATTCTCCATGACAGGTCACTTGAAAGAATCACTAAGATTAAAAATACAGGTGATTAAGCAATGGTTTTGATAGTAGCTAATTCATATTAATTACATTAATAAATAACATGGCAAAAATATGCTAACAATAAATTGATTTTTTTTTGTAGTTTGTGCAAAGAATAAGTATTCAGTTCTCAACATAGGCAAATATTTATAGACTCATTTATAATATGCAATATATAGTGCAGAGGTGGTATGTTCTTTAACAAGGTCAAGGAATCAGTAGGTAAGGAGGAAGTTGCATATAGAGCCAGACATCCTGACACCCGGCTGTGAGCACTTGTGACTTCCCTCTGATTTGGTCTGTGCCTCTGTTAAGTGATTTAAGAATGAGATTTTCAAGCCTCTTTAAGACAGTAGATGGGATTAGAGCTATGACTCCCAGTTACTTTTGTCCGCTTAGGAAATCTAAAGCATTTTATTTTTATTGGCATTGCAGTATCTCCAGTTATAAATTGGGGGAAAATCCATAAAAGACAACACAAACCACCAAAAACAAACAGAAAAAAGGACTATTCCTGCTTCCATCAGCAGCACAGAGCTAATCCCTGCGGTGTGCATTTGTCCAGGCTAGCTTTTAATAGTCAAAACAGCGAGGGCTTCCACATCTTTTAACAGTATTTCACAACCTTTGCTGATTTCTAATGAGACTGAATTAGCACCTTCTTTGTTTTCTAGGGGCTCCATCTTAGCACTGGGGTTGGAGAGTAGGTGAGAATGAAATCATGTAGCTGTACATGGGGAGAGGAGCAACCTTTGGAGCTGCACATGCCTGGCTGGAGCTCTCCATAAGCCAGATTTTGCGCCCACAGAGCAGTTCATTTCTTGGCAGCTGAGTCAGAAAAAAGCTCCAAGGCTACAGCATCCCGCAGCATGCTGTGACTTGGTGACCACAGAACCTAATTTGTGCTGGCTAAAGCCCCAAAGAGATTAACTGACTCACAACATATGCTATTCTACCCTCTACAAATGAACCTCAGATACTCTGCCATGTTTCTGATCACTCTAAATTTTGCTAATACTTACTCACAGATACGGGGGAACCTGAAGAAGAAAATAACCCACCCCCTCTAGTTTAGCATTCATACATTGTTTTTTGCAAGCACTTCAAAAGACCGTGTGTTTTTTCTGCCAGGAATGTGACATTTCACATTAAGGAATCTATAAAGAATGCATGCATTCATTTTAGGGAAACTCAGAAACAACAGTGCAGGTGTGTTCCCTGCAGCACAGCTACACAGGAGAGGTAGGGACATCCCCAGTGTGGAGTTTAGCATAGGATGGGCTGCATGTGAGTCTATAAAAGTGATTGAATGTCTTCAGTTTCCCCAGGGCCATTGGAGGTGGTCAACAACATAAAAGAAGGGCCATTAGGAGCCAACAGATTTGAGGTGTTTCTAAATCAGCCTCATGAGTGTCTGAGCTATGAACCCCTGCCTTCCCAAAGGGTTTAGAGAAAGGCAGCCAGGATGATTACAGGTACAGGTCATCATCCTCAAAAGCAATGACCTGGCATCACCAGTCTTATGTTTCATAAATCCTTTTGGAAACCCAGCCCTGTTCTACACTGTTGAAACAAAAGGCATTTGTTACCAGTGATTTCAAACACAACTCACTTGATTAAATTCAAGGTGTTACATCTTATCAAAATGAAAACAAATATCAGCACAAGCAGCCATTATAAATGAGCTAATAAATACTGAATCAGGTGAATGTTGCTGATTAGCAGCATTACATTTTTAGCCTATTTTACTCTCCGAACTCAAAGCCAAATATATCTTCAGACTTCAGGAGCGGCATCCAGATGAGGCTTAAATAGGAACGATTCTGTGTTAAATTACATATTGGAAACAAATTTGGCTTTTCTAAGGTATTTGAGAGCTCCTGCTCTAAACCCATTGTGTGTCTACTCAGACCTGGAAACTTCATGGGTTTAGAGTTACCAGTTGAGATCCTTCCTGGTGTCCTTTTTTCATGAGATTTTTCCAAAGGCTCTTAAAAATCAAGACATCCAGATCCAAGTGAAAACTGAAAACCTAACTCTTGTAGTGTCTTTTGTAAGCAGAGTCTTTCTTACACTGCCGTTCTCAGCAGATATATGTCAAGAAATTGAATTACTGCAGTTACCTTCTAGGTGTATGCTCCAAAGACCAAGCAAAGTGTGTCAATTGCATTCACTGTGCTTTTGGGATCATGGTCAGTGGCTGTGGGTGAGCCGATGAGCAGGAACTCGTGCTGCAGTAGATCAGTTGCCAGCCATTGTGTGAACACAGTCTAAAGTGCGGCTTTAATGAATTTTCCAGTACTGATGGGTTCGAGGGGGAAAATTCAACAGGATACCCCACCAGTGTGCCTTCAGGCCGATCCACACTCACAGTAAATGTTCTCTCAGAGATCAGACTTGTTTTTCAGCTCAAAGTGACAACCAGCCAGCACAGACTGCACATTTTTATGCTTACAAAACTGTTTGATCTCTGTGTCTGGAGTCTTCTTGGCGTATATATTTATTAATCTCCTAAAATACATTGTGGGTTGGGCTGCAGCCGATCAACTGGAGATCTTCTTCCTCCCCCTTTTCTTTCCAGATTTCTCCTGACAGTGAGTCTAGGTTTAAGAGCCACCAGAAAAACAAAGCTCAGAAGGTGTCAAACTGGTAAGATGTGAAAAACAAGAGTTAATTCTGCAACAGAAACAGGCTCAGAAGCTTCGCCACCTGAGCACAGACGCTCTTCTCCCCAGCCTGTTAAATGCATGTATTGAATCTAGTCCCAGGTGAACAGTCAGTTCCTTGGCATAGGTTCATTGGATTCAATGGTACAATGCAGTCAAGGTTGCTTATTTAGCTCAAGGGGACTGATATGATTTTAATCTAGGAGGATTTGAGTGTTATAACCTCTCCAGTAGAAACCTGGGGGGAATTAAAAACAAAAAAGAAAAATAAAAGAAAGACAAAAAAAATGAGAGAAATGCAGAAAGGGAAAGAGATTGTAAATACCATTGGCAGCAAGCAGACTAGAAGCAGCTGTCTTTGGCAGACATGTTTCATTCAGATCAAACAGAGAGCTGTGGATATTTGGAAATAACCCACATTTTCTATATATTTAACCACAACCTTTCCATTTGTTTGGAGGCAATCAGGGAATTATGCTCAAACAAGAACTTTTCTCAACCAGGTTTTGTTCAGAAAGCACTGTTTTCCTGTGGCGCCGGTGTGGAAGTGCCAGGATGCCGCAGAGCACAGGCAATCCGTGGTGGGAGGAGGGCTCTTGATTCCACAATTTTTGGTCATGCAGTCCTGGTGGTAAATGGAGCCGTTTCCCGAATGTGCCTTTCTCCAGTAACCTAAATGCTTCAATGAGCTGGAGAGAAAAGGTGAAGATGACCTTGTGCTTTGGATGTGACGGTTGCTAAGCCATGGCATCTGAGAGCTATTACCAATGCTAACTCCACAGGACTCTTGTGAGCAGTGTTTCCTGCAAGGAACTCCACCATCTGCCATATACTCACAGGGATGGCAATCAGTCTGGGAACTCAGAGCCCATCACATATCATCTGCAGAGATCCCCTGTCCTCCTTAATAGCAACCCTGAAAGGCTGTAATTTTTGCCTTATCAGCTCTGTCACATTTCCTTCCTCTTCAATTTCTTTTCCTCTCAGTTCTGCCCTATGTAAGTGTGGTTTGTTTTGTTTGTTCCATTTTTTTCCCCACACTTGCACTCTAGCAGTTTAATTGTAGTGTTTAAGGCTTTAAATAATGTAGTAGTGCTTCTGCCTACTTGCAGGACTGTCTATGGACTCTTATCGCATCACGGCTGTTAAGATCAATTGCAAGGAGAATATAAGATGATAGAATGTAATTACATGCGTTGGAAGCTTGCCTAGACTGCCAGCACCTGCGTTCCCTAAAACAAGAAAAGTCTAAGTGGCACCAGGCAAGCTACTGTGGGCTTTTTTCCAGTGCTTGAGGCAGGTCTTGAACCTGCATTAGGGTTTCACTTTGCAAGCTGTGAGGCTGCTCACCTGGAGTATTGTGTGCAGTTCTGGTGTCCTCAACATAAAAAGGGCATGGAACTGCTGGAACAAGTCCAGAGGAGGCCACGAGGATGATCAGGGGACTGGAGCACCTCCCGTATGAAGACAGGCTGAGGAAGTTGGGGCTGTTCAGCCTGGAGAAGAGAAGGCTGCATGGGGACCTAATAGCAGCCTTCCAGTACCTGAAGGGGGCCTATAGGGATGCTGGGGAGGGACTCTTTGTCAGGGACTGTAGTGACAGGACAAGAGGTAACGGGTTAAAACTTAAACAGGGGAAGTTTAGATTGGATATAAGGAGGAAGTTCTTTACTGTAAGGGTGGTGAGGCACTGGAATGGGTTGCCCAGGGAGATTGTGAATGCTCCATCCCTGGCAGTGTTTAAGGCCAGGTTGGACGATGCCTTGTGTGGCATGGTTTAGTGTGAGGTGTCCCTGCCCATGTTGGAGGGGTTGGAACTGGATGATCTTGAGGTCCTTTCCAACCCTAACTATTCTATGATTCTATGTTCAAGGCCAGGTTGGACGGGGCTCTGAGCAACCTGGTCTGGTTGAAAATGTCCCTGCTTATGACAGGATGATTGGACTAGATGACTTTTGAAGGTCATTTCCAATCCAAACTATTCTGTGATTCTATGATTTGTGTGCCTGCTACTCCCAGTCTTGCTGGAGAGGGGTTGTGTGCACTTTGCAGAACTGCTCTGTACCACAGATGCAGTTCAGACTAGGGAAAACTAGGAATCCCTCTGATGGTAAGTGGGGAAAAAGGGCCTGATGATCTTCTCATGTTAGGAAAAAGAGAGTGCTACTACAGGTTGTTAATACAAAAGTAATGGAAAGTGTTTGCTTTCCAAAACAGATCATTTCACTGATCTGTATTAGGGTCTGCCTCCACCAAAGTGTATAGGGAACAGGCAACCAGGTGCAGGGAAAGTCAAACATCTTTTATGCTGGTTTTGCCTTATGGGGAGAATTCAGCATGAAATTATGCCCTGAGATACCATAATGTGGAATTGCACTGTCAGTCTCCTGAAGATCACCTCGGGATGATACGAGACATATTTGCAAACAGGACTGAAAACACTCCCTCAGCAAAAATGACTCTTGTTTTTAAATTGCACAACAGAAAGATTGCTTCCCCCAGTGATTACATACACAGAAAACTGTGTTCCTGTTAGAAAAATCACAACTTTGTTTCTTATTCAAAGAATTACGTGCAGATGGGCCTCCTCTTTATGTGTGTAGGCACCATGATAAATCCCCATGATAAATCCCCAGATGAAAGTAACAGTTCAGAATTTCCTCAAACACTGCGATATTATGGAACACTTTCAAAAGCGTGGATTTGTTTACCACCTTTTTCCCCACTCATAAATGTTAGACTCAGCAGTAAGGGCTTACAACAAAGCCACGGTAGTACTGTAAAGTGCAGGATTTATGAGCCAGATCTGTAGAACATAAATTTTCCAGCAAGGGCTGTAGTTATATGAAATGCTACATGAATCCAACAATGTGAAGAAATCTATTTTTAGGGCAAAAGTTTTCCAGTTATCAGGGTTTCAGCTCTTGTCTGGGAATTAAAAACCCTGCAGGACTGAGGTGCTCAACAGCTTGTTGGAACTGGCCCGTGTCTTTTGTTAACTAGACATAAATCCATCTTAAACCTGGGAAGGACACCCCCCCACCCCCCCCTTTACCTGAACTAGTCAGTTCTGGGTTACCAGTACAGGTGTTAACCCAACAGATAGTCCAAATTAGAGTGAGTAGAAAGATTAGCTCTTGTGAAGGGATTCATAGGAAGAGGAGGCCTGATAGAAGTATTTTCATATCCTAACAGTTCTAAAGTGATGTCAAGTCTATCACAAGTCTGTCACGACACCTAAATAGTGGCAGTTTGTCTCCCTCGATCAGCTAGCTATTTAGCCTAAAACCAGGTCATACTTTTAGGTCAGCTCTAAGGAAATTCCAAGCCTCAATTCCTATTGAGTGCATTTCGGTGGATGAAACTCTTCATGAAGTGCTGTTCTTCCCTTTCCATGCACTGACTTTGTGCTGGCTTCACAGAGAACAGACAAATTTCACTGTTCTTCTCTTCCACCCAGATCATTAGTGCCAATTGTTGTATGAATATTGTGCTAGTGAGATCAGCTGGAAATAACCTCAGAACTGCATTTTATATATCCTCATTTGGTTCATGCTCTCTATAAAAGCAACAGTGCATTTTCACAGATTGTCCTGTTCATTTTTCCATATGTGAGCCAATTAACTCCTAAAATTAATTGCTCTCAACACTGTTCCTTTCTCCTTTGCTGCCTTTTGGTTTTGCTGCATCTCATCACATAACATTTGAAATCAGACACACATGCTGCAGGCAGGTCTGCGGAAGTGGAGCACTAGGCTAGTCAGTGGGTTCTCCGGGTAGCTGCTGAATCCACCTTGGAAGACCCAATTACAGGTTTATGAGTTCATTTCCTGTAGTTCTCCAACTGTGTTCAAAGAGTACATGAACATACAATGCAGTATCACAACCTACCATTTGCGCGGTTGTGATGTTAAAAATGACTACGTGGTGTTTTCCCCTTAAAAGCTGTATGTTTTTTCCTCTGTAGACGCTGTTTCCAAAGCCCGTATTTGTCACTCTAACAAAACAGAGCTGAATGAGCTATTAGCCATATAATAAAGTAACGATGAATGAAGCAAGAGGACCAATTGGACCAATCAAATTGGTGCTATTATTTCAGCAAAACCCTGTCAGCAATTGCCTCTCTCTTCATAGAGACTTTCATAGCATTATTTCACTAAATGGCACCATGAATGTAATTACTTTGATTCAGAGTGTTGGAATCACACAGGTAACAAATTACACCGCCCCCTGTTGTGTAATAATTCAATTATTCAGTGGCCTTATAACCGTTTGGAATAGCCTATTCTCATTTCACAAACATCATATTTACTGCTATAAATAAACAATTTCTATAAAGTGAAATATTAGATCTGTATATTTTAGCACATGTAAGCACCCAAATGGATCACGGCATAACTGCATACCTTTGGTGTTTTTAATATTAAAGAGACTGCAGAGATGCCAAGCTTCTTCGGTTACTCCATCTCAGTAGATGTGTACATATATTTTGCCTGTTTTCTACTTGGTGAATCAAGGCTTTCTTATGAAGCAGGAATTATTCACAGAGTGAGGTTTGATTTCAGTGGCACCAGTGCTGTTGGAATTCATTCCAAACTGGAAGCAGAATCAAAACGTATGTCCAAAGAGACATTCCTTGGCCATGACTCTTCTTTTCTGTGCTCCAGCATAAATGAAGCATACAACACTGCTAAAGTCAAGACCGTATAAAATGGGGATGAAGAAAGGGAAGAAACAACCCTGTTTGCTGAAAGGTCAATTCAAAGTCAGACTTTGAGGGTTAAAAATGTGTAAAGCTCAGTGAGATTTGCAAAGGCATTAAGTGCCCAGCTCCTAATTATGTGATCTCCAAACCATATTCAGACATCCAGGAACTTGTGAAAATCCTACAGATGGATATCTAGTGTCAGCTTTAAGTGCCTAAATACTTTTAAAAACTTCAGGTGTCTTAATCTGTTGTAGTGTGATTTATAAGAGATGTATTAATCTTGAAATTGCAGCATTCCTTCAGGCTGACTGCAGGAGGCATCAATGAGGAATTTCCACTTTATAACTGGGGAGTTTGGTCCTAAATAAAAGCAGCAGCAGATGCTGCACCCCCCTTTTTATCTGATACTTGGCAGCTTGGGATTTTTCTCCAGGATATGGCAGATATAGATACCATTTCTGAATTTGCCTGAAGATGTCCAAACTTCTACTTCCTTGGGGACTGTCTTGACACCCGGCTTATCAGCAATTTGATTGAGTAGATTTCAGTCTCTCCCTTGGAAGCTGTGGCATTATACATGAAATATTTAAAGATGCCTTAATCACATGAAAGCAAGATGTGCTCCACAAGTTCTCAGTGTACAACCACTGAGTTGTGACAGGGTACACCACTGACAGTGGAGGGGGCAGATGGCTGTCTGCCAGTCACTTCTATTAAATTATCATTACAAGAAGTGATTTGCTTCTCAGGTGAGGACTTAGTCCGTTAGCAATGGAATCATTCTGTCTCTGTCAAAGAATTTCCTCAACCAGAACTGAAGTCTGGTATTGTAATATATTTTTGCCAACTTTGTTTAAAAGCAGTGATCATTTAGGTGGTTTTGTAAAAGTCAGTGTCACAAGGTGGATGTAAAAATATCACTTTACAGCTTGCAATAACCGGATTCCACTAAGGAAATGTACCAAAACTTTGCAATAAATGGACACAAAGTTACAGTAAGATGAGGGATGAATGCCGCAAGGGAAAATGAGAAAAATGAAAGCATATGAAGAGGAAAATTAAGCTGATTACCTACCAAGACTCAGTGCTGCTTACCAGTGTTCATGCACACATCTCTGTAAGTCTAAAAATAATGTGCAAGATCGTGAGCATGCATAAGCACTGTGGATTACTGTGCACATATAGAAATGCAAACCCACAGGCAAGGAAGGGTAATCAAAGACCAGAACTTTCTCATGTGTTTTTCAGAGGAAGAAAGTTTCTGGTGACATCAAGTTTCCAGTGATAATGCCTATCATCTCTAAAAATCTGGCCATGTACTTTAATACCTACAAGCATGACAACCTTTTATTATGTGATAATTTCCAGGTGAAGATCTCAGTACAAGTTTAGCCTCAAACAGAATTTAGTTACCCTGATAATATAGATATGAAGATCACAAATTCTGTTCATACTTTAAAGTGAGGAAACTGAACAATGAAGACTTCCGAAGACCAACTCATTGCAGTTTGCAGCATGAAAGAGAGTGGAAAACTCAGTCCGAACTGAGCAGCACTTCTGTATCACTTCACATCCTTAAAGGTAAGCATGATGTATGTCTTTGTAGGTTTAGGAACTAAACTTTTAGTATGATCTAGCAGGCTGAGATCTCTGTCTAGCACAGAGATTTTTAAGTAGCGCTCCTCAAACTCCTAAAACTCAGTAATTCCGGTAAAAGTAAGTCCAAGTTTTAATCACTCCATTAAAATCAATAGCAAGGCTCTCTGAGTTAGTGAAGTTGTGAATTGACCCACCTACACCACAATCCAAAACACTGTTTACTTCTCCCCACCATATTACATGGAGAAATAATAACAGTTATTTCAGCTCTCAAAAGCTGATTCCTGTGGATAAAGATTTTGATGGATCAGAAGCCAGAAAAGTCAAGATGAGCTTGTTTGGTGTTGTCTGTCCTGGCCTGATTGCCGCTTAAGGATCCAAGTGTCCAATACTAAAGCAGGTTTGAAAAAGAATTCCTGCTATGTTGCCACCCAGTTCTGGAGGTGACTAACGCCGGCAGCAGTCTCAGTTTTCACCTTTGATGTACCTCAGACACGTACAGAGCAGCCTGGCCTCTGTCATGCTTAAGCTTGACTGTGATCCCCTAGAGCAGACGCTCCTGTGCTTGCTTCCCTTGATGGCTTTTCTCAGGAGCAGTACAAGTCTGGCACACTTCTGTAAGACTGGACTCCATTCAAAGAGGAATGATTGCTGCTGTCCTCTAAAAATCAGTTGAAAAAGAGTTTTTACTTCCTCTTGAGCAATAGCAGTTGGAAGCAGAAGACCCTGATCTTGTTGACATGTCAGTCCTACACTTGCCATCACTCGGTGAAATTCTTTGCCTATCCAAGTGCACATAGGAACTGGGGGGACATCAGAAGTAATTCAATCCCTGTTCTCAGTGGTTTTCAGAGAACAATTTAAGAATCATTGCCTTGGTGAAGCAAAGGGCATTGAACATGGCTGCATAGTTTACTGAGTATGGCAATTGTTCAGGGTAGGTTAGGGTTGTCTCCCATAATTATTCTAATGCTTTTTTAAATGATTTTTGGGGAGATTGTTTAGGTTAGATATAAGGAAGAAGTTCTTTACCGTGAGGGTGGTGAGGCGCTGGAACAGGGTGCCCAAAGAAGTGCTAAATGCTCCATCCCTGTCAGTGTTCAAGGCCAGGTTGGACAGAGCCTTGGGTGACACGGTCTAGTGTGAGGTGTCCCTGCCCATGGCAGTGGGGTTGGAGCTGGATGATCTTAAGGTCCTTTCCAACTCTAACTATTCTATGACTCTATGATATTAAATTCCACTCCAGAGCCAAGCACATAAAATTTAGAGGTCAGAACAGTCATCGACTAAGTTTAGTTTTGGAGCTAGTGCTAAATGTTTGCAACCTTGTTTTGGCTAGATGGAGAAATTTATGTGCAATAATACATTTGTAAACACACAGTTCTGTGGGAAAGAACTGCCAAGCTGAGTAACTTGGTTTAATCTAGGTGAGACTGCCTGCTACAAATTCTGCAAGGCTTGCCAGGCTGCATTTGACAGCCCTCCTTATCAGCTTTTCCTCCTGATCAAATAAAATCACCCTGTGACTGGTATGATGCTGATGACCTAAATTCCAGTTCTAGTGAGAGTTGTTGAAACTGAGGGGAATGGATTGAGGACTAGGAGTTTACAAAGAAACATCGCCTGGCAGCACACCGTTCATTTTAAATATTTCTTTTTGCTTTGAAAACAGGGAATTCAATACGGGCACCTAGACAGCTTTCTGGTTTATGGGAGATCAGTTGAGGGTTGCTCATCCGTATTCCAAACAAAAAATAAAATGACGATAAACAAGAGTGCTATACAACAAAAATAAAAATAAATACTGCCAGATCTTTTCAAAACAGGAATCTCAGCTTTTCTCACCCATTATGCAGCTTTACTGTGTTTCAAATCAATATTTTATATGTGGTGTAGTAGCACTCTTTTTTCTTTAAACAGAGTTGATTTGAGAAGGTAAGGAAGAAAGGCTTTACTGCTGTCTAACTGGTATTGATTTCATAACTGCTGAATTTAGAGCAAAAGAGACACCAGTAAAGGAATACATTTGTGTTTCACATGAAGCATTCCCTAAGGAGAGAACACAGCAAAGAGAAGGCAAAGAAAGATTTGTGGGAGCTCATTAGCACAGATCCTAAAAATCAAAGGAATCATAGGGAATGCTGTCGTAACCACTCCAGTCATATCTGTCTATGTCTTTCCTAACAAATGATTCTCTGAGCTTCTCTGGAAAATCTCCAGTGACAGAGAGACTAAACTCTCCCTAGGTGATCTGTTTAAATAACCGATAGTCAAAAAGATTTCATTGACACCTGACTTGACTTAAATTTCTGTGACTTTAATTCTACAGCTGTCTTTTCCCTGTGACTTATTTCCCATTGTTATGAATTCTCCGAGTTTGTTATTTTCTGGAAGTCTATTGTCTTCTCCTTTTATCTAAGGAAAGGAAAATTTCCTTAGATAAGAATGCCATTATTCAGTGGTCAATGCCACTTTATATTCCCTCTACCTGCACATCATCAATTCTCTATTGTTGCAATAAACTGTGGAGACTATTCCCTCACCTTCCTGTCCGCACTTTATTTTAAGAGCTAGATAGTCTGTTTTCTGATGTATTAGCTAACATCATTTCAGGGTGTGATACAAAGCTTGGTAAAGCAGAGTCCTGTTGACCACAGGTCACTTTGTCTTAAAGTGAAATCAAAGTTCCAGCTTCTCAAACTATGCCAGCCTTATCCTATGGAACACCCTATCCCATTTTCTTTCATTCCAAGATGCTTTGTAGATCCCTGATCTCAAGCCCACTGATCTCAAGTTGATAAAAAATTGATATGATAAATCTGGAGGAATTTTCCTACTTTCTGGATTCAGCTGTCAGGCTAGAAATTCACTAAGAACCCAGCCAGAAAAAGAAACAAAGCTAATGGACAATGTGTTCTCACGTCTAAAATGAAAAGTTTCACATCTTCTCTTTTTCTGGGAGTCTGTGTTTATTGTGGGTTTTAGTAAGTCTGTGAAAATCACTGTAAATCTGTCAGTTTTTAATCAACATTCATTGATGAAAAACTATAACATCTTTGGATGTTGCAATTTACCAGCTGGAGAAGTATCTGGGGAAAGTGATGTGTTTTGTGACTAATATTAATACTATTATGAAGACAATTGGATTTACTTTTCCTGTTATAACTCTCCTAAATACAAACATTCTGTGACAAACTAATGTAACATTTATTTCTGTTTTGAAAATCAAAATTCTGTCCCAAAGTAATTTGTGTGTGATTTTTGCAATTTTATTTCATTGTAAATTAAGAGTTGTTTTTTTTTAAAGATCACATGCTAAAATATTTCATTTTCACTCATCCACACTGTTCTAACTTTCACAATATGTTCTGTAATAAATCTTCAATGTCAGAATGATACAACTCAAAATGTTTTAATTATATAATGTGAAAATTAAGGAAATTACTATGATTGCTAATGTTTTTATTGCATGGAATCAGCATTTTCAGATGGAAAATTGTGCCTTGCAAGATGCTTTGATCATATTTTATTATTTTGACATGTTATTATGGGAAAACCTTTTTTCTTGTCCTGTTATAAAAACATTTCTGTGATTGGAATGCTAACTAATTACAGAGCTTTGTATATACACTGATATTCTGAAACTTTCTATTCTCATTCTGAAGAAATAGACCTGTGTATTCTTCCAGCAACATTTACAGCAAATTCCTTTACAAAAAAGGAATCTGTAAATCAAATATAATTGTCTTTTTTTTTTTTTTGGGGGGGGGGGAGGGGAGCTTTAAACATAAATACTGATCCTAAAATTTAGGGTTTTTCCAGTTGGGAGCCAGTCACAAATGACAAAATCTATCTATGATAATATTAATAAATTAAATTTATACTGCTTTTTATCAGTCAATCTCAGAGTGTGCTGCTGTCACTTCTGCAATTTTAGCAACTGGGATGTTAAGGCACATCTGAAGTGACTTGTCTGTGTCATCTCTTCTTGAACCTTTCATTCCACCTGCATTCTGAAAGATACTATGTGCTTGATAAGATATATTTCCTGTCTTCCACTAGTATATATATATACACTTAAAAAAGAAAAATGTTTTTTCTCCTCTGTGGGGAAGGTGGAATTAAGCCAAGAGACATAATGCCACTAAGCTTTGTAGACCCTAATGCAGACAGGTACTATTGCTATCATGCACCCCGACGTAACCGCACAATTAACTTTTGCACTGTCACAAGAGGGTATTTTTATCTTCCTGCCGTATCTATTGAAAAGCCATCCAATCTTAATGAAAAAACACATGAAGATGGAGATTTTTACGTCTGATTATCCTATTGCAGTGCATTATTTCTCAAAATGAATAGTATCAGTATAGCACAATCTGTAGAGAAAATACAAGAGGGAATGGAATTTTTTAAGTACTGTATTTCAAAACTGTATATAAGTATGATATTTACAGGTATGAGAGCTGAAATGTCAGGTGCCTCCATTACTAGCACCTCGAGCAAGATAAAGCGGGACTTCCACTACCTCTAGTCCAAAGAGGACCTGCTACAGCTATAAACCTGATATGCTTTCACAATCATCCCCTCCGAGGTGTACCTGTGTAGTTCTGTAGTGCACCATTGCTAGTCACAGCCGGTCTACAGAGTTTGCAGATCCTTGGGAGGGAGGTTTGTCAGGCTTTCTCCGCATGAACTTTGTTTGACCTGCCTGCAGCTTTGTTTTACTTCATTTAGCTCTTACATCAATTTCTCCTATTGACCAGGTGTCAATGGCTAAATTGCATAATTTATTTATCTTTCTGTGGCATGAGTGTAGTTTTATGTAGATAGCAATAATGAAATGTAAATAAATATTTCAAGTAAAATGAAATATTTATGACTCTAGCACAATGATGTTTTGTAGAGAAATATAGGTTTGGTATGAGAGCAAAGGCCTTGAGAAGTGGAGACAACCTGTGTGGTGCAGAGAACTATAGGCATGATGAAAGATGGGGCACAGGCTGACACTATAAACATCTCAGCTCAATAATGGTTGCTAAAAGTAATGCAGAGCTACAGCTGGATAAAGCAGAAATTAGGGGTTACGAAAAGTACAAAGCAGTAGTATCTAACATATGGAAAAGGTACCAAATGCTGTAAATTCAACTGCAGCATGGAGTTGGAAACCAGTGAATAGAATCCAAAGTGTAAAGTTATGTTAGAAAACAGCTAAAAATGACCCCAAGTAGATCTTAGAGGGAGGAAGAAGAAACCATCTACGTGAACATTATATTACTTCTGGCAGTAGTCTCCATAGGCTGATGACTCTTTGTCTTCACTCTCTAGCACTCTGAGTCTACTGATTTTAAGACCAAAGGATGAACAGAAGGGTGAGCATAACCTCAGGAAAAAGGGATAAAAACTAAGAGTATTTGTCACAATTTAAATAGTAATATTGCTGTTATTTAGATTTCTAACTGCACTAGAACTGAATTAGATTTTCAAGGTTTCATTTATACTAAGAATAATATTTTGGCTTTATAAATAAGGTGTGTTTCTCTCTGCCCGTATACAAGATTCTGAGCATAACAGAAGGAAACATCTGTGGGGTCAGTGTGTGTATTAGAGTATCATTTGTGCAATAGATCTTCAGTCTGTTTGCTTCTGATAGTGCATAAATCCCAGTTTACTGCATCCTGCTGCTCTGACTTGGTTTTTAGCTGTGATTTATCCCACTAATATACTGTCAGAAATATTCCTTTATTTTAGTTTATAGACATTTTTACAACCAGTCTCTTTAATAATTCAGATCAATTCCTCATCCTCTTTCTAGGATGTTGCCAAAATAAGAATAAACATTTTTACTCTAATCATGAGTGAAGACTGGAACAGGTTGCCCACAGATGTTGTGGAGTCCCTGTCCTTGGACATATTCAAAACCAAACTGGACTTGGCCCTGAGCAACCTGCTCTACTTGACCTTACTCTAAAGAAGATATTTTGGACAAGGAGATCTCCAGAGGTTTTCTTCTTACCTCAGCCCTTCTGTGATTCTGTGATTTTGACTGGTGCTACAAGAAATGCCACAGTAACTTGTCATGATTTTGATTCCTTCCTGGCTGTTTCTACTCAGTGTAAACACAATCCTGAGTTAAGACATGTAAATGATTGCATTTTCTGTGGCAGACAAGTTTTGCAAAGAGCAAGGCTCCTTCTAACAGCCTCTGGCTTTAGTCAGAGTATGAATTACTCAGCACCTCGATGGTTACCCACAGGATAAACCAACCGGCAGATGACTGCATTCGTATTCCATTTGGTGTGTGACCCTAGTCAACGTGAGAAGTCTTTCTTCCTTTGTACAGATCTGTGAAGATTGATAGCATGAATTTTGCAGATAAGAACTTGTAAAAATAGCACAGGGAACATATTATTTAGGGAAGCTGGGATTTTTCTCAACAGAAACCGTTAGGAACAGGTTAGACAGACATGTTCTGGTGGAGCTCGGTAACCTCTTCAGAACCCTTCCTGCTTTTACTGTAATTTGTCCACACAAGGAAGCTGAGGTATAGCCTCTGGGGGCAAAATAATGTCACTCATTTTCAAGTGGAGTTTCATTTTCCTGCAGGACTAGCCTCAGCTAGAATCACTAGCATGAAGAACAGGTATTTGATTACTTCTGCTCAGTTATGCCATCAGCAATTACAGACCTAGTCCTAGCCTCACTGGCAGTGATGTAGGAAGGCAGCAAATCCAGTGCGCAAGTACTATAATATTTTATGAGACTTCTCTTATGTAGTAGAGCACTTCACAAATTTCTTTTGAGCAGTATTGCACTTGTGCAGCTACTAATAACTTCAGAAGACATTGATGATAGCTTTCTGATGACAGCTTTTTTTCCCTGCTTACTTACAAGAACAGATGCTGGGAATTCTGAAGAGGCAGGTCTAGGCCTATCAATAGTGGAAAAGTGGCCAGATCTCAAAGGGGCCGAGTAGTGTCAGTCTCACATGTAGTTAGTAGAAGGAAGCTTGGATGGCCTCTTCCACACTGAACTGCCAGTGATGGTTATCAGCAGAAAAAGCAGTGTTGAACTTCTGTTAAGTGCCTTGGATTTGGATGGTGGGAATAAAACTTAGCATCCCTTCATTTCTGTTCTACTCTGTACAGCGGGTACAAGGAATCATGGCAGAAATGACGACAGGGTAAGCACTGTGGGGTATTTGTGGTTAGGAACTTCAGTATAGTCTAAAGTTTCATTTCTTATAACCAATGACCCTGTCTTTTTTCTGGATAGAATGAAGACATATGTTAACATGTGGTTTGTCAAAATGTTAGAGAACTGTTTGGTCTTCAGTAAATATATGGATTGCCAACTGTTAGAAGGAAAGCAGTAAAAGCACATAGACAGCCTGTGGAATACTCTATGCCAGGAGCTGAGAGAGCCAAAACCTAGAGCTGGCTATTGGGTGAAGGGGAGTAAATTCATGGCTGTTACAATATTTGTGTCCATGCTAAGTACCCAGGGGCTGACACATAAAAAGGTAGAGAATAAAAAACCAACTTGCCTGAGTCTTAAAAACTTACTAAGGGAAGCCACACAAGTATGAGTTATGGAGTCTGTTCTTTCTCATCATCTTCAGGAGCTGTGCCAACTTCTCCAAGGCAAGTTCACACTATCTTAAATCACCATTTAACTTTCATGTGATCTGTGAAGAGAAAGAAATCCATTTGAAGGGTTAGATCATAGAGGGTTTTGTATTAGTATTCTCTCTGGAGAGGGCAAGAATGCTCTTTAACAACAGGGGGATATAAAGCTCAGCAAGACTAAACTGTTAAGTTAGAAGCCCTACAGGTAGACAGTGTAAAAGTCTCCACATTCCAGCCTCTGCAAATACATCATTACCTTTTGTTTGACATTTCTATTGACTGCCATTGTGATATATAAACCTTCTATAACGTTAACAATAAAAAAGCACTGGCAGAAACAAACTGTATACTTTACAAAGACATAACTCTGGCTCCTGGAATCTGTCATTCCCTGCTGTGTTAGGGCTTGACCCAAACCATTTTGGAGCCAATGGACAGACTCGCACTGCCTTCAGCAGATTTCAGGTGGTCTTTTGAAATCCAGCGCACCTTTATATCTGTAAAATAAATAGCTATTAAAAAAGGAGGTGAAAAAGAAGCACTTCAAGGAGTATCAGAGCTAATGAGACTTGACTGCCCTTGAATTTGCTATTTGTGAGTTCTGTCTAGAGCAACTCATGATTGGAGTATTTGGTAGTGTTCTCCTCTGTGTGCGTATTCTTGGGATTTGCTAAGATGTGAAACTCATGTTTCAGCCTTTCTCTTCACCTGAACACTTGCAAGGCAAAATGTACCCGAATTTAGTTATTTTAGAAAGTTCTAACCCTTTTACACATTCAAACACATTGAAATGCTACTGGAGAAGGTCACAGAGAAATAAAGAAAACAGTGTGACCATGAAAGCTTCTTTTCTTAAAGAAACTAAACTAAGAAGTTTTCTCTCCCTTCCCTTGCCATCACACATGCGATGGGCTGACTGGGTGAGTGCTGGGGCAGTAGAAGCCATCTATGCTGATGCATGGATATTTTCAATAGAATGCAAATGTTAGGGAAGAAACATTCTGTTTGAAATCTCACAAGACAGGTTAGATTAATACTTTTTTCTTACCCATGCCATTGTTCTGATAAATGATATTTAAAGCTAGCAACTATTTTTAAAAGATGTTCTGCTATTGCTGTTTTGATTGCCTTTATAGATACACTGATCTTAGTACCTTCTGGTCTTTGTGTTCTCTGTATCTTTTCTAAATGAAGATTTTTCACTCTTAGTTGCTGCAAGCTTCTCGTACTTCAAAGTCTTGAATTACACCAGGCTAGTGTAGTTCAAAACTTTCCCAGGTGTCATCTAGCAATGACTGTTTAGATTTAAACAATAAAACCAATGCTATGTAAAGCTCCAAGGTTCAATTCAATTTACAGTAGGAGACTAATAACAATCCCATAGCAATAAACATTCATTTGCAGGCAATTTGTTAACTCGGCTATCCAGCAATGTTCAGTAATCACATAAAGGTTACACATTAAGTTAGCCAGTCATAAATTTCAACCTGTTTTCAGTTCATAGTCTTCCTTCAGACCAGGTCGAATGAGTGGTTGTGGCAACTCTGCAGAGTAGTCATGAAATTCTATCTTATCCCAAGGAGAAAATTTAGTTTGAGTAACTAGAACTAACGCTATCCCCATTCCCTTTCTTTCTAAGAAGCTTCAACTTCAGAGCATCCTAGAAAAGCTTCTTCGCCTAAAATGACATGAATGTAAAGACATCCTCTTGTGGAGGTAACTTATCCCAGCTGATGGGAATTTCCAAGGAATAAAAGAAGGCAAACATAAAACAGGAAAAAGGCATTCATTTTCTGGAGTTGAATTCCTATAGGTCATATTCTGCCATATTCTTTGAATGAGCTTTTCCCCTTTGCCTCTGAGGTACCTATAGAAGCTTTTCTGTTGCCCTTGATGTCCCTTACAAAGGACTGTCCAAGATTTCCTAGGTAAAAAGAAACCTTAATTAGGCAAAATTTGGTCAGGATATTTAGGCTCATGCTTGGTAAGCATAAGTCTTGTCTAAACAACAGTGAATACACGTCTTCTTCCTAGCAGCTCACCCCCAGAGCAGAAAGGGAATAGTCCCTTCACCTGCTCCAGCACCATGAAAAGGACAAACATCCAGCCAGATTTATCCTCTCGAAGGTCATTATGTTAGTTGAGAGAGGTCTCATTGCTGAAAATTGCTGTGAATTCTGAGATGTGAAAGCTGGTCCAATTTCTATTATGAGTAAATTTGGCTTTTTCTGTTTCCTAGACAATCAGCATGTGTTATCTCACACAAACTTGAGAAACATTCAGTTTGGAACTAAGCCTCTGAAACATGCAGATTCCTTCTTTGTGTGACAGCAAAGCAGCTGTATTCTTCTAATGGCTTCAAGTACTATATAAGGAAAAGTTGGGGATGTTTTCGATATCCTGGAAAAACTCTTTAGGCAGAAATTGCTGTTAGCAAGTAACACTCCCAAGTCCTCTGCTTCTGCCTATCTAGTATCTATAGGTAAATCTGTATATCTTTTATAGGCTCTCCTCTCTTACACACACGGAGATCATATCATAGCGGCAAGTTCTGTGTGCAGCCGTCCTAGCTGCCATGAGCTTGTGGAACTTAAGAGAGTAGTACTTGATATTCATTGATTGATCTGAGAATATAAAGGTATCTTTTGAAGCAAAGGTAGTCTTACCTTGTGTGTTGCAAATATCCATGGAGCCACTGGATCCATCCTTTAGCTAAAACTATACATGGAAAAAGGATGCCTTGTTATTCTTTCCCAGTAATAAAAAATATGAATGCTGAAAATCAAAAAGGACCTCTGAATGGTGTGTTTCTAGAAGGTGCTGATTCAGAACCATTACTTCTGTGTCCTACTGACAAGGATGCCCTGAAGATTTACACTGAGTTTTTCAAAAAGGCAGCAGTTTACACCATGATTAAAATAGTCTGTTTGCCTGGAACATCCATTTAAGCAGTGCAATATCCATTTCTGTCTCTGAAAGTGATTTCTAGCATGAGTCTTTTGTAATTTCTATTAATATTGCAGAATGGAGAAGATTGATGCAGATTCACTCACCAGCTCAGTTAATTTTTCTTCAAGTATGGATTCCTATTAGGAATGTGCCCGTGTAATGCAATAAAACTTGCTCATACCATTTGCAATCAGGTCTCAGCGCATATATTTTCTGCAGCGTCTCCCATTTAATAATAATTGTCAGAAGAATTGGAGGACATAAATGAATTCTGGATGATTCACTGGCCTCCTGATAATTCTGTCCATTGTGAAACATGAAAGCCTGAACGCTCAGGAAGAGCAATAGTTGCTGGTGAGAGAGGAGTGAATTCATTAATATTGTAGGCTCAGTTTTGCTTTCTAATATGTAGAAAAGGAGTAGTAAGAAAGAAGAAGCTAAAAATTTCTCTTTTACTGCCTTGTGGATTTGCTCCTGTCAGCCCTGGCCACATGTCTTTTCCTTGCTACACTGATCTCCATCTGTGCCCCCAGTTGTTTAGAAACTTTAATTTGGCTTTTTCTATGACAAATAATACACATAAGAATTTAAAATAACCCCTCAAAAACGTAATGCTTTACTTGTATAGTGTCTTCTCAACTCTGAAAATTATTTTTCCTGTGCTATCCTCTCATATTTATGGTAAAGACTTCAGTGTTCAGTCAACTCTGTGGAGGAAAAAGAGAAAAAGAGGATCATAGCTGCTCTTGTGTGATTGATGTTGGCAAACACTGAGCTTTTGCCACTGTATCATTTTCCCTCTTTGGATTTATTTTAATAGCCACCTTATCTCTCCTGAAAGATTCATTCCATGTTTACGGCTACAGAAGCCAAATTTTCTGGTCTATTACTCTCATCCTCTTCTTTCTTTAACATTGGCACCATATTTAGATTTCCTCTGGTCATCCGGTGACATCTCTGATTTTAATGAGTTTTTGATCTATGCCAGAGAATATGCTGACTCCCGGTTTTGCATCCCATAGTGAATCCCATCAGGTCCTGCAGATGCTGATTTGGTGTTTGCTTGTTCCTCTAATAAGCCTGGTAGTTTGGATGTGATCCTGAGCTTGTATTCCCTTAGCTGTAGTTGCCTTCTGCTCTGTCTGATCTGTTATGCTAATGTAGCTTGTGAGTAGCACAAACCAAAAGAGTGGTGATTTTCCCTTCAGGGGTCATAATAGATTCATCAAGCCACTGTTCTGTGCTCAGTAGTGCTGGTTACAGATACATCTGTTCAATAAATCATATATCCAGAACTATCAGTAGGACAGAGGCATTTTTCCTGGAAGCATGAGATTTAATTACCTTAACATGTGTAATTCAAGGTTTTATTACCAGCAATAAAAAATGTATCACCTTAAAAACTGAACCTCAGTGCTTGACTCTGTGACTACCAACAAGAGCAGACTCTGCCTTGCAGAAGTGCTTTACTGTGATTTTATTGAATACAGGAAAAATACAAGAGCATCATCAGATTTACAAAAGAAGTAGTTCAAAAGGACACCACTTCTCAGCTGAGATGTGATAATAAGTCATGAATGTGCGGCTGACCAACCGCAATATGCAGCAGAGAGATCAACTTAAACCAGTGAATGCGGAAAGGCTGCTTTGCTGCTGTTACAGACATGTGTGAGAGTCCCAGGAGGTTTTTTCTTTAGTACTCTGCATCCCATGGCCTTTCCAGTTCAACAGAAACCCCATGTGGGTATTCTGTCCATAAATGAATTAGCTCATAATGATATCTGCAGAGCCATGATGGCATGCAGAAACCTCCTTATCCTTGTCTAATGGATTAAACAAGTTTTATTTTCCTGCTGGGAAGAGCAGAGATTCTCTTCCTGTGTCCTTGCAAGTTTTCACTTACTGTTGTCTCCTGTTGCAATCTTTGGCTGCCACTGACCTCAGGACAAGGGTGGAATGATGGATAGGAAAAGCACCTCACTTAGAAAAACATTGTAATCATAGGAAATGCACGGTGTATAGTACTCTCTGAGAATTAGCCATTCCCTTGTGTAGTATAGCTGTTGTCCATGAAATGTGGGTAGTGAGACCTGGGAGTAGCTACCACTGTGCAAGACAGTAGCTCCTTTCCCTCAGGAACTTGGTAGGAATGAAAAGCCATGAGACCCTTCTTGGCAGAGACTGCGGCCCATAGAAACTATTGGCCAAACAGCCCACTACAGTGTTGCTTCTGTGGGAGGCAGTGGTGTTCCTGAGTTCCTGCAGATGCTCCACATTCAAAATCTTCTGTCTTCGGTATTTCACTGTTCAAAATAAAAGTGATGGTTTGTCAGCCTTTTGTGCCTACGTCTCCTTGGGTTTCACATGCTTGTTCCACTCTCCCTAATGCAGCCTTTTATGACCTCTCTAGCAATTCTCTGGGCTGAGTCACTCATTTGGTTTAATCTGCCAGTTTATGGCCTTCTAGAAGACATAAATGGTCTTGGTCTTTCCTTGTGATGTATTGCCTTAAATAAAAAATGAATAGTGAAATAAGGTGATATACACCTATTCTTTGCAGATCATTCCTTTTTGTAGGTTGTATTCCAAGCAGAATTGCAGGTCCATGCAAGAAATCTGAACTAATAATCTCCCTTCTGCTCCTGCATGATCTATTTAGTCTTCAGGCAGATCACAGGGAAATAGACTACACTATTTACTTATTTCTCAACCTCTAGCATAGTGAACGTATGCCTCATTCTGCTTTTTGCATTTACTGGCCAGCATAGTTTAGCTTGTGGTGCAGTGCAGTGTCAGCTATTACTGCTCAAATGGGGCAAGAAAGCAGAAATTGTTTGCACTGGCAACTCTCTGTCAAAATCTGTGTCAGTTCAAAACTACCATGGTGATACATAGGAGTCACAGTATGAGGTATCACCTTCTATACTTTTATACTTTTTACACATTGTACACATTTTACACTTTTACACATTATACTTTTGCACATAGAATGACATCTTTTTTCTCCTCCTACAAGATTTTAAGCATATTTCTAGGAAAAGATAATGCTGAGAACACAGTTTTCACAGATTTTCTGCAAAGACTTGGCCTGCTTTCAGAATGGCCTATTGAGATGCTGCCTTACAATGACCTAAGAATTTGTGCTTACACGTTCTTCAGATAAATCCTTTAATTCCTCATAATTGCATCAGGAAACTGATAGCAAGGCTCAGATAGTAATCGAGTTCTGTAGCTGTCAAAACTATATTTTTTTGTCACTGTTACCTTCAGCTTAATTGGTTTTAATATATAAATATGTCACAGAATCATAGAATACCAGGTTGGAAGGGACCTCAAGGATCATCTGGTCCAAGTGTTAATATAATTGATATGTTTATATTATGTTTATATTTTAATAGGATATATCAGCATTAATTTAAAAGAAATGGTGTTCTAAAATGCTGATGAGAATGATGCTGGACCAAAAGAGATATCAGTATAATCCATGTTTTTGTCTTCTGAACTACAGAGTGCTCCCCATCATGATCTTCAAGCAACAGCTTTGGCATACTGCTGGAAAGGGGCTGCAGCACAGAGGTGGTGATCTGAGAGATGAAGGAGGTGGAATCCCACTTGCAGTTCCAAAAAGACTCAGCAACAATATTGCTAAATACAAAATTCAAGGTGACAATTCACTTTTTTCATTAAAAATCAATACTTGCCATCAAAAGCAAATACAAATATTTTGTTTTCCTAAATATTAAAGGTTCTGTCAAAAAGAAATTATTTAAGAGGAAGATTTGTTGCACAATTGCAGGCCTCCTGTGGTAATCTGAAATCTCCAACAGATGTGAGCTGTTCCTAACAGATGTAGCATTAATTTCAATGAAGGATTTTCTGTTTGGGAATTGCTTGTAAGGGAGAGTTCGTTATACCCTAACTGAACTTGGGCTGCTGTTGGAAATATGAATGGACTCTGTCTAAATTAGTTCTGTTGCTTCTAATGCTTTATCAGTCTCCCCATTCATTTCAGGCTTTGCTAATTAAGTTGCAAGTCGTGTTAGGTCAGGTTCTACAACTTCTGAACTAAAGCTGAGTTATATCTGATTGGTTCAGAAAGCGAACCAAGGGATGATGGAGTTCATTTATTTTTGCCTGGCATGAACCAGGAAGACACTGTGTTAATTCCTTATGTGAAATGGAAGAACAAAGAGGTTGTAAAAATATGAGAGTAAGTATTGTCCCATGTAAGTAAATGTAAGAGCTCTTCTTCTGACTGTCACAAATATTTGAACAAGAGAGCATTCAGTGAAATGAAAGTGAGGAACAGCCAAAGTTGATAAAATACAAAATTATCTACAATTACAATTAGCTACAAAATGTACAATTAGCCTGAAGAACTCATTGCCACAGGAAATTACACATCTCCACTACAGAAGGAGGTGTACAAGGGTTGCAATAATACACAGAGTTATTCTAATTAAGGCTAACAGTAAAGCTAACATAGTTAATGTCCCCGGCTACAAGATTACTAAATCCAGTCACTAATACACTAATACACTAATTATACTTGTATTAGTGTAATACAATTATTATACTAATACTAATATACGTGTTATCTAATGTGAAGGGCACTTCATGCTATAACTGCCTTAAAATTTTAATTCTTTCCAACATACCAGAGGCAAGATGCTAGGAGAACCTTACACCTGATTAATAGGGCAGAAACCATATGCATGTAAGATCTCTGAAAACTTAGAAAAAACCTGCCCAGGATAATTTACTACTTGATTCTTAGACAGGTGCGTCACTGGCTTACCTTCTGCTTGGTATCTTCTAAGACCTCTATGTGGATAAGCTCTTTGGATCTCCATCCTAGAAGGCTGGTCCCCAGCTTATACTTTGCATGGGGATATTCCATCCTAGATGTAAGATCTTGCACTTCACTCTTTTGGAACGTCATGAGGTTCTTTCTAATCCATTTGTTGATGCTGTCCAGACCCCTCAGAATAGGAGCCCTATCCTCTAGTATACTGACTGCTCTCCACAATTTGGTGTCATATGCAAATTTGCTGAGAGTGTAGCTTGCCCCATCACCCAGTGTCATTAATGAAGGCATTAAACAGTGATGATTCTAGTACTGATCCCTGTAGGATACTGCTAGTTTCTCACTGAGAGGTGGGCTTTGCAGTACCAATCATGACTTTTTAAGCCCAGCAGTCCAGCTAATTTCTCATCTACCTTATTTTTCACTTATCCAGCCTCCACTCACCAATTTGATGAGAAGAGCATGGGGAACTGTTCCAAAGGCCCTGATAAAATCAATGCATAGAAAATCCATTGCTCTCCGCTTGTACATAACACCAATAACCTTGCCATAGACAGAAATGAGGCTGCTCAGATGTGATTTGCTGATGGTATATCTATACTGGCTGTTCCCAATCACCTTCCTGTTTTTCATGAACTTAGAAATAACTCTTAAGTGGATTTGTTCCATCACCTTCCTAGTGAATGAAGTGATACTGATCAGCTTGTAGTCCCCTGCTATTTGAAGATGTGTACAATATGCCTTTTCTGGAGCCCTCAGAAACCTCTGTGATTGCCATGACCTTTAAAAGATGATGCAGAATGGTCCTTCAATAAATCTGCCAGTTCCTTTGGCACCCTTGGATACATCCTATCTGGTTACATGGACTATAGTCCTATACCTATATGGCTTTTCATATTCCCTATTCACTCTCTTGTTAATCTAGGATTTTTTTATAACTATTATAACTTTATGATATTGCCCAATATTTTAATTATGACATATTAGTCTTTAGACTTAGGAAGCATTTTTGTATGTCTCTTTTTTAGGCCAAGTACTGTCTTTACAAAGGACTCAAAGACATTATTCAAAATGTATGCGATCAAAACAGTGAGTAAATGAACAGTATTTACCATCATGGATATAGTACCTCCTATTGCCTTCCATCAGCGGTTGTCTTGACTGATTTACTGACTAGTATATTCTCATTAGTACCTATGTTTACTGAAAGCAAATAAGGTCATGAAGCCATAGGTAAAAATGCTGAGGCTTTCAAAGCATGATATATATTACACCACTATGTAGACTGTCATTCTTCATCACCTCTATCGCTTGTGGCAATAAGCCAACAGAGTTGTTCAAGAATAGCGTTTCAATTTTAAAGACCTTCTTAGTGCTCAGAACTGCCAACTTACCTGGGACGTACCTTTGTAGTTGTCGTTGTTCGTAGAATAGGCCACTTAGCATTAAGTGCAGCATGAAGACAACTGGAATTAGAAAACTATAATGATTATGAAGCAGCTATGCTTTTAGTTTGACCTCTCTATACATAACTAGTAATGACTGGGAGAAATCAAGTAGACATTAAAAAAGAACAACTAAGAGGCAGCAAAAGAAGCTTTGAATTAAACCAGTTTGAGAAAACGTGCAACCACAAAAAGCAGGTATATTGATCTGAGTTGATGTATCCTTGTTGTCTCTTCTGTGTCATCTTACTAGTCTAGGCAGATCTTCAGACCATTAAAGATAAATAACTGAAGCTTGAAGCATAGTGGGTTGTTTATGCTCAAGACTATGTCTCTACTCTGATTTTACAAGAGTAGAGAATCTAGCTACTTTCTATCTAGGGTCTGCTATACCTAAATTGTTAATTGAAAAGTGGGTTTATTCAGTAGAATAATAATAATCTTGGAGAATAAATCTGGAAACAGCTTCTGTCACCAGCTTTAAAAAAGAAGACAAGAGAGTCTGCGGTAGGATAGAGAATGAGATGCTAGAGCTAAGATAAACTTCAATCAGAGCAGTCAAAACAAGACAATGTTCCTCTTTCTCTCAATTCTTCCACCAAGAATGACTAATTCTCTCAGTCTCATGTAATCAACAGCCAGTCCAAGCCCCAGTGTAACTTCCCTTTCCGAGGGTGTAATGTTTCTTTGCATGCAGGAAAAAATAACACAACAGACAGATCTAGGGACATTGTCACCTGTGGAGGCCATTACATACAAGATAGACAACAATGCAGGCAATCATGTCTGGAACAGTTTAGGAATCACACCCATCTTGAGGCAGAGAGATGGACTTCACAAATTGTGAGGGTTCTTTCTTCATGTGTTTTCTTTCTTGCTCTCAGCAATGTATTTTGTTTTTAAATTAATGTCTTTAGGATGCTGCACAGATTCACCAATTATCTTGAGACAGTTCTTGATAAAATTGATAAATAGTTCTATTTAAAAAAAACCTGTTTGGATTTGGGGATTTCATATGGATGTGTTATTTTCAGTGACAGTATGGTTTTATTATAACTCATCAGCTGTAGTGCTTCAGCTTTTCTTCATAATGATTATAATAACAGCATTAAAACCAATATTGACATATAGAGGTAGAATTTATTTGTGATAAAAATAGTGTTATGGATTTTCTTCTAACAATTTGTGCCCTTTGGTGGCAATGGGATTACTGTGGGCAATTAGAAAGGTAAGGTTTACTGACTGGTTGCATTCAGAACACATTATTTGCTGAATTAATGACAAATCAGCTTTACTACCAGACGGAAAATTTCAGAGTGAGTAAAAGTACTCACAGAAGCATGACTGAAAACTGAAGACTTTCTAATAGGGTGAGTTTTGAATTCTTTGTTGGCCTCCAACTACTGTATTGTTGTTTTAATTGGTTTTGAGTATAGTCAATAGCTGTTCATCTAAAAGTAGAAATGGAAAGAAGAAAGTCTGAAATAAAGCCCTTTGTAATCTAATTGAAGCGTGCAGAAAAGGAAAAGGTATCGTTTCTCCTAGAGCTGTGAGAAAACCCAATAGAAGCAAAACTTAAATGAAAACACTTAAGACAAAGTTAGTTTATGCCCCAGGAATGCATTAGCGGTAAGAATAAAATATAAAAATTTGGAGCAGAAAACATGATGAATTGGTTGAGCCACAACTCCAAGCTTTTGATCCACAGGGCATTTATTAATTATGAGTGGTAATTTTACATCTATAGAAGCCGCATCAGAGCACAACAGTGTGTAAGTGAACGATCCATTAATTCGATATATGACCTTCTCTAAGTGTTTACAGATAATTGCCAAAATTATTTATCCTACTGAATGAGAAGGAAAATATAAATAATTTGATTAATCTATAGATGATTTTATTTATGATTTTATGTTAACTTCTAGAAATGCTTTGTCTGTGGAAACTCAAAGAAAATCAAGGCAGAATAATATGCTCATATATTATATCAAAATTGTTAGCTTTGTGGTGATTTTTCTTCTGTAGCAATAATTTTAGAGGTGTAGGGCTAATTCCTATGACAGAAATATTACTAGCCTCATGAACAGAGCAAGTTAGTCTGATCTCTTACATGTAATATAGAAATATCTGAAATACCTGAAATATAGAGCTAGAAATTTTCTTTAAAAAGAAAATGTTTTATTAAAAAACCGAAACTGCATGTATTAAATTATTTTCAGTAATGGTTCAGTTTGTCTGTTTAGTTTGTAAAACCACTTAAAATGCAGGATAGATTACAAAATACTATAAACACAACTTCGTTAGATTCTTATCAGAAAATGTCCGATTGCAATGGTTTGACTTAGTTGAGGTGCTCCATTTAAATTTTCTTTAAAAATAAGGGAATACTATTTTCTAGTGAAGAAGCACTCCATGAGAAAATTATTTTCTTACAAGTCTTTTACTGATGATAGTAATTTGCAGTGTTCCATTGGAACATGGGCATTATGAGTGATCATGCGTGTGGAGTGGAGAAATCAAACAAGTCACAAGTCACATCTAGATCTCTGAAACTTGAGATTGAATTTGAATTTAGGATTTGGTGCAGAAGGATGAATGTATTTTTCCTGAGTCAAGCCGATACATAACTAAACACCACACAGCTGCTTGATGTGGGATTGAGACAATCGAGAAAGGGAAGGAATAAATGTAGAATTTGTGGGTTAAGGTAAAGAAAATTTAATAGGTCAGAATGGGAAATTACAATAATGATGATGATGGTAAAATAATTAAAACATAGAAAACAAGTGATGCAATCACTAACCCTTAACTGAGTGATGTGCAGCCTGTCCCGGAGCACTGGCCCCCGGCCCCTAGTTTATATGCTGAGCATGATGCCATATGGTATGGAACACCCATTTGATCAGCTGGGGCAGCTGGACCAGCTATATCCCCTCCCAGCTCTTTGTGCCCCAGCCTACTCACTGGTGGGATGGTGTGAGGAAGGGAAAAGCCGTTGGCTTAATGTTAACACTGCTTAAAGCAGCAACTAAAACATCATTGTGTCATCGACATTATTCTTATCCTAAATAAAAACCACAGCACTGTAGCAGCTACTAGGAAGAAAACTGACTATTCCAGCTGAAACCAGGATAGTATTTTATTCCAGATGGAGTGCTGTTGCTGAGGAAAGAACTGTGTATTGAATCAATAGGAAATGTTTATTATATGTGATTTTGTGAACTGAAATAATACAGACTGTAGGTTGTTATTGTGTCCAGTATGTGGAACAAAATGGGCCTAATATCTGATTAGCTAGGATGAGGAAGCCTGTTTGGCATCTACAGCAGGATTACTTTTCTGTTGGTGTGCTTTAGGAAAGTGGAATAGAGATCACTTGTGTACTCTTTAATTTTCTTTGAAGTGATTTGGAGTGCTTTGTTACAAGGTACGAACAAATTGCATTTACAGTGCATTTTAAAAGTTTTTAAACAACAAAATAAAAATTAAAAAAGTGTATATAAATTTAGGAATCTTTTAGGATGTGAAAGCTTAATTCTAATTGTCAAAGAAATTAGTGATACTAACCTGGTAGGAGTTTTTTATTCTTTCCACATGTACCCAATTAGCATCCTGAGAGCAATGCACATGTCGTACCAGGAGTCATGGAATGGACAAAACAGAATCAAAAGAACAATAATATTTCCTTTCATAGCTGCATAGTACCTAAAACAACACAAAATGAGGATTTCAGGCATGGGTGCACAATGCACATTCCACCTTAGAGGTTTGCCTGCTCCAGTCCTGCTTAAACCAGCACATCGTCGCTGAAGGGAAATAATCTCTTTTCATATCTCTTGCTCCTCTTTCCCTTTCAGTATAAAGGCAATCCTTTTGTATCTTTACAATACTCCTGTGAACAATGATACTGATCATATATACTCAAGTCCTGATTCAGCAAAGCATTCAACTCTATGAAGACATGATTTATGTTGTTTAGTATGATGCTTGAACCATATACCTTTCTTTTTTTCCTGATTCAAAGTCTTTCCCATGTGAGAGGAGCAGAGTTCCTCAGTAAATCGTTACAACTCTAATGGGGTAATAACACATTTACCATAAACTGTGGATTACTGTAACATAGGTCTTAAAAATAAATACAATTGAAGGTTCTGAAAATTCCGGAGTTCTCCTCTCAAATGCTTGGTTTTGCAACTCCTGTTTTAACTGGTGGTGAAGAAGTTTAACAGGCATCCACCTAGCTAAGGGACCCTGAGTTAAGTGTCTTGCAGACCTAACCTAAACTAGGGGTCTCATCTTCGTAGCTGTTTGAGACAGAAGGGTTGGGCATCTCCATAGGAATGGGCGCAGGTAAGAGCAGGACATCAGGCCCCGTGAGGGGAGCTGGGGTCAGACACAGGCTTGTGATTGCCAGGCTGGGTCATGAGAATGGAGATGAGGACAGAGCAAGGACAGGCTGGGACATCAGCCTCTAAAACACTTTATACCAGTATTAATCTTTCAATTTATACCACTGCTGAGTTTCTTTTACACAAAAGTCAGTTAGAAGTTCTATTCATGACAACAAAAATTAAGCAATCTTATTTTTTCCCACAATGCTTTCATTCAAAGCTGTGACAAACTGCAGTGGGGACAGCTACTGTTAAGGTCTTGAGGTACTGCGACACTTCCCAGCTCAACCTTGGATACACCATCACAGCCTCGCCTGATACTGGGGGCACCCCCAGCCTGCTGTCATCCCTGTCTGGGGGTGGTGGAGTAGGCCCTGGATGCAAGGCTTTGCCCTGACAGCTCACATGAGAAGGTCCCGTTGTTCTTTACCCTGTGGTGCCCTGGTGCATCTCTTTCCATTTACTGAGAATTATCTCCATCGGCTTGGGGTGAAGGGGTTTTCTCACCTCCTTGTCAAGTCAAGGCTCTTGGATCCTTATGAGTATCCTATTGCAATTAATCAGGAGATAACTAAAAGGTTTGCTGTGGTGGCAGACCTGACCAACTTTTTGTACTCAGTTTTGTATCCAAATACAAGAAATTGTTGGGGGAGCCACTCTGTGACTGCTTTGAACTGTGAGTTTTGTCATTTACAAAATGCATGACTTCTTGAGGGAACTTGTCTCTCCTGGGCTTGCTTTTCTCCTTGACTACACTGACAAAAGAGCTAACCACTGAAATATTCTTGGCTATGAACTATGCTCTTAGAAAACAGATTTGATGTTCGTATATGGTCTCTTGGCTGCCTGTACTTATGCCCATCTGCTAGGATGGCTTGATGCCGGCGCACATAGCGACACACCAGTTTTCATGGGCAAGGAGCACTAACCACGACTGCTTTCACACAGGCCAGCTGCTGAATGCTTCAAGCATCATCTCTTTTGGAAGAATCCTTTCTTTTGTTACAGGATTGCCACACTGATGCCACAGGGCTCTTTAAACCACTGGTATCTTTATATCCTAACACAATACTTGACTGTTGAGGAGGAACATGAGAGGCTGAAGCACTCTTGAGACTAGCAAGTATCTCTTGAAATGTTATCTGACTTAGATACATATGAAACACTGGTTATTTGAAATGAAATTTATGGATATGTTAAACAGCCGCACTGAGTAGTTCTGGTTTTATGTATCATCTTTTTAAGTGATGAAAACAGAAAGCCCAGCCTTGTGAGGCACAGAAGAGCTTGCCAGCATGGGATACATGGTGTGATCAATTAATCACAAAGCTCTAGTGTTTTCACAACAGTCAATTAAGCAATTCTGAGCACAGAGTTGTCTCAATGAAGTGAAGGGCATATGGGGACAGTAATGAGAGGTCAGATAATAAAAAGGAAATTTAACACAAGGTTTGAATTTGAAAAGAAATCAATGGACTGGAGGAAAATAGCATGACTTTCCAAGGAGTGGAACCTGGGACAGAATGGGAAGCTTCTGCAATGATGATCAGTTACTGATGGATAAGAATGTGATGCTGAGGGTGTAAATAGAATAATGCAGTTCAGACTTTAATACTTTTGTGAGTTTAAATGTAAAAATGCATACTGAAAGCTGCAAAAAAAAAAAAAAAGATAATTTTACATGTTTCCCATGATTTCTAACTGGAGGGGAATTGGAGTTTCCCCTCTGCTTCAGGAATGTTACACAGTCTCAAGGCATATCTTGTTCTGCATTGGATGGGTGCCCCAAGTCCTAGGCTAGCTGCTGTTTGAGAGTTGGTGGAGCTGTCTTACATGAGAAAATTCATCCATGTTAGTTTTAGTATATTTATTCCTGAGGAAAAGTTCACATTTTTTTTCAGTAAGAAGTTCTCCTTCAAAATCTCTCATCAGAAAAAAAATGTAATTGATAAATTCTCCAAAGACAGATTCAGAGGGGTGACAATGCTAGAATCAGAGCAGTGACTAAAGCATTACCAATGCAAAGGTCACCTAAGGGTTGAAACAAAGTCAATATAGCTGCTTCAGCTGCCTTTACAATACACTGAGGAATTCACCACTTAGGACTGAAGACATACCCCTTCTTTGTGGTCCTAGACTGTCCTAAAGAAAACACTTTTTGTAATTCCCTTTGTCTGGTCTCTAAGTTCCCTTTTTCTCTTTTCAAAATGACAGTCTAGTTTTCTTTCTCACCAATTCACTCAACAAGTTTAGGAGTTTCTGATGCATTGGAAACTTTTGGCTGAACTTGGGCTCTCAAACCAAATTGTTTCCTTCCCTCTGAACCTCCTCAAAGCCCAGCAGCTTAGTGGTATGCTTACTCTCTGGGCAAACCACAGGGCATGGAAGACTTAGCCTGAAGTCCACTGCTTTGCTTACCTAGACAAGTCACAGTACTTTTAGCAAGAAACATTATGGAACAGCCACTATAGAATGATTTTTTCTTGACAAAGGCTTTATTTCTTAATTGGTTTCAAATTCTTCCACTACCTTGGCACTCAGTAGACTTACAGAAACGTAGAGACTTAGAAGATTACACGGAACTTTTTGTCTTCTAAATTTTGTATTTAAATGCATGTGACTGAATAATTTATCTATCTCATTCCCAGCAACTCCATTGAGGAATAGGTACCATATTACCTTTGTGAATTTGCGTCATAAAGTGATAGTTAGGTACACTTCTTCTTCTAAATCACTTGCTTACAGGATCTAACAATATCTGATTCCTACTGGCCACAACAAAGCTAGTTAAGATGCAGCTATAGAGGGAATACTGATGCCTATTATAGCTGAGACTGTAATAGTTTCTATTCCACAACTTTCCGAAGACAGAATTATCAAGGCTTTGTTTAAGAGTAGTCTTATTGCTGAAAATATATTCAGTAATGGCTCAGCAACTTTACAATATGGGGAGAAAAACTACTTTCCTATTATAAAAATTTATCTTCATAACTTTTTGAACAGTTATATAGCCAAAGTATCCCATAGTAAAAGTTGGAGGTTGGCTTGGAAACCACCCTCTGAGGAGAAGGGCATTTGGACTCATTTTTCTGGCCTTGGAACTTACGTAGCAATTTATACTTCTGCAACTCTGAAAAAGCCCCACAGGTATTCAAACAATTTTGAGCCTCAACTTGAAGGGTTAAACATATTCATAAGTGTTTTCATTACATTTATTTAATTGACATAACCACAAAAAGAGAAGCTGTTTGCATGCATCAAGGTGAAGCATCAAACTAATTTTTTCCAGATACAGAATTGTAGAATCATAGAATAGTTACGGTTGGAAAGCACCTTAAGATCATCTAGTTCCAACCCCCCTGCCATGGACAGGGACACCTCACACTAAACCATGCCACCCAAGGCTCTGTCCAACCTGGCCTTGAACACCTCCAGGGATGGAGCATTCAGAACTTCCCTGGGCAACCCATTCCAGTGCCTCACCACCCTTACAGTAAAGAACTTCTTCCATATATCCAATCTAAACTTCCACTGTTTAAGTTTTAACCCATTACCCCTTGTCCTATCGCTACAGTCCCTAGTGAATAGTCCATCCCCAGCATCCCTACAGCCCCCTTTCAGATACTGGAAGGCTGCTCTGAGGTCTCCATGCAGCCTTCTCTTCTCCAGGCTGAAAACCCCCAACTTTCTAAGCCTGTCTTCATATGAGAGGTGCTTCAGTCACTCGATCATCCTTGTGGCCCTCCTTTGGACTTGTTCCAACAGTTCCATGTCCTTTTTGTGTTGAGGACACCTTATTCAAGGGAACTGAGAAGTGAATGACTTAGCATGGAGAGGGGGAAATGGGAAATTAGTTGTTAATGCTCCAGTAATAATTACTAAAAATAAATGCATTTTCAATACTGATTGTTGATTTAGCTGGTCACAATAATTCCTTTGATGTGTTCACTTACACTTTAAGACAACAAGATACACAAAAGATGGTTACTTTTGCACGAAGATTCGATATGCTAGCTTTCTGCTGATAGACTTGGTATCAATAGACATAATTCCATCAAAGGTGATGGAACTACATTGACTTAAACTGGGAAACTGGTTCTATGTGAACAGCTATGCCTTCATATCATACCTATTCCAGCACAGCACTGTTTTCCCAAAAGCTTACATGTGGCACCCTTCATGCCTACATTTACAGTGTCATTCATAAGGAGCACACATTAGACTAGACTCTTTGAGAGACACTCAAAAGTATTTCACAGTATATCGACCTAGATGCCTACAGTGCATCCTGGAACAAAACAAATAGCAAGCATACGTAAGTTCCATTGCTGGGAAGGTTGAGGATGATCCCAAGAAGCTTCTAGGATTTCCATGTAGAGGTAGTCTGAGAGCCTTAGCTCTAGACCACTTGAATGTGGAAACTCTTATAGAAATAGAAACAGACTACTCTAAAAGCTGTTTTTTATTGTCTCAGGTCAGCAATTAATCAGCTAGATGCTGGCAATCCTGCTGTCCAGTTATTGTTATAAGCTTTTGCAACGTAACCTTTAGTTACAAAGCAAGTACAATCAGGGACTGTAAAGCAGAGTCAGAGCTGCCCCTGCCTTTAACTCATTTTAAAGACAGATGGGAGAGGCCCAATTCCTTCAAAAAGCTATTTCATCTGATGATTAAAGAATTATTTTGACCATCAATCAGGGTGCCTTTGGGTGTTTAGATTTATATTTGTTCATTCTCAACTTCATTCTCCTTTTAAGGATGTATATATCCGCTGTATTGTGCTGAAGAATCCTGGCAATGCATTCCAGGAGACAGGGGTGTTTTGAGTAGTAAATTTCCATTTAAACACATAATTTAACCCCCCAAATTTTACATTCTTTGACTTGAAATGCATGAAAAACTTTGAAATTTATTTAGAAAAGCAGTCACTGACTTTGTATTCCTAACTTGGTGATAAGTTTGGGGTCCAAATATTGAACAATGGCATTAAGTAAGCCAGATAGAAAGAGAAACAGCAAGGGAGAGAAATGAAAAAGAATCTGTGGGGGAAATAAATAATCTAAATGAGCATTTTTACAACAAATACAATACACTTTTCTAGATATTTAGGTAATACTTTCCTCATTATCTTTCAGCAATGCATTCTTCATTTCTGCTCCTTTTCATACCTGACACTCATCTTTGTAACTACAATAATGTAGAAATTACTGTACACACATTTTTACAGCTTGAGCCTGTTTGATTAGTTGCCTGGAAAAGAAAGATAATGCCTTATTATTTGTCTAGGGATAGTCAATTTACACTGTGTTTGGAGATAATCACCTTAATTCTGGAGTGGGAAGACATCCTACAATTGCCACAGAGCTAAACCTAGTTCTTCCTTCTAAGGGAAGGCAGTGAGTCCTGAAGGCAACGACACCTTCCAAGCCTCAACTATCAATAAAGTCTTTCAGACACTAAAACTCCATTTTATGGAGGTTAGTCCTTAACATATTTTCAGAACAGTAATGACTGCTTTCTCCATCCATTTGTTCCATAATGCAGTCTTAAAATTCCACTTGTCTGCAGGATTCATCAGCAATGTCTTTTTTATGTACACACATGTGCAGGCTTTGTGTGTGTGTGGTCTCCTAGAATGTATAAACCTCTTTCCTATCTGATTGAGAATCTGGCATGTTCAGCCTGTTAACTTGACTTCTGTACTTCTCTGCTAAAACCTTGTGCAATGTTGAAGACCCATCCACTGAGAAATACTGGTCCCATTTCTTATCTGCTTATCTTTGAGGATAAATAACAGGTTAAAATACTGCCATTCAGCTTCCTTAACCTTTTTGTGTTACTATGGGACAGTCCTGCAGAACAGGCTCTTAATTGCAAGACACGTTTTCAACTGTAGGTCTGGTCAAGTCACTCAATGTGCTTATTGCTATATTTCACTCCAGCCTTGTTGAGGCTGTACAGCACTGTCTGTATCTTATCAATGCTATAGTAGCATCTACATACTTTATCAGGGCTCCAATTATTGTTAATAAAAGTGCATATGAATAAAAGTTTATTTTTTTCTTGGAATGCTTGGGCCTGATTTTTCAGTCACTTTTATGTCTGTACATTCCTGTATTTTGGAGAGATCAACTGCTTTAATTAATGTGCACCAGCTTTTTCAGACTTGCAGCTGGAATACAGTAGCGAGTTCGAAAATATAAAGCAAGGTGCTGTGGAGACACTGAGGCAAGGCTTCCAAGGTGGCACTACTCCATAGAGCAAAATATCCATCCTGGTTGTTTCCTGATGGATCTTCTTACCAGCATCTGGAAGTCATTATTGGTACAAAAGGCTATAATTGTATAAACAAGACTCCTGTTTCTGTCAGGAAAGGGGAATGTCAAGGCCTGAGTTTGTCAAGGTAATCTAAAAATAAACCCTTTCAGGGAATAGTTGTAAGTCCATTACTGTTAGTAATGTAGCTAAAGATCCCTCCCAGCCATTTGATTCTGTGATTCTGTGAATCAGAAAAAGTATTCCTTATGTCTTTCCTACTGGAATTTGTTCATTCATTAGAATTTAATTGCTTTGTGAAATCCATTTGGTTTTGAGCAGACAGGTCTTGTGAAGCCCTGCCTGCTAGGCAGTTGTTGAAGCCTGTTTGGTTTTCTCTCTCATCTGGCCCTACACCAGCTACATAATTTGCTGCTGGAAAATCTGTTTTCAGGCTTCAAGCTTCCTAGTAAGTTAAGCTCCTATTTACTATAACCTCCGGGAAATTCCACCAGGCAGACCATCCTAGAGCTGGTGCTCCATTCCCTTTAAAGTATATTTCAAAATGCTATTTTTTCTTCTGCCTTAGGAAGCAAGCTAATAATGTAGTCCTGAGATTCTCTATGAAGCAGAACTCTGTCTAATTCAGTCTTTACTTGATAGCCATGGTCTATGCCCTCTTTACAGCAAACATCTGAGAGCATTCTTTACCTTACGTTGTGCCCTGGCTCTGTCCACACAAAAGCCCTCTACAGTGCACCAGTTTCATCCGTAATACAAGCCCCATGTGCAACATGAGTCTTTTGACTCAGACCAGATTTCTTTGGGAACTATGGGAAGCTAAAACTAAAACCCTTGCTGGTAGAGTGGATGAGGTGTAACAGACACAAGTTATTATAATGGATATTCTCATTGGACATTCGAAAACCCCACAAACACTTGAAACAGATTGGCTAGAACACTCCCAGAATCTTTAGAGATTTTCAATGCTGTGAGCATTGAACAAGGCTGTGAGCAACCTGATTAGTGAGGACCCTGTTTCGATCAGGGGTCAGGCTGGATGTCCTTCACAGGTGATGGGACAAGAGGCAGTGGGCATAAACTAAAACACAGGAAGTTCCACGTAAACACGAGGAAGAACGTCTTTGCTGTGTAACTGAGCACTGGAATAGGTGGTCCAGAGACTGTGGAGTCCCCTTCCCTGGAGATATTGAAGAGCTGTCTGGACACAATGCTGAGCAATATGGTCTAGGTCACCCTGCCTAAGCAGGGAGGTTGGACTAGATGATCACCAGTGGTCCCTTCCAGCCTCAGACATACTGTGATTATGTGATTCTGTGACCTTTCTGATCCAAATTATTCCATAAATAAATGAATTAACAATTCTCTAATGAAATCCTGAGTGTTTCATTCAGGTTTAGAAGAGCCCAGATGGACTAAGGTGGAAGAACATATCATGTCAGTACAGCATTTTCTCATCAACACTCACCTGTTACTGACTTTAGTCCTTGCTATGGACCAAAAGAGCTATAAGATCTGATTTTAAAATCTTTGATTTACCCTGTGTGTAGCCCTTAGAAAGATATTTAATTTCTCCATAAATCAGGACAAAATGTCACAGGAAGGATGGAGAAGCCTAGGCATGAATCATTGTTTGTAAAACATTCTGTACAACTAAAGAAGTATTTCAAAGCTAAATAAAGTGAAAAGTTGTTCTGCCAAGCTCTGTTCCGCTCCATGAAAATAGACAGGAGAGTTTCTGTCTGTAAGTGGAAAGTATTACCCTTTTGCTTTGGTATGTGTATATTCAGTTGTAGATAGATAAATATAGTGATGGATATATTTACTCCATTTTCCAGAGTTAATAAGCTTATAACTTGGGTAGATCTGGCAGATTGCCACATGTTCTCTTCCTATATGTAAAAGCCCTGATAATGATAAGGGCATAAAAAGTTCGACACATTAGTTGTTTCTAACTAGAGATCTTAATAATTGCAGTCAAGCTTTGCTGCAAGAACATTAGCAGTGAATGATATTCATCAGAGATCTTGACCAAGTCACAGTACTAGCTCATTCCACTGATTTTATTTAAGTACTTTCCATGTAGAGAGGTTGAACGCATTAACTGGAAAATAAATGATATTTTGGAACTTTAAATTTTAATACATGCCTGAAAACTCTACTGCAAATCTAGTAGGAAAAATGTTTATTGCTGCTGGAAATGGGCCATAGTGGAATACACTGCTACTTTACAGTTAAAGATAAGCAATCATATTTTAGTTAATAATCCTGGGGACTCAGCCAACCTAATCCTTTTCTATTCATAAACTTGATTCTCAGTAAGCCATATATGTTGTTATCGCAGCACTGTTGAAGGGGGTTTGGTTGTATACACAGCAAAAATTATTCCATCTGGGGAGCAAAGGCGTCTACATTCTAAGAATATATATAATGTTTTGAGGCTCCGCCCAACAGAAAAGATATCTTAGAGCTAAAATCAGCTCATTGTGGTATAATTCTTAACGTTGACAATTGAGGTAAACTATAATGTGAAAGAGTTTAACTCCTCAAGAAGTCGTGGGAGGATCACCTGAATAGTGATTCTACAAAAAGTGCCTATATGTGCCTCTGTCTTTGTTGACAAGGCTTCTAGCATGTGCCTACTTGATTTATGGTATTTATACATGCCAGGATTGCAATGAGCTGACTGACCTGTCTCTGGTATTGGAATCATCCTGAATATGTTTGTGCAGCAGTCCTCCTGATCTAATTGCCCTGAGGGGATATCTGGAGTAATTAATCATAATGACTGTACTTCGATATGTGCATCTTTGATACATGTTAATGTGGCTGTTTAAAACTCTGGAGAGCCAGCATGTTCCAAATACCTGCAGGAGGCAAGGGTATGCTGCATGGCAAATTCCCAAGTATAATGAAGATAGCTTTTGGGCTAGAGGCTTAGAAAGTAGGAGAGGCTCACAAAGACATTCTGAAAGCCTGGATTAAAGAGAAAGGTTTTTTGGATATAAGATGGGAAGAAATGGACAAGTTTCTGTTGCAGTAGTGGGCTAGCCGGACTTCAGAAGTCAAGCTATGAAAGGAAGAAGGAAAATCCACATGACCTTGACCTGAGCCCCAAACTTAAGTTTAATAATTGTACTGATACAGTTTAATATGTTGCTGCCCATCTTGCCTCTCTGCTGCTTATCCTTCTTGTAGCAAAGGCTAGCAGAATGCAACCTGTGCCTGTGCTTTCAGTGATCCAACTTATCACCCCCTACAACTGTCCCAGGTCTCAAACGAACAATAAGAAAGAACGTGCCTACAGGTTTTAAAACAGGGCTCTCTCAAGAACTCAGGATCTCCTGGTACAAGCGGCCTGAGAAGCAGCACTCTCAGCAATAAATACATGGAGGAGGAAGAACACTGATGACACCAGAGCTGCGTGTACCACAGACTGGCTGCTCATTATCCGAACCTGCTTTTAGATGGATTATTTGCTCCTTCCTCCTAGCATCCCACACTGGCCGGTGTTAGGAGAAGGATCCAGAACAGTGAAACGAGATCACATCCAGCCTAAATGTAGCTATACTGAAACATGCTCTGAGAAACGATGTCAGATGAGCTCAAGATCTTACTAGTTAATGTTAATAATAGACTGCATTTAAACTGATAATTCCTCCATGCAGCTGTTACTTAAAATCGGCATAAACCTTCTTGATGGTTTGCCTGAGGAATTTGCCGTATAAAAGCTATTCCCCAGTTGGTCTTAATTATTTGCTGAATATATACTTTTCTGTGTGCTTCACTCAGCCCAGTTCAACACTGTGAGGAACTGTGAATCTGTAGAGACCAAATCCAGTTCATTTGGTTGTGGTCAGTGATCCCAGTGGTAAAAAAATGATTTTTAGGTGAGCAGGATTTGGCTTTCTGTATCTGTATCTTTTAGTATCTGCTTCCTTCATATAGATGTACATGTTTAACTCAGAGCCATAGCTTTTTCTCAGTATGAGAACATATCTGTCTCTCTGTCTACTTACTCTGATCTTTTACACGATGCTCATCACAGCATTATGCAGGTTAAATGGTACATGGTTACAAGGTTAAATGGTAATTTCATCTGCAGGAAGAAGTCTTAACAATTAAAAACTCCTATATACTGCTCACTTAATATAAACTGTAAGAAATATTAGATGAAAATGTTTGATGAAGTGCACTTAAGTGACTGTAGGCAAATCATTGTACATGTTTGGATTTATGTTCCATTCTGTTAAAGCTTCTTGAATATTATGGACCTGAGAACACTATTAACTTCTTAGGAGAAAGTTTGTATTCAGGTTTTTTGCATCCTAACAAATCTGAAGTAACAGTTTGAAAATGATTGGCCTAAGAAATCTGTTGTGTCGGGCAGCCAAAGAAGGAATCATATTCCAATGTAATACTCCATTGTATATAAGGGTCATCACAGCTACACTGAAACTGGAGGAGCTGGGAAATGGGTTCCATATTATTCAGCAGTCATCCGCTTCTTACAGAGGAATTAGCACCTATCTGCCACCTTTATTAAATTAACTTCCAGTAAAGCAAGTTTTTATATGTATATTATGTATATGTCATGAAGGGCAGCACAACTCTATAAGAAAACAGTAAGATACACACAGACAACAATAACCAAGCCATATTTGCTGTCACTCCGATGAATCCAGTCATGGTTAGCCCCCTGCCCTAATTTTAGTGGGGTAGCTCAGACACACAGTAGATTCAGTTTCAATGTTATTATTTTTGGGTTTAATTCTTGGGTTTATTTAAGTGAAAACAATTTTTTTTCCATATGGGGTGGAAGCAATTATTATTTTTACAATTATTTATTATTTACTATTATTTTGAGGGAACATTGTTCTCTGCCCAATTTGACTGAAGACAGTACTCCATTGAAAAAGATTAATTGTGTGCAGATATGTATGAGACAGTCCTGAGGTTTCATACTCCAAAGTGAGGGTCTCATGAAATGTGTAAGAGAGGTCAGTTTTATCAGGGGCCCTAAGGGTATAATCAGAGCAGCTCCTCTGGTACCTCAGGCCATCTGCTATGGCATCTAATAACCTCATGAGAGCAATGAACAGCTCAGGCTGTGATTTAGGGCTGTGGTCTGACTGCCTGTTCTGGCTGCTATATGAAATGAAACTTCAATTACAGTGTCTAAATTCAGAAGAGAAATGAGCAATTCAAACCTCTGGCTATTAAAGGCTGGCGTCTTGCACTGCTCATGGAACAAGGTGGAAGCAATATTTAGACCACCAGCAAGAGCTGCATAAGTTAATCATTGTGACTGTTTCTTTCCTGTGATGCTACAGGGAATTAGGGCCTGACAGTCCCAGCGCAGCGCAAGATCTGAATTGCTCATTTTAAACTTAGATGCTCTGAATATCTCTTAGTCCATCTTTAGTGTTGTAACAGGCAGGCTGAATACAGTCCTCCTCCTCTGTCTATCGCTCTGCTGGGACTGTGGAAGGAGAGAGGGAGGGAGTGAAAGGAAAACCCATCTGTGCATCCCATCAAGTGGAGAAACGGGGAGGAAAGATCCTGCTGCTTTCAGCTCTGTTTCCATGAGTGCTGAAGTGCTGACTAGGTTAAGACTGAGAAAGAGTGATGGGGAATGAAATTGAAAAGGGGAGGGAGAGAGAGATCCATGGAAGTTTTGCTACCAGCCATAATGGGATTATGATTTAGGCCAGCCTGTGGAGATTTTAATGAGTCAAATGAAGACAGCTAAATAGTTTAAACAAGCTATGTGCAGATTCCTTTTTCAGAATCCAGCATGCTAAGTGAGCACACCAAATCACATCCAGTGTCCATTATCCAAACGATATCATTATCCCCCAAAGAGCACTTCTATTCTGGCAGGGCTATGTGACAGGCTGCCATGCAAAGCACTCATGGCAGAGGGGAGATTATGATTAGACTGAAGCACAGGAACTCTTACAATTCACTTGAAAAATGATGTTAATACGTATGCAAATACATTTTGATGGCGTGAAAACCAGGCTGTACATTTACAGTTTTAGCATCTGACACTGGATTTCCTTCCTCAGTGACTCAGGTATTTGAGAGTTGTGCAAGGTGGGAATGCAGGCTGTTCAGTTTATCACTGCATAGCTCTCACTGTGCTCATTCTTGAGCAGCTCACAACTGGCATAAACATATTGCCCAATCTGATAAGTTTTTCCAAGTGGGCTTTGTTGGAACACTGACCTGGGCCTTGAAACAGTCAAGTTCTGTATCCAGGCACAGATCCTGTCATAGAACTCTTTACTGATCCCACCATCCATTGCACTGATGGATTGAATCACCTCTGTAACATAGGTCAGACAGTGAGCATGGATCTCTGTTCAGTGACATGGATGAAGCCTTCAGTCCTGGGTTTTTGAAATCTTCTCCTGTTACGTTCCTAAGACCCTGCTGCATCAACGTCCCTGTTCACCATCCAATCATTCCAGTCCCTTTATTACCTGCATTATATACATTCCCAGGGAATCCAGAAAGATCAAGGGAAAATAGGCATTGTTAAGGCAACCTTATTAAGAACACAAGGCCCTAGTAGTCTGAATAAGCATTACTGACCACTAAAGCAGGGGCCTTAACCTACTCCAGTAGTTAGACTTTTATGTCTGAACTTGTCCCTCTAACTTTATAGTCAATGAAGGGAAGTAGACAAATTCAGAGAATGATTGCTTTCTTCCTAAAACATGTTTCTAATACAAGATTGATGAATTGTCCTCTGGTGCTGCCTATTTCTCTGCCTTGATTATAAAGAGAACCCGTGATACCTATCTTATCAGCAAATGTCTACCTTTTATGATCCTTAATGAGGTGACATGAGATGAGAGATGTTCAGAAGGTCTCTGACCTTGGCAGCCTCCTTTTAGGAGGGCTGTCCATATTGGAGGATTCATCCCTCAAAACTGATTGGTTTTGAAAATAGGAGCCACATGGGATTTTATCCATAAGAAATAATAACAAACACGAATGAGAGAACAAAAATGAATAAACTCATACATGTTAGAGAACTTATTTCCTTTGTACTTGCCAGGGAAGTCTAACATTCAGGATTCTGTACTTATTCTGCAAAAGCAGATGTCACAATCCCTGCATTGACAGACCATTCCTTACCTCGCTGTAGACAATTAGGAAATCATCCAACCGTGTAGTGGGAAAAATAGAGATGTGCAATCAGACAACTCCTACAGAAAGAAGACAGAAAGCTTTCAGCTCTTTCTACCACAGTCCACAGTCTTCAACATGACTGGTATTCAGACCTACAGAACCACCGCAGGGCTCTTTTCCTCACTTAAAATGTGTTTAAATCTAGGTCTTGTGTGGGCAATAAAGCCTAAGCTTGCACCCGGCCTTGATGGAGGTCCTTTTCTCATTGCTTCATTACTTTTTCTTCCCTCCATGCTAGGAAATACAGGAAGCTGGTGCCCAATATTCCAGAAAAAAATCATCTCAGTGATAAATTATTCTTTAATAATATACTTTGAAATAGCAACGTCAGACCAATGCTAGGTCCATGAATACAACTGAAATCCTTGATATATCGGTGTAACAGGAAGAACATGAGGGCCAGCAGGGTCAGCTGCTCCTTGATATTTCTGGGGAAGAGAAGTGTCTCTTGCCAGTGCAACAGGAACAAAGAAGCAGAACCTGAATAGCAGTTAGTATTGAAACATGCACACATACATACATAGTGCTGACCTTGGATGTTGTCAACAATAACAAATGGCAAAAGGGCCATTAACACCTACATTTGTACTCTGGCTCTTGAAGGGGGTTATATCTTTTCAAGTATGTACTTAGCCCTCTGACAACCCTAAAAGAAAATACCGGTGATAATTGGACAATCTGTATCTGTCAAAACCAAAGATTTAAACAAAAGTTTGTTTGGCATTCTTTCTCCCTCCCATCACTTGATATATGTTGCGTGCATATTTATTAGGTAGCCTTTAAAATCCCTTTTCCTCTCCCAATAGTTACACACATGATAAAAGTGATAACCACAGTGGGTGGAGGTTGAATTTCCTTTCCTTTTAACAGAAAGGACAGGCTGGTAAGAAAATAAATAGAGTTAATTAGTTGAATATAATTGCAAATTCCTTGGAGTAAAAATGCGCTGAATACGAGCAGAAAATGCTATTTGCCATATGGTATTAGAACACTCTGGAATGATGACTTTTCCTCTATTTTCTGCAGAGTGAGCATGGATGTGGATTATTTGTGGCTTCCCAAGTATTTGAGTTATGCAAGCCAGCTCGCTGAGTGCCCCAAAGCAGCAGAGGACCATGCTTGCTCAGTTCATAATATGTACTACAAAATAATCAAACAAAAAGCCTTGGTTTTGCAAAGGTTTTAATGAAATCCTAAGGTTTCATTTTTCAGTGGTTTTGGGAAACTTTCAGAAACTTTTTGCTTCTAAGACTCCACTCAAGGTCCCCTAACTCAGTACTGAACAGTTTTATTAGGAGCAGTGGAAGAGTCTTTCAGGGAAGTTATCGAATACTAGTAGGAAATAGTTGTGTACCAACCTTATAGCCTTCTATGAGGAAGTGACTAGGTGGAGGGATGATGGTAGAGCGGTAGATGTAGTTTTTCTTGATTTCAGTAAGGCATTTGATACTGTCTCCCACAGCATCCTCATAGATAAGCTAAGGAAGTGTGGGCTTGACGATCAAGTAGTGAGGTGGATTGAGAACTGGTTGAAAGGAAGAAGGCAGAGAGTTGTGGTCAATGGCGCAGAATCTAGCTGGAGGTCTGTGACTAGTGGAGTCCCTCAGGGGTCGGTGCTGGGACCGGTGCTGTTTAATATTTTCATCAATGACCTGGATGGGGGAACTGAGTGCACCCTCAGCAAGTTTGCTGATGACACAAAACTGGGAGGAGTGGCTGACACACCAGAGGACTGTGCTGCCATTCAGCGAGACCTGGACAGGCTGGAGAGTTGGGCGGGGAGAAACTTGATGAAATTTAACAAGGGCAAGTGTAGAGTCTTGCATCTGGGGAAGAACAACCCCATGTACCAGTACAGGTTGGGGGTTGACCTGCTGGAAAGTAGCGAAGGGGAAAGGGACCTGGGGGTCCTGGTGGATAGGAGGATGACCATGAGCCAGCAATGTGCTCTTGTGACCAAGAAGGCAAATGGCATCTTAGGGTGCATTAGAAAGGGAGTGGTTAGTAGGTCAAGAGAGGTTCTCCTCCCCCTCTACTCAGCCTTGGTGAGGCCGCATCTGGAATATTGCGTCCAGTTCTGGGCCCCTCTGTTCAAGAAGGACAGGGAATTGCTTGAAGGAGTCCAGCGCAGAGCCACAAAGATGATTAAGGGAGTGGAACATCTCCCTTATGAGGAGAGGCTGAGGGAGCTGGGTCTCTTTAGCTTGGAGAAGAGGAGACTGAGGGGTGACCTCATCAATGTTTACAAATATGTAAAGGGTAGGTGTCAGGATGATGGAGCTAGGCTTTTTTCAGTGATATCCAGTGATAGGACAAGGGGCAATGGGTGTAAACTGGAGCATAGGAAGTTCCACGTTAACATCAGGAAGAACTTCTTTACTGTAAGAGTGACAGAGCACTGGAACAGGTTGCCCAGGGGGGTTGTGGAGTCTCCTACACTGGAGATATTCAAGGCCCGCCTGGACAAGTTCCTGTGTGATGTACTGTAGGTTACCCTGCTCTTGCAGGGGGGTTGGACTAGATGATCTTTTGAGGTCCCTTCCAACCCTTGGGATTCTGTGATTCTGTGTACTTAACATGGAAATCATTTAGAATAAGAAAGATTAAAAAAAGAGGAAAACGTAGGCAGTTGAATCTTTAGCATGGGGTTTGGATTCAAAAAGGATGAATTAGAAATGGGAGTTTTCTATGCAGATTTCTTTACCTAAACTTTCTGATTAAAAATTTCAAGTTTGTCCAGCTTTGATACAAATTCCTCACCAGTGGACTTGCATACTTATCCTTACCAGCGATTTTCCAGTTAAGATATGTGTCAACACCCGCTCCCTGAAAACCACCCCAAACCTGCTAAGAAATACCCATTCTGCTCTATTTGTAAGTCTCTGGAGAATTGCTCTCCAAGCTCCTAAGCTTGTTGTGAAAGAGACATGCAGTGACTCACACTAGTGCTTACAAACTCTGACTTAGAAGTGAAATAAAAGTTCATTTTTAAGCTATAAAAATATACTTGTATCTTACAACAGCAACATTGCCTTAATTACACTTGTAGCTCAATTTTGGGGTCTTCAGTTTTATGGCCCTGTTAATGTTATCAGGTCAATAAAGTTATCAGCTTTAACTGAAAAATTGGCAGTGAATGTTTTCAAGCTTCATTGCTCAGATGGGATAACGATTGTGATGTGTGTATTTCCCTCTCCTGAAACTGAACACTTATATCACATGAGTAAGTAGACCATTGTTTTAGTTGCTAAATCTGACAGATTTTTTTCTCTATACATATATGCAGGTGAATTCTACATATGAACATAGCCACGATTAGGAATCCTAAATTTCCCAAAAAAAAAGCCAACCTCAAAACGAATATGGGAGAAGTCACAAAAGTACTGCTAGTAGCTTTATAAAACAGTTTGGTTGGAAGGGACCTTTAAAGGTCATCTTGTCGAACCTCCCTGCCATGAGTGGGGACATCTTCAACCAGATCAGGTTGCTCCAAGCCCTATCCAGCCTGGCCTTCTATGTTGCCAGCACCATTCCCCTTGTCCTGTCCTTACAGACCCTTGTCCAAAGCCCCTCTCCAGGCTTTTTGTAGCACCCCTGTAGGCACTGGAAGCTGCTCAAGGTCTCCCCGGAGCCATCTTTTCTCTAGGCTGAACAAGCCCAGCTCTCCCAGCCTGTCTCCATAGCAGAACAGCTCCAGCTCTCTGATCATGTTTGTGGCCTCCTCTGGACTCTTTCCAACAGCTCTACATCCTTCTTGTATTGGGGGCCCCAGGGCTGATCACAGGACTGAAGGGGGGATGCACAAGAATGGATCAGAGGAAAAGAATCACCTCCTTCAACCTGCTGGTCACATTTCTTTGGGTGCAGCCCAGCACATGGTTGACTTCTGGGCTGCAAGAGCACACTGCCAGCACGTGTCCACATTTTCATCCACCAGTACCCGAAAGTCCTTATTAAGCTTCTTCTCTCAGCCCCTTTATCTCCCAGTTTATATTGATACTGGGAGTTGCCCAGTGCTGGACCTTGCACCTGGGGGTAACCCCTAGAGTGAATCAGCTTCAGGCCCTTTACAATTCAGAACAGCTAGAATTTACAGTACATAGTATAAGAAAATATAGAATTTACAAATTAAGGCTGGCCATGCAGACTGGCTTACGAAACTCAAAACTTAGAACTTTTATCACCTTTTTACTGAGGTTTTCAGTGATGTTCATCAAATGTTGTACATTTTTCCTCCATATGTACCCCTCCTGACTTCAAGGCAAAATTGAACTGAAAGAGAATAAAATTACTTACTAACATTAAAAGCATTTGGTGTATTTTTTTCCCCCTGTTTTCTTTTGTGGGGCAGTTTTCCTTTAAAACAATGTGATTAAAAAATAAGGAGAAAATCTCTGCCTTTCTGATGTCATTAGTCAAATTTTTGCTTATTATTAGAATGGCCACTTCTGTCTTGGTGAACAAGTGGAATTATTGTTAGGATTTCTCTAAAGTCTTAGGGAAGTGAGAACTTAATGGAAGGTAGGACCTGTCAAAGCGGCTTTCCTAGCAGTAGCGGGCTTTAAAAATATGATCCTCATTTTCCATTTTCCATTAAGAAAAGCACATATGATTTCTCTCTGGCTGCCCCTTGAAGTTAGCAACTTAAAGATTAAGCTGTCAATTCTTGCTAAAGCAGACTTTCTCAGGAAGCATCAAAAACATTTGCATTTATTCCACAGAAGATGAAATTAAAACCAGACAATCCTCAACACTGTCCACAATATAGAAATTTCCTGCTAGATTCCAAACCTACCTAGCCTCTTGTTCCATTCATTACAAAGTGTAAAACACTACCTTTTGATATCGCCATGCTACTCGATGCGGCACTACATAGAATCATAGAATAGTTAGGGTTGGAAAGGACCATAAGATCATCTTAAGTGCATCATATCATGAAAATATCAGTTTCTAGAAGCATTAGCCAGGAACTGAGCTTAGTACAATTAGGTCTGCTTCTTAACTTTGCTAAGTAGGCAACGTGCAGCTAAAATACATTTGCTGTAGGAGCTGGTGTCTGGAGCAGTTCCCTGGGGATGTTTTCATTTATCCGTGTTGCATAGTGCAGACATGCCTTTTGATTCTTTCCTATCTCCTGTCATGCTCTGCTCACCATTCAGCCACACTAGAGAACAGCCTGCTGAAATATTTTGATACCGTCAGCCTGACTCTCAGTTGTTCTGCACACAAGATGTCATTGCCTTGTCAGATGTTGTTCTGACCTGAGCAAAATGGGTATAATTTACTGTAAAGCAGAGCAGTTAGTAATTTCCAGTAATTTTTGCATGAGCATCCTAAAGTGGGTACAAATGTATTTTAAACTTATTTATATAAGTTTATATGTATTATTTATAGAAAACTCTTAGCATACTACAGTACTGTGTTGAGGTTATGCCATCCTGTTCTTTGCACTATTTCAGCTAAGGATATTTTCTTCTTTCTTTTAACTCCCATAATGACACTCCAGTTCTATCTATGTGAGAGAATTCTATATCAAACATTCTCACAAGAAGGAAAAAATTCCTTTTATGCCTCCTTAAGCAAAGGAAAACCCTGTGCCCTGGAGCACTGGGTCTGCTGAAATAACCTGTTCAAGCACTGCAAATTCAGGAATCCACCCATGCAACTTATTCTGCTGGAATCTGTCAAGTTGGAATATGTTTAGTTGCTATTACCATTATTATTGATTATTGCCTGAAATGAAGCAATTATAGAATTTCCCTGCCCACAGGATACTCATGAATTCAACTACAGTAATTCTGTTATTAATTTACAGTTTCCTGAAGCCCCAATTTAGACTGCTGAACTGTCACTGAACAAAGATACAGCAAAAGACAAGCTTCTGAAGAAGTCTAATGTAATCTAAGGTAAAGGGAGAAGATCAGCATCACTGTGTCATGCAGAATTTACCCACTTGTCTCAGTTCAACCTTGAATACCAAACAGATGAGTTTACATGCTTATAGCCTTATCAACCAAAAAAGATGGGAGAAAAGTGTTCATCATCATTTAACAGCTGGTGAATAGAGGCACAAAACATTAAGATCAGAATTTAAAAGCCATTTAGAAGCTGAAAGAGGCAGATGAAGATGAAATGTTATTTCTGAAGTTAAAGTTAGTGCCTATGTGCGTCATGAAGTGTCTGTGCTCGTTTAGAAATACAGCTTTTAAGAAATTCACCCAAGGTCACTGGGAAAGCCTATCACAGAGTATGTGGTAGGACCAGTTTGCACACATGGTCTGTTTAACACGGGAGTATGTTTGCTGTCTTGAAAAGCAAAATACTTGTTCATTCTGCAGAAGTCCTGTAGTCGTTCTCCACCCTCACTTCAGCACTGCAGACAGACCTGATTTCATACTGTGTCTTTGCCCTGGGGAGAGATTTTTCCATTGTGCTCATATGGCAAAGATATCGGTTGCTGCAGGCAAGTTATACTTTAAACAATCGTTTGTTAGAATTAGATGATCTTAAGGTCCTTTCCAACCCTAACTAGTCTATGATTCTATGATTTGATTACTATATCTGTCCACCAGCAGTGTCAATGAAATCTCTCCTTTAAGTTTTGTTCCAGCAATGAATAGAGCCATTACAGTGACAAAATAGGTAAAATCCATAGACTTTTTGGGAAGTAAAGATGAGTATTGGTTAAGCACTTCCAGCATCTACAAATCCTGCTATAGGGGGATCATAAAAGGAGATGAGCCAGACAATAATTTCACTGACTAGGTGTGCATTCCTTCTCATAAAGGCACCAGAAATGCCTAAATATTCCTGAGAGAGTCTAGCATCATCCGTGTCATTGAGCTAGCTAACCCATCCATCACAAACAATGCGGATTATTTGCCTCAGGTTTTCTGCAGCGAAAGCAAATCTGGAGTCAGATAAAGGAAAATAAGAGAAGATTTGGGGGTGAGGGCTTCTGTTCCAACTTAGAGAGTTTTGCACAGATCGAAAATAGATGGCAAATGAATGTCTAGTTCATGCATAAATGAATTTTGCTGTCAGACTAGTGCATTGGAACAGACACATCAGGCCTTGTTGCACACACACACACACAAAACCCTTTAAGCAGCCCCAAGGCTGTGCAGTTAGGGTCATCAAAAAACCCAGCTCAGCAGAACATTGTCACACTCGACAGCTGCACAGACCACTTTAAAGGCAGGCAGTCCCTCCCTGGTGGGCTGATCTTGGCTGGCTGACATACTCCCACCCAGCCACTTTTTTAACTCCCCCTCCACAACAGGACAGAGGCAGGAAATAAGATGAAAAAGCTCATGGGTTGAGGTAAAGGCAGGGACATTACTTTGTCAACTACCACCACAGGCAAAACAGACTCAACTTAGGGAATAGTAATTTAATTTATTACAAATTAAAACAGATTTGGGTGGCGAGAAACAAAGACAAAAATTAGAACATCTCCCACACATCACTTAATATTTCCAGCTTAAATTCACTTCTCTGCTTGAGGTCCTTTTCTACCTTAACTATTGTATGATTCTGTGACTCCTCAGCCATAGAGCTGCCATATTCACGTACGAGGGTTCCTGGGATCATCCCAGACACAATAGGATATCTAAAGTGCACTAAGCACCTAGCTTTAAACACCTGAATTATTCTGTACAGTGTTTAGGTCCTAACAGATAAATACCCAACGCCATCTGTGAGTTCGTGGAGTGTCCAAGACCTCTAGACGAAGTAAACCAGCCCAGGGCAGCATTTATACCAGGCCTGCCCTACTCTGGTGTAGTGGTAAAGGTTGGGTGAGACTTCTCACAACACCTGAAGTGATGCCACAGAGACTATTTCCATACAACTGAAGCCTGTTCTGTGCAGCCAGGTGTGAGCCAACTGTCTGTAGATGGAGCCAGTAGAGTTCCAGGCATTAAGATAAGCATTTAGGGCAATTTCAAATGCACCATTATCCATGGAATCCCTTATAGATTCATATATAGACACGTATGGCTTTTATTCCGAATTTCTTGACTGAAATATTACACATTGCATCAACTACAGGGCAGACTTTTACTGAAGTTTTTCTCCAATCTTTCATTAGACAGATTTAAAAAAACCCCTCAAATTCTCAGGAATTTATAAATCTAAATCAGCATCAATAATACAATATTGATATTGATATCGTATTAATATCTTAGTGACTTCTCAAAATCACTAAAGAATCTCAAAATCACCAAAGAATCTAAGTTTTACCAAAGTATATAAACTAATTTTTGTGATTCAGATGTCATGGGATCTGGCATAGCATGCTTTTAATTCCTGTGTAAGGGAATCTCATTTGCTGCCTTTCTGTGATTCTTTTTGTCACCATTTGAATCAATGAGATTGCTAATTACATAGTATGACACCATTAATGTGCACAATGAGAATACTGCCCGGATGAGGCTTTGAGCCTCAAACTCATTGTCAATTTAATATCTGTGCTAATTTTTCCTTTCCTCCTGCTCTGATTTTCTGAGCCAGACCTGTCCTAGAAATGTCAGGAAATGAAAAGGAAGTGCACAAACCTCATGTTTTGCAAAGTTGAGTGTGATCTTCTCATGTTAATCAGAAAGTGTTGAGAAAAGATACTGGCTTACAGAAGGAAGAGTATTATAAAAGGGTATATCATGATTTAAGTTAGTCCTGTGGCAATGCCACATCTCTTGAAGGGGTTGAAGTAACACCAGGACAGATACAGTGTAGGGCTCACTGGCTTAGAGTGGACTAGGCTAAATGGAAAGCTGCCTTTTCCCAGTTCATTATACAAGGATACAAAGAGTGCAACACAAAGCAAAGCCCTTCCTCAGAGCTGAAACTTGATTCATATTCATGCAGTTCAAGGTTAAGATACCTTGGATGAGTGATTATCTTCTGACCTATGATGCAAAACCACTAAAATCATATTTTGCGTCAACTTGTTTACTCTTTTATAACTGTGAAGTCATTAAATCCCACAAGGAATGCCCAATCATTCTATTTCCAGCATGGTCTGTGAAGCTGAGGTCTTGTATTCCTGTGGTACCAAAATGAGGATTCACAGTCCTTGTGACTTGTGACTATGTTTTCCCCTATTGTTGATCAATATTTTCATATTATACTATCCTTACTACCCTACCTGTACTGAATACCTCAGTAGATGTGCAGGAATTCTTCACAGGGCATTGGGTATCATTCAAATTATAAGGTCTAAAGGGTGATTTTTGTGCAAAACTTTTCAGCTGACCGCATATTTTCTGACCTAGAGTGCTACATTTTGTGCATTGTGCTAGAGACTCTGAATATATTGCATTGTGTGACTGCAAAAGTATTGCACAGAATGGACCAAGCAGGCATTAGAAGTGAGACTCACCTGATCTCATTTAGATATGTACAATGCCAATTTCTCCCCTTCTGAAAAGTAGGCCTCCTATATTAGGAGTCAGAGGCTGAGAAAGACGTCATTTTCAGTTGTGATTAATTTAACCTACTTCAGACACCAATTTAGGATGAAGCGAGTTATACTTTAGAGGTGTTTTTTCATTTTCTCTGCTCTCTATGGAGTGATTCTTGGGCATAACTTGGGTATAAGCATGGAAGTTCAGTGAAACAAACCCTGTTCTACTGGACTGAGCAATTTAAGGGTCCCTATGTTGCACACGTTTAAGTCATTAAAAGTTATTCTATCCATGTTTCTGTTGTAATTAAGTTTAACACTTTGTTTTATGCTTATCTAGAGCTGATCTTCTGAATGCTGTTGACCAACACAAAATGCTTAACTCCATTAAAAGAAGCTGCTGCCCAGAATTTGCCATGATCTCTCTGCATATGCAGTCTTCAGAAAGTTATGCAGATATAAAATGTTGTGCTGCTGTAGGCAATTTCTACGATAGTCATGATCAAGGTTTAGAAACAATGATCTATATTCAGAGTTGTGATGGATTAACCATTTCTAAGGGCCACAGTCCCACCCTGCTGCTCACTCACTCCCCTCCTAGTAAGCCAGAGGAATGAAAGAGCTGGATGAAGATAAAGGCAGAGAGATTGCCACCCAGTTATTATTATGGGAAAAAAAGACTTGATTTTGAGAAAATTAATTTAATGTATTGACCATTAAAATAGATTTGGATAATAGAAAACAAAGACAAAAATTAAAAAAGAAGCCTCGCCTCCTTTTCTTTTCAGACTGAACTTCAGTTTCACTCCTGACTCCTCCAACACCTCTACCCCACTGAGCACAGGGGGATGGGGAATGGGAGTTACAGCCAGTAACTACAGCTCCTTCCTTATCAAAGTGGGCATGTTTCTGAGATGATAAAAATACAGTAGAGGCAAAATGGCTTATCTGTTGCTATTGATAAATTCCTAAACTAATGACTATATGTATCATGCAAAAACTTTCATTAAGGTCATGATCTCAAATCCTCCTAAGTCAATTGGAAGCTGTCAGCTAGCATCAGAACTTGAGTTTTGTCTACAGCATTATTATGGTCCCATACATAAAACAATCGAGGCTTAATAATGCTTTGAGGTTCAATGACACTTTTGAATTTTTTATTCAGTTCTAATTTATCTTAATTTAAAAATTAACAGTACACTGTCTCCATCCCCCAACAAATATGTTCCATGTGTATAAAGAGTCTCTTAAGCAGTGCCGGCACAAATTAAGAGACCTTCTAAATAAAAACCTTACTGTTTAGTAGATCAGAAACAAAAGGTCCATGTTATACTGTGATTAATTGCAGACACTGAGTCATTTACTTGCAGATATAATTATGTTCAGTTGGTAGCTCAAGAAAATAATGAAGTACATTAGGAAATAAAATAATGACTGTATGGCTGCAGGTATCTCAGAAAGGTAGATAATAACTCAAGAAGACCATTTCCTGCATCAGAAACAGATGGTTCCTGCTTCTTGAGACATGGCTGAAGAGGGAAGACCTTAATTGTCCAAGAAAGAAAATACCACTGGGTTAAGTTCTACCAATAGCTGGTGATTCTTACTTTGAGATTAATGCTTGCTAAATGATGAGCTCTTGACCAGGAGTTCAATTCATGTTCTCCCCTGCAAGCTCTTCAAATTGCTCTCACCAACACACTGAGTCCCCCTATTCTACTTTTCCTGTAGGGTTACAGCAGAAAGTTCTTTGTCTATCTTCTAACTTTGGAAAAGGTAAGTTCAGAGGGAAGGCTGAGAGACTTATGAACTTTCTGCTCGGGTTAGCCCTAGACAGTAACTACAATCTGGTTTAAAATATTCCAACTCACCTGTAACCTCCCTCCGCCTTTGCCTTTATTTTTATTTCTTTTTTGGTGTGTTTTGCTTTCCCCTCCCCTCTAGTATTAGTTAATAAAACATGGTGAAAATGCTTGGATTATTGTGAGAAGCAAAACAAAGTGATTTGTATGTTAAAAACTGGGAAACAAACTTATGTTGTCAGTCTGCCATCAGCTCTGCTGGGTTTGAATTAAGGTATTGACAGAAGAAGTGAGAGAAGCTCAGACTTGCCTCTGTTCCTGTGTACAGAAAATGGCTTTGATTTAACTTGATGTTTCCAAGCTTTTAATTTCACGGGAATCAACTCACAGATTTGTTTGGTAACTTCTGAACTTTACTTGCACATATTGTATTTTGGTTTATAAAGCACAGTTTCACTTGTGTCATAGAGGATAAGAATTGAAGCATGAAAGTTAAGTGAAATTACAGAAAACTCCATTTGTGGTTTAAATGTGCAACAGAATAGCAAGTTCTGCTTAAATTGAAATAAGCTTTAGATCAAGTGGAGATGTGCTACTTGCCAGAGATGCACTGTGCCAAGTGGTATTTTGAACAAGTTCATAACAGTAGAAAGACCAATGATCTAGTAGGCTTAGCGAGCTCAGTGGCACATATACAGATCAGATTATAAATAAGAGCAAGAAAGTGCAGCCCAAAAAGCCAACCATATCCTGGGCTGCATCAAATGGAACGTGACCAGCAGGTCGAAGGAGGTGATCCTGCCCCACTTCTCTGCTCTTGTGAGACCTCACCTGGAGCATTGTGTGCAGTTCTGGTGTCCTCAACATAAAAAGGACATGGAACTGCTGGAACAAGTCCAGAGGAGGCCACGAGGATGATCAGGGGACTGGAGCACCTCCCGTATGAAGACAGGCTGAGGAAGTTGGGGGTGTTCAGCCTGGAGAGAAGAAGGCTGCGTGGAGACCTCATAGCAGCCTTCCAGTATCTGAAGGGGGCCTATAGGGATGCTGGGGAGGGACTCTTTGTCAGGGACTGTAGTGACAGGACAAAGGGTAACGGGTTAAAACTTAAACAGGGGAAGTTTAGAATGCATACAAGGAAGAAGTTCTTTACTGTGAGCGTGGTGAGGCACTGGAATGGGTTGCCCAGGGAGGTTGTGAGTGCTCCATCCCTGGCGGTGTTCAAGGCCAGGTTGGACAGAGCCTTGTGTGGAATGGTTTAGTGTGAGGTGCCCCTGCCCATGGCAGGGGGTTGGAACTAAGGATCTGAAGGTCCTTTCCAACCCAAACCATTCTATGATTCTGTGATAAGTGTCAATAATCTTCTTTTTAAGACCCTAATGATCAAATCCAGACACTGAGGTAAAGTGCATACAAAGAGTGAAAATGGAGAATTTCAAGGCATTCTCCTTTCCAAGGTTACTTAAGACCAGTGTATTGTACAATATAGATTGTAGCAAGAGATACAAAATGGTGGCTTGGTTGTGCTACATTGTCAGGAATCCAAAATAAAAATTACATGTACTTGAAAATACCACACCAGATTTATATCTTCGTCAGGGACTGTAGTGACAGGACAAGGGGTAACGGGTTAAAACTTAAACAGGGGAAGTTTAGATTGGATATAAGGAGGAAATTCTTTCCTGTTAGGGTGTTGAGACACTGGAATCGGTTGCCCAGGGAGGTTGTGAGTGCTCCATCCCTGGTGGTGTTCAAGGCCAGGTTGGATGAGGCCTTGTGTGGGATGGTTTAGTGTGAGGTGTCCCTGCCCATGGCAGGGGGGTTGGAACTGGATGATCTTGAGGTCCTTTCCAACCCTAACTATTCTATGATTCTATGATTCTATGATATCTGATGGAAGTCATTGGAATAATGCTGGGATTAATGAATTTGGCTCACACCTTAGGTGAGACACTCTTCAAAATGACTGTCACCCACATTTCTTCAGCTTTTATGGTTCTGAATGAAAATTAAAGTCATGCTATGATGAACTACATCCCAAGGTATTTAAATTCTGTTGTTCAAGTTAAGTTCAATTTCAGAGTGTAATACCAGAAAAATCCCACTGGGAGTTATTTAATTTTTTTTATACAGGTTCAACATGTATGAGAACACTTATACAGCTATTTAAAATCAGTCAAGTGAATACAGTGCTCATCAGAGGTGAGCAATTTGCATTCCATGTATCTGAGCTTTCACTTACTTTCACGGGTTTTACACAACTAACTCTGTGGTGATGTTTCTGATTTACAGTGGGATATGTCGTTGGTAGAGTTGAGTGAATGGTTCATCACTTCCAACATCTACATTCAAACCTGATGTGAAAAGTTTCATATGCCATTTCAGAGTTTAATATAATCCCTGGTAGTGAAAATCCTAGATCTCAGTCATTCCTAGTCCCTTTACAGGGGAACCCAAGCATCACATTTACTTCTTCACCTTGCTTGTTCCATTTTCATGAGATGGGTTGTGGAAATAAAGCTTATGGCAGGAAATCTGGCATGATATGAAAAAATGGCAAGGGAGATTTGCCTCCACAAGTCACGTACTGAGAGAAGTGCATACTTGCTGAAGGGTGAGAAGTAAGAATTAGACTTTGCTTCAGCATTACTCATACATAAATGGACGGTACAGTTGCTAAGCAGGTAGTCTTTGTCATTCTGTGTACTGCAAGTACCATCAGCTCAACTCTGCTGTCAGTTCCAACAACAGACTCTGGGGAACTTACTCTGATGGTAAGGCAGTGCAGTGTTATTTCCCAGTCACAGATGGATTTCAGCTCCCCCTAAACTAAAACATTTGCTTTATTCTTCTCCAGACTATGAAAATATAGAACAACTCATAATGTGAAAATTGAGCTTCTGAAATTTCTGTTCCCAGTATTTAGGCTATGACTTTGAAACAATAAAAATAAATGACAGCTGTCTTCACTCTGCACATGTGTTTACACATGCATTAGTTTAAACATACAAATAATTACAGGAGTTTGGAGGGATTATGTGCATATTGTTAAATCTGTTAAATCTTGTGGGAGAAGACCCATCGTCCTGTAACGCTAGATGCCGTGTGATTGTATCAACAGTAAAAGACAGTGGGTTCCAATACATATTTAGATTGTCTGACATACCCACATGGGTCAAAACCAAATGTTGTTTCTAATTCCGTAGAAAATCTCTCACTCCAACCACTATAATACTGTGGAAACTGCACATGTGGAAATGTGAACAGAATAGATGATTCCTAATGCAGCATGCAGTAATTCAGAAGTAGTTATTCATTCAGCCAAACCCTTGAAAACATTTTCTGGTCAGAAATGTTTCTTTTCTTTCAAATATGTCTATTTATATAGCTAACTCCTTGGGGTTTTTTTTTAGGTTAGTGCTAATGGACTGCTATATAATCTTTATCTTGTGAAGAATACTCAAGCAATTTCAACATCAAACTGCAAATATCTTCAGCAGAAACTAATAATTTCTGTAGCACTGTCCATGATCGGTGGAGTCTTACTTAAAAATCCTACACCTAACGTGGCTCTGGATACAGGAACATCTTTACTGTAGCACAGCACTCGCAGAAAGACTACAGATAAGCCCATGTTGTTGGTTGAGGTCAACCTCAGTTTGTACCGGTGATCAATAGAGGATCCAGAAATAGTTTTGTTTTCTCATTCTATTTCTAAACCTTTTAACTATGACCCTACAGAAAGGACTGGCAACTAAGAACAGCCAGGGGACTAAACGACCACCTGACTAATGTCTGCAGAATAAGCCCAGTTGAAATGAGAAAACTCAGCTAAAAAAAGTCATGAAGTCCTGTGAAATCAGATGCAACTATGCAAACATTCATCTTCAATCTTTGCTTTGAAACCTTAAGAACAAGCTTTAAATTTTAAGTGAGACTAGCCCATATTCCATGCTTATTTTTTGCTTGGATACAGCTATTTTTAGCTTATATCCTAAATGGAATAGAATCAACTTTTCAATATTTCTTCTTCAAAGTCTTTCTCAAACACTGACCTGTAAAAGTTCTAGCTATAACTACTTTTGCAAGGCCTGCACTTTCAGGGACAAAAGCTCTCTTCTGTCTGCTGGAAATAATGGATTTGGGCCTAAAATCAGCAACCTTTTCTTAAATCAGTTCCTTCTCTTATAAGCTTTAACTCTACCATTAACCACAGACAGGTGTCCAATAACTATTGAAGAGAAGAACCTCATGTAAATTATGGACCTTAGCAGAAATCAATCTATAGTCTAGTCTGGTGGGCTGCACAGTATCCAAGGACAACAAAACAAACCCAGAACACGCTGGCAGGTAAGATCTTCTTAATGTTTCATACCCCTTACATGTGACTATAAAATCCATGCAAAATATTTTTAGTTGCTATGACCTGAAATTATAGTTACAGTTCAGAAGTGACCTGTAAGAAATATAGGTCCTTGTTTTCCCAGACCTAACTCTATTCTTAATCTCAAAATTAGCAGTAGTCAAAGCAATATTATGCAGACATAGGTTGTTGTCTCTGAGGAAACATATCCCATGACCTTGCCTGTCAAGCTATATAGGAGACAGCTATAAATTGAGCTTCTTCATAAAGTAATGTGGCTCATAATCTTTCAAGAACTGCCTGCCTCCCCACACACACCTGAGCCACTGCCCACAAATATACAGAGCAGATTTAGCTGTGACGCAAGGATCCTGTACTTAGTTCTGACATGTCAGGCTCTATCTCTTGGTTGCTGTTTGAACTATCAATCACATCAAAGATTGAGGTAGATGAAGTAACCTTACTTTACAAGGATATGTGAGTACCAGAGGGCACAAGAAAAAAATCCCTGAAGTCTCGCAAAGGTAGCATTGATATCCAGGTTTCTGTCACTCACTCCTACCTTTTCCTCAGAAAAACACATCAGTTTTCCATCTGATCTCTCACCTGGGCTAGACCTGTAATAGGTCTGGCTTATCCACACCCATTTGTTGGGAGCTTTATGATCTGGAGGGTCAGTCCACCAAAGGATGATCCTACAAGTTCAAAGAAAGGGAATTGGTGCAGCGTTGGAAGACCTTCCTCCAACTGAAGAATCCCAGTTTGCTTTTCTGTGTTTGAGAGAAAAAGTCTAAGGTGGGAGATGTCTTCTATTGCTGACATTTAATTGTTCTGATGGCCTTGGTTTCCTGGCTGTCATCAAGACAAGGATTAGATATAAGGTGTGCTAAAAGAAAAATGTTCTTTTTCTAACCTTGATGACGCTGAAAAAATCAGTTCTTCACACTGCTTTGCCAACCCCCCATAACTATCCATAAACTTAGCCATGATCAACCATAGTCGTCAAGCCAGTAACACAGTTATCCAGTTGTGATGTCTCTGCACCATGACATCTGTAAATAACTGCCTGTAATCTAGATAATCTTACAAGAGATAACTGACAATTAATTGTGTGTTGTTCTTTCACTGTCTAGTACAGCTCTGGCTGTGAAGGAATTACAAAGGCACTGCAGGATCAAAATAAGCAGGTTTACAAAAGACCTGTGATCCTCATTACAGAATTATCCTTTAAATTACATAGTTCCTTTCCTTTCCTAGACTTTTTTCCTCTCACAATACCCTAACTGTGCTCCAGACGGCTAAGTATATCTAAAGGCACTCATTATTTACGTAGAGTTATGTTTTGCTTCTTTTTGCTTTTATGAAGGCCTTAAAAGTTATTATGTTACTATATAAAAAAGAGAGGATTTAGAGTAGTTTACCACAGTGAGAGGCTGAAATCAATACTGTTTATACAGGCATGAATGTTATTGACTGTATATTTACAATAACCTCCAGAAAGTAAGTCTTAAACCATTAAACCTCCTGGCAAAGTATACAATTTCATAAACCTTACTAAACATTTTGCAATAATAATTAATTACTAGGAGAAAACAACACATTTGATGAATTTTATCCTTGGGAAAAAAAGAGATATTTCACTATTAACTTAATTCGCCAGTCTGATATTTGCAACAGGAGAAATACCTTTCCTTTGGAAGAAAAGACTTCACAGTGAAACATAACCCAAACAGGATTAGTGTGAAGACAATTGGTTTAACTTGCACAGAATGTTGTTTACAATGTTGTTGATAGAAGACAGCTTAGGAAAATGCACACAGATGTCATTATTTGGATGTAAAACATTTACACGTGACTAAGTAATTAATTATTCCATCCTCTTTAAACCAAGATTGGGCTGCATACGAGTATTCAAGAGCTCCCAGAAACCAGGCAGCTGAGGAGCATTCATTAGTGCATTATGCTACACATAAGTGCCCACTAGAGATCATTGTCTACATGCATAAGGCATTTTCAGTCGGTCACTGCTGCAGACAGTTTTCACTTTTACAGAAAAGACAGACTAATAAAAATGAGAAAGATATTCAGAGATGTGAGGTGACGATTCTGAAGGTTCCATTTGTCAGTGGCAGAACTGGGGACTAGGACCCAAATCTGCTGATTCTTAGTCCCATGTGTAAAAGAGGAGAATAGGTGACTTATTCTATTTTGTCTGAGAGTTGCTGCAGCACAAAATCATCACTGGGGAAGATATAAATCTATGAGAAGTGTCTACTGAGTTTTTTTGAGTTTGGGTCATTTATGAAATATTAAAGATTTCAGTCTCAGTTGTAAAGTGGCACCTAACCAACCTTCTCAGTTTCCTTACACCACAGGATTTCCATAATCTTCATGTATTTGATTGGCCAGATACCATTTGCTGTCATTCAGTGGACCTATGTATTTTCCTGATACAAGATGGCTGGAGAAGAAACCAATCATAGGGGTTCATAGTAACCTAACTTTTATATCAATAATTTCCTTCCCTTTCTTTCTATTTTTTTCCCAACCAAGTGTACAACCAACAAAGCAATGAGACAGATCAATTTAGCAGCAATATTTTGGACTTGAGAGCAGTAAAGCTAAGGGGCATGAAACTAAAATAAGGAACAAGAATAATTCTCGTATTATCAGTGGAGAAAATTTATGTTTTGGGAAGTATTATACAGACAATTGCAGAGCGATTTAACTTAGGTTAGTAGGGCAAAAGAGAGAGACAAAGATTATCCCAAAAGTTAGGTTGTGGCTGAGCTCATTTTAGTACTAAATCCAGAGAAATGTTCTTTCCTTGTGTCTGAACCAGTCTTTTTCATTTTATCTTTCCTGATATGTTACACTGGGTAGGTTACTCTTATTTCCCTCCAGACACATCACCTGCAGCTGTAGTTTCACCCTTCCTCCTTCATCCCTTTAGTTTTTTTGTAGCTGGCCCTAAACCAGGAAAAGACTATAATTCAGATTCATAAGGGAAAACTGATAGGAAGAGCAGACCCTAACTTGTGGCAATGTAAAGTTCCTGGCATTGATGCTCTCTAAAGACACAGACATCTAGACATCTTGTGTGCTGTCACATGAGAGGGAGCAAAAGTTATCCACAGTGTTAAGCTTTAGGTAGGGAGTGACTCAGTTGTAGGATTCCTGGTATTCAGGCTGGGTAAATCTCAATCAAGCAAAATACAAACACAGCAGAGCAACAGTATCTTGCAAACAACAGCATTTTACTAAATAGCAAACAGGAGTGTTTCTTTTTCCAGTAAAGTCAGAGACAAAACTTTTAATTACCAAGACTGTGGATAAAAATGGAATATATAATTTAATCAGAAATTGGTCTGATGCACAGCTTTTATCCCAAGAGTTCATATTTTGCCTTTTTGGAAAGCTGTGCATCCTTTACACTTTCCATTTGCAATTTTACTGTCCTGCTGAATCACCCAATATTCACCTTCGTATCCTTGGCAGGCTTTAATGTGTTTGCTTACAGTATAATTAAATGCTCTGTATTCATTACTTCTCAGCTCTGACTTACATTTAGTCTCTTCAATGTAATTACTCCACCATGTACATTCAGTCAAATGTGCTATTCTGTACCTGTCCAAATTTTATTAAGCAAGGGTAAATATCTGGTCAATTGCACTATTAGACATAGAATTGTATCTGTCCTTAAGAGAAGCTCTTGAGCCTCTAGTGTGCTTTCAATGACATGAATTACAGGCATATAAATCCCCTTTCACACTCTTTTCTAACAGTTCTTGCATTCTGCCTGCTATTAGTGGCAAATTAATTGACTACAGGAAAAAAACAAACAAGCTCTGGGTTACATCAATGATTTCAGATAGCAATAAAAGTAATAGAGAGAGGATCTGCAGTCTTCCTGAATCTATTGGATTGTCAGCATTAATTATCCAACACAATCTCACTTTCTCATTATTCTGTGCTGTAATATTCTAGCAAAACAAGGCAGAAAGACTCGGTGAATCCCCCAGCATCCAGCTACTAGAAATACTGAGGTTGGAAGCCGTTATCCTGTCAATCCCACCTGTTGATCCTGTTCAAAATACTCTGTTAAAAATCAAGTTCCAGAGAGCAAAACCAAATTGACTGCAAGATCTTGAGGCTTTTTAAAAGATATTCTCATTTGCTTTCTAAAGTAAATGAACTGTAAGACTATGAAATCTCGAGTCTTTTTAAAGATCTTTTAATTTTATTTCTAGTGTCTGATCTTTGTAGTAACATTCATGCACTTAAAGCAGAGATAGTTTTAGGTTTTCTTCCAGGTGAATTTTGTGTTTCTGATGTAGTCTCCATCATCTGCTGACTGCAAGTTAAGGAAAAAAGAAACCCCAGACAGTTGGATTAATCTCACTTGAATTTAGTTAGATGTGTAGTCTAAACTGGCTGTCTAGGCACACGGCAGAGAGAAATAGACACCTCTAGAAGGCAGTACAGCCCCTCTAAAACAAAAATAAACATTTAAAGCAGGGTCAACCAGCATCTCTAGGAGGTACCCGTGCTTCTCTGTCTCTTAAAGGAAGGAAAGGAAATCTAGAGCTAATGGTGTAGCAGTTCCATTCCTAGTCTAAAACTAGATACATCCAACCTCCAAACAAGTGTATTTGATCAATACAAGAGTGCATGCTGAACTGAGCAAAGAATAGATTGTAATAACTTGGGATTTGGTGCCGTATTCTCAGAGAATGAATGAGCATTTATGCCATTTCTCGCTGTTTCTTAAACTTGCTTTGCAGAGGTTCCCTTTGCTGGAGTGTGGCAGAAGACAGACATCACTTTCTTGTTTTGCTCTAACTGGATAATTTTTAGAGTAGCTATCCATATTAAAGTTATTTTTTAAAAAAATAAGCAATAAAACACAAAGAAATAAAACTTAATTCATAAATAGTTCATATCAGGTTGAAATAGCATCTAATGAGTTTCATCCTGAAGTAAATTCATATTGTCAGGTTTAACGGCCTTTCATAAACTGGATTTACACTCAGTGGGATAAATTCTCCTTTCAATTAATTTTCACAAATGGAGTTTGCTGTGGTGTAAATGAGAAGAGAATCTGCCTCCAAATGCCTAGAGGCCTTTAGTGGGATCTTGCTGATGATGCATACAAGGATACTAAACCAGTGTTATCTTCATCTAAGCATAGCCTTAAAATTAGTTAGCAGTTAAGGTACGTCCTCTTTTATACTGCTGATTTGGAAAATTGAATACATTTATTGCAAAAAAGGATGCAGATTAAAAGTCAATGAGATTTTATTGCATCATGGTTAATTATTTCTCATTGTTTTACCATTATTCCTTCATTTAGAGAAAGAAGATGATTCAAATGATTTTATCAGCTCAGTGGTTTTATGTTCCACATATAATGCAAGAAATAGGAGTAAATACAGGATTTTCACTCATGGACCTTTCATTTCCAATCAAATTTTCTTAAAAAGACCCACAAACATACATCGGAAGTGTAGTATGTACTTACATCTATAGTAATGGTATATATATATCAACATAAATATGCCATTATTAGGTTTCACCATTGATGTCATGGCAGTAGATGAAAGTTGTTTGGAAGTTAGTTAGTTTAAAAGTCAGACTGTTAGAAAACTATTTTTGTATTTTTCACCATTTAAAAAGGAGCACATGCAATCTAGAATATAAAGGAAATAAAGTAATAGCCAATAAATATTAGTTCATAGAATCAATAAAATGATCTAATGAAATTTAATAGGTCATATAACTCCATAAGGTTTCCCTGACAATTGCAGGATAAATGTGTAAAGTGATATGATTTTAAAGTTATAGCTACCAATAATTACTTTGAGGTTATGAAGAAATTTCCCTGGAACAGATTTGATTTATCTTTGTACTCAAGGTACCTGAACTAGACATTGGCTCAGGATAAAACATGGGAGATAAGTAATAATGTTATCCACAATGTCATTTCCTGTGTTGTAGTAACACCCTAACCTTCATTCCACCCAGAAGCTTTTAGCCATCTATAAGTGATTATGAAAAGCTTTAATGATATTAATAAATATTTCCTTCTACTTTCCTGAGCTCCTTTAAGCTTCTGACAAGAAAAAAAATCCTATCTGTATTTCTGTAATTAAGCTATATCTATTGCAGCTCATAACTGTTCTTCTCTAGAGGTGCAAGTAATATTTCCTAATAGATAAACCAATTCACATCAATGAAAAAAACCCACCAAAAAAGCCCATGATTTGTGACTGCCCCAGTTTTCTACACTCATTTATTCACAAAGGTTTTTCTGATTATAATCTTTCTTGCCCTCTCTTGCTTTGTATTCATATCTATAACAAGTGACCATCCATGCCTATATGCATTTCTTTTTCTGGTGCCAGAAGGAGGTCTTTAATAAAATGAAACTGTTAGAGAAGCTCTATTTTGCAGTATTGAACTCTTCTGTAGAATCAGCTTGCAAGAACATATGCTTGCAAGAACTTAGAAAGACAGTTAAGCATTATCCATTTTGAAAAAAAGAATGTAGAAAAAACTGTAATTAACTTTTCGTTTTCACAGTGTTATTTAACATCTAATTTTCTTAGCAGTAACTTAAAATTAAGAGTAATACCTTTGCAGTAAGAGGAACCGTAGGAGAGCATAAGATTCCCACCTCCCTGATCAATGCCACAGCTACAATGATAATGATAACAATATAAGAATTGAAGAGGGGAGTGTCTTCAGTGTTTCTCTTTTTCTTTCATGGATTCTGTTAAATGAATCAGTTTCTCAGTAATTTTTTAGGGATATAGACCACTTGTATGCCTTTTATTTTTTTTCTTCAAATAGCTTGGCAAATAAGGATACTTTACTTAAGCAACAGATAAAAGATCTAGTTCAGGTACCTTGAATATGAAGATAGATCAATTCAAGGGAAAATTCTTCCTAACCCCAAAGTAATTACTGGTAGCTATAATTTTAAAATTGTATCACTTTGCACATTTATCCTGCAATTACCAGAGGAACCTTATGGAGTTATATGACCCGTTTTGATCAAAGCTCAAAAAGTTCACAATACAATTCAGCTTATCAGTGCAGACACAATAGTATGACTTTTGATATCACTTCCTTGCTTCATGATTTGAGTGTTTCCTTCTTGGCAACCTCTTTAAAATATTACAATTTTTGGCACAAAAACCTCAAAAGATGGAAAATTATTTCTTCAGTGACAAATAACATATGCAGGGTTAAGAACTGTATTTACCAGAGCCTATCCTATGTCTGATTAGCATTTAATCTCAGCTTTCCTGTTCTCCAGCATCATGTGCATCTGAAAAACTGGTAAGAACAGAGTAAAATACAGAAAAAAAACACATGATTCCACATGCTTTGGATATGTGTGCAGTAGTATGCATGACTAGCACTGTTATGTCCTAGTGAAATACATGGGAAATTGGCTAACCTTACTGTAGCTTTCTTAGCATTAGCATATGACCCAGAGTAGGTTGCATTCAGAGCCTTTGGAGAGTGGTTGGTCCTAGGGGATAATTCACCTTGGCTAAGATAAGTGCTTAAAGACATGATTTCACAGGGTGTTGAACCTGTCTAAGAGCTCCTCTTATTTCCTTCGCAACCAAGGTCTCAGTACCAGATCCAGTACTTGCCATTCATTCCAATTTAATGGAATATAAAGATCCATTGAAGTACAAGACCAGTGCAAAGAAAAAGGCACCGACACATCTGGGATGGGAATAAAAAGCAATGGGAGCATGTACTTTCTGCAGCAATGAGCTGAAGAAATACAATCATGCCATTAAATGAAAGGCGCTGCAATATCAAAATGACTCTCACTTCTCTGTCAAAGAGGTTTATGTGTCTAGGTCAGGACACCACATCTGGAGGGATGCAATTAGCTGAGATTATTTCTCTCTCAGATGTTTATTGCACAGTACACCATACATCAGGTATGCTGCATGGGACTAGCTGGTAACATGGTGCCAGGCCGGTTAAGTTCCCATTAAGCAATAACAAGAGCTTCTCAGAAGCCTCTGGGTTTATTTCCAGGCAAGTCTGCAGGTTTTGTTTATTAGGGAGTTTTCAGAATCCTAACATCCATGCAAAGGGGAGTTGTAAAGGATTCAGGTTTTCTCATTTCTGAATTTCACTCCAGGTAAAATGGGTGTCCTGGAGAAGGAAGGTCTTTGCTTTTTGTGGTTGTTCTTCATCTGAAGGGTCTCTCAAATAAGCAACCTGAAAGAGCTGATTCCAAACTTTAGCTTTAAAGGCATGAGTTAGGACTGCCACTCCTGATGTGGTCACTCCATGGCAATGCAAAAGGACTGTAGTGACATCAAGGATGTCCACAGACTTGTCTGTACTGTAAATTGCATATGGATCTGAGTAGGTTCTGAACATAACCTTTGAAAATTATTTATGTATTTATGAGGAAAGACATAATCAAGGATAGAGTTTGAGCTGTGAAAATACTGGCAGGGAAAATCTTGGACATGCAGGATAAGATCTTATTCATACAGTGTGGGTGGATCTTGGATGGGGAGGCCTGAATGCCGTATAACTTTACTTACAGTCAGAAAACCAAAATCCACTTTTCCTTAACCGAAACACTGGTAACAAAAAGTTAAATCAGGAACTGGCTTATCTACAATAGGATCTCACTCCTTATCTCAAGTGTTTGCTAACACTAGAAGTTGTAGGCCCAGCAGAAGAGGACTCTGCCAATGCAGGCAGCTCTAACACTCCCTTAAAAATGTGTTTTGATGTGGAGGGTACTGCAGGAGAGCCTTAAATTGTACTACTTTGCAACTTAGAAGTGATGTTCTGAAAGATGGCCCGGAGCCACTGCAGCCTTCTCAACTGTGAGATTTGTGCTATACCTCTAAGACATCTCAGCTGTGATATTTAAGAAAAATGTAATAGAAAAGGACAGAACTTCACTTTTTTTTTTTTTCCCCTTTCTTTTCTTAAACCTTTTCTGCAATAAACTGGGAGATAACATAATGCCAGTGTGTCAGCACTCATCAGCCTCAATTTGGTCCACAGATCATTCAAACACCTCATCTCAAATACCAGGGATGCCTTCAATCATATATACATTATCTGAAAAAATAATCACTTTTTTCCCCTCAACCATGACATACAGTACTGAGATGCTTTGCACTGTAGCACCTAGACTATTTTTATCCCACCATTATTTATGACAAACCTGTGAAATAATTAACTAGTACTATTCCTTGTTCACAGAGCTGGGGTGTTGTCCTTGACTGTGATTTCAGCTCAGATAATTTGAACCAGACATAAGTATTGTGAAGGCCATTGTGGTTTAAAGCTACACTTAAAGTGTAGATTACAAACTTAGATATAATTCTGTTGTGTCAGAGGATTGTAGTCTGGCTTCAAGTGGAAACTAACCTACAAAACTATGTCCTTGTTAGGCCTTATGTATTGTGTCTCATCTGCTTACCTACACACTTTCTTTATTTTCCCCTCTCTCTTTTTGGTGCTCTGTGCACTGCTGAGGTCTACTGTGCAAAGTGACCTAACTACCAATAGTCTGTCGATACTGCTACCACAAAAAAAGTGGAAGTGAAATGCAAATGCAAATCCAGGTTGAGAACAGGGCAAGGGAATTTGTGCAAATAGACACAGTAGCCGTGTTTCTGACATAGTGCATACCAGGACAAAACTGAGATAACTTCCTTGCCTTAGAGGAGTTATTCTAGATTTGCATTTGAATGAGTAGATAGACAAGTGGGCCTGGTAAATCAGTCTGACTCATTCTAATCTAGGAGATATTGGATTTAACCATGTGTTGAAGCCCATCAGTACATAGCAATTCACTGTCCAGCTTCTTAAAAAAGTAAACCTATCAAATGAAACAGCATTAAGATTTAAAAACCTCTTATTTCCAAATATGGATACTGCTATTTATTTTGAGACTATAAAGAAACTGTAGTTCACACTTCGTACAAAACAGGTCTTGGGAATTAAGCTACTTTTAAATAAACTACATAAACAAATGACACATAAATTGCAGCAGACATTTGCACTACAGTGTCTCAGAAAGAAAACTTCAGAGGGTTTAACAGTTCAGCTCAAGTAATTTGTCACTGAGCAAGCCTGCATTTCAAGCCCCAGTGATTGGGGGTATCATCATATGAAAACAGTTTAAGCCTCTCTCTACTTATTATCATAAGATTAACTGTGGATAGCTAAAAGAGATTACACAGCATATTTTACCATCAGCATTTATACTTTCCTGGGTCAGCCATATCCTTCTAAAGAAATACTACGGTGGAAGATGCAGCACTATATCAACCAGAAGGAATACAGATCTCAGTTATCAATGGGTCACATAAGCTATTGGAGATTGATGGCAGCTCCAGCAATTCAGAAGCTTTAAGAGTATATCCATAAGATCAAAATATAATTTAGTACTTGTTTCCTTGCAGTGGTGCTGATGGGAAATGCCATTTCTACCACTGATTTGATTCTTTACTGGGCATGCCTTAATGCAGAAAATTTGTTGCTGTTGTTGCTGAAGCTTCTGATAAAGCTTTCCTATAAAAGCCCACTTAATCTAAAAGCTGCAGTATTTCATCTGCTTTCAGCCTTTAATAGAGTGGAGGAATTCATTAAGTCATCTGAAAGCAATTTTCAATTATGAAAATACAATTTCAATAAGGGGAAGAGGAGTCTTTGAAGATGACAAAAGTGGGAAGTGATTGACACACTCTTGTTGTCAGCTGGAATCAATTTCACACTTGGGGAAAAATACCTTCGCTAGGGAATGATCATCCATCAGCAGGAGGCAAACTGCAGGGAACCGGGAAAGGAAAGAGAAAGTAAATCCTGTCTTAAGCAAAATATTCAGCAGCCTGAACACCCTTCACCTTGGAAAAATGAAACCTCTTTAATATAAGAACTGGACCTCATAGCATGGGCACTCAGGGCAAACACTAAAGAATTACGGGAATATAACTCTCTGTCTAGATCTGGGTCTTATTTAGGCACAATGCCATTTGGCTTCAAAACCATCTTTGTCTCAGCAAGCACTGCAACTGTAAAATTGTTACAGCTGCTGAATAACACAGTATTCTGTATAATGTAAGTAGTGTTAATACTTAAACATGCAAAGTCTCAAGCTATTTGCAGCCTGTTGTGGGTCTGAGAATCAGCTGTTACTTCCCCACAGAGCCAGTGGTTCATATGGTGCCAGTTCTTTCTATCTGTAAGTTAAGACAAAAACATGATTAGAAATAGTCTACTTGATTCCCTGATATGCTGTGTGCATTTTGCACAGCTGCCAAAGTGCTATTGGGGTAATAGTCAATAGGAAACATCCCTTAAGAAAAGCTATGACGAGTTTGTGCTGCATCAAATGAGAAGCCAGTTCCTAGTGAAAATCAGCATAGGTCTGATATCTCAAAAAAAGCCCTGAAGTCAGGTTGCAGAGGCAGTGACTGACAATAAGAGGTTCTAAAAGCAGGATTGCATTCCAAGTAAATATTGTGGAGCCGTGCATAGGAAAAATGACTGATAGCTACATCAAGCAGATTACACACATGAGTAGATGGGAGACACTTCACTGGTAGTAGTGCCAACATATCGCTGCCTCCTCCGTGTTACCTTGACTTATCCGTTTCTTTCAAGCAGAGACTGTTGCAAAGTGGCACCAAGGCAGGGTAATATGTTTGAAGAATCATCACGATTTTTACTACATTAAGGTGAAGAAATCAGAACTCTAAAACCACAATTGTAATGATTATAGCTGCTGTTTAAGAGCATTGAGACGTGCATGATTCTTGGTAGACCCAAATACTAGGAAAAAAATAATACATTAAAATCTATATAGCTTTGAAAGTATATAAATGCAATAGAGACAACCTAATGAGTTAATAATAATGGGGTAGGTCAGAACAGTCCTTCTCCCTCCTTCTGCTGTCTCTCCTCAGAATAACTCAGGCCACATCTGTGGTGCTTGTCTTGGTACATGTTATGCAACTATGCTTGTTTTGATCACAAGCTTGACATATGGGCTGGTTCTTATTTATTTATCTTGGTCTTCTTATTTATTTATCTGTCTCAGGCACCAGTATTCAAAGCTGTGCTTGAACCCTATGATATGAACTTGCCCTGCCTGTTAAAGATTTAGCTTGAGGGAAGCCATCACAGGGACTAGCTCTCCTCTGGGCACAGAGCTCCTCTTTGGGCCAGAGGCAATTCTGCAATTGTTCAAGTTGGGGTTTTTTTAGACTTGTATTTTTATATTTTCCCATATACTGAGAATACTCTCTATCAAGCCTCATCTTTGTGTGATGGCATTGAGAATATGGACTGTATGCAGAAGAGCCTGAGATATGCGTATATGAAGCTGCATGCTATGCTAAGATAATGCTGGAAGAGCAGATCCATCAGGGAAAATGAGTGACAGCCTTTCCCATTTCTGTTGCTCACTACTGTGGTCTCCAACCAACCAGAAGACCCCTGGTTTTGTGGGAAGATCCTTTATTGTCCCACTCCAGAATAGACAGATCCTGGACTACAAAAGGAAGCACGACTCCTGTGAAATCAGTGGCATTTAGATCCTCAAAGAGCTTTGGAAAATCTTCCCTAAATTGTTCTTAACAAGAGAACTCAGATGTTTTTGAAAACTGTCACTGTAGGCTTAAAATCTCATTTTGGTTTCGGTGGCAGTAGGAGTGATTTAAACAAGAAATGTCAGTGCTTTAGAAAGCATTTTTAAGTAAAGAGGCTGCCTATTGTAAGAGACTTTTGCAAAGATGAACTTCAAATATAAATCCTTATAATAGAGGGGTTAAGCATTTATATAAATCCTTTCCCAGATGTCTAGGTGGTTAATAAATCTGTGGTATTAGCATCAGAATGTATTTATCGATCCTTCTACTTTGAAGGAGGCTATAGATTTGCATTGATTTTCCTTTTTGCCTTGTTTGCTTGCTTGTGTTTCTAGGTAGGTGGGTCTGTTTGACTGCCATATAACAGTTTTTAAAGAAAAATCTGAAACCAAAGTCTGTCCTAGTCATTTAATGTTTTCATTTTAGAATATTAATTAGATCCTACACATTGTTCTTTCTTGCAGTGGAGAGAATTACCTGGCATAATTTATTAGTGAATTGTAATTGTTTCTTACTATGTTGTTGTAAATAACTGCGAGCAATTGCAGTGGAAATATCTTGTCTACTAAAAGGTAGGCAAAATGATGGCCTAATCAGAATACCATACCTTTCAGTCAATTTTTCCACCTATATAGCCATGTTCTATGTGATAATAGGTTTTTCTGGGAAATCATGGATCAATCAGACTTCCCCCCCTAGCTGAAGCAGGTTTATATGTACTATGTAAGCTCTGGGAATAGTTATCACAGCAGTTAAAGTTATGCCACTTATGCAGATGATGTACTGCTACAATCCTAAGCATTACCATTGTGTCATATAGCTCTAGGCTAATATAAATGACTGAAATGATAAAATCTCTGTTCTGGTTTGTTACAGGAACTAAAAGGAGACTCCAGTGGTTTCCAAGCAAATCATCTCTTGTAAAACATTTGTCAGTGTCAAAGTTAAGTCTGTTGAATTCAGTGTCCTCCAAATGAAAGTTTCATTAAATGCTTTTTGTTACACATAGCGGCCTGTTTTACAAGTGTCTAAAGTGTAAGGAGCACTAAGTTATGAGAAAATAATCCTAGTCATAAACAGCCTGCTGATAACCACGGCTTCTAAAATATTCATTTTTAAGGAAATCTAGAGTAAAGGTTCTGTTCCCCTGTCACACGATGGACTGAATTGCTAATATTCTGTCATTTTTACAAGCAGAGATCTGCCATTGCCTCAAGAGGTACTCTTTTCACCCTGTACAAGCAAAAAGGATTTAGAAGATTCAACAGACAGACAAGGACAAAATTTTACACTGACACAGATCGCGTGTTAAGAAATGTAGTTAAGAGTACTCCTGGATAGGAAGGTGAGATTTATGGGATGAGATTACAGATCTGTTTCCCCCCACCTCCCCTGGCAATCACATGTATCGTATTCTGGAGTATATTTAACAGCAAACTGTACAAACTGGCTAATTTATGTTGTGTTCATGCAACTGGATTACAGTTAACTACAGGTAACATGAAGTGTGACTGACATTTATAGCATATAATTAAGGAACACAGTGAAGAATTACCCTGTGTTGTTAAGAGGCTGTGTGCTGTCTCACTCGACCTTCCTTCTCACATTAAACAATGAATACAAGCATTGTTTCTCTATACTGTTCCTCTTCAGAGCATGATTAACTTCCATAGGAGAAGTTGTTACTCAAAACCTTCTGACTACTCATCACCTTCAGACAGCCCTTTTGGCTATAATGGGCTACAGCATCCACATAAATTTTCATCGAGTCTCAAAGGCTTTCCAGACTTTGTAAGAGCTCCTCCACCCTATTAGCCATGACTTAGACTCAATATACCTTGACTGTTACCACATATGCAGTTTCTCATTTGTTTTCAGGGAATCCCAGAGCACACCACTTTCTTCTTGTCTCCTAGACTCCACTCCTGCGTTTCAGGAAGATTCTTTGGTTGTTCCTATCTCCAGGATGACCCTTCTATAACATGGCATCTGGTATTTTTTCATTTGTTTAGTTTAAAGGAAGCTGTTCCTGGCATCCATCAAATGAACCCACAACATTCTTACAGGACCGTTTGACTCAGTAGGAGGAAATCACTGATCTTGTGACAGAGAGAGAATGTAAAAGAGAAGATCAATGAGAATACATCAACACAAATTTTAAAACCACTGCTAAGATTTGCAGATGCTATTGATATTGGCTGGATATGTTTTTGACTGCTATGCAAAAATAACTCCTTGGATTCAGTAAGGGGTAACAGATTGAAATGATGCATCCTTTGATATCCTGAAGGCCAAATGGATGTTCTAATTTCTAATTTATAATAGTCAGGTCATAAAATATATATAAGGGGAAATCAACTTGATAAAGCAATCTGTTGACTCCAATTGATGCTTTTATATATATTCTAAATATATATAATAACATATGACTATAACACCATCAATTTTATTTTTTTTAATGTATTATATATCCCGAGTTTCACCTCAAACAACAAGCTGAAAATAATGTCTCTACTCACTTGTCCTCCTAGTTGCTGTTACTTATAATGCAGCTCTTCACCTGTGTCCACATCAGTAACTGAGATGCTGAAAACCATCTCTGTTCAGTGAGACACAGAGGACTCATTAGCCAAGGCACCATTTATACATCTGATGACATCCATTTCTTTTGACAACCTTGCCTACTGCTCACTGAAATAAAAAAGACTAAAACCCCAAAACATCGCTTACACTTGTTCTTTAAAAAATCCTGCCTCAGATAGCAAGTACAGTAAGAATCAACTATGTAGTGCTTCCTCTGGTCCCAACGCAATTCAAAACCAAGTACCTCTCTCTGATTTCCAAGGGTGTACAGAGCAGCTATTCCCTCATTCAATAAATTCAAGAGGAGTACGAATGTAAAACTTTACTGTCATCGTAACTAATGGCCCTTATTTCACCATCTCATTCAATCAATGATACTATTCAAGTAATGTGAGCATTATCTTTTATGAGTGGTATTTATTAAATACAGATAAAAGTGGCACAGTAAATCTTACTCATTCACCTTTCCTATGCTTATGTTTACACTGATGTGTGAAAATGTTGAAAGCTGCTTTGTGTCAACATTTTGTGCTTTTGAAACTTTAAGAAGAAAATAAGTATTTCTTGAAGCCATATTCTTGAGAGGAAACACATGCACAGACCCAGATTGTTGTACAAAAATATGAGACTATGGACAAAGCCACCTGGCAGGCAGGAAGAAGCTGGCTGAACAAGCGTATCAGATTGCATGAAGTTGTTGAGCAGTTACCAGGCACCGAGTGCCTTTTGGAAACTGTACATATACACAGTGTCATCCTGCCACTGGCTGCTACACAGCTGAGCCATAAGCCCATTATCTCTTCTAAATTCCCTCTTTTGAATCACTCTTTGAGCCCTTACACCTACTAGAAGGCTAACAATAGGTCTGCATGACTCTGGACTTGGGGAGTGTGTGCTACGCTCACACGCTTCCTTAAGTCAACGCGTGAAGATGGCAATATTTCAAATGGCACCTTTTTATTCAGCTTGGCATTAAATGCTGTTCTGCTTTTGAAATGTAACTGCAGAAATGGCGCTAAGGGATTCCATGTTTATCATCTCTTGATGGCTTCCATATCTAATGAGATCAGATGGTTGTTGTAAATGCCAATTCTGCAAGCTCCACCTGGGAACCAAAAGTCAGGCTGTGTTTTGCATTTTTTCTCTGGCTCATGCGTTATGATTGAAGCTACAGATTATGACAGTTTTCTTAGTAACTCTCTCAAAGGTAAGAACAAAGAACTTGAAGGGGTGTCCACAACTGCTGAGCCTGTCCTCTGGTGCCGACTGGAAGGGATATCATGCAACCCCTTCCATAAATGGATTTTCCAGAATCCCACCACTACAATCATGAGAAATATTTCAGAAAGCATTCCAGCCAAATGTATTTATGGCCAGGTTAAAACAATTTGTTCTTGCGCTAACCTTGTCCTCTGCTATATATAAGCATTTCATTTTCCAGGTGTTAAGCAGAGCAAGTATGACTTTCCTATATCACAGGCCAAGATCCAACCCAAGGCTTTGGCTCTTTGTCCCTTCTTACCAATGCTTGTTGGGTCCAATTAGCACACAGTCAAGTGCAGGCCCAGTTGGGAGGCAACAGCTAACAGCTGAGAAACAATAAGGAACAGATTTTTAAATTACCACATGGAACTCATTTACCTCCTCCCTGCTGAGATCAGCATCTGATTTGATAAGCATTTCTCCCTTACTGTTATAGCTTAAATTAACACTGTGGCTTTGTCCTGAAACAAAGGAGGAATGCTCATGCTATCAGTTAAAGGTATTAGCAAAATAGGCAAAGCACAGCTCCACCCATTATACAGAATGCAGTTGTTACATCAGGCATAGTAAGCAAATGAGGAATAAGGACACGTTCATGCATGTGGTGAAGCACCAAAAAAGAATTCCCCCAGAAGAAAGGATTTGCAGTGCTCAGTGTTGTCTTCAGCTTTCTGCACTCACCTTTGTTGTCCTTGGGAATGTAATTGTGCATAGATACAATTCAGTCTTATTAGAGCAATCCACAAAAATATAGCTGTGTTTGAAATTAAGGGAATGTCTTCCTTGTATTACATTTGTGGATCACTTTCACTGTGGAATTAGATAATGCACCCGTTTTTTTCTATTTTGTATTTGCTACTGATAACAATCAACTTCTAGCAAAATACTGTATTTCGGCACCTCTGGTTCCTTGTGCCATGTGTCTCTCACTCTAATCTAGGGCTGTTGCTCCTCTTTCTGTCCTGCATCTTGATTATTCTTTTGTGGTGTAACTGTACAACCCTTTGTGGACTTAGTCTAACCACAGTTTAACACAGCTGAATGCAAACCAGATCGTTTGCAAATGTCTCATGGTTCTGCTCATGAGTAGAAGTCTCTCATTCCTTCACTTATTATTTCAATCTTGCAGTTATTTGCTCATATAGCTCTGGGTCGTATTTGGCTTACACCTTATCAGCCTGGACTGAGGGCAAAGCAAACTTTCATTTTGCTGTAAAGGATGATGCAGACAGACCCTATGCTGTTTTGGTTTGTTGCATCAGAGAATTTCACCTGTACAACTGTTCCAAACGGATGTCTGGGAGCTCACAGGTAGCCTCTCTGCAGGCTGGTAATTCCCTCTTGAAACAACTATTAGGTTGTCTCCTTTATTCTAGCTATTTCCCACCTTCTAGTTCTTGCACTAATTTCAATTTTATCTAGCCTAACTAATAATGTCCCATGTGGGAATAAATTAAATGCTTTACTGAACTCCAGGTAGATTACATCTACTGCATTTCTTTTGTCTGGAAGATCAGTTAGCTTATCAAGGAGAGCTATCATGTTAGTCTGGCACAGCCTATGTTTGATAAACTGTCTTATTTATCTCATTTATCATTTTCCTTCATTTAACTGCTCTTTTCTTTGCTGCTCTTTAAGAGCCTGCAAAGCCAGTTCAGGCCAGGCTAACAACCAGCAAATGGCAGTTCAGCATCCACTCACATGCTTCATGAATTATACCTGTTTTGCTTCAGTCATGAAGTTGATGCTCAGACTCAACAAATCTAGTTAAAGCTCCCTGCTACCAGGCTTGTAGCACTGGGCTATCTGGTGTTTTTAAAGTGGTGTTTCTACCTCTCACATGGCTATTTATTTCCACAGCCTCAGTGCCCATCCTGCCTTTTTCCTCTTCATTTGAGACCATTATCTTTATTGAAAATTTAAATTATTCCATTTCAGTGCTATCACAAGTTTGTGTGAATCTCTACCAATCTAGACTGCAGATGGCTACAGCCTTTTAGGGATGCTGCCCTTTTATTCATGCGGCTGAAGAAGTTTTCTTGCCATTTGTTCCAGTTTCATTACAGATAAATGAATCCAGATCTGCAAAGCAAGCAGGAATTCACAGGGCTGAGGATGATATTCTTGTAAGTAAAAAAAGAAAGCTGAAATCTTGATACCTGCAGGGAGAAGATTCCTCACAGAAAATGTGCTATTTTTGCAGGCACATCTCATTATTACATTTAAGCTGATGTCTTTGAGCTGTGAGCAGATATAAAGTCAACTGCATATCAGAAACAGAGTCAGCAGCAGAATGAAGTTGATTAGAACACTATGAAACATCAGGCAAAGGCATTAGAGAGAAAAGTAGCAAGCAAAGTTTGGATAAGAAACTGTTCATATAATTCTGTATATGATCATAAAGTGAGCCCATGGCAGAACCTGCAATACAAGCTCAGGCTGCCAATACAAGTTCATGTTCACCACTTCACAGTACTGTTTCTTTTGACCCTGTTAAGTTAGTCCTGGTTAAAACTTCTAATGGTCCTATGCATGACAGCAGCACATGCTTAAAGGCCTGGCTGTCAGAGCAGCTGCCCTGATTTTTACACTTCGCAATGATATGTCCTGAGGGCTCTGGATGAGCCTGTGACACATGTGACAGTGGTGAAAGGGGATAATGCTTTCCTGAATAGGGCAAGGCAGGCGAAAAAGCTTTCCTTCCTTACTTTCTTAGTCATTGCCACTCACCCTACTGCCCCTGTCCTCTTCTTCACTGACACACAGACCACAAAGCCATGATCATTTGCTTTATGGACAGCTAATTATTATGAACCTACCCAGTTTTTTTCACATTGTCAAAGCTAACTGAAAGCACCTCTCAAGTTCTAGGCTTTTACTGTGGCTCTCAGATATAATTTGCAGATGTGCTTTTATTTGGGTTGCTTGTTTGCTATAAAGCTAATTCTGCTGTTACCACTGCTGCTGACCCAACTCTCTCCATACTGACGGGAATCCCTCTGTGGCTTCAGCTCAGCGCAGCGCTCTCTGATCTTTCTCAGAGGGCTTGTATTTCTTTTATGAAATAATAAACATGAGACTTAATTTGAACTTCAAATACTAGGAAAAGAAGCCAATCCCAGACTGAAAAAGCAAGAAGGGATTAAGCAGGGCAGTATCCTAATGGAGCAGAGGCAGGCCTCGGTAATTAGAAAGATGCGAGGCCTCGGGTGTCACAGCACAACAGAACAGCATCTCCAGAGGTTGCTCCCCCATACAAAATAGGATGCAGTGTTAATAATAAATGTGAGGCTTAATTAGGATCACAAATACTGGGGGCTGTATAATTATAAAATGAAGCTCAAATACTTAAAAAGTAACAGAAATTGAGGGTATTTTCTCCTCACTTGTGTAGACACAACATGCTCCGTTAGTGAGTGTGGGCGTCCTAGTGATTTTTGTCTTATATGACACTGTCTTGGCTAGGGTTAAATGAAGAGCTTTCAATTACGACCATGTTCCTCTTCAGCTCAAAGGACAGCACCAGGTTCCTGTCACAGATGCTGTAATCAACTTGTCAGCATTTGCATGTCATTGGTGAGCTGTAACCTTTCTAGCAAGGTCAGCCTTTCCAAAGAGTGGAAATAAAGTGGCTAAAGAATCAAACCTCCCTAAGCCTTGGGTCTTATTGTAAAACATCTTCTCGTATTCTCACCAATTTCTGATAGTCTGGAAGAAAATCAAAACAAATTTGCAGAGCTTTTTTTGGTAGCCTGGAAAACTTCAAAGAAAAGAGTACATCACAAATTCAGAAGAGAGGAATTTATGAGGCCAATTTCAAGGCTGATACTTGCAATGAGCAAATGCATATATTAAATAACGCAGGCATTGATCTACTTGTTATGCTTGTTTCTGAGAAACAGAAACTGTTTATGAGAAACAGAAACTGTTTATGAGAAAGGACTTGTATTTCTACCTCATGAGCATATTAAAAGCAGTTTTAAAGCAATTCTGCTGCTTTTCTGCATCTGTACCTGAACAGCCATGGGATGATAAGAAGGCTTTTGCAGGCAGGGGTAGCAAAAGCTTCATGTGTCACATGCATACACAGCAGTCACACTGAGGGTTCATCTGGCTTGTGTGTTTTCTTCTGATAATGGATCTATTCAGATCATTTCCCTGTGGTAAAAAAGGTAAAAATACAAGAACATAGTAGGCAGAAGATGATCCTGCCTCAGTAAAGTCTACCAGTACTTATTAAACTAAGCACACTTTGAGCTGGTAGTTGTATCTGCGTCATCATTTGTTTTAAAAAAACCAAACGAGTATCAAACAAATCATGCTTGGAGCTCTCCTAGTTTATTATTTTTATAGCTATTTTATTTTGGTTCTCACAATATCCCATTTTAACTGTACCTTATGAAGACAAAAATTCATACTTTTTTTAAACCTGTTGTCTTGATGCCTCTTTGGATGGCCTTTTTCTCATACCCAAGGTAATAAACAATAATTATTCCTTGTGACCAGATAAACAGCAGCTTCTGCTTAGGTGCTGACAGTAAGCAAGTTTGGAAACCAAATACTAGGCAAAAACTGAATCTTTAAAAATGCTTAGTATGGCTATCCCATCTGAGATCAATAACGATTCCTTCCTCCCTTTTGCATCAGCAAAGGGGAGGAGTTGAGCCATAATACCAGAAAATCCAACTCCTCTCATAAGATTTTTTGTGCAAAGCCAATGAGATTAATTAATCATTGCAAAGGTAGCCATAATATTAACTTCTTACAAGAGGCAGTTATTGGGTTTGAATACACAGTTCATTGCTCATCCTAGTTCTAACCTCACAGGGTATTGAGGAAATTTTCACAGAAGGGGTAAATATATTACATGGAGTTGAAAAGGTCTTGAATTGCATCTGGTTACCAAACGAGGAATGCACTGAGAACATGGGATAGTTCTGCAAGAAATCTCTGCAGGGCACCTAATGCTATGCTGTCACACTGATAGTTTTCAGAGATGCTCAGATGGCTGCCATCTAAAAGGACCATAAATACATGTTGCTGTCTGCTACAGGGCTTTAGCAACCCAAGGCACATTGGTGTGCTTCCTGAGTGTAATTTTACGGCAATCTCCAGCTGTGGATTCTTCAAAGCGATAAAAGTTTTTGGCCCGGACCACACATTATTTTGCCTCCCTGGTTATTCCACTGGGATGAATTCATTCAAAAGCATGGCAAAGGACTGGTTATATGTGACAAGTCTGCAGCCCACTGTTTCAAACATGAATGATGGAAATGTTACTCTGCAGCCCATCACTGGTTTTGTAGTTGTCATTACAAAGACTCCTGTGTCAGTGTGACCAAAAATCAAGAGCCGGTATTGTCATGAAGCACCGTTGTTCTAGAATCTTCCCAGAACAAAAAGAAAGTAAAAGCAACAGGAGTTTATCATATTTAGAAGCAGCAAATACCCTTTCCCAACCCACCCTGTGGTTGACTGGTGGACATCTTTCCTCAGAGTACTCTTAATTAAAGCAAAATTAATGGAAATGAGGTCCTTAAGTGAATCTATTTGCAATAAAGGTGGTTACAAAAAATATGGTAAGTGCCATATAGAGGCATAAGCTGAAACCAGATTTGTCTTGAGAGGAAAGTTCCAAAAATGCCTGGAGACATTCAGGGCCTGTCTGGATGTGGTTCTGGACAACCTAATCTAGTTGGAGATCATTGTAGGAGGGTTGCACTTAGTGATCTTTGAAGGTCCCCTCCAACCCAAACTATTCCATGATTCCATGCCATATTCCAAAATTCTTGGGGCACCCAAATATGCAGGCAGGAACATGCTGGGCACAAACTGGGCATTTTTAAAGGTTAATTATGGAACAACTATGCTTAAAAATATGGATCTAAGTTATTTTGGTTCTTACATCTCTCCACACCCTCTCTCTGGTCTCTCTCTGTGCAAGATGGGGGGAAGAGTCATGACTTAAATTAGGTCCATTTGTTGATTCATGCAAAATATGGCTTTAGTGAGAACAAGGCACTTGTGAAGTTTTAAAACAGTTTCTTAAGAGAGGTAATCATCCCTAGGGTTTACTTGACTATTTAATACATGGGAAAACTGCAGTCTGTTTTGTGTGCCCTGGAACTTTATCTCAGATTAGAGTTAATTTGTCTGCTGATATAAGTTATTAAGAATTTTCCCTTTAGTGAAAAAACAGCAAAACTCTGCTCTGAAAGGCAAAGATCCAAAAAATTATTTGATGCTTGATGACCCTGATAAGCACCAAAATCCCTTAAAAACTAGCCTGGAAGTTGCTGAAACCTAAAGTGACGTCAAAGAGGTACCTGCCAGCCTGGCTTGCCTCCAGGTATAGTATCTTGTATATGTCTACTTACCAAAGACCCTTACCAATATCTTCATGGTTCAGAGAATATGTGTAGGATGCTCAGGTCTCTCTTATGCTTTGCAAGGACTTGGCAAGCTTCTGGTTTTTGTAGAGAATGACCCAACAAACAGCTGAAGTTCCCCAGCAGGAAATGTGCCTACTTCCTTAGGCACATAAAAACTCTTCAGAAAAGGCAGTTCTATTGCATACTTCTATTGCCACCTCATGTCTAGGCTGTTTTAACTCCCTCAGCTCTGCACAGGGCAGATGAGTACTGTCACCTCCAACTAAAGCTTCTCTGAAGGTGGCAGGCTTTACGTGCTAGTGATGTTGGCTAGGGTTGGAAAGGACCTCAAGATCATCTGCTCCAATCCCCTGCCATGGGCAGGGACTCCTCATACTAAAAAATCTCACCCAAGGCTTTGTCCAACCTGGCCTTGAACACTGCCAGGGATGGGGCATTCACAACTTCCCTGGGCAACCTATTCCAGTGCCTCACCACCCTAACACGAAAGAACTTCCTCCTTATATCCAATCTAAACTTCTCCTGCTTAAGTTTTAACCAGTTACCCCTTGTTCTGTCACTACAGTCCCTGATGAAGAGTCCCTCTCCAGCATTCCTATAGGCCCCCTTCAGATACTGGAAGGCTGCTATGAGGTCCCCACGCAGCCTTCTCTTCTCCAGGCTGAACAGCCCCAACTTTCTCAGCCTAAAATTGCCCAAATATCACATGTACAGGCAAATATTAGCACCTGGAGCTAAACATTTATAGATGTGAATACTGTAAGAAATGGAATCAACAAATGGAATTCACCTTTTCAACCACTATCCATAAATATGCTGGCATAGATGCTCTAAATGGAAAAGGTTTTATTCTGTAACATTATGTGCACCCACTCCAGGGCCAAAAACTATGAAATTTAGTTTCTTTACCCAGAAAATTGTAGATGAAGAAGCAAACCAGATGAAGAAGTGAAGACAGAATCATTAAATAGATGAAGTGAAGACAGAATTGTTTTAACCAGGTGCTTTACAGTGTGAAAAGCTGTGTGCAGAGCACCTTGGCAGAAGCACTGGGATAGAAACAAACGGTGTAATAAGACTGCCTACTAGAGGTATATAGTTACAACAATACAGAGACTTTTAGAAAATAAGGAGGCCAAAACCTGAGCTCTCTAGTCGTATCATGAAGCAGTTAAGAATAACAGCATGATCACCTCTAAATATAGAAAGCAGAATTCTCTTTCTTTGGGACAGCCATACTTTTGGCTTTTGTATAGCAAAAAACTCCATGCACTTGGGAGACCATATGCACTGTGACTTAGCTGGAATTCTACTTTATTATAAAGAAAACAAAAAGTGTTTTTTTTTCTTTTTCTTTTAACCATGCATTGTTGAAGTCAACAGGAGCTTCGCCACTCCTTCCTGTAGGAACTGAAAATGTTTGGGCCAACACTGAGCAATTTCAAAATCCCCCACTTGCTGTTTATGTTTTGAACAAAATGAATAACTTTTCAGATGTCTTTCTGTTGCATCCTCCCCTCCACACAGCCCCCCCTCAGCTGGGGGAGAGCAAGAAGAATAAAACAAACTATACAGTTTCCCAGTATTCTACAGCCATAAAAGTCTAGATCCATCAAGGACATGTGATTTCTTTTATGCACTTCAGGGGTTTGAGCTGAGCATTTAGAAAGCAGGGTTGATTAAAATGAATAAAATAAAATTAAAAGCTCCTTTTTCTTTTTCCTTAGCAGTCAAAAAAAGAATAAAAGAAATTCAATTGTCATGTTAATGAACAGGAAAACTACACAGACTGCACTTGTCAGTCACCCCAGATTAAAAAGAAAAAAGACAAAATATATTTAAATCTCACTTCTATTTCTTTTCTAGCAATGTTGTACTAGTGCTTTTGACTGCTTTCCAAATGCTGACGTGCAGGAAAATATAATTTTTTGAACCATTTTCTGTAGAACAGTTTGCCATACCCTGCTCAAAGTGGGACATTGCACCTTAACAAGCCTGTTACTGACTATGAGGTTAAAAGGGTGCCAGGGTGACTCAAATGCATCCCACCCACACTAGAATACGGCTCACACAAAAAGCAAGGAGAGAATAGAAAGTTGTATGCAAGTGTATAAATAATTCTAATTAAAATTACTAATATCCAACTATAAAGAAAGCTAGAAATGTAAATCTCAGTGCTTCAATCAGTCTTCATCAATGGCTACAAGACTTTTATATGTACCAGATTCTCTCTCATCTCCTTTTGGCACGATTTTGTGCATTTTTGAAAAACTTCAATTACAATCTCTGCAGGAAGCAGGCATCCAAAATAAACAGTGTTCGGGTGTGACCTATTATAGTCATTTCCACACCAGGAGTGTGAAGATAAATGATCTCTGACTTGCCATTACTTTACTCCTAACAAGGAAAATTCAAATTGTGACTTCCTTATATAAGCACAAAATAAGGAACATACTTTCATCTTCATTGCAATACACAGAAATAAAACCCACCATAACCTCCTTCTTCACACAGACACCTGCAAACAGACAATCCACAGCAGCCTGCAAATTCAACCATCTGTTTAGAGGCTAGAGGATGCCTGTAGGCACCAGCAGCACAGGAGGCTCCGTTGCATGAAGACTAGTTCCAGAAGGCAGCTGATCACAGAAGCAATTCATCTGTTTTCCTCTTGCCTCTGGAGTGGTTGTTTGCTGCTGACCTACAGCTGTAGCGAATTACAACCAAACATCATGCTGGCTCAGCGGTCCTGATGGGCACAGGAGAATATGGAGTCAGTCCTTGGCAGTGCTGGAGTCAATGCTTTTCCTTTGCTGTAACGAAAGAAAGGAGGGAAGAGCAGCCAGAAGGTCTGGTTGTCACAAGTTACAGACAAGACATGGCAGAAGTTTCCACTGGTTTGGTTTTTGGCTGAATTTAAGTTTGCTAAGACATTACATGCTGGACATCTGTTTGTATGGAAACTAGAAGGCTGATAATGTCCTAGGCACAGCACATGTTTTCTATTCATGTCTTATCACTTTGAATTCTGCTGGAGTTTGAGTCCAAAGCTTTTCTAATTCATATCTGAACTCTAGGCAAAGTCTAGTCTTTTCTGGTCCAAGTAACCATCTAAATTCTTAGCATTCAATAAATACTATAAGCAGTGAGAAAAGTCAATCTAATGTGTCTTTGGAGGACTGGGGGTTTAAGGTGAAGAAGTTCATATTTTTAGAGTCATTCTCTCCAGCCAGTACCAGGGTGTATCTGGGTTTTGTTGAACTGGGTGTGCGGGGGAGGCATACATATTTATTACTCATTAATATACTAAGAAAAACAGTCCCTTTGTCATATGTTCTGTTAAGAAATATTTTCAGATTGTGACACTCTTCCTCACTGTTGTAACCAGTCTAAAGTATTCCCATTCAGCAGTGGATGGTATTTCGGTCAAACCCTTTCCATTTACTGTGCCAGTTAATTTTTCCCAGCACAGCTGCCTGCAGAGATGACCCTTGGCTTCCAAAGCTGCTCCCAAAAGCAAACACAGCTGGATGTCAAAAGAAATCAGCCCAAAACAATATCTAACACATATTTGAAACCCCTACATATTTTGACTTGCATTTTGATGCCAGTCCCCACATCAGACCCAACAACATTTTAAGAAAACAGCAGTACTGAGTGATGGAATCATATTTTACTCACAGTGGGATGTGCTGGGCTTTTTTTATTCCTTTAAATATATTCTCTAACCCTCTGTATGTAGGATTTGCTCAATGGCTAAAAATATTTTCCAAGGGATAGGACTATTTTACTCAAGAACTAAACAGTACAGCTTCTCTCCAATTATTTATTTGGGTAATTAACTTCAGCAAAGTCATTGAGTTTACTTGTTTCATTCTCTTTTCAGTTTTAAAATGATGATTTTTGCTCAATTTGCTTTCTTTTGAGCCAGTACCCAAACTCTACCTTAAGCCTTTTCAAGACAGATACTAAAAGATAAGTCTGCATAGTGAGTTAGACTGAGTAAGTATCTCTGCATAGAGAGATCTTTCAGATCTTAAAGGCCACAAAAGCTTTGGTTGGTCCCAGGAAAGCCTGTATGTAATCTTGGAATTGTACTCAGAACAGAGAATGAAATACAGGAATATAATCAGCAGACAGGAATATAATAAGCAAGTCTGGATTCCACCATCCACGGTATGCATTCAGCTCCCTTGGCCTTATCCCCCCAAGAGTAAACTGAGAAAGCCCCTAAGTCTCTGGTTTTGTTTTACTGTGGGATTATGATATGTTAATCTCTTCCAATTTACCACCTACCGCTGGAATTACCTGATGGCTGCCACTGTAGCCTGACAAATTTTTCCTTAACATTTCTCTATAGTTAAGAACGTACAAAGAGCTCATCTGAATCACCAGTGCCACCTCCACAATGTGGTGAGCAGATGCAGAATATGATCTCTGGGCAGGAACCCTGTTTGCGCTAGTGAAGTCCTGAGTCCCCATTGCTCTGCCAAAAGACTGTCCAAGAACATGATGTTTAGCATCCTTCTGTTTTCAGGCATAAATACATTATGCCTGTTCCTGATTTCTCTTGAACTGACAGTTCTCTCCCTTCACTGATACATACATCCCTGGCCAGCTTTTGTTCTGCTAAGGTGATCAAAATGAGGTCCTTCAATTTCCTGTCAATTAATGTAGTAGCCCTGATCACACATGATCAAAAGTAATTACGTTTTCTTGGATGCTCAATGAGTTCTCAGCAAGCACTTTTACAATGGCATAAACATAGTTTCTCTACAGTCAGTTCTACAGGTGATACACCCTTGGATGCTCTCTGTTTTTATGGTAACATCATACTAGCAATTCATAGTCCCTGCTGTGCCTCTTGCCTGATGTGATGACTCCTCAGCTCACAACAAAAGTTCTGATTAGTACAGTTTTCTGTAGATCCAGGTTTCCTTACTGTGAGGTATTATACCTTTTTTCTGAGCAAAAAGATGTCTTCCAACTCTGAGCTATTATTCCACTCACACTTTTGTATTATGTTCAATAATGATCATTTTAAGGACAGCTCAAGTCTTAACTGTGATGAACTCTACTGGTAACCTTCCTCCAAATGAATAGTTCGCCTTTCATGGATGACAAATTGCCATTTACACAACTAATTGTTATTTGCACTTTCACATGTACTCTAACCCCTTTACAATTTCTACCTTCTCCTGATAAAATAGTTCTTGCTGTACTGAATCAAAGGATTCACCAAAGTCCAAATCTTCAGAGACACTCTTTTTTGTTTAGAAAAGCAAAAGAATCTAGAAGGTTAATCTGACACAATCTTCTTTTAACAATGCTTAATTTTCTGTGTTACCTTCGTGTCTTATTTTTGTTCTTCATCCAAGATTTGGTCAACACCCTCTGTATATTATAGTCAAGAGGTCATCTGGTCAAACGTCTGCATTTTTTGTTCTGCCATAGTAACATGGAAAGGAGTCAATAAGCAACAGAAATCTGTGAAGCTTTGATCCCTTCTGTGTGTTCTTCATTTGTATCTTATTCAGGATCACAGGAGTGGGTAGTAAGAGGAAGAATATAGCAGCATGATATCATCATGGTTTTCCCTCCTTCTAGAGCACCATTTTTTAATCTGTAAGCTATAAGCAAATGCCGAAATACAGTCAAAATAAAGAAAACTTTAAGCAAGTGTTTAAGCTTGGTACTTTCAAAATGAGTTCTTGCATAGTAAAAAATTGGGATGACTCTTTTGCAAGCAGATGCACTTTTCAGCTTTTATCATGATTTATGAACAACTTTGGCCAGATCCACATTCAGGTAAATGTGAAGAAGTTAATGCTACATCTGAATTCTGCATTATAATTTTTGGAAACTTCATCTGACATATTTTATTATTATTTTTATTTTTGTCTTAATCCTTCTTTATATGGTATGAAAAAAAATCTGGAAAAAACATTTTACTGAGGCAAGAATAGACTATGATTTAGGGAAACAGATAATAAAATATTAATAGTTCACAAATTTACTCCGTGCCTGAGTGAACATCTCTATCGATCATGAGCATTACAATAAGACTTTGTTTATAAAATACATGCATCAAAGTGTGCTATAGTGTCTGGCAAGCCTTAAATTGTAGTAGGTATTTTCAGGGGCCATGTAGGTTTTTATTAAAAGGTAATAGTATATGACAAAGAATCAAAATGAACAGTTTACCTTTGTATAGCTTTTAGTGTGTATAAAAGGTATGCATCAAACTAAGAAAAGTCTGTAAAAATATACATAGCAAATAAGACTAGAACACCGGGGATGATATTTTATCTGTGGTACATCATGCTGATGAGCGACTCCTGTTTCAATAACCACATCTCAGTGTAAAAAACAGCTTTAATTTATTTTTGCACTACCCTAAGAAGGCCTCGATGAATTTCTGGCCTTCATCTGTATTCCAGGCACATAGTTTCAGAATTTTTGAGATGTCTGAATGTTGTTTGATTTGCATCCAACTTGCTGACACAGACCCAGTTTTGTTGCAGATCAAATAATCCGGCTTTTTGGAGGCTAGTGATTAGGAATTCTTATTGATGATTTATACAGTCCTGAATAAACTCATTTTATTTGGCTTGTCATAACCAACTTTAATTTTCTGTTCTGCTAGTAAAAAGCTTAGTGGTTTGTTTATTGTACTGCCATAATGTCAACAACCTAATCTACTTTAAAGAGCAAAGTCAATATTGTATTTTATTAAAGCAAATGTGAAGTTTAATTATATGTTTCAGTTAATCTTGGCTTTGTGTTCACTTTTATTATTTTCCATAAGCAAATCTATTCAAAGCTCTTATGTCCTTCTTCTGCCCAGATATAAGAGCTACCAAGTAGTGCCTCTTGCAGGGCTTATTTGCAATTGGTAGATATACTTTTACAGTCTGGCACTGTCAGTTTTGTGGATGTTTTCCTGGGACTAATAACCATTTTAGTTGGTAAAAAGATGTAAATGACATTGAGCGATCATTACCCATGCTAAAGTCAGGGGGTGCAAACTAGTTCTTGCTTTCTCTCTGAAGAGCTTTGTATTGACTCTCACAAAGAACTTTGTGTGGAACACATACATTGGGATGACATAGGACCTATACAGAGTCCTATATGATAGCTAAAGGCTGAGCTGGTTGTGCTACATGGGAGCAAACAAACCATATCCTCCCTACAAAATTCAGCATACATCTGTAATCTGGAGCCACGTCAAATACTCAGTGTTCAGACTTAAACAGGGAAAGTTTAGGTTACATATAAGGAAGAAGTTCTTTAGTGTGAGGGTGGTGAGGCACTGGAATGGGTTGCCTAAAGAAGTGATAAAGGCTCCATCCTTGTCAGTGTTCAAGGCCAGGTTGGAAGAGCCTTGGGTGAGATGGTTTAGTGTGAGGTGTCCCTGTCCATGGCAGCAGGGTTGGAACTAGATGATCTTAAGGTCCTTTCCAACCCTAATTATTCTATGATTTTATGATTATTTGAATGTTCATCACAAGGTGAAATAATTACAAATCTAACGTGTCTTACCAAGTGCTGTCCCCCAAGCTACTGAGTCTGCCTGTAATGTAAGGAGGGATGAGGCATGTGTATTCCAGGTTCTGCTTTGTTATCATATGAACCTGGAGTTGAATTTAATCATTCCCCAGATTCACAATGTCAGAACCAAGGCCTCTTCAGTATGTCTCTATTGCTGCAGCTGTAGAATATTCAGAGGGGTAGAGAAATGAACAGTTTGCTTTTTGTTGAAGGCAAACCTGCATAAGTCTAGTCTGGCTTTTTTTCTTCTTTGAAAAATTAATTAAAATTAATTTTTATACTCTTATTTCTAATAAATCCATTTAAATAAGGAATGGGAAAACAGCCTTTTGCTCTTGTAAATTCACCTTAATCTATTTTAATCTCAAACTGTCAAACTTCAAAAATTAATAGACTGTCAACTGCAAGTCAAAAAGTCTTACAGAAGATTTCAAATGTTTACAAGTTTCACATTAGCTTAATTGTCAAGGACTGGTGAGGCCACAATTCTGATCACAAATTACACTGAACCAGCAGCAATAAAACACAGATTTGATATAAACCTCTATGTATTATAAAGTAGGGGAGGTTCAGAAAGGTGTACTGAAGTATTTAACACACCTCTTCCTTTGCTTACATATTTTTACTTCTTCACAGTTCCTTAGTACTGCTATCAAACATTGTCAAAATAATCTCTTAAACTTTAGTCAGTTCAAATTATCTTCCCAGCATCAAACTCCTATCGCCAGTAACATATTGATTTGTCCTGGGTTCAGGACAAATTTCTCCTGCCCAATAAAGATGAGTCTCCTGGAGGAACCCAAACTGATCAATATTGCCCATGTATAGCGCCCTAGCCCAATTCAGGCCCCATTTAATCCATTAAATGAATGCATGCCGACAAGGTATTAGCTATTCTGCTAAATTAATTTTGGTGACACACCTTTATTCATTCTGTGATTTACAGTAAAAGAACCTCCCTCACCCCCAGGAGGCGGATTTATACTTTAGCAGGATAATCACTTAACTAAGCATCACCCCTGTGTAGACTAACAAGATGTCTTTGAAGCAGCAAGAACTGACCTATGTGGGTTGGAGTATACTTCACTGAACTCACAAGCAAAAGCAAATGAGAAAAATCTTAATGGACACTTAATATCTAGGAAAAAAAATTCCCTGATCCCACAGGTGATAGCTTTATGTTCTATAGCATGAGAGTTGATTATCCTTAGCATAATGGCAACACACATAATGACAAATGTTATTAGTGGTCATAAAATTATTCAACCCTTTAGAATTTCTGCCACAGTATTTAAATCAAATACCTCCTTCAACGATAAAACCCAAATTGCTGAATATGGATTGCATACAGATGTATATCCCTTTTTATTCTAAACTCGCTTCCAATTTAATTTAACTGTGGTATTTATTCCCTGAGCACCATCTCCTTCATAATTTTCACAGTAAGTCCCCTCATTTGTTCTTCTTATCCAGCTGAGCAATTCCAGCCTTTGTGACACCTTTATTTATGCTCTATTACCATTTATTTTGCCTAATGGTAAGTTTTGTAATTTCAAGTATGTTTTCCTAATATTGGGTGACCACATTTGGATTAAGGACTACAGAAGTATGCTATTCAATTATGCCTTTTAGTGTAGCTGAATTTTTTTGGCATTGCAGATTTTAATCTGTTTTAGCACACTTGCCAAGTTATTCACAGTAATCTCAGGTTATTTTCTTCAGAAAATCCCATATGAATAAAATCCACATATGAAAAGCTTTGACAATTTTGCCCATTATTACTGGTAGCACTCCTTATGTGTGTCTATACTAAAATAAAACATTAATACTTACAAAGCTGTCACGAGATTGGATTTGTTTCAAATAGTTGATGTTTCTTTGTGTTACATTTGTCGATGAGTACTTTGATATTTATTTGTGGTTAATGCTGATCATTATAATAATGTAGGCAAACACACTGCTTTTTCTGTGCTGTTAAATGAAGATTATTACATCATGCATAATTTGGTCACAAATGGAAAGAGAATTTTCCTTCTCTTGAGGTAATAAAATTTACTGCTGACTGTGACCCAGAATTTTGCTTACATGACTTAGTGCAAGTCCATCAAGGTCAGTGTTACACTACTTTTAAGTCCGATAGAGAAAAGGTCCCAGTAGGTCCTCTGAAGACTGTGGAGAAAAAGGTGGTCAGAATTCAAAGCATTTCATTTCATCAGCAACACATAATGGGCCAATCTGCTTGTGGATCTTTCTTCTTGTAGGGCTATCATGGTCATATATTTTCTGGAATACCGTTATATCTTTCACAAAGGTTTGCAGACTTCTGTTGAGAAGTCACAAATAACAGATGAAATCTCACAATGGAGTGAGTCTGCAGGTGGAAAGCAGCTCATCTGTGATATTATGTGCAGATAAATGTCTGTCCCATTTAATTTATGGGTTTGAGTGTTCCTGCTGTCTCCTGGAAGAGTTTAGAGTTTTTCCATTTCTTCAGGACAAGTGTTAGCTGTTGAAACCAGTTTCTTTGGACTGATGTACCCAGAGGTTTGGCGGTTATTCAGGTATTATGACTTCCTTTCTGAATTTTAAGGTAAATGGTGAGGTGCAATGCAATTAAATCAAGTCTACTCAGATTTTCATGACTGATTTTGATTTCCTTCATTTTTTGGGAAAATACTTAGAAGGCACTGCTTGTAGTTGAGATGCCATGGTTCATTGTTATGAACCAGAAAACAATGCACTTCTAGCCTGAGTGTCTGAAAAGTGAGTCTGCAGAGGAAAGACTAGCACTGCAGGGTGCCCTGCTTACTTTGTCTTATTGATGTTATGTCAGATCTGGTCAAACGACAAGCAAAATGATCATTTTTCTAACTACTGCCACTGTAGACTCACTGTGGAAGCTAATGGCCAAAATATGATCTTCCTGGGTCATGGATCAATAACAGCAATAAAGCATTTATAGGTCATACTCTTCTCCCAATTGCACCTGTATAATTCAATTGTGAGAAAAATTCAGCCTTCATTTACATCTGAGGGACACTGATGGGCTGCTTCTACCATTTCACTGAAATAGCTGCAATTCAAGGGCATTATACTAATTTATCTCATGGAGCATGAGTCCCCTGTCTTTCACTGGGAGGCTCAAAGGGCGAGTTGAGTGCACTCTCCCTCAGACAGGATAACCTATTCTTTTTAAACCTCGTAAACCATTGGGTGATATTGCACTGTTCTTTCATGTTCACTGCTTTTCCCAGCATATAGTCATGTCTTGTGAAGGGTCTCCTGAATATATCTGTCACTGATCTTGCAGGCCTTGTCAGGGCCAGCTGGAGCTCTGAAATTACTGAAGAAAAGATGATGCAGAAGTGCATGGTATTAATAGGTGTCATCATGAGGCTACATCAAACCCTTGAGTGAAGAACTGTCTGTTGGTATTTTACTGTCACTTGAGACATTTACAACAGCAGTAGCTAAAAGGTTTTATCCACACAAGTCTGGCGTGAGATTAATGGACAACAAATCAGTCACTCCAATAGACCCCATTTTATTTCAATGCCCACACTCTAGAAGAAACTCAGAGAACCTTCAGGAAATCCTCAAATCAATATGTATAGCAGCTACCTTCTATTTCTGAGCAGCAAGGGAAAAGGGATTTGCTGAAAATATGTTCTCTATTGGCTCTATAAGACCTCTGTTCTCTAATAATGGGATGAAGTGAATTTCAGAGGTATAATTAGATTTTTATTCTGTAGAAGTCAACTTTAGCATATAGATTGCAATTAACTCCTCCTGACAGTTAGAACAAAGTGCAGAGATGAACGATGTCATACCTGTTAAACAAAAGGTCAGATTCAAAAGACAATTTAAATACCAGAAATAAGGCTTCCAAGCACTATTCAGCTCCATGCACTCCAAATTTCAATCCTGGAAAGCCCATTCAGCTGGCTCCTGACACTGGCAGCTGGACTCTGCAGGGTCCCACTTCCAATGTCCCTTTGGGTGCCCCGAGGCACACCAAAGAATCTCAGATGAGTACAGGGCTCACTAACCCCCTGAATAAAGCACTCATGAGAGAGACATCTTGGCCCATAACTCTGGATTTCTGGTGCTCTCTTGGATGTTGATTTCAACAGCGCCAGTCAGAAGTTGTGATTAAGCCCATATCTGCTATTTCTAGAGGAAATAACCATTGGCTAACCATCAGCTACACCCTGTATTTGACAGAGGTGCTACTGTCACCTCTAACTCCCAAATTTTAACACAAAACTGAGCCATGCTCTGCACTCAGAAATACAGGAGAAAATCTTCCTCCTTACGAGTGACCCCATACATCTGTTGTAAGAAGTGCAGTCTTACTTACCTGAGAGGATGTTACAATAAATCCCTGCCCTCTGTATTCCACTTTTGGCTTGTCTGGACAGCCCTTGGCCCTGGGTCCTTACAAGTAGTGTCCTTATATGGGGAACACTACAATGCATCAGGACGCTGGGGACTTCAATTCTAACAATTCAACAAGTTTGACAAATCACTTTTCCCACCCTGTCTGCTGTTTTACTATCTAATAAATGGGTACAATGATGCTACTCTACTATTTAAGTGCAATGAGGACAATTACTGGAGAGCTTTGTCTGAGAGCTAGGTGGTCTTATACGTACATTTTATATATATGGTATGTGCAAAATACTGTACAGTTCTAAGAGGGATTCCATATATATATTTTATATATATTGCTTTTATTAGTAGTATATGTGTGGCTGGATAAAGTGCATTTGAATTTATTATCTTACTGGTTTTCATGTAAATTGCACTAAGTTTACAGAAGAAAAATAGAAGACATCTGTACTTGATCGTTGGATTGTCAGGCAATTCCCCCAAGTTACGTTTTTCTTCCCCTTCTCTGCAGTTTTGATTGTAATTCGAAAAGTCAATCTGTGAAGAGAAACTCCAGTTTTCTTGCTGTCTGCTCCTGACCTCACTGAAAGCAGGAAGTATTCAAAATTTCATGAGAAAGCATATTATGATGCTCCAAGCTGGCTTGTCTGGTCCAAAGACAGCAGTTAAGCTTTAAGTAAAGCTTCAACATTTTCTTTGTTAATTAAAGCCAAACCATGGGATGATTCCTTGGCTGATCTAAACTGGGATTATCATGCATCGCAATTTATACCAGGTGGAGATTGCATTCTAGGACTCTCTTATTGATTTGTGCATGCAAGAGACATTGCAAATGAATGTATTCCCCCATAACAGAAATACATTTAAAAGTAAAAAATAGGTGTATGTTTTTAAAAATATTTTTAACTGTCCTTGACTTGTCTCAAAGGGATGTAATTTCAGAACCTTTAGGGGTTTTATAGCTCTTTAGGATTATAAAATGGTATTGAATTATATGTAATGGGTGTACTGGTGCTTTAGGAATAGCGATGAATTAGAAAATATTTATGTTCTTCCACATTATGGGTTTTCAGTATATTCTCTATCTTAATGTTATTTTTTCCTTTAATTTTTTCTTTTGCATACACAGAATACTCCTCAACAAATAAAAATGGTAATACTATTACTTATGCATTTATTATTATCATTACTTGTAATAGTTATTACTATTTCTGTTTATCAGGAGGCCTTACACGAAACCAGCAGTATTTGTCTCAGGAAAAGCAAATTGCATGGAAAATCTAATTGGTTTTAATTGGTATAATTAAAAACACAGCATAATTTTTAAAGACACAGAACAATTTCTGTGTCTGTCATGTGGTTTTAAGGCTAGATTATTCAGGTTTTCTGTTTTATTCCTTCCCTCTCTCACTCCTCACATGTCATTTTACAATATGCTTCTTAATTTTCTGCTATGCTTTCTTTCCTTGTGCTATGTTTTTCTATTTGTATTCTTGTTCCTTGTCTGCTTAGCTAGAAGACCTAAAGAAATCATAATATGGTACAGTCAGACTTCAATCTCTTACTTAGGTCTTTTAAAAATACTTTTCTTTACGAAACTGAGAAGAGAAATTTAAGGAATCGTCCACAGTTTTCTTTAATCTGGAGTATCACACAGTTGTAAACCAATCCTTGAGCCTCTGACAGCCATAACATTTTTGGTTTCCACAGAGAGCAAGCTAATAATTTAATTACTTCACTCCTCTCTTCTCTTTTCGCCTCCCCTTTCTCTCTATTTCTATGCAGTCTCTTGTCTGTTTAGAAATGTATGCATCTCATTTCAAGTTTGAACATGTAAACATTAGTCCATTTAAATTAAACTTGGCTCTAGACTTCTGTAGCTGATGAGGAGATATAGGCACCTCCATTACGTGCCATTATTCTTCCTTACTGGGCCTTCCTTTTCACAACTCTTGCTCTCCAGGATCACATCTGAATATGTAATCAGGGTATAGCTGCTTTCACGACTCTCTGGTCATCCTATAAGACTAAATTAATGGAAAATCTATTAATATGATTCAAGAACAAAGAGAAGAGCAGATAACCTGAGAAGCTTTAATTTTTATAGGTGCTATAGATCCAGAATTGCCAAATGTCTTTCATCCTTTCAGGACCACAGGTCTGTAACAGCAGTGTATTAACCTTGATCGTTGCATGTATAGTAGCAGCCAGAAACAATACTATGCTCCGACTCTCCAGTAAACTGCCTTGGCCTGCTTTGTTTCTATATAGGTGAATATAGAAGCAAACCATCCCTTTCTCTTCAAAAAAAGGGTGGTCTTTACAAAACTGCAAGTTGGGAATGGTCCCTTGTCTTTTCCATGACCATTCCTATATATTATCAGGAGGAGGGATAGGTAACTTGTGTCAAAGGAAATACTCTAAAAGCATATTTTAGGCTTTAGAGATGATCCCATGTCGATGTTTGAGCCACATCATGTTTTATTTGCTACTGTTTATTTAGCTTTTAAATGAGGAACAGGAATTATATATTTCATTTTCTTTCATCATACAATCTTTATGTATTTATACATTTTCAAAGATACAGAATAGGGAATGACAAAAACATGCAAACAACTGTGAACTGCATTTACTGTTGCCAGAATTCAGTTCAAACAAGAAAAAGGAATGACACATATGGAAGGCTGCGATATGTTGTCTATATGGTTGGGAAACGCGGTTTTAGATTTGCATACAACTCTTCTGAACCCAAAATGCAAAAACATTACTGCTCCTGGTTGTGTGCTTTCCTTGATGGCAGACACCAGGCTGTAAAAGTTTTTCAACTGTGTACCCAAAATGTTTGTACCAATAAGTGGAAACTCTCTTGCTGCTATTACTAGAGAGATTTTTATCAATTGTTTAACCTAACTGCTTACTGACACTTTCTACTGTATAGCTGAGATATATCTGTTAACGTTCCTGATGCCTTTCCTTAGCTGAATTTTGACCATCCTTTCTACTTTTTGTTTGCAGTTTTGTAAGTTTAGTTTTATGGGGTTTTGGTTATTCAGGTCTAATAAGTAAATACTGAAAAAGCTCACCCATGCAGCTTTTTTTTCTGCTTTCTTTCCTAGCTAGTCTCTATGACAGAATTTAATGAGGGAGAAAAAAAATATCTCATCAGCTACAACCATATGTACAATCAGCTAATTTTTCAACCATTTTGTTTTGAAGGGGAAGCAATTTGCAGTCCAGGTGACGATGAAAGACAGGTGATAATCACAGAATCACAGAATCCCAAGGGTTGGAAGGGACCTAAAAAGATCATCTAGTCCAACCCCCCTGCAAGAGCAGGGTAACCTACAGTACATCACACAGGAACTTGTCCAGGCGGGCCTTGAATATCTCCAGTGTAGGAGACTCCACAACCCCCCTGGGCAACCTGTTCCAGTGCTCTGTCACTCTTACAGTAAAGAAGTTCTTCCTGATGTTAACGTGGAACTTCCTATGCTCTAGTTTACACCCATTGCCCCTTGTCCTATCACTGGATATCACTGAAAAAAGCCTAGCTCCATCATCCTGACACCTACCCTTCACATATTTGTAAACATTGATGAGGTCACCCCTCAGTCTCCTCTTCTCCAAGCTAAAGAGACCCAGCTCCCTCAGCCTCTCCTCATAAGGGAGATGTTCCACTCCCTTAATCATCTTTGTGGCTCTGCGCTGGACTCCTTCAAGCAATTCCCTGTCCTTCTTGAACAGAGGGGCCCAGAACTGGACGCAATATTCCAGATGCGGCCTCACCAAGGCTGAGTAGAGGGGGAGGAGAACCTCTCTTGACCTACTAACCACTCCCTTTCTAATGCACCCTAAGATGCCATTTGCCTTCTTGGCCACAAGAGCACATTGCTGGCTCATGGTCATCCTCCTATCCACCAGGACCCCCAGGTCCCTTTCCCCTTCGCTACTTTCCAGCAGGTCAACCCCCAACCTGTACTGGTACATGGGGTTGTTCTTCCCCAGATGCAAGACTCTACACTTGCCCTTGTTAAATTTCATCAAGTTTCTCCCCGCCCAACTCTCCAGCCTGTCCAGGTCTCGCTGAATGGCAGCACAGTCCTCTGGTGTGTCAGCCACTCCTCCCAGTTTTGTGTCATCAGCAAACTTGCTGAGGGTGCACTCAGTTCCCTCATCCAGGTCATTGATGAAAATATTAAACAGCACCGGTCCCAGCACCGACCCCTGAGGGACTCCACTAGTCACAGACCTCCAGCTAGATTCTGCGCCATTGACCACAACTCTCTGCCTTCTTCCTTTCAACCAGTTCTCGATCCACCTCACTACTTGATCGTCAAGCCCACACTTCCTTAGCTTATCTATGAGGATGCTGTGGGAGACAGTATCAAATGCCTTACTGAAATCAAGAAAAACTACATCTACCGCTCTGCCATCATCCCTCCACCTAGTCACTTCCTCATAGAAGGCTATAAGGTTGGTCATACATGACTTCCCCCTCATAAAACCATGTTGGCTGTTCTTAATGACCCCCTCATCCTTGATATGCCTAGTGATGGAGTCAAGAATAAGTTGTTCCATCATCTTTCCAGGGATGGAGGTAAGGCTGACCGGTCTATAATTACCCGGGTCCTCCTTCTTGCCCTTCTTATAGATTGGTGTGACCTTTGCCATCCGCCAATCCTCAGGCACCTCGCCCGTTTCCCACGACTTACCAAAGATGATGGAGAGTGGCCTAGCAATGACCTCCGCCAGCTCCCTCAGCACCCGTGGGTGCATTCCATCCGGACCCATCGATTTACAGATGTCCAGTTTGCATAGCTGATCCCTAACCCAATCCTCATCTACCAAAGCAAACTCCTCCTTTGTCCTGACTCCTTCTGGGGCTATAGAAATCCGGGCCCCTCGGCGTGAGTCTGCAGGAGTAAATGGGCAGAAGCTTACATTTAGACGTGGGTTTCTGAGGTTTTCTGGTCCAGCACTTCTCCTGTCCATTTAAATTATCTTCTTACATCACGTTCCTTGATCTTTGCACACCTTGCAGATATTTGCCTGCAAAACCATCCTATGAAAGAGGTGGCAGATGGCAACCCACAAAACCATAAAGACCACCCTCTCTGCAGCATGTCATGCTTTGTCCTTGGCTCCAAAATTCAGAAGGTGTATCGTCGTAGTAGTAAAATCGTCCACTTGGGCTGCACAACTGAGAGAACAGATTAATTAGTTGAAGTGTACTGTCACTGCTGTTTTTTCAACACTTAGGCTACTATCTTGCATGGCATTGGTTTGGACATACAAGCTTGTTCAGGGCTGCCTCTTCCACATATAGCATGTTGGAGTGCTGTGAATCTTAACTGCTCCTGGATTGATTTGCTCAGTATCATGTAAAAATCCTCTGCCTGGGATGGGAATTGAGCTCACAGTCTATGGCTCTAACCACAGTAAGCATAAATCTATCCATCATAGGTTTTTTAGGTTCTGAGTGTGAAAAAAAAAAAATAAAATAGATCTGGAGGTTTTATGTAATTGATATTTTATATTCTTATATCTGCCAAACACCAACAAATGAATTTCCTGACATTAAAACCCAGGAGTGGGGCTGATGTTTTGGCTGATGGCCTTTAAACGAGACAGATATATGATCAATAAAAGGTTTTTTCTCTGTAGGTGAGGCTACGATGAAGTGTCACTACAATGCACAAATCTTCACAACCTTTTCAGCTCAGACATGTCCCATTAGTAAAACAAAACCAAGTAGAACAGAAGCATCTACTTTTCTGAGAGATCACCAAGAGGTTTATTTAGTCATTTAGACATTTCACCTGAAAAGATAAAGGTCTCTGTTCTCTCTTTCACTTATGCCAGTAAATTAGAGGCAACGGTATCACTAATGATAAATTCACCCCAGTATATATCCTGGATGTCTCTGAACAGGATCTTGTTTATTTTTCCATCCAGTAGTTATTTAGCTGTTTCTGAAATGTCAACTTTAAGGCTTTAGAACCAAACAATTAAAGTTCCTTCTTCATGGATGAGTTACAGGCACATTTTTATATTTACTATTACTGAGAAGAAATTGTTCCCTTCTTCATTATGCAAATATACCCAGAAATAATTAGAAAGTTTGTTAATGATACACGCAAATTCCAGCATTATCAATTTTTGAGATGTTCCAATTTTATGTCGTAGCAAAGAGCCTTTGACTTTCTAAGCACATAAACAGAGTATGTGTGTTTATGGAGTGGAGTAAGGAGGAAATGACTCCAAATGATACCCCCATTTACCTTACTAAAAACCCCTAAAAGCAAGGAAGGATGCATTGCAGCTCTCCCAGTGTTATTTGTTGATGATAACAGTAAGATGATCTAACATAACTTACAGTCATTTCCTTCTGTTTATAATTGCATTAGTGTGGTTGAACCTCACTTTTAACTTCACAAGGGTAATTTTTATAACTTATAAATAAGTCTTAAGAAAGAGTAGTAAACCTGGCTTCCAAGTTCTGGATGAAAAAGTCTCTGTCATGAATATCTCATGAGAGATGTCCATATGATTTGATTCCAACGTGGGGGCTGACCAAGGCCATGGCCATGTGAGGTTCCTCTATAGCTAGCTGTGGTCCATGGAATGCAGTTAAGTGAACGCCTTGAAATCAGAAGGACTGAAGAATCAGAAAAAATGTTACAGAAATAGCTGGTAAGATGCTCTTTTCACGTGAATCTCTTATATATAGGCCTGAAATGTAGGGAGCAAAAATGTGGTTTACAGTCACCTTTTCTGGTTTTCCCTCCATCCTTGTATGAAGTGGCATGGGAGAATAAATAAAAACCAGACTCTGTTCGCACATTCAGAATCTGTCAGGCTTGGGCTTCTTATCAGCATTGCTTTTTCTGAGCATACATCGTTCATATAATTTTTTTGTCAAATCCAGAGTCCCTGAAGGATTAACATTCACTTTTAAAAAACTTCCACTAACTCAAATTTGCATTTCCCATTTCACTCTTCCTCTCTAAGTACAATGTAATTCAGACCCATTTGAGTGATATAAATTACATTTTAAAACAAGCTAGTTGATTATGCTGGAAACAGACATCTCAAAAAATAGAAAAAGATGGAGGAAAAAGTAACTTAGATTTGACTCACCAGAATGTAGTAACTCTATCACAAAGGAATTGTAATTTTTAAACAATCTTTAATAATAAAGTCACCCCTACTGCTGAAGTAGCTCAGTTTAATATCACATAAAGCAAAGTGAAATACAGTTTTTCGGGTTTGGTGGAATGAAAAATTGGGGTGGGGAAATGCTATGTACCAAAAATGAGTCAAAAAATGTTTTTCAGATTGCTTGGCAACAGAGCTAAACAAAACCAAATAAATAAAAATGTCATTTTGATGTTAGTTGAACCTGACATGCTTTGCTCTGTGTCAAATTTTTAACCTATTTGTCTAACCTCAATTTTCTTTTGATTTCAGTCACTGTTTGTATGAGATGTATTTTTCTGAAAATGCCACATGGCCACCAAATAATGCGCTCTTTTCATCCTCTTTTGAGCTGTGAAGCAATTCAAGCATACAGGTCAGCCGCACAAACAGTTAGATTGAGTGCACCCTCAGCAAGTTTGTCAGAGACACCAAGCTGTATGGTGTGGTTGACACGCTGTAGGGAAGGGATGCCATCCAGAAGGACACTGATAGGCTTGAGAAGTGGGCCAATGCTAATCTTATGAAGTTCGACAAGACCAAGAGCAAGATCCTACACCTGTGTCAGGGCAATCCCAAAGCACAAACACAGGCTGAGTGGACACTGGTTTTGGAGTAGTCCTGAAGAGAATGACTTGGGGGTGTTGATTGATGAGAAGTTCAACATGACCCAAGAATGTGTGCTCACAGCACAGAAACCAACTGTGTGCTTGTCTGTACCAAAAAAAGAGTGACCAGCAGGCCAAGGGGAGTGATTATTCCCCTCTACTTGGCTCTCGTGAGACCTCACCTGGGTTACTGCTTGCAGCTCTGTGGCCCCCCAACATAAGAAGGACATGGACCTGTTGGAATGAGTCCAGAGGAGGTCCACAAAGATGATCAGAGGGCTTCAACACCTTTCCTATAATGACAAGCTGAGAAAGCTGGGCATGTTCAGCCTGGAGAAAAGAAGGGTCTGGGTTGATTTTAGACCATCTTTCAGTACCAAAAAGGGCTGATAGGAAATCTGGAATGGGACTTTTTACAAGGTAGTAAAAGTAGTGATAGGACAAGGGGGAATGGCTTTAGAGACAGGAGATTTAGATTAGGTCTTAGGCAGAAGCTCTTCCCTGTGAGGGTGCTGAGGCACTGGCATAGGTTGCCCAGAGAAGCTGTGGCTGCCCCATCCCTGGCATCGTTCAAGGCCAGATTGGATGGGGCTTGGAGCACCCTGCTCTAGCGGAAGGTGTCCCTGCCTGTGGCAGGGGTTGGAACTGAATGAGCTTTAAGGTCCCTTCCAACACAAACCATTTTATAATTCTATGATTCAGTAAGGTTCACCTCAGCCTTAGCAAATGCCTTTTTGCCCATCTTTTAGTGAGTATGAGATCACCTGTTCAAGCAGCATATGTAATCTGGCTCTCATATTTACAGCTAGAGGGAAGCTTTTCATGCTCAACTGCAAACAGTGCCACTTACTGAATCTGTGGCTTTGGGGCATTTTTATAACTGTGTATTTCAGGCAGTTTGTATCTAAAAGAGCGAGTGCTAGTTACCATAACTAAGGCCTTGTTGTGATTGCAAATGAAATTTCCACAGTCCCATGAGGAGCTAAACTGCTTACTCCAGTTGATTTGAAGGGGAGCCTGGGATTTAATTCCTTTAGACACTTCTGAAAACTCTGTCCTACTTAATTAATGTCTGTTCACTCTTTGAATATGCTAAAAATGTGTATAAATGTGAAGTATGCTAGTTGTTCATATCCATGTAGCAGGTTGAAAGGTATGTATGTGAAACATATAGCAAAGACCATACATAAAGAAGTGATCATACGCTTGGAAGTGAGGCATTCTTTACAAGTAATTTGCAAACTGCAATAAGAGTAGAAATCAAAATAAACACAAACTGAGACAAATAGTTCAACCAGTACAGTTGCACTTGTGTTCAAGTGTTCAAGTGTACTGGGTTCAAGTTGAACTTGAGCAACTAATACAGTTGTACTAGTGCCCAAAATCAGTGAGGGTTTAGCTGATAGGGGGAAAGTGCTCACTTGGAGTTAATGAAATTCAGCTTTAAGATTATGACAAAAAAATCAGAGAACAATTTGAGTGCCAAAATTCCTCTATAGTCCCTAATCAGTGGTTTTAGCCTTTTAAGAAATGCTTAATTTTTTTAGAAGATTATGGGATGGAATTTCAAAGGAGCTCAATATGAAGTTGCGGAAGTATACGGAGGGTGGAGGCATACAGAGGGTGGAAGCAAGGGCGGGTGACCTGGAAGGAATACAGACACATTATCTGAACATCCAGGGATAAACTTGGAAAAGCTAAAGTCATCTGAAACTGAATCTAGCCAGGAATATCAAAGACAACAAGAAGAGCTTCTTTAAGTGCATAGCTGACAAAAGGAAGACTAAGGAAAATGTGGGGCCATTGCTCAGCAAGAGGTGGGACCTCTTATGGTTACATAAGACATGGAAAAAGCTTACTACCTTCTTCAAGAAATGCAAGAAGGAGGACCCACAGCACAGCTATTTTGGGTACAGCAAAATACCTCCTTTGAGATAATATTTTACCCACTACAAAATAAATACATGCATATTAAATCTTGGAATGTTTAAAAATGAGAAAATTCAACATTATTATTTTCTCAGATTTTTTTTTTTTTTTTAATTATTATTTCTTTCAGTTCAAAAGAGCTGTAGGGTCATTTTATTTTTTAACAGCATAGTGGATTTAGCCATTATTTCTTTCACCTGTTTGCTTAATCAAGGTCTTTTTCAGCTGTATTTTCAAAATATGATTTCAGGTTTGAAGGCCACAGTTGCTTTTAATTTTGGAACACAGAATTCTTACTGCAAACCTTAAGAAAGAGATATATCCAGTAATAAACCACTTTTGAAAGAATAGAGTAATATTCAATAAGGATTATTCCAGCAGCTGTTAGATGTCAGTATTGTTCCATGGAAGTCCAATTGGAAGTAGATTTCTCCGGCTGTAAGCAAGATAGCTCTTCAACTGTGAAGTCTGGAAGAGCTAGCTGTTGGTGTTCAGCACCTCATCTATTAACAAGAGTCTTTAAATTACATACTCAGTGGAGCAGTAATCATTAGAGCAGACTCAAGATGCACAATAGAGATTTAATTTCATTGGAACTGTTCCTAATGAAATTCTGCGTGGTGCTTAGTATTTGAATTGCATTTTTGGGTGGGGCAAAAAAGGAAGGTATAAGGAAAAAAGTGGTGCTGTCTCAATACATGAATTAAGATCCCGTTCAAAAATTCAAAAACTGTATGATATGTAGGTTGTGCAATCTGATCTTTTTTTTAACAGCATAATGTGTTTAACCTTTATGTTTCTTTCATGTCTTTGATTTTCTACTGTCTGTAGATAATGAAATGTCTCTTTCTTTTTTCCCTAAGCTTTGAACACTGCTTCATAATACCCTTGGGTTCTCCAAGGTTATTAAATCCATTGCTTTGTCACAAGTTACTAGAGGCTACACTAACTCTCTTCTCTGTTTGGAAACCTGCTATATAATATTTCTGGTCCTCAGTAATGAATAATGTGATTAGTACCTTAGGGAATACAAACAAAAACATTAGCAAAGTACATTTTCCAATATTTAAGAGGGTAAGCCAATCCTCAAAACAAAAGTTGCATGTTCTTGAACACTGTCTAATAACATTAACCTGAAATCCCTTGATTTAATTGTCCTGTTAAGCAATTTATTGCATTACTTATGGGATAATAGAATGAGTTCAAAGTGGGTTCATTGCATTATCTTATAAACAATGCAGCACATCATTAAACAGGATGATAGAAATCAACGTATTTTATAAGACACAATTACGAAGGCTTATGTCAAGTTGCTAATGTGAATAGTAGACAGACCTCACTGTGACAAGGGAAAAAAGGCCTTTGTGAGTTGAAAAAGACAAAGCAATGTCAAATCATGATTTTCCAGAATCAGATTAGAAGCACAATTCTCCACAATTGTTAGTTTCCCTCTAGTCTGATATTCTGCTCTTTAGGCTTCACCCAGAATTATACTGAAATCTCTTGCTTGGCTTACAAATAATATTTTCAAACAGGTATCTTGCCAGTTCTGTTCTTAGTGCATTTCGGACTGAGATGTGTGACAATCTTCCAAGGATCTAGTTTGCAAACTTTTGGTGATCTATTTTGACTTTTGTGTCCACAGGGTGTGCAAATATAAATATTTAGGAGAGGCCAAAGAGAATGAACAGCTGATCCAATCTACTCTGGAGGAAGTAATTTCATGTTGTCTGAGGGAACTGACAGTGCAGAGAGAAATACTGGCTCAATATCCCCTTAATGACCCTCAGCCTGGTGTATCTCTCCTTGCTTGCCATGACATCTTCACACTTGTTTTGCTACAGCCCTGGGAATTTATAGGCATGTTTATGAATGAGTTGTCCAGTTTTGTTCTTCGTGCCCTCAGAAATGACAACAGACCCAAACAACTGGAATACCCTTCCAGAAATTAGATCCAAAGTGAGAGTAGTTCAGTTACCCTAAGAGATATGCAAAACATTTGCTTCATGAGCTCGAGTCTGAAGGTGATGTTGAGGGAAAGTCCAGGAGATGTCAGCTCCAGCTGAATTCCTGTCCTGCATTAGGAACATTTCATGCTCCACCTTTCAACAACTGCCACAATGCTGCCCACTCACTCACACCACGTGCATTGACATTTTCATGTACCCTTGAGGGGGGGTTTAATTAAAGCCATTTTTTTTCAGAGTGAGTAACTAGCAGAGAAGTGATTAGCTCCCTATATCTGCCTCTTTCCAAGTCTGCAACTCAGCTGAGCAGCGCAGTGTTCAGTGAGCGCTAACTTGGATAAAGAGGACTTTTGCCAGGCAAAAGTGAGGTCCTGTCTAAAAAAATGGCAGCAAAGAGTTGTTGTCTCATGGCTTGAGTGAAAAAATGAGACGTGTTCCTCCCAGTAAACTATAAATTTACTCCTTTGGAGCATTTAGACCCATTTCAAGAAATTACAACAAAACTTCCCTCTAATACAACTTGGTGTTTTTTTTTCGTGGGAAATTCTTAGGTAGGAGGCACAAGGTCCAATCAGAAAGATTTGGCCAGAAATAATCCCAGTGGCATCTGTCTGATGGTTGGCCGTGGTATGAGCAACAAAACCTCTCTGCATCGTAGCTATTTTCCAGAAAAGATTATCTCATACGATGAAAGCTGAAGTCTTGTTCAACAAAGCCATGGTTTATTGGCTGCAGATGTTTGTGAGGGTGTTCAGTGTGAGGAAACTGGTTTCACATATACTACTTTGAGGACCATCAGATGACAGCTTTTATTTACTACTTCAATAAAGCAACCTTAAACAAAGTGTCTTGATCTCCTGTGGCTAATCTACCACATTGTATCTCTGAGATTTATCTTCTGAACAGATTTACAGTTTTAGTGGGCCTATTGCAAGAATCATCTATCCTAATCTTGCAGTAAAGGTAAATGGGATATCCTCCCTTCTCTTGAAATGGATGCTGGAAACGGTCCCTTACTTATCTTTGTGATCCTGTTAGGGTTCAGGTAGAGTGATGCTACTATTTGGAAATTGGTGGTGCAACACAGATAAACGGTGCTACCGCTATTCTATTTCTGTTTTACCTCAGAATGTAAAGAATACTTGAGGTCAGTAGATGAATGCTTTGACTCTATTTCAGGCCTGAAGAATTAAACATCAGGAAAATGGGGCACTCTGCACATACATACACTTATGGATGATCCGTCTATGCATGGCAAGTCCTACACTGGGTTTTATCACATTCTCTGTGTCTGTGATACACAGAAGATTTGGGCATAGCAGGAAGATGTACCATGTTGGGTTTTTTTCAGATTTATGCCTATTGGAAATCCTGATGTTATGTTGCCAAAATGTCAAATTCTCAGTTGGAAGATAAGCTCAAAACCAGTCATTAAAAATCTTGTCATTTTTAACGAGTAGTTGTTAATGTGGTCACTGAACAGGCAAATATATCTTTCCTAGTCCCATTCTTACTGGCATTCAGCTTAGAAGCAATCATTTTGTGAACCAAGAGGCTTTCCTTCCCCCGGAATAAACAATGTTCAGAAGAAAGGCACTGAAACAAGGAGCACATCACATACTTGCATTTGAAAAAGTCTGTGGCTTTAACTTTAGTTGCAAGCCTCTCTTGAACAGTTCTTTTGTGAAAGTGATTTTTAATTGATAGGGAAACCTGGCCTCAAAGAAGCTAATAGCAAAGTGCCCTTTATGAGAGTGGGGCAAAGACTTTACTGTCTGTAGTAATAGTCAAAACCTCTGTATTGACACTTTTACTGCGCAAAAAGATATAGAGTATTGCTGTACTATATTTTACCACCTATTTAGAATGAACTACTATTGCTTGAAAAAAGTATCATCTTTAAAGTCAGTGATTTGACTTCAACTTTGCCGATGGCGAATACCCCGGAAAGGTCTGACATGCTTCCAGAGGAAGAAACTTCTACTATCAGCAACTTAAAAAGCAACAGCAGCGTTGAGCCTGAGCAACCCACTTTGGCTTTGAAAGTGTTATTCTCTGCAGTTGTCTGGAAGGAAATTATCAGACAAATCCAATACTTTTCCTTATTTATTTCTTTATTTTTAATTTTAGAACACAATTTCATTACTTAAATCAGGCTGTCATTGTCTGGATTTAGCCTCCATCTTGGGTAGGACATATTAAACAAAGCTTTCAAAGCATTTCAGAATAAAAAGGCTAACACAATAGTACGGTTGTTAGAGCATCCAAAAATTAAACAATTGTAAATGAGCAAAATTGGCATCAGGTTCTACTGTTTCATTTTCATGCAAATCCTTTGAAGGATTCCAGAGCAACTTTTCATGAGATCAGAGTGTAAGGGCTGCCATACTGGGTCAGACAATTTTTCTACCTGTATCTTGTCTCAGACTGTGGTCAGCAATGCATGCTTAGGAGAATAACATAAGGATATTAACTCATTAAATGGAAATGTCTGAAGCTGCCTTATCTGTGTGTCGTATAACAAGGCTATGAAGCTGCTTCTGAGCTGCCACAGAGCACAGCTTGGAACAGCAATAGAAAGCAATACGTATTTCAGCTTATAACTTAGTTGCAGTACTTAAACTGAACACTATTCAAACACACCCCAGCACTGGGACAGCTCAGTGTAAGGCAGTAAGCGCCTCAGTCCCTCAAATCTGACTTTTCAATACTCTCAAACCTGGGTAAACTTATCACGATCCTTCACCTGCCAGCTCCTGGGAGTCACAGCTACCATGGGGTAGAGACTATAGACGGAGCTGCAATCTGTTAGTTCAAGCTTTTATCAACAGAGAAGCCTTGCTTATTCATCATAGAAAAATTCAAAGGAAGTATTGGCTTATGGTTCACCTGAATACATTGAGGGCTGAATGCTACAGTTTATCTTTAGAACAGATAGAGCTGTATTAGCCCCAGGGAGGCCAAGGCAAAGGGAAAAACTAATTGGAGTAAGATAGTGCCAGCAGTTTTCTCATTATGCTTTGTGAGCAGGAGTGGAATTGTGCAACATGTCCATGTGCTAAAACCCAATGAATATTTTTTCTGAAGAGCATCTTTCATCCAAACTCCACCTTTCCACATTTTACAGGCAATAAACTTGCTAAATTTCTATAATTTGTGCCAGCCAGCACAATTAAAGCTCCTTACAAACCTTAATGAATTAAGCTTTTTGCATTTCAGCATTAAGAAGAGAATGACAGAGGAAAATTAGCATAGTTACATAAATGAAGCACCTCTGTGAATGTCTCACTGGGCATTTTAACAGGTAGCAGAGGTGAAAAATGGCTTTTTTTCAACATTTATAGTACTAATTCTGTGGAAAAAAATAAATTATAAAAGCAGAGATTACCTCAAGGGCACCTCATAGAAAAATTGTGCTTGTCCTGTGGATGTTAGATGGAATGCTGGGAATGCTGGGAAAACTGCTTAAAGCCCAAACAGCAAATTGGAAAATTACTTAATATCTGGGAAAAAAAAAAAATCATATAATCACTGGAAGAGTGAAACTCAGCCTTCCACAGAGCAGTCAGTAGCTTTATCCAGTTCAGTAGCTTATGAAAAGCTGATACATAAGCTTCATAATAGACTTAATATTTCTGAGGTTGCCAGATCTCACATGGTTTGCTCAGGAAGACATCAGAGTAGGTGCTTATAGTGTCCAACACTACTCCCATTCACAAAGCCCAAATGAAAAGGGATTTTCATGGAAGCAGTAGTTTAGGAGCAAGGATGAATCTTCCTTTCTACTTGCAAGCAGCAAGTGAGGTAATTTGCAGTTTCTAATCATAATCTATGAACTGTTCCACAACAGCCCTGCTAATATAAGTATGTATCGCTGAGAGTGTGGGTACACCACTCATTCTAGGAACATAAGCAATAAATTATTGTGGATACAGCATCTTTCCTCCTATTCCCTAACCCAGATGGGCAGCTGAACTGCTGCATTTCTCATGTATTTCCTTCTAGCTCCCCTGGTCATGCAGAGAGCTGCAGGAGCTGGGTAGCAAGCTTTGAGACACCAGCTGTGAAATGAAGGAGAGGGAGTGGGGATTGCTTCATGCTGTCTGTTTCCCCTACTTTCTTTTTTCTGAATGACTGCTTTCGTACTGTGGCTATAGCACTGGGAGAAGGAGATAACTGAGCATCTTGACTACTCACAGGCTTTTGTACAGTGGATATTTATATTTGCACAAAAGTACAGGAATATACGCACAGACATGTATGCGAATGTAGCTAAATGCATGTGTAGATCTATGGATTCACACACATGCAAAACTGCCTAAAAGGATGATGGAAAGCAACTGTCTTGTTCCACTGCATCAGGCACTCCAGTCACAGAAAATCACGGACAGGTAGAAACACAGATGGTCCCTGCTCTGTATTCAGGTCCTTGTTAAGTCCCTGTCATCTGACGACTGGATAATTCATGTGCATGAAGCAAAGAATTAGCATAGACAAGCATCTAATCCACTGTACATGCAAGTAGCTGTCAGTCTTCTTTTTGTCCCATGGTAACATATATGATCCAGAACATCTGGATAGAAATGAAGTTTTGTGTGAGAAAAGGCCTGTTCCCTGGAATATTCACTCCAAGATCATCCTATGGCATTTGAAAGGTTTGAATTTAACCCGTGGTAATGCGAGCAGCTGCATAAACCTGCATTAGCAGGTTTCTTGTTAGCTCACAACTGCTCGTTTTTAAATAATCCTTTCTTCCTCAGGAAGTGAAGTAGCCTACTTAAACATGTACTTCAGATGAGAAAAAAAGATGTTTCTATGGTAAAACCACAGTGCAAGCAGAACCCTTGTCTCTGCATTTGTGCACATGCTACAAAGCATGGGGCTGGATCCCATTAAATGATCAACAGGGAGCTGATACAACCTAATATGTCTCATTGGTCTGGCTCTCCTAGCTCCTCAGGAATCTGCTCCCTGGAGCTCCGGGTAAAGAGTTTGCAGATTCAAACACACAGGACGCACTGGGAAATTACATCTCAATTATCGAAAAATGGAAAGCCTGTGACTATTTCCTTTCAGGAAAGGATTGCTCCTGCTTTTGGTTACAAAATTGAAATTTAGCAATGTCAGAATATTTTCTGAATTTATCACTTTGTAAGACACTTTTAAAGAAATATTTTTGACGTTTCCTAAATATAACTATTTTCAATTGGAAATTATTTTTTTCCATGATTTCTCAGTTTTGCTTTAAAAATTCAAAATCTAAAATCAAAATAATAATTTTAAGCGATTTAAAATAATTTCATCCATCATGGATGACTGAGTTTTATTAGGCTGATTGTTTTGCATCCTTCAATCGCCAATGTCATAAATATAACTTTTTTGGCCTGAATCCTATTGTGACAGTCAGACACCTCATCAACTGAAACAGCATTTGGGTCTATAGAAAGAGTAAAGCTCTTTCAAAGGGTGTTACATGTTACAGGGAACTGAGCTGCCCTCTCATAAAGATGCCTCTGCCCCACTGGCTATAGGACTCAAAAGCAGTTACAGTTCTAACACAGCTGTCTCAAAGGTCTAAGGTTGGGTGAGATGAAGCTGATCTAAAAGTGCTTATGGGCAGTTGGATGCCCTCATATGTGCACACCTCAATCCTCCCTAGGTTGGTAAGCCAAGCAGTAGCGGTACATTGAGGGTGATACAGTCACATTACTATAGGCTATTTCAAGTGCAATAAGCCTGCCTTTCAGTAGGTTTATTAGCTGGATCCAAGCCATATCACTAATGGCTTTGGAAAGAAGCTTACTCACACCAGGCTATCTCTGTGTGGGCAGGAAAGGTCTCCATGTGTCTGCCCATGTGGAAATTCTGTGACCCAAGTTTCTTTTAGGTACCCTTCCAATATCCATATGTTATTTTGTCCAGCTCATGAATTTCACCATATTTATCATTTGCTCCTGCTTTTTGTGTTTACTTGTCTACACACTTAAAACAAATTGCGGGGTTCTCCCTAAACGGCTGCAAGTCTTTTAGAGGAAGTCATGTAACAGGGGGAGTGATTGGTACAGCTCATGCTTTAAATCACATGTTTCACAAATGTGGTTTAAATTGTGCTGCCTTTGAGGTGGGAGGTTGACCTAGCTGGACCATAAGCAATGACTAGATAATGCGTAAGTAGCAACTTTACACTATCCCCAAATTATTTGTTTTGAATCAGTTCACACCATTTAAAAAATGCAGCAAGTTCCTGTGAATCAGAAAACTGTGGTGACAACAGATCCATGGGGAATGATGATTAGGATAGACAATGGCTCAGAAATAGCTTGTCTTTCTAATGATCCCATGTTCAGGGTAAGCAGAGCAGAATCACAGCTGCCACAAACCATTAGGACCATTCCTGAAGGCAGATAGGCTGAGGTAACTGGATGTAGTTCCAGTAGTGACTAACTTCTTTAATTTAATTCATTAGATTAATGTTTACAGTGGTAAATTAAAAGTGCTACAGCTTTCGTGGGATGCTTACTATCCATGCAATACTTTTAAATCAATAACAGAAAAAGCCTGATTCCCCACTATGTTGCCGTTTCAAAGAAGTGAAATGTTTTTGACCCCATTTAATGGCAAGGAAAGAAACAAAATAATCCTTAAATGGCTTAGAAAAGTTGCTAAAATTGAGGTTTTATGATAGGACAGAAAGTTGACTGTATTAATCCCACTCTTAGTCTTCTATATTTAAAAATCAATGCAGATTGCATCCTTCCTTTGGCTAAAAAGGCTGCAGCTACTGCTCTGCTTTTGATTCAGCCAGCAGTAATACTGCCCTCAGCAGAGGGCATGTGATACCTACTTAGCTGATGTCAACAAAAACAGTAGGATGATCATTTAATTTTCATGGAATTTCCTGGAAACCATATCCTACAAATCATTAATAGACATGTTCCTTGTTCAGGTCCACACATCTGTGGCATTGATTTTCAACAGAACTTGTCCAGATGCACCTAATTGCAATATGTGGCCTTCTGACATCTTTATTTTTTTCATTTACTGTTGTAAGAATAATATGAGGAAAGGAGGTTAGGAGGTGACTCAATCACATTTATAAGCATCTACACAGAGAGAGATCTTTAATGGTGCAAAGCTCTTTAATCTGCCAGATAAAAGTCAGTAGTTGAAAGTTGAAGCTCAACAAAATTAAACTGGAAATACACTGTAAAATTTTAGCACCAAAGGTTAGGACAACATGCCTAGGATACATTTTCCATCACTTGAAACCTCTGATCCAAGTAAAGCTTTTGAGTGTTTCTAACACATACTTTTCAGGTCAAACAGAAACTGCCTGAATCATTACAAGAATTAGTGGGTATAATTCAATGGCCTATGATAAGAAGAAAATCCACATAGATATTTAGGTTGGTCTCAAAATTTTAACCATCAGGAGTTAAATTTATTGACTGTTTCCATTGCGATAGATATGCAATGATAAATTTTATACATTCTTTTTCTCAATGTACCCTTTTCTCTGAGTACTAGAATTGCAATCACACAGTCGAAATAAGTGGCCTGCCCAGGACAGAGGCAATGCCTTTGCTTGGATCAGTGACTCAGTTCTTGTGGATTCTGATGTTATAAGAGCACAGGAGACCATCACTGCTGGTCTCTTTCTTTCTTACAACTTTATTGCTGCATTAGAATTGCCATAGCTATCAATGACCTCACCAGTGAATATGGAAGAAAGGAAGAGAAGTCTTTGCAGTACTACAACAGATCTTTTTATTCTGCATAAGTCATCTTCCTTACCTGTGAAGTAAGAAACAGTGAGTTTGTGAACATCTGAGACAAAAAGAAAGCATTCATGTTATCAGAAAGTTTGGATATGGGGTTTAAAATCTTCAAAGAACAATATTCTGAGCAGGATAGGGCATGTGTTATACAGTATTTTAATTCTGTTTAGCTTTGAAAGATTTCATCCTATTCTTCTGAAATCATATGCTGTGTTGGATAAAATCAAGAATGACACTCAGGAAGAATCACTTGATCAGATGGAGATATCTTCATCTGCAGTAGCCCCAGCAGGCTTTCTTTGTAAGTCAGTGAAAATATCTATTTTGAAGGCATCTCTGTCTAAAACAGTTCAGACAGACTGTAAGATAAGTGTGTTTCTGTTTTCCCAATGATTACATGATTATAGAAGGAGACATCCAGATAAGTGTATTTAGATGTATAAATCTGTAAGGCTCCAACCTGACAGTACAAAGTGCATAGGTATCACAATTTTGATTTATTCTGGTTTCCACAGAAAGAATCAAGTCTTTCCTCATTTCATTTAATTTATCCTTATTCTCTGTTTCAAACGTTTGGAATTCTTGAGAGTCAGGGAAGAGAAGATGGGAAATTCTCCTAAACTTATTTAAACTTACTAACATACATTTATTAGTATAGCTATATGTGTGCTCTGGGCCTAATGCAAAGACCACGAAAGGCAAAGGGAAGCTTTAAAGTTTGAGCTATAATTTCAATTATCATCTCCTGAAATGACTGTGAAAAGAAGATAATTATTAAGCTGTAAAGAAAAAAGAGCTAAATTAGGATTCCTGAAATTTTATAATATTCTAAACTATATAGTTTTCATCACTCAATTCCTTAATTTGCTTCCTCCACTTTCTGCCCATTTAAAAAAAAACTATCAATAACTGCATGTTTAGAAAGATTAAGAGAATTCTTGATTCCTTCTGGCTTACTGGATTGCTCTGCTAAACAGGATAAATGGACTACAGGGTAGTAGCCTAGTTACAATTATTATTTATGGAAGCTTCTGATTCAGTCAAATTAACTTGTCACTAAGGTATCGAAACAGTAAGCACAATTTCAATATGCTATGCATGGAAAGCAAGAGTTGGAGGAAAAGCAGCTTGATAGATTATTGCCTTTCTGTAGAAACAGTAGATGAATGTGTCACTAATGATGCCTTTATAATGAACATGCACATAAGCACTCAGTTAAATTTTCATATAGAAATACAACTTAGGCACCTTTTTTTTTTCTGTTTTGACCATTTAGTTTGTTACTTAATGTACTTTTAGCATAGAATTCCTGGAATAATTTATAATTATGACTAATGGTCTACTTTGAGGCATCAATCCTGTTGGATTAAAGAGCAGTATTTAGAAAGATGCCTGAAGCTCAGACTTCGGTGCAAGCTGATAGGTGGTAACAGTTTTGACCAGCAGGTCCTCTGGAGCAGATCACTTCTTTCTGTTTCAGGTGAACTTGAGTACTGGGGAGCTACAAGATGCAAATTCCCTATTCTGGTACATACTTGCTGTTATATAGAGGGTTACAAATCAAATTGAAGTCTTCTTCCTCTAGCGAGAGATGCTGGTAGCCTTTGTATAGGCTGAAATGGAAGAAAGTTTATTAGGCAAAAATGCTTAGAAGTGATCAAGGACACTGAGCAGTGGTTCTCATTAAGGTTGTAGCTAACAATAAGCCCTGGACAGGAATGACCAGAGTTCGTTGGGAAAAACAGGTTCAGCAAGAGCATATTTAATATTGGGCTCTATTCAAAAAGGCTGCAGTAGGCATCTTCCGTATGCTTTGCAATTCAAGCACTTCTCCTGCCTCCACTGGGAGAGTAAATGGCTTGAATTATTCACTGCTGTTTTGATAGTAAACTCCATAGTAGACTTCACAGCTTAATTAGTCACGTTATTTTGATTTAAATATGGCCCATTTATCTGCATTTATTTCAGGTGGGACTCATCTCACCTACAGAAGTGTAGGCAACCTAGTCAAAGGGGTTCTCTACAAAGTTGATGGAGAAAAGCAAGCATTTCCAGAGTGCCAGAAAAATTAGTTTTGTAATAGATAAGTGTTTAAAGTAGGTGGGATTAATTGCCCTCTGGATGTTCTGAAGATCAGATAAACATTTATTGCACCTCTTTACAGCATCTGTCATGAGAAGTCCTAATTCCATATCTGGAATTTTGCATATGTTATAAACCAACCACAACCAACAGTAATAATAAATTAGACTGCAGCGGATACTGGATAATTAAACAAGCTGTTTACATCTATTCTACTGCTTCACGGTTCCTGCTGTGAGTTACGCTGTGGCAGTGTTTTGCCCTAAAAGTTGGTGCCTACATTTGAGAAGAACATTGTATACCACATTGTTATCTTAGAAAGGGGAGAGAACCTCAGGTTATAAATAAAGCATTTGTAGAAATAGCAAGATTTAAGCACTGATTCTTTTACAAGTATTTCTATCACAAACAACAGGGTTTGAATCCAGAAATCAAGCCATCTTTTACTCTAGGGAAACTGTTTCAAGTCAACCACAGACCCATGAATAGGAATGTGGTCGGAATGAATGACTGGGTTTTTTTTAAATAATGCATTTCAGCAGTAGAGTAGGCATTTGTATTCTTTGATAATTCAAAGTCAGAGGGGGAATAAAAGAGATAAAGAAACAGTGGTATGTGGAGGGGAAGTGAGTTTAGAATGGCCAGGAAAATAACAAGTTTCTTAAAAGAAAATTGCTTTTGTATGGAAAACAAAAAAGAAATAACAAAACTGCAAAGCAATAAGATACATATATCTGTATTATATTTCAATAATAAACTTCCTATATGAACTATGTTAAAGTCAATACAGATTGACAATAGAGACCTCATTTGGTGAAGTTATGCTGCATTACAACAAAAAAGGGCTAATGAAGTGTATTTCACCCACTGGTTTGTAGCCTGAAGCTCCCTCAGTCTGCATTGCCAAGGAGCCCAAAAATGTGTTCATAAGCTCCTTTGTGAAGCACCTGCTGCCAACAGAAGGCATATGGATCCTTGAAAATTCAGGTATATTCATGAAGCATAGTTCCAAAGATATGCTCTACATATAAAAAATTATACAAAGATAATTTGATCTACAATTGGCTTTCCCGTCAATGAGACAGAGACAGAGTGAGGGGAAAATAGACCTCTGATTATTCCTTATGATTTTACAGTTTAAAATGTCTTCATATTGCAACACAAACCTAACACATGTAAACAGGGGTTTGTGCTTAAATCAATTTCTTTTTCATTTTGACACAATTTCATGAGCATTTCTTGGAAGAAAAATAGTACTCTGGTATCTGGCATTGAAAAAGATAGAGGTTTTGCTGTTATTTTCAGTTGCTTTTTGTTTAGTTAAATACAGAATGAATTTAATAAAATCTGTCTCAGCTGTAGAACTGCCTGCTGGTATCAATATGAAAAAATTATGGCAGCAGTTTGAAACCTCTTTTAAAATTAAAATTTGATACCACCTACAAAATCTTTTTTATTGCTTTTTAGGCAAGATTTAGGGATGTCTACTTAGTACTTTAGAAAAAGTAAGAGTATTAGCCTTTTAATGACAAGAGAACTATGAAAGATCTAAAGAGGTCTTCATCTAGAACTGCAACTTGCTATTTACCTCTTCTTCCATTATATTCCCCTGAGGAATGTTACAAATGAAGAACAAATTTAAGATGCTCTAAAAATATTCTGCTGCAATTAGCAAGAGATATATATTGCTGCTATAAAAATAACAAAGACAAGGTTTTTACACTGCACTATTGTAACTCGTGCCCTCTGCAGGTCTCTACAAGGAGGAAAATGGGAAAATATCTGCAGTATTAAATTAAAAATACTCTTAGCAGATAAGATAAAAATTATTAAATATTTATGTCCTAGGTGCATCAGAGTTATTTTCTTTTTTGGGTTACTGCAAATAGAACGGATACATACTCAGTAGCTATTCTTGAGGTAAGACCTTAGTTCCATGTAGGTGATGACAGTCTCTGCACAAAACTTTCAAAGCTTCCAGCTTTTCATTAAGTGACGCATGACATATTAATTGGAACAGGGATCTTCACTGCGGCAAATGAGGCTTTCTTCTCAGTGTATAGTAACAGTAAAAAAACAGTAAAAAGGAAAGTCATACGGGAGTCTTCATTGCTGCTATAGGTCAGGACTACACAGTTATTTGGAATTGTGTCATGAATTAGTTGGGGAAATAAAGAATAAAAGAGAAAAAAGGAAAACTAGCCCAGAAACTCTCATGATGTTTAAGGTGCTTGAAAATTAAGAGGTTTACATTAGACAGTAAAAAAAAAAAATAAAAAAATTAGTAATAATAATAATAATATATGAACTGTGGACTAGTCAACACAATGGAGAAATCAGATCTTACACTCCAGATCACTGTCTGCCATACAAGAATTCAGAGATACCCTGTGGAACTGAACTAAAACAAAAGAAAAAAAGAGCTGATCTTCCAGTATGAGTGCCTGAATTATATCTGAGAGCGGTGAGAATGCGAAGATCACTGTATAAGGCTCAGAGCTACTTTACAGGTTCACTAACTGTAAAATCTGCAATTAACTGTTAGAATTTGTTTCAGCAGTTTAAGTTACCTTGAACAAAATGCTTAGGGAACAAATTCTGTGAAATGAGTTTTTACTGCCTGCTCTGATAAGAGTCCAGTGTCGTCTTTAGTTCCGCCCTTGAGAAAGAATTGGTAATGCCACATAGAGGCTATAGTCAGTACAGATCTGTTGTAGGAAACAGAAATACAGGGGATCAGACTTTTATCTCTGATTAAACATGTTTGGTTGTTTTTTTGTTGTTTTTTTTTTTTTAGTTTCTGGTTAAAATATTTTAATTTTAACTCTAACAAAAGTGTGAAAATTTCTGTGGAAAAGCGAGATTCTTGTCTCAATTCCCAGGAAAAAAAAAAAAAGGAGAAATAAAATCTCAAGCAAAAGACACAAACTAGACAGCACATTCCAGAAGTAAGACCTTAGTACCATGCAGATACAACACATGTTATATTATCCTGAACTAAAGAACCATTCTGGTTTGATATATTCATTGCAAAGTACTCTTTCCAAATACAGATGCCTATATTTGATCTTTGGCTTCTCATAGATCTATATAATTACTGATACATAAAAAAAATGCATATATATACATCTACGATCTGTATATTTTGGGTTCCCTTCAGAACCCAAAGTGGGAAATAAGCATATTAAGACATGAGTAATCTTATCCTGAAGCTGATGTCTAAAATTGACTGATGAATTTAATTGCTCCCTGAAAGCACCCACCCCTCAGTGGCTCAGATGTAGACAGCAGCACTATGGTGAGATGGAATCTGTCCATGGCTTCCAAGAATAATTCATTTGAAATACTCCCATAAAAGCCAAGCTGGCAAGAAAGTTCACAGAAGGTATTTAAAATATAATATTCCTCTTGCCTTAGCTTTCAGCTAAAGGATACCAAGAGCAACACAGAGAAAGTAATTCTCATCTAAGACATAAAAAATAAAATAGACACATATGGAAAGATGAGTGGCAATAGTGTGCATACAGCTGGAAGTCTAAGATGCAGAAAATATGGAATTCTGGACACAGGCCTTGATAGGCATTGTTTTGGACTTACTTAGTCTATTGTACCTTTCTTTGAGTTGCACACCTCTACTTCCTGGTGTTGGAGAGATGGGACCTGTTCTGTGTGTTCCTATGTCAGCACCAGAACTTTACAACATTATAAAAGGGTATCTATTGTCTGTTCCACAGATAAATTCAATCTTTTTTCAACAATGCAATGTCTGTTGAGTTAACCCCTCTGCTTTAGCAGAGATTTCCTGAGCTTTCCTTAACTTTACTGGATGTTGGAGAAAAGCTGCAACATGCAAGGTGCTCCCAAAATAAACCAGTGACCATTATGTTGCAATGGATCTTAGATCTGGCATTTCTGAATCACTCAAAATTATTTTAGGGCAGCCTGATTTCTTCCTATTCTTTTTGGTAGGCTGCAGTAAATGGGTGTTAGATTCACTCCATTTGCTTCTTAAGAATATAGGAAGATGTAAGAACTAGTTCTTTGACGAAACTTGATTCATTAAATATTAATTGTCCTATGCAATAATATTTGTTCTTTTATAGGAGTCACAGTCCCTTCTAAGAACTCAGGATTGTAGTTATTAAAACTCAAAGTTTGAATGAAAGGTTCAAAGGCTAAATATCGATATTGGTTTCTGTGCATAACCATAGTGACAACCACTTTCCTGAGAAACACTTTAACTCTTGGCTCCACTAGTTTAGTTGGCACTGAAGAAACACAGAAAGTCCTGTGATCCCAGTGGCATCTATTGTTTTCGGCCTCTTATTAAAGTTATTTTTCCGTTTAGGGAAAGACAACTAGATGGATTATGCTGGGAATAGCTTGTGTCATCAAACCAGCTTGCCAAGCTAGTGTCATATAGTGGAGATGGCAAATTTCCACTCTACTGACGAGGATAGGGAACTCTTTGTTCTCAAACACTGGGAGTCACTGGTTCAGGTCCAGTAAGCCATGGTCGAAAAAGAAGGGAGTCAGGAAGACTGAATCAGCTCTCAAAATAAAAAAGAAGCAGTACCAGCATTTTATGACAATTTGACCTACTACTGAGCAGATTAAAGGCACCTTCTTTTTTAACTTGACCTTAGCAAGACCTTTGAATTTACAAACTGTAAAAATGCTGGAGCAAGTCTTAGCAGCTCCAGTTTATTCCAGTTGCTTTAATGTTAATACTCACATTTGTGAGGCTTGATGATGTCCAAAAATCCAAATAATTTATGGTCCAATTTCAGACAGTTGTAATGTATTTGCTATTTATGTGGGTAAAAAGGGAAGTTTCAAAGCAAGAACTGTAAACACATGAACTACCCCTTTGCCTGCCTTTTTTAATAAAAGAAGGGAGGATGGTAATAGAAATTCTTTGCATACAGAGTTGTTAGACATGAGACCTTATATTTTTTATAAAATGCTATGAATTTTACAGGCAAACAAGACCTGGTTTATGTACGCTCATGTAAAGCACTGGGTTAGAAATGTAAGCCTATGCGCTGTCTAAACTCAATATCTGAGACAACATTTGTGAATGCATGAATTTCCAAAGAAATCAGCAGAACTCTTTTGTGGGTAGTGGACATTTTCCCTATGGAAAACAGCCAGCAGGAAACAAAAGGCTGTAAAAAATAAGAAGTCCAAGAAATAAAATGCAGCCCAATCTTCTCATTCAGAGAGAGTTACACTCAGAGGTGCATATTTCATTTCTGAAACTGCAAATGAAAGTCAACAAGTTCAGAGCTGTTTGGAAGTTTATTCTAGCCTAAACTCTACCTTTTATTTATTTTTCACTTTGAAGACAAGATTCAACAATAAGCCCTTAAATGTGTGAAGATAGCCCAGGTTTTGAAAAATTAGCAAGGAGCAGGATTTATCGTGCCATTTCATTCTGTAATTGCTATTCATACTGCTTATCCTGTCAAAAAAGACAGCAGCAAAGGGTCATCAGTTCAAAGAAGACCATGACTTATATTTACATTTATATGGCAGCCTTTATCCCATGGGATTTGCAAGCACTACACATACATACAAACATGTAGAGTGTGGACTTTTACTGCATCATCTTTAGTTGAGGGGATTGTTATGGTCAGAGAGAAGACAAGGCAACACTTTATACAAGCACAAGGAGGAACTCAGAAGACAATGGACATTCTTCATAAATGGCAAGAACCTGGGGGTCCAGAACAACAAGCTCAGCTACAGTTGACTTGGCTTTACATACTAGGAAAACAGTTTAAAAGGATAAAACATCTTCATGACTTTCTTCAAAACCCCTGCTTATGAAACTGCCTTGTTTATTCAGACAGAGAGCCTGTGTTTGCTTTGCGTATTTGCTTTGATCTAAGACAAGAAGAAGAAATTTCTGGGTTCATTCGGACCAATTCAGTGTTTAATCCAAAACTGTCACTGACTGAAGTGAGATTTTGCACTAAAATGTATTTTAACATATTTTTATCTTAATGATGAATTATTTATCCTTTGTTTTTTTCCAGAAAGCAGCAGTGAAGTTCTGTAAAAACCATTAACTCTTTGTATAGCAGAGACATTATCATCTTATGTACTTACCATACAACTGCCACTCATGACACCAACTTTATTTAGACAGGTACTGTATGTCCTGGGATCTAAGGAAGAAATGCAGTACATGCCAATTGCAAACCGTAAATGCTTTTGATTTTTTAGACTGAAAAAGACTTGGTTGAAGATGCACAGCACAATGAAAAAACCCTATTTGATAAGTGAGAAGCACTAAGTATTTAGCAGGCCTTCAAAAAAGCTTCAGTCAGGATCTGCTCATATTCTCACCTGCAGACTAGTTGCATGACCTACCTGCTTTGGAAATACAGCCCAAACTTCAGAGATCCCTCTGGAAGAAATTTCAATTAAAATATACTATTACTAGACAGGTACAAACTCTCACTCATCAGCACTGACCACTTAACCAGACACTGGAGGCTGCTAAATTTTTACACATCCACCACATTCCCTATTGCATTCCAAGGTTAAAATGATGTGATTTTTTAAACTACCTTAGTTTATAGATAATATAAAACTTAGTATTGCAGTAAACTAATTCATAAAAAGCCTCTCCTTTCTTTAGCAAAAAGTGAAAAATAAATGCTGTGTGCTATGTCAGCCAAAAAAAAAAGTGTTGCTCAGGCAGTTGGAGTTTTTACTAAGTTTTTACTAAGGCATATACTGTAAACATAATAAATCCTTACAAAAAATTCAAATTCCCATGCTCTCCAAGCCATTGCAGTCCATTTGTTACATCCCTTTTAATCTATAACTTTTCAAGTCCAATCTCTTCTTTTCCCCTGAAATCAGAAGACTTCCTGCTGCAGTGGATCTGTAATTATATTGCAGCATAGCACAGCATAGCATAGCACAGCATAGCATATAGTGTATAGTGTATATAGTGTATGGTGTGTAGTAGTGCATAGTATAGTGCACTACATAGAGTAGCATAATAACACATATAACTTTATTTGCTAAGCCATACATGTTAATATATAATAGCATTTAAACTAGATTAGAATAGTTTTGAATAGATTAGATTTATCATCAATGGAAACTTTAAATTCATGGGTTCATTCTCTTTCTGAAAACACTGAGGTGTCATGGGACTGCCACAGACAGACATGGAGGGATGAGTACAGCGTAAGACAAGTGTAAGTAAGTGTTGTCTCAGACTCTGTAGAAGCTATCTATGTTTGTGCAGATGCAAGAGGTATAAAGAGCTCTGGGCAGAACAGAGATGAGCGGCGCTGGGTAGATACAGGCTTGGCCAAAGCACTGTACAGCAAATGCAAGGGCAGAGGAGCAGAAGTGATGCTGTTGAATTCTGCTTTGAGGAGTAGGTGCAAAACCTCCTAAGCAGGAGCAGCAATAAGAGCAAAATGACTGATGCTTGGCCAGGGATATGGATTTTTCTTGGTCAAGACAGGATGTATATCAGAGGAGACAGCTGCCTGCTCAGGCCAGCATTCCAGTGCTCAGGTAAAAGATGCCAGGTAAGTACAAGCACAGTATGGTCAGATGCTCATCTCAGAGAGACCCATGCAGGGTTGGGCATGCTGCTTTTCAGAGCCACAGCAGGCAGAGGTGCAGAGTGGGCAGCACTCTGGTTTAGATTTTAGCAGTTTCAGCAGGTTTTTTAGCAGTTTTAGATTTTTTCACAGTGCAGAGGATTCTTGCTTCTATCAGGGCCTAGAGACAGGTTTAAATTCTTCCCCCTGCTTTTGTAATAAGGCACCATTTAAGTTTTCTGCTGTACATGCTCTGCCCCCCAGAAAGTCCCTGTCATGCAAGAACTTTTTCTGCAGAAAAATAACATTGGAAATGACTTTTCTGGGCAGTTTCTAATCTAAATTAATTTTGTTTACTCTTTTTAAGTACTGAAGTATTGTATCTCTTCCTGCTAAGCTAAGGAGCTCCCTGTTGTCATACTTTTCTATGTAGAGTCAAATAGACAAAGTTTCCCACCACCTTCCCTCTGTTAAGCTAAAGAGAGCGAGGTCCCCAAGTACAGCATTCTTCTCCGGTAATGTCACCAGGGTTTAAGAAGGTTTGAAGGTAGAGACAGATGGGCTAGAAGAAGCAACCCTAATGACAGCAGCAAAATGTGTTTACAGAAGGATAGATTATCTTCTCCTGCATGGAGTGCTAACATGCTAACAGTCCTAACATGCCCTGCTAATGTAACAAAACAGTTTTATTATCGTTGCAGCATCCACGCTAGGGATGCTCTGCAGTAAGTAACGCAGAAATGCCTCTCTTGAGAGCACTGGGAAACCTGTGACCCTAAAGAAAGAGCATGCTCCTCTGGCCATGAGCCACAGCCTCTGTAGCATCACTATTTTCCTTCAGAATGACCTTGAATAATGCACTTCATCCCTTTTTTACCTTTTATCAAAGAAAGCTGCCTTTAAGTGTTGACTGCATATATAGCTTTGCTTCAGGCAATACCCTCCATCTCTGTGAAACTAACGCCTTGATATTCCTGATCGTAACTAATAAATGGCCAACCTAGACAGCCTCAAAACTGCCACTGTGGAATACAGGAATTGAAAGGACCTTTGAGGTACCTGTATTGCTGTGCAGAAATCACCCCTGCTTTACATCTGAGGGTAAAGAGTGAGTACGCTTGACTTTGTCTCCTGGATAGCAATCAGGCTACACTGAAGCAATAACATCCCCATGTAAAAGGACGTGGATACTTAGAGGGTGTTCAGCTTGTGGAAATAAAAGTGGCGGATAACTTTCTTTTAGTTTTCTAGGTGCAGGATCTCTTTAACTAAGGTGTTATACCTGATTTGGAAGAATGCACAAGAAGTTCAAGCTTCTGCAATATTTCTTTTCATGAAAAATAGCTCATTAACCTGTCATTGTTTCCAAGGAGAATTCTGTGGAAGCTCAGTTCACAGCAGTGCTCCCGAATGCACTCAAATCTCTCTGACCTACAAGGCTTTCAGAATTGGTCATCAGTCACAGACAGTTCTGTGAGTGGTTTGTAATTTCTCTGGTTGAATTTAAGACGTAAAAAAGCACAGAAACTGTCTTTCAAGTGAGAGGTGACAGATTTTTTAAGCCAAATTGCAAATATAAATGAGCTTTAAAATTGCTACATTTTTTAGTGTACTAAAGAAAAATCCAGTTTGTTCCACTTGTAAGCTGCAGAATAATAACATATATATACATATATACACATATACACATATATATATCTGAATTCATTGTTCTTTTTATATTTGGGCATTTTTTCCACAGCAGGAAGATTCACATCAGTGGGGATCTCTTGTGTTCACCTGTGAAATTGATATTATATGAAAGAGGCAGTGACAAGCATTTCCAAGGACTGGTTTACTGCTCTTGCAGATTCAGTACTAGCTTTGAAACTCAGGTGACTTGTTGCTCCTTGTGTGGCTGCTAGGCTTGGATGTGGAAGCTTGACTGAGAATTCAGAAGTTCATCAGGAGAGAATGAAGATCAAAAGGGCAGACCTGGCAATGAAAAGCTACAGATAAATGGCCTAAGCTTAGATAAGTACAAATGATGTGAATCAATTCCTCCATAATTGATCAATTACTCATAATGTCCAGCCTTTTCACTCTAGGTTTTTGCAGTCACAAGGTTAACATAAATCACCTGTAACACTAGAGGCACTAAAATAGAAGAGTTAGTGTATAGGATGAAGGAAGTCTATCGATAAAGATATGTGTTACTAAATCTGTCCCTGCACTGTTGATACAACTTGCATGTACTCCATACCAGCTTGGCAGAATTGTTGGACACCTAATTCTAACAGAAGAAACACATTAAATATGATAAAGGCATAGAAGGTTTTATGAACACTTTCTGAGTATTTGAAATGGTGGAATGTCTTCTTACATATACTCCACGTGCCCTTTTTTAAACTCCATTTAAAGTATAGGTAGAATTAAACAAACAAACTGCATCCCACAAGAAAAGTGAGATATATAGTTTGACCAGTAAAGTAGCAACTGTTTATGCTGTTCATATGCTTCAATACCTCATCAGCCTTAAAAATAAGTTAGAAGCCCAGCCGATATAATTGGGAGTCCAGTGCTAGCACAAACATTTCAGTCCTGGGGGTGTAATCCAAAAAGCAGGATACTTCTACATCTTCATAATGGATTTCTAATAATGTCTTAGGAATTCTGCGATAATAAAATCTAAGCAACTGGAAAAATCAACTGTTAAATATACTTGAAGATCGCAGTTATATTTGTTTGATTGTAACCTGTGTGAAGTTTTACAGGTAATAACCTGACCATAAATCTTGCTTAATAATGCTGGTTTATTTTATTATTGGTCTTGTCCTGTGCAGGACTGAAAGTGAGTGGGGGTAAGGATGAAAATGCTTAAACTGTCATTTATGGGAGTGACTGAATGGCATAAGGAGTAATGCAGCACACAAAAATACAGCACACTACAACCTGCCATACCTTAGTGTGCAATTCCCTCTGCCTGATAAAGGCTATAGCACCTCTTCCTAAAGGAGGAGGCAAAAAACCCAACCAATCAACAAACCAAAACCTCTGCCCTGTTCTTAGTAGACCTCCATGGGATTCAAATGTTACAAACAAAGTTATTCTTCAAAACTGGGATCAGATCATCATCCATATGCCTGTAGTTACATGCGTATTATTTTCAATTAGTGAGTTATATAAACTCCCTCAATTTACCTTACTCCAAGAGAAAAATAAAGCAAAGAAACATATTTAAACGTGTAAAGATGTACAATGTCTGGCACATCACCAGGAGCTGGTGGCTGGGTACCGTTTGGCATTAGCACCTAGGTCAGCATGCAGTTGATGTTCAGACTGGAGTAGGCTGGGCTCAGGAGCCCTGACTTTGAAGCAAGAGGAATTATTTTCATACACCCTCCACAAGGCTTCCCATAGGTAGGGTAAGAATGATGACATGCAAGGAAGGGACAAAAGGAAGACAAGAGAGTGACTTTGTGAAATTCAACAGGAGTTTCTGCCAAGCAGAGGCCCCATAAAATAATATGGGGGAAAAAATATATCCATAACCTTCCACATCCATAAAGATTAAACACTTGAAGACCTCTGCTTTGTTCCCTTAACCTACAGGAAAAAACAGCTGTCTGCCCTCTCAGACTTGCCCTTTTCATTCCTCAAAGATTAAATATCAGCTCCCTGTGCCTACGTGCTGATACGTCAGTATTTAAGACAGTATGTTACATGATAATATTGTGGATATATCTTTAGTGAACCTAAACACTAAAAAAAGCTGATTTCCCTACTGGAAAAGATTAATTGCCTGAGACATCTTTAAAGATACATTTTTAAGGTCTTCTGTTTTACTTTCATTTCCTGGAATGCTGGGTTCATTAAATTTCAGAGGTGACACATACTGTACCTTACTGCGCTATAAAAATAAAGAAGCTATTCATGGGTACTGCACAGACATACCATACTGTGCCAGTGTCTGTCATGAGCAACTCCTGGGTCTTTTTCAGTCTGATTTTCTCTTTTGTTTATTAGGCTGCTTCATTAAGTCTATTTTTTTTTTCTATTAAATAAAAAACCCCAACAAACTTTATACATTCTAATGAGCTCAGGTACTGGATCAGACAAACAGTGCAAGTAGCTTGATGTGGAACAGACAGTAACCCATGGTTAAGAAATTACTTTGGGAATAGAGAATTACTGGTGATCTGCTGACTTCCTGAGACAAACCCTACTTCTGGACCATCCTCTTTAATGGTCCATGCTGGACTCATCCTTCAGAAAGACCACCGTACTTCTTAAAGTCTGTTTAAACCTCTTATTTCCACAACATCCTGGGCCAATGAGTTTCATATTTAATTCTGTCAGGGGGTGTACGAGTGTGTGTGAAGAGAATTTTTTCTGCTTGTATTTACCCTGTTACCTAATAATTTTGCTGGGATCTTCCCACTTCTTGAATTACAAGAAGTGGTAATAAACCCTCTTTACCCTATTGCTTAAGGGTGCCACACTAGTTACTTTCTCTGCAGAAGGTGATGCTTCTTGCATATCTGTAGATAGACATAGGTATAAGGGGCATATTTGTAGTGGATGACTCAATTTTTCTTCCAGAGTATGAAAATCAGACTTCATCCTTTATTAATATTTAATTTTCCTCTCACTGTGTTCAAACTATAGCTATTACTACTGCTACTACTGCTGCTACTACTATTGCTTTTATTTTTATCATTGGTGTTTTTTTCAGATCCTATGCTCATTAGTGTAAGATCTGGGCAGGGAGAAAAACTTTAACATGCAGGACAATTTGATGATCCTGGTAAAAGGTTTGATATACAGCCCCTCAGCTAGCACAGCCTGCATAAAATGCGGTATTAGAAGAGACTAGTAGCTTAGTACCATGGGAGAAGAAATAGTGGGTGCTGTCTGGGTCAAAGCTTTTCTCCCTGAATTCCAGAGAAAGCGTTCCAGGCTGTAACACTCTTATCGCGGTATAGGTCTTTCAGACACTTGGCTTTTCTGTTTTGCTATTCCTGTGATATTCACCTTATTTTATTATTTAGTAAGCAGATTGACTAGGAGGTCTTTGAAAATCTCCCCTGAAGCTTGTAAAATATTTGTGGACATCTTGAAGCGTTTTCTACTTGGGATCATCTGCCTGGTTTTTGATGTGCTCTGATCATTTTCATCCCTTCGGTTTCTGTGTTTCAGAGTCCGTGCTCTCCTTTGGCAAACCTTGCTCCTGTCTGAGGCCCTTTGACTGCATTCCCTTTGTGTTGCAAAATCTCTGGAGAGGCTGAGGGCAGATGAATGCTTTGCGCTTTTCCTCTGCACATCTCAAAACATTTAACAAAGAGGGTGAGTATCATTAATTCCCTTTCTGTAGATAAGGAAAGTGAGAGGGCAAATGACTAGTCGCACTCACCAAGGAAATCAATGGCATAGCCAATGCCTGATGTCTTAGATCCAGACACTGCATTCTAGTTACTGAGCCCATGCTGACTGCAGGAATGTAATCTTGAGTAGCGGCACAGCAGCTGCAGACAATGGGCATTGGGTTTTTGCAGAGGATTTCAAGATTCTGCTGATTGGCTTTCTTCCGAATTGGTACACATTTGAAAGTTCTCCAAGAAAAAGATATTAAGGGGGCCTTTTTCCTTCTGATTTGAAATGTTTTATGTCAATAGAACTGAAGGCAGTTTTGCTTTGAAAGGGACTCTGGAAAGTTACCTTTTATTGCAATACTTGATAACCTCAAATAATTAAACAAAGGCAAGAAGAAAGGGGTAATTTCAAAATGAAAAACCCAAATGCATGAACAATTTGGATGTCATTACTGTAAGTCTCCATTGAGAGAGCTTCAAAAAAAAGAAAGGGGGGGTGGGGACGACACAAACTGAGCTTACATCATATTACATCGAATTTCAGTGACACTACACGTTGGTTAGCATATGATTCATATGATTCCTCTGTGATTTATCACTTGGTCTTTAGCTGTTGTACTTAGGTATGGAAAAAAGTGTGAAATTACACAGTGGACAGATGTAATTACAGATTCTCTTTCCTGCTGTCTTAGCAAGCCACATTGCCATGACCAGGAGCAACAGAGCATTCATTTCTTGGTAGTACTGGGCAAACAGAATTCTCATTACAGGCTCTATAAAATGGGAACACATGTGTTTTCCAGGGAGCAACATGCCAGTAGCTGGCAGTACAAGTTGCAGTTGCAACCTTCTAACCTGATTACAGCAAGACAGGAAGACTGTTAACTTTCCAAAGTCTTATGCTATTCATCTACAGCCACCCCTCTGCAGTTGGATAACTTTTCCCAGCTAGGCTGCTTTACTTTGTGCTCAATACAATTCTGAGTCAGTTTGATATCCACACCAATCTTTTCACAATTCCTCTCTCAAATACAATTGAAGCTGAACCAAAGGAGTGTGTTTTATCTGGTTAATTTAGCTAGAGAGATATTACATTTCATAATAAAGAATCCCTAAGGCCATGTGATTTGGTTTAATTTTCACCTGGTGTTTATCACTGTGTAGACTCCAAATTTTGTTAGTGTCTATAAACGTAACAGCAGGTACTTGGACCTTACAAAGATTTCTGGAGCCAGATCCAGAGAGAGACGCCGAGTAATGGAATGGCAGAAATCCAGGTTCTAAAATAAATGTAATCTGTCTACTGCTAATGAGAAACAAAACACCAGCTTCAAACTCTTCCAGAGGATGAAACCATCACTTGAATGTTTGATTGCATGAGGAATTTAAGTCCCCACAATTGCATTTGGAATAAGTTACAACAGTTCGGAATGACATGTATTGAAATGAAGGAACTTACAGACTGCTCACATAGTTTTATTTGTATTAAATCAGCAACCAGGAAGCCCAGTATGCTCAGAGCCCTGCCACATGGGTGCTGCAAAGACAGTCCTTCCTTGGCACAGATCATTTCAGTAAAACAACATGGGAACAGGGGAAAGTGATGAAACACCTGTATTTGGTGGTCAAACAAACTGATAGAAAGGTACTGGCAAGCCAGGATATAAGGACTACTGGAGCTCTGAGGAGTAGAGGTTGCTACATCCTTCAGTATGGTGTAGTATTTGTACTGAAGATCAGCCTATATTCTGTATTTGGGTCCCTTGTAAATGGTCTCTTCTCCTCTGTCCTAATGGGGATACTGAGAGAAGCAAAAATAATCAGGGATTTTTTTCTGCTTTGAGAATTGACCCTGGAAGATCCCATTTTTTTTCTTTTGAGACTGAAATTATCAATGCAGCCTAGTTTTGATTTGGATAAAATCTGAAAGGACAGCATTCCAGGAGCAAATAAATCTCTCAGGGGAAATACACCCTGACAGATCATTTTAGCCATGGAAGGTGCACCTTGCTGCAATGCTGAGTAACAGGGAGAGAAATGTGCAAAATAGCCTTAAAAAGAAAACTTACTGTGTTAAAAAAAAATCAGTTTCTCTGGATTGGAAAGAGTTGTTTGTGGAATTGATGTTCATTCCAGAAAGAAGAACAATTTGTAACGGATTCAGGCTTAATATTCAAGTTGCAGAAGTGTGTATCTGCAATCTATAGAAGGTGCTAGTGCAGGAAGAAAAGCCCAACAAAGCAGGAAAAAGGTAAAGCAGTAACTGGTATGGATGTTAATAGGAAAAATGCATTATTATTATTATTAAAATCAATATAATTATGGAGCAATTACGAAGGGGGAGTCATGTATGACCAACCTTATAGCCTTCTATGAGGAAGTGACTAGGTGGAGGGATGATGGTAGAGCGGTAGATGTAGTTTTTCTTGATTTCAGTAAGGCATTTGATACTGTCTCCCACAGCATCCTCATAGATAAGCTAAAGAAGTGTGGGCTTGACGATCAAGTAGTGAGGTGGATCGAGAACTGGTTGAAAGGAAGAAGGCAGAGAGTTGTGGTCAATGGCGCAGAATCTAGCTGGAGGTGACTAGTGGAGTTCCTCAGGGGTCGGTGCTGGGACCGGTGCTGTTTAATATTTTCATCAATGACCTGGATGAGGGAACTGAGTGCACCATCAGCAAGTTTGCTGGTGACACAAAACTGGGAGGAGTGGCTGACACACCAGAGGACTGTGCTGCCATTCAGCGAGACCTGGACAGGCTGGAGAGTTGGGCGGGGAGAAACTTGATGAAACTTAACAAGGGCAAGTGTAGAGTCTTGCATCTGGGGAAGAACAACCCCATGTACCAGTACAGGTTGGGGGTTGACCTGCTGGAAAGTAGCGAAGGGGAAAGGGACCTGGGGGTCCTGGTGGATAGGAGGATGACCATGAGCCAGCAATGTGCTCTTGTGGCCAAGAAGGCAAATGGCATCTTAGGGTGCATTAGAAAGGGAGTGGTTAGTAGGTCAAGAGAGGTTCTCCTCCCCCTCTACTCAGCCTTGGTGAGGCCGCATCTGGAATATTGCGTCCAGTTCTGGGCCCCTCTGTTCAAGAAGGACAGGGAATTGCTTGAAGGAGTCCAGCGCAGAGCCACAAAGATGATTAAGGGAGTGGAACATCTCCCTTATGAGGAGAGGCTGAGGGAGCTGGGTCTCTTTAGCTTGGAGAAGAGGAGACTGAGGGGTGACCTCATCAATGTTTACAAATATGTAAAGGGTAGGTGTCAGGATGATGGAGCTAGGCTTTTTTCAGTGATATCCAGTGATAGGACAAGGGGCAATGGGTGTAAACTGGAGCATAGGAAGTTCCACGTTAACATCAGGAAGAACTTCTTTACTGTAAGAGTGACAGAGCACTGGAACAGGTTGCCCAGGGGGGTTGTGGAGTCTCCTACACTGGAGATATTCAAGGCCCGCCTGGACAAGTTCCTGTGTGATGTACTGTAGGTTACCCTGCTCTTGCAGGGGGGTTGGACTAGATGATCTTTTGAGGTCCCTTCCAACCCTTGGGATTCTGTGATTCTGTGATTCTGAAAAGTCTGATACTGAATATATCAGAAATAAGTGTACTTCGTAAAGGGAAATAAGATTCCCCTTATGCTTCCTTATGTTAGGTTTGAATTTGCTGAATTAAAGAATAAATAGTTTTAAACCATTTAGGATGCTTACATCCTTGACCAGATTTATTCTGCCTCATTTCAGGTACTGAACAGAATTGCCTAATTTATGAGTTTTCCCTTGGTTGTCAGAAGATACTACGCATCTTTAGAAGCCTCTTCAGCCATAAAGATCTCAGCTATCCTAGGGAATTTTCTATTTCTTGATAGACAGTCTCTTGGTTTAAAGTAGAAAGACACTAAAGCATCCACAATCCTAACTTATCTTAGATCTCTGAAATTAGTGGATTCGCTTGTTTCACATTACTAGTGAATGTTAGAAATGGCTCCTCCAGACAGTGAATTTGTCTAAACTTTCTTACTGTCTCTGATACCCAAACCCACTGAGGGTCTCAGACCCTTAGATTAGAAATCCAGTCTTAGACACATAATTTTTAGAGGCTTAGGTAATTTTATTCTTTTATTCAGGTTATATGAAAAATGTACTTTTAGAGAGAAAATACTCGGGCATAAAGCATTTTTAAGATAACTAACATTGCTACCATGTTGAACAACAGCCTGAAATTAATGCTGCTGAAAAAATCCTTTGTTATTACTTACTATTACTAAATCGGCTGTTGCAGAGTAAATCCAGGGCAACATCTAACTTTAGGTGCTCTGACTCAGCCTGTACATTAAGAAACAAGGCTTCACTGGTGATCTTTAGAATTAGTCACATAGTTGACTAATTAATCTGGTGGATGTTAAAGGGCAGTCACAACTATATAAATCCAGAATGGAAAAGCTAAGGGTAAGGACTTACTGTGATAGTGGAAGCTTCAGTGGTTGACCCGAGAACTCATAGTTCATTTCAAGTAAGTATGTGCACTACTTAATAGAGTACTTACTTGCAACTTTAATTGACTATAAACATACATTCTTGGTTCATAAACCCCAATAGAGTTTATTTGTAAAGTGTAAGTTCATTTGTAAGTGTAAGTGAAGCCCAAGTGACTGCCTTGGTTGCAAATAGCTCCACTGAAGGAATATGTATATGGTTAGTGAATCACTTCAAATGCTCATAGCTGCAGACCTGAACCCTACTTTTCCAAGTGCTGGGCAAACACATAACAAAATCCTCATCCAAAATAGTGTTCAAACAAAAATTGTACTAGATAAGAAAAGGAGATAAAAGAAGGAACTCAGGAGGAGGAAATTAGAAGAAGACCACTGTTATAAATGATAAGGCTCAGTGTATCTGAGGACTAATTCTGTTCCTGTTTGGAGATATTTTGTAGGTCACACAAAAAAGAAAAAGAAAAAGCAGAGAAAAAAAAAATAACGGAAGAATCTGAAATTCAGTAATGGAGCAGCTGTGTAGATGCTTCAAGCATTCTTCCCAAATGTGTTAAGCATAATGGGAGAAGGTTTTGAGTTTCTAACCTGAGAATCTGCAAGTAATGGAATTTTTATTTATGGCCCAATTAAAGGTCCATGTCTTACTAGAACTGATTACAGAGAGTATAGAAATGGGCACTGGCAGTCTCTGAAAGTAAACCTTCAGTTGTATCCATGCCAGTGTAAAAGCAATGTGCCATAGCCTGTAATCAATGTACTCTATTGAAAAAAAATCCATGAGGAGTAGGACAGAAGTGGAAATTTCTGGCTTGATTTTTGTTGTACATTTTTTGCTTGCTTTTATGTGACAGTGTTTTAATAGTTTAAAGATGTCCCTGTGGAGATGGGCAACACTGTCATTGGCTTTTTTTCAATGAAGAATAATTTATTGTGCAAGGCACTGTGCAAACAGGCCAAAAAGATGATCTCTGACAAAGATGAAACTGATCACATAAGTACCTCATTATGCATTGATTGAATGTGACTTGCATACATTGTAACAAAACTGACCATTTACACCAGGTGAATTTTAGTGTTCATATTTTAACTGAGCTTTTGGATGTCTCCATTACTTTTTACTATCCTTTATGATTTTAATGCAAACCAGCTTGTTCAATTCAAATTAGGAAAAAAATAACAGATGGCTAAACAGACCCCACATTTCTTTATGATTTCGTGAAGAATACAGACACAGAAATGTTGTCCACAGGCATGTCGGTGTTAAATTGAATTAAACTCATTAAAGCTCATTCCATTAATCCACTCAGATTTTCACAATTAACCTATGTGAGAAAAACAATTTTAAGTTAAGTGGTACTACATGGATCTAGAAATAAAGTGCTGTGTCCTTCAAGAGGTGGTCAAAGCACATGAAAGAACAAAGAAAATTGAAGGATCCTATATTTAGATTTCTCACTTTAGTTAAAAGATATCCAGATGTGTACTACAGAACCATAGAATCATTTAGGTTGGAAAAGACCTTTAAGATCGAGTCCAACTGTTAACCTAGGACTGTCAAGTCTACCACTAAACCATGTCCCCAAGCGCCATGTCTACATGCGTTTTAAATATTTCTAAGGATGGTGATTCAATCATTTCCCTGGGCAGCCTGCTCTAATGCTTGACAGCCCTTTCAGGGAACAAATTTTTCCCGATTGTTGCCCCTCTTCAGTCATGCAAACTTAGTTTAGGGAATCTAAAGTACTCATATTTACTATTCATTTTCCCTTTAATAATAATACTAATAGTCACAGTGGTGTTAACTGTGCTCACACAGAAACTGCTGTCTTCAAAAAGGAGCTAACGGTGGGCTAAATGGTGGAAGTCAAGTCCATTTCTATCAAGAAAATTAAGATATCTATGCACATACACAAATATAACCTGCGTATTGTCTACACTGGTATTATGGTCGAATATGCCAGAGACTGTAGTGATAGAACAGCGGGTAACGGGTTCAAACTTAAACAGGGGAAGTTCAGGTTAGATATAAGAAAGAAGTTCTTTGTTATGAGGGTGGTGAGGCACTGGAACAGGCTGCTCGGAGAAACGGTAAATGCTCCATCCTTGGCAGTGTTCAAGGCCAGGTTGGACAGAGCCTTGGCTGACATGTTCTAGTGTAAGGCATCCCTGCCCATGGCAGAGGTTTGGAACCTGATGATCTTAAGGTCCTTTCTAACCCCAACTATTCTATGATTTCTATGATTTTGAGGCAGCTTCAAAAGGACTATAGTCCAATATTTTAAAAATAGCAGGTCTTACTCCACTGCTCAATTAGTTCTGCTTTCCCTGACGCTGAAATACAATTCTTTCAGAGAGTAGAAAAAGTATTTAACTAATTTCACTAATTAGCATCCAGAAACATGAGCTGGTTAGGTACATAGAAAATCACTCAAGGGTGTCCACAAAATCAAATTAAAATTAAAATAAGGAAAGAAGTTGCTATATTTAGCTAGAACCTTCACCATTAACGTTGCTTGGTCATTAAATCAGAAGTCAGTCTCCAAACGTTAAAGTAATATTAAATGTAAGAAAGGAAATAGGTTAAAAAAAAGGCAGGAAAGAGACTTAAGTAATTATAATAATGGAGACATAACCTCATTTCAACTTTGGCCTCAAGGTCAGGATTTGAGGCATCGGTGTCATTAACACAACCTATTTTTTATCTCTCCTCCTTCAGCTGCTATCTCCCACATGATGTCTTCACAGACCATCTTTTTAAAACTCTCAGTTCTCTAAGGAGAATACTTCTTAAATATAAATAGCCAGGTGTCATTTTCCTCCCACTTCCAAGTTCACCACCGTATAATATACAAGCTGATTTGCAAACTCTATTGTTTGGGCTTAGTAACCACAGTGATTGCTGCAAACTGAAGGTGTATAACAATTCAGATTTCTTGTGTTAAGTTACCTTTAGAAAAAAAGAAATGTTAAATGAATAGGTTGTACAAAACATGTAACTAATCAAAAGCTTTTTTTTTTTTTTTTGAGAATGTAAAAGGATTAAATCATAGAATCACAAAATGGTGTAAATTGCAAACGACCTTTAAGATCATCAAGTCCAACCATTACCCCAGCACTGACATATCCACCACTAAACTATGTCCCTATGTGCCACATCTACTCTTCTTTTAAGTACTTCTAAGGATGGTGAGTCAACGACTTCCCATGAGCAGCCAGTTTCTCCAGGAGAATGCTGTGGGAAATGGTGCCAAAGGCTTTACTAAAGTCTGGACAGACATCCACAGCCTTTCCCTCATACACTAAGTGGGTCACCTTTTCATAGAAAGAGATCAGGTCAGTCAAGCAGGACTTGCCTTTCATTAACCCATGCTGGCTGGGCCTGATCACCTGATTGTCCTGTACATTCTGTATGACAGCACTCAAGACAACCTGCTCCACAGCTTGCCCCAGTAGGTTAGACTGACAGGCCTGTAATTCCCTGGATCCTCCTTTATGGCCCTTCTTGTAGATGGGTGTCATATTTGCTAACCTCCAGTCACAGAATCATAGAATGGTTTGGGTTGGAAATGATATTAAGATCAATCTAGTTCCAACTAGACACCGTTGCTCTAAGCCCTGTTCAACCTGGCCTTGAACACTATCAGGGATGTGGCAGCCAGCTTCCTTGGGCAGTCTGTTCCGACGCCTCACCACTCTCACAGTAAGCCACTGTTTCATAGACACTTTGCTTAAAACTCAAAACTTACCTCCAGTCTTGTACTGCTGGGCTCAGGTTCCACTTTCCTCTGCAGCAGTCTAAAATGCAATTATATTTGAGGACCACTAGACGTGGTATGGATGCACCAGCAGCTTCCTATTTATCTCACTGCCTGTTTTTTATCATGCCCACTTCTGGGATTGTTCCCATCCTGGAAAGAGAGGCAAAGCAGCTTTCTGCCCTCACACTGAGAAAGAGGCACAGAGAGATGAGGCCAAGAAATAATCAGCTTCTGATGCAAAATGAAGATACTCACCAAGATACCACTACATAGCAACAGGCAATTAATCTGATTCAGAAAGAGCAGATCCATCGATAGCTATTGAATATCCAATGGTGTGATCACATACTCCAGCTTAGGAATTATCTAATCAGGCCGTCAGGTTTACCTAAAACCTTTATTAAGAGTTGCTCTCTGTGTTGGGATATGGCGTAGTTACCTCACAGTCACTATTAACCCACGGTGATGGAAGGTGAGACCTCATCCTTTTGAAGGGGACAGAGGCAGGTGTTTTTGTAGTACACTGGCTACCAAACAATTATCATAGGGAATAGTTTTGAGTTTTCATTATTACTAAGCTTGCCTGAAAATGGACTATGCCTTGGTGGCTGACCAGCTCATTGTAAGACAGTGCTGCTGCACAGCTGTAGCCTGGGACGTAAGCATGCCTTATGCTATCTCATTCCCTCCCATTTCTGCAAGGCAGCCCTGGACTTGCTAGCAGCGTCACTTGCACTTGTATGGGAATTATCCCTTAGTTTAGATAGAGTCTTTTTGTGCTTCTGTAAGCTCTTCTAAGCCAAGTATATACAGTATGCTTTGTGTCATACACAGAAATCATAAAGCCTATTTCCTCTCTCTTAGATTCTGAAAATACAAAGGGAGAAACAAAGACAGAAAAAGAGCAAAAAGAGACAGCTGGAAAGTGCATTAGTGGGCCCTGATGAGTCATCCAGCGTTTCCACACTGCTGGTATTACAGCTTTATATAATAATACTAGAATGCCATTGCATGTTAGGTGAAGGACGATATCACCAACTATAACATTGCAGTACAATCAGAGTAATGAAATCCATATATACTTAGGGAAGGTTCCCAAAGCACTAAAAAGACTACAGTTTCTTATTCTTTAGGAGAAAAAGAATAGTGGTCATATTTCAGTGAAAGAGTTGCAATGTCAGAGGGGTTATGGTGTCAGCCTCAGCGAGCAAAGTCCCACACCAAAAGCTGTACTGTCAGTGATTTGAGCTGTGAATGGAAGAAATCCTGCTCCTTCAGCTTAAAGCTAGAGGTTATTTGGCATGTATTTTGGCTACCTTAGCCCAGTGTATACCAGCTGCAAGAGTTTTCATGGCTTATCCAGAGAATCCTCTGCTTAGGGAGACCGTGATGGGATTTGGTGTAGTGCAGCACTTCACCATCACTTCTAAGAGGGTACTAGAAACTAACTGCCACTGGGATGGCTGACATGTATAGTACAGGGATCATTTGATGTGCTGACTATAAAAGCAATATGCTGTACTACACGAAAGTTCAGTTTAGTCCCATGTTCCTCAGTTAATTTTCATAAACAATATAATAATAATATCCTCCTTATATTATCTTCTAGCTGCTTTTCAACAAGAAAATTCAGAGCACTTTTTTTTTTTCATGGATGCCTGTTCAAAAAACTTCTCTTCTGAAGACAAGACAGAAAAGGCAATTTACCTGTATGTTTTTTTAATGAGTTTTTAATTTTAGAAGAGTCAGAGCAGTTTGCATTCGTTGCGTAGAACCATGATGCTTCTGTCTTAATCAGTTAAAAAATAAGCTCCCCTAGCACAGTGGCGCTTCATAGGTGAATCAGTATAGACATCTGATTCTCCCACTGAGATACAGACTCAGCTGTCATCCCATGGTACATCCAAAATCCTGCCGTACCCACAGTGTTAGGAGGGACATACCAAGGGAAACGTACGGAAGAGTAAGGAAAAACCAGGAATCAAACCTCCACCATTAAGCTTGGTCTGTGGCTAAGCTGACTGCAAACAAAATATTTCGATTTTGGTTAAAGCGACACTAATGAATTTTTGGGGTTATTTTTGATGTTTTTTTGTTGTGTTTTTTTTTTGGTTTGGTTTTTTGGTGAGTTTTTTTTGAGAATCATCATAGACATTTTTTATATTTTAGATCTTTTATACTGAAACTTTGGTACTAAATCTGTGAATATTTTGATGGAATATGGAAACCCTTAAAAACTGTGACTTGCTTTGCAAAGGTAGCTTTTACAATTTTTTCATTTATTTATATATTTACTTATTCTTTACATTTTTATTCTTTGATTTTAGCCCTTGTTTAGCATTGCCTTTTATCATGTGTTCTGATCAAAGCTAACTACCATTACCTGGACAGCTTTTCACTCACTTCAGAAGGCTCCAGATCTGCTGAGAGCCCCTGCTGCTCAATGACTGCCCAGCAACCACAGTGAAGTGCAGAGCTAGTCTCAGGCCTTTTCCCAAAGCCTGTGCTGTTTCTCAGGCAGCTCTAGTTGCTTGCTAGCAGAGGGTTTTTGGAGCACAGCTATGAAAAAAAACCTTCATCAGAACTCTTTTAATATATATCTTTTTAATAAATGCTTAAAAATATTTAATAAAGTGACTGTAAAAATGGTAATGAAAATCAGAAACTTCCTCTTTCCGCTTTTTGTTTTTTGTGTGGAATTTACTATTTTAAATAAAAATGAGCTTTAAAAATTTTGAATATGAACCATTTAGCTTTCATTGTGGAAAAACCTTTGTTCCTAAAATGCCTTTTTTATTATTTTTTTCAATAACTGAATTTTTGTTTCTCTTTGCTTTTTCCATTTTGGAGCCATAGAGAATGGGTAATCACTGAATTTCTTGTAAGTCTGCTTATTGTTATGCAAAACAACATGCACAAAGGTCATACCTTGAAAGCTAGCTAAACCCCCATTCCCTACAGGAACTGTGATTTAATCAGAAAACGTTTTTGAAATGCAGTTTTCTCATTCATTAATGGGCAAATGTAGTAGAACCTCATGCATTAGGAATTCAAAAGATGAGTGTGTGTCACAAGCCTTGCAGAGCTGAGCTATTTATTCCAGTTTGTGTTGCATTTAATGGTGCCATTTCTCTCCTCATAAGGTGTAAACTCAGTAACCACCATTGGGACCATGCAGTAGATGTGTCAAGGGACCTGGTTCAGGCTGTATGAGTAATGTGTGTGTGGATCAAAGCAGAAAAGGTGAAAGAGAGAAGGATGATTGATAGAAGACCTGGTATGTTTTATAATTAGAATTGCTTTATAATACTTAAAGCAACACCATCAATTATATTTGTCCTGATGATCATCCTCTTCATCCTTATTTAGCCATTAATGAGCATTACACTTAGCTTCAATTATGGGAATATACAACCACTTTGTAACAACTGCCCCCCAGAAATGCAGGAGCATTAAAAACAGTAAGAAGTATTTAAGATGGCAGGCCTTGAGCAATTACAGTGCATTGCCTCTCCCAGAGTCAACATACATTTTCTTTGGCCTTAATAAGTCTCCTCTGAATGATTTTCAATCAAGAGGAAGAAGGGGAAGACTGATGATGTAGCCAGGGGATCAGAGATCGATAGTGCAGAGATTAATCCAACGACACCTGGGAGCCTCCCAGCATGTCTGTCTTGATCCTCTCTTATCCACACTAAGATAGCCATCAGAGTGCCATGGGGACATCGTTCCCAGCACACCTTGCTTTTTTCCTGTAGGACAGCCCCTTGTCTGCTGTCTGGATACAGCTGAGTTGGACACCAACAGGATAGGACCATGCAAATAGCCAAAGTCTTCACCAACCCTGTGCCACTCCTGCCCTGTAGAGAATTAAAACAGGACTGGCAAAGCAAACATAGGAGGTTTTTTGAGTGTCAGTATCCTACTCACGCTGATTTTTTTTTTCCTTTGGTGATGTATTCTTTCCTGAGGAAGCAAATAGAGACTAAAACACAACCCTTGAATGCAAGATTATAATTGCATTTGACGTGGGATGGTGTATTGGAACCATGAGCACAATGGTCAAGAAATGTCATCCTCTGAATCTCAGCTCTACACTCAGAAAAAAAGACAGAGCTTTCTACTGCTCCGTACTGCTGCAAAGGAACAAATAATTAAAGATTGCTTTTCATTTGGTATGACTACATCAAAATGCTCGTGAAAGGAAACAATAATGAAAGACCTTTATCAGTTTCTGAAGATTTAGAGAAGACAAGAAAGAAAAATAGCAGCAATTGACCAGCTGAATAACTGATAATTACAATCCTGTGTGCATTTTTCTGCCCAAATTTAAAATGATAATTGCTTTGGACAAGCAGTTTCCAGACAGGGAGTGAAATACACCATTTTTTAATTCTACGCTTTGTAGGCAGCCAAAAAGAGATTTTATTTCTACAGAAGGATAAGTTCCATTTTGGGTTATTTAGTTTGTGGTGTGTCATGTCTCCTGTCTCAACAGTCGTCTTGAAGGGATGGCAAACAAAAAATCTTAACTACATATAGAAATTTCATTTGAGCTAATGATGGCTTCTTTGCCAAACTTTGCCTAATTAACTTATCCATATGGCGCATGAAGCTTCTCAATACTGGGACACATACAATAAATGGCAACTATTGACATTACCTAATGTTAAGGGAAGAAAACACCTAACTCCCTGACAGCACTGATAACTACACTCATCTTCAGTTTCCTGTGTTGCCTTTTTAAGGAAGCGTATGGCCAATGGACATACCAGTGCATCCTGAAACATATTCTGATGTCTAGTAGAGACTTATACTGTCATAAGAGAAATAATCTGGTATCATAGAATCATAGAATGGTTTGGCTACAGAATTGATGGATAAGGGTAGAGCAGTTGATGTCACCTACCTGGACTTGTGCAAAGCGTTTGACACTGTCCCAAACGACATCCTTCTCTCTAAATCGGAGAGATACCAATTTGATGGATGGACCACTCGGTGGATAAAGAACTGGCTGGATGGCCGCACACAAAGAGTTGTGGTCAATGGCTCAATGTCTGGCTGGAGACCAGTAACGAGTGGTGTCCCTCAGGGATCGGTGTTGGGACCGGTCTTGTTCAACATCTTCATTGCTGACATGGACAGTGGGATTTAGTGTGCCCTCAGCAAGTTTGCCAATGACACCAAGCTGTGTGGTCCGGTTGATATGCTGGAGGGAAGGGATGCCATCCAGAGGGACCTTGACACGCTTGTGAGGTGGGCTGATGCCAACATTATGAAGTTCAACCACGACAAGTGCAAGGTCCTACACCTGGGTGGGAGCAATCCCAGGCACAGCTACAGACTGGGCAAAGAAGAGATTCAGAGCAGCCCCGCAGAGAAGGACTTGGGGGTGCTGGTCAATGAGAAAATGAACATGAGCCGGCTTCAGTGTGCGCTTGCAGCCCAGAAAGCCAACCGTATCCTGGGCTGCATCAAAAGGAGCGTGACCAGCAGGTCGAAGGAGGTGATGCTGCCTTGGGTGGGATGGTTTAGTGTGAGGTGTCCCTGTCCATGGCAGGGGGGCTGGAACTAGATGATCTTGAGGTCCTTTCCAACCCTAACTATTCTATGATTCTATGACCTTAAGATCATCTGGTTCCAAGCCCCCTGCCATGGGCAGGGATGCCTTACCCTAGAATATGCTGTCCCAGGCTCTGTCCAGCCTGGCCTTGTACCCTGCCAGGGATGGAACATTTACTACTTCTTTGGCAACCTGTTCCAGTGCCTCATCAGCCCCACAGTAAAGAACTTCTTTCTTATATCTAACCTGAACTTCCCCTGCTTAAATTTAACCCGTATCTCTGAGATTCCTGAAATGCAGATTGCTTCTACAGAGTTTTGCATAAATGACCCCACTGGTTGACAGGGCCTCCAGCCTGTATTGATGCTCAGATGATGTGCGGTAACTCCTTGTGCAGCAGAGCTTGATTGTGTGTCTGTTTTTATCAATCGTTACACATTTCTTCATTCAGGCTGAGCACTGCACTGCCACAGATTTAGATTTCTTTGATATTGTTAAATGATCACATTCTGAATGGTTAAAAAAATTGATCAGTTGTGGATCTTCTGTGTTCTTCATTTAAGGTGTTCCATACAGAAGCAGAATAAAGTGCATATTATGAGAGATTAAATAAGGCCATTTTTATGCAGAGGTAAATTGCACTGAGACAGAGAGTCCCTGATTATCCTTTTCTATTGGAAGCTTAATGCTGCTCAGAGAAAATAACAGCAAAGGGCTATGATAACAGCCGACAAGAAAATACATTCAGAGGAAATCATATGAAAGAGCAGGGGGAAATATTTAAGGTGGTTAAACTAGGAGCAATGTTCTAAAACCATAGGAAAAGAAAGAAATTAAAAGTGAGTATTAGAAAGAATGTTCTAACATCTGTGCCAGTTAGGGAGAACATTAAGTGAAGTCAATGAAGCAATGATGCAGAAACTGTTTAAGGAAGAGAAGGTGGGCATTCAGAGGGCTAATGTAGTACCTATATATATATATATATTGAATAAGGGACCAGCAAGCCCCTGCTTTTCCCCTCCAGCTAATCTTTCATTTCAAATAGGTAGAATTCTTCATAACCAACTTTAAATAACATTGAGGTAGAGAGGAAAATAGATATGGCAGAATCTATATATCCTTTATCCTCACCTGAGGACATTACTTGGTTACAAACTTCTTATGTACTTTCAGGGCTTTGTGATGATTGAGGGGACTCTGGCAGAAAAGTCTACACAAGGGTTGTCACCTACAGGGACAGCTGTAGGACAGGGAAAGACAGGCAGCCCTTCCTGCTTCCATCCATCCCATCGACCCTTGCAGCAATGCTCCTTCAGAGAAGCAGGTCTCAGCCTTGTCCTGTGCAGATGAGGACAGGATTTAAGGTCAGCCTCAAAGGAAACTGTGGGTAATTCAGTCGTTGGCAACTCAATGACAGGCAGTGATCTGGAAATGCAGGGAGGAGTCAAGGAACACTCCGGATTTAAACTTGTTTGTGATGCCTGAAGGGAACAATAACTTCTATTATAGGGCTTTCCAGCAAAGGGGTGTTCCTTGAGGGGGAATAGACAATACCTCATCAAAGAATACAAAAACCCGCAAAAGCATGCTCAGTATAAGCAGTTTGTATTCTCACTTTCCAAAATGCTGGATAAATTTGTGCTGTTGTCTGGGAGACATTTTTAGAGAGAAGTAGTTAAAAACCTGAAAAATTACAGCCCCTTAATTTACAAAGAGTAACATGTTAAAGGTATTTCTGTTCCTTGGGAATTAAGACTAACACAGACAACAGGACATTCCCTCAACTCTATAGCCTATTGTAACGGCTTTGTAGATAACTAGATGAAAATAATAAAACATCTTTAATCCATATTTATTCCTAAAACCTTCCCCCAAAATGGAAGATTTCCCTTAAATAAAGGAGATACCCTTTGGGAAGACAATTGCGTGCAAATTCATTTTCCAATTTCTCCATCCATATTTCTCATTTCAAGTTTTTCAATATCTTCTAAGTCTTTTATTATTATCAACAAAGCTAGCAATAAGAAAAAGGGGTGAGGGGGGAGAAAGTGTTACTTTTCTTTAAATATTTGCTGTAGTTTGTGTAATTACTGTGCTTGGGAAGAGAGATGAAGCACTATTGAATTTTCCAACCTATTTCTTTCAAAGAGTAAAATATTTCTGCTTTCCTCTTAAGAAGCCTCCAGAGGAAGGCAGTAATAAACATTGTTAAAACAAAATAGGAAATAAAAATATGAGTGTATAAATGTGAAAACGCAGCTGAGTTTTGACAATCCATATTTTAAAAGTTATTTGCACAAACAAGCCACTTCAAGGACCACAGTGTCTCAGCTGACCCAGATTTCCCTATCTTCCAATCCCACTTGTTTGGAAAATGTGCACAGCAAACAACCTATATAGAAGCCTCAGCTTTGCTGGAAGGACTTTTGCTGTTGAGGAGCAAGAGGGAAGCTATTGAAAATCTCTCTGTTGCTTTTTCTTCCCTACTGAATTTAAGAGTAGTTGACTACAGTAATAAGATCAAGCCTCCTGTTTAATTCATAGCTTAATTAAGATGTAGATGAGTCTGTAGCAACTTGTCCTTGTTCTGTCTATCACAATGCATAAGACCTTATTTAGACTAAATCTTTGGATCACTCATAATATTTTCAGCTAGTGTGTATTAGTGATGTGGACACACTAATTGAGCTAATCAGTATGATAAAAACATGGCAGTTATAGATCGATCGTCTAGTTGTGCTGTTATGTGTTGAAATGTTGACTTTTACGGCACTTTTTTCCCTGAACTGATAATGCCAAGTACGGGTGACACTTGCCCTCATTTTGCTGAATTTCTCTGTTCATGGAACTGACACATCTTGGAAAAACTGGGCATCGCAGAGCAGCCTGAATAGCAGCACGGCAGCTGCTGCACATCCAAGGACCATCTCAAAGGAAGCAGGAGGTCAGCCCTCTTCCACTCTGTCTCAGGGCTTCACAGCCACACTGGAACAAAAGTGCTGGTGCACTGATTTCAAGTATATATCGTAGATCCTTTGTATTTAAGCAGGGAAATGAACAAAAAACAATTGGATGCTTCTCTGATATGGGCTGTTTTCAAGCTCGACTGAAATTTATTCCTTCTACTGGGGACAGGTGTGGGCACACAGGTTAAAAAGTTCAAAAGTACCCAGATGAATTAAGTATCTACATCCCAGGTGCTTGCTATGAGCATTAATGGATTTTACCTCTCTTGAAGGAGCCTGACCCTCCCTCTACTCTCACAATTGAGATAGTCTAGCCATTTCATGCCATAACTGTAAAATCATCATAATTTATAGAACTGATTAGGGGCTATCTTTACACGTGTTTACTGTGTTTACATGTGTTTGTGTGTGTTTACTCTGCTGCAAGCCATATAGCAGCTCAGAAGCTGCTGCAAGAGCTTTTGAAGCACAAGACAGAAGAGGGATCCTGTGGGCAGCCTTGGGGATGGTAGGAAGATCATTGTAACTTTTCCATGTCAAGCCCCATTGCCCAATCCATCATTACTTGCATGGTCACCAAGAAAAGGTCTAAGAACAAAACCATGAAACCACGTCAGTCAGAGGTGTAGAAGAAGCCCCGCAGCCCCTTTTTAGTTACCCTGGCAAAACCCTGGGTGTACATTGTCAGACCATTACTTTTGCTGGCTTATGCTGTTTCCAGCCATGGTCTGAGGGTACTGATGAAAAATGTGTGGCTGAATTATGCAGCTTCTACTGGAAAAGGCTCTACCAAGGTTGTGCCATGCTGGGAAGATGCCCTTTAGAGCCTAAATTCAGTGTGAAAAGAGAAATTGAAAGTGATTTCAAAGCTTGTCCCCAAACACATGTCCCTGCCAACCAGCAAAATAATAGGCCAGAGAAAGATGTTTTTTGACATTTTCTGTCCTCAGTAGAAGAAAAGAGATGACTGGTGTCCTCATCTTCCTGGCCTAGCAAAGTTTAATCTTCAACCCTCAGACAGACACCCTCCTCTGCATCTAGCTGAGCAGACTGAAAGTTGTGCTCATTTAGCTCAGGTAATAAAAAGCATTGCAGAAGTCCTCATTAATCTCTTTAACCTTAGTTTGGGTTGGTCTGGGGGAGCCACTGGAGGTGGCCAACACTGTCTCAGCTGATAACGTTTGTGCAGTGGGAGTGCTCAGAGGAGAAGCTGTACATGCAGCAGGTAGGTGATAACAGCATTGTCCTGTGCCATAGATTGCTCTGCACAAGGTGTTTTTTTCTTTATTCAGCTTTCCTGTCAAATAAACTCATTGTCCAGGTTTTCAATCAATTCAAGCTTGAACTGCATACAGTGGCACCTAACATGCATAACTGCTGTGTGCAGATGAAACTAGATGCCTTAAAGATTCGCACCTCAAACCCCAAGGATGAAATTTTTGCATCAGAACAACAAAATGAGAGCATTAACCTAAAACATATTTTAAAGCAGATTGCATGCATTATTGATATTGCTGATTATGCTTCATCTAAATATCAAAATTCCCAAATATATAATGTGTCAAACTTAAAGAATTATGAGAAAATAACTTCCTCCTGCATTTTTCTGATTCTGGTCCAGAAGTCCCAGTCAGACTTCCAAGGCACTGCAGTTTAAGGCCTACTTCACTGATTCCTTCACTAAAATCTGTGCTTAGGTCTAGAGCTGGAGTTTTCAGAGTTGTGTTTTAATTTTTTCCTGTTTGGGTTATTCGGCTGGGGCTTTTTTGTAAATCATTGAAATTGTGTGTACCTATGGGAAATTGTCATTTGGATTTTTCAACTGTTGGTACAGGTTAAAAAGTCCTGTTTCAATATTTCCTAATGAAAATACAGTTGGCATGATTTTATTTAAAGAATAAAATTATTAATTTTATTGAATTATTACTTACGTATTATTGCAATTAATTTTATTTTATAATTATTTTCAGTTAATTCTGTTAATTATTTATTTATTTTGTAGATTAAATTTTATATAATTTTATTTGAAGAATAACTTCTCATGCAGTAACAGCATGTAATCATTTTGGCGAATAAAGTTGCTAAGCCACTGTCCATCATAATTGAAAAATCATGGCAGTCAGGTGAAGTTCCCGACGACTGGAAAAAGGGAAATATAACCCCCATTTTCAAGAAGGGGAAAATGGAAGACCCGGGGAATTACAGACCAGTCAGTCTCACCTCTGTGCCTGGCAAAATCTTGGAGCACATTCTCCTGGACAGCATGCTAAGGCACATGAAAAACAACAAGGTGCTTGGTGACAGCCAGCATGGCTTCACTAAGGGGAAATCCTGCCTGACCAATTTGGTGGCCTTCTATGATGGGGCTACGGAACTGATGGACAAGGGTAAAGCAGTTGGTGTCATCTACCTGGACTTGTGCAAAGCGTTCGACACTGCCCCACACAACATCCTTGTCTCTAAATTGGAGAGACATCAATTTGATGGATGGACACCTCGGTGGATGAAGAAATGGCTGGATGGCCGCACACAAAGAGTTGTGGTCTATGGCTCAATGTCTGGCTGGAGACCAGTAACGAGTGGTGTCCCTCAGGGATCGGTGTTGGGACCGGCCTTGTTTAACATCTTCATTGCTGACATGGACAGTGGGATTGAGTGCGCCCTCAGCAAGTTTGCCGATGACACCAAGCTGTGTGGTTCAGTTGATACACTGGAGGGAAGGGATGCCATCCAGAGGGACCTTGACACGCTTGTGAGGTGGGCTGATGCCAACCTTATGAAGTTCATGCCAAGTGCAGGGTCCTACACCTGGGTCGGAGCAATCCCAGGCACAGCTACAGACTGGGCAAAGAAGAGATTCAGAGCGGCCCTGCAGAGAAGGACTTGTGGGTGCTGGTCGATGAGAAAATGAACATGAGCCGGCAGTGTGCGCTCGCAGCCCAGAAAGCCAACCGTATCCTGGGCTGCATCAAAAGGAGCGTGACCAGCAGGTCGAAGGAGGTGATCCTGCCCCTCTACTCTGCTCTTGTGAGACCTCACCTGGAGCATTGTGTGCAGTTCTGGTGTCCTCAACATAAAAAGGACATGGAACTGCTGGAACAAGTCCAGAGGAGGCCACGAGGATGATCAGGGGACTGGAGCACCTCCCGTATGAAGACAGGCTGAGAAAGTTGGGTCTGTTCAGCCTGGAGAAGAGAAGGCTGAGTGGGGACCTAATAGGAGCCTTCCAGTATCTGAAGGGGGCCTATAGGGATGCTGGGGAGGGACTCTTCGTCAGGGACTGTAGTGACAGGACAAGGGGTAACGGGTTAAAACTTAAACAGGGGAAGTTTAGATTGAATATAAGGAGGAAATTCTTTCTCTGTTAGGGTGGTGAGGCACTGGAATGGGTTGCCCAGGGAGGTTGTGAGTGCTCCATCCCTGGCAGTGTTCAAGGCCAGGTTGGATGAAGCCTTGTGTGGGATGGTTTAGTGTGAGGTGTCCCTGCCCATGGCAGGAGGGCTGGAACTAGATGATCTTGAGGTCCTTTCCATCCCTAACTATTCTAGGATTCTATGAATAGATAATTTCTATGTCACTGAACTATTGATAGCAGCAGTAATACACAAGAGTAAGGGTAACAAATCCAGGGTCCAGGCTGTAGAGTGTGCGGGTGTACGTTGCCGCTGTGTGTGCCGTGACAGGTGAGGAAGGTGAACATATTTACCCACTGGAGTCACGAAACGCCTGGGAGAAAGAAATTACATAGTTAAAGCTTTCCTGCACCCAACCATGCGCCAAACATCAGCTCTGCATCTGCTGCAGGTAGGACTAACAGAATATTGCCCTGCAGAAAAAATAAACAAAAAGCTTCATTTCAGCATTAAGCAAGAATGTGCTAAGGATGAGTGCTCTGCGAGTGATGAGACACTTTGAAGCACTGCCAACTATTGTCAGTAGGTTTTTGACGAATTTCCTAAAGAGGTGTGTAGTCTTCTTTTTGGAGAGTCATGGTGACCTATTCTTGAGACTGAAAGATATGAGTATTTCTGCAAGACTAACAATCTACACTTTTTTAAAGAGATATATATTGATGTTGACAACAGTTTGAGAAAAAAGCTTTTTGGATATCTGCTCAGTTCCAGAAAGAAACAAGAGAAAGGCAGAGAGAAAGACACATGACAACCAATAATAAAATAAATTTAAAATGTGATCTTTCCAATTGAGTCTTCTGCACAATCAGTGAAGTTTCGTTTCATTTTACGGGAAGATAGAAGTTTTTGATTCAGTCATGATTTAAGGGTTTCAGATATAAACAGCCCTACTTCTTTCATTATCCATTCCCTCAAACTGTTAAAAATATACTTTATTGCCTTGAGAAAAGTTTTCTTTTTAAGTGGAGTTTGACATGAAACCCATTTATTATTCACCTACAGAAATGTGTAAGGGAAATTGGTTTGGTTTGGTGTTTTTGCAGTATTTGGGCTCATTTCATGCAGGAATCATGAGTTACAGCCCAAAGAATTTTTTTTTTAAATGCCCTATTTGAAAAAAAAGAGTTCTTCTGTGTTTCGGTGATAGTAAATCCATGTTAGCTTCCTTTTGCATTGACTTCTAACAAAACTGACTTGAAGAAAACAGTGATTGTTTACTGGTTTTGTGGGTAAGGCACCTGCTGTGTGCTGTGAAGGCACACTGCTGACTTGTGAGCAGCAGCTAGACTCGCTTCCAGCCCTGCTATCCTTTTGTGTGAACAATAGAGATCTGTGTGTTGGTGCAGTGCCACAGGACTGTGCCATGTGCTGCAGAGCTCAGTTTTACTAGAACTGTGTGTCTTTGAAACCTCATGGCAACGGCAAAATCCAAGGCTCAGTATGAAAACAGCCAAAATGTGTTCAAGTGGTTGAGGAACTGACAAGGGAAGAAAAAGGAGAGAATAGTTTCTCTTTTGACAGGTTTTCCACTGGATTGTTTCTGTCTATGTCTTTTTGGAAGGTCAACAAATGCCCTCTGGTCTCATGGTTTCTTATGTACTTAGCTGTATGGCAACAGTTAGATCCTGTTGATGACTGACGGTAGAGTGTTCAGCACCATTCAGATACAGAGGAAAATATGTTCTCACACACAGACACTGAATTTTAATTTCATGATAGCTCTATCACTGTGTGATGGATACCATTCAATTCTGAGGTGTAATATCAAGTCAGGAAAACAAACAAACAAAGAAAAGCAAATATCCAAGAGAAAGAGAGAGGCTTTCAGCAAATATTCCTACATTGTCCAGAAATAGAAAAGAAGAAAACAAATCTCACTCCTAACTGCTGTTAAAGTCCCCATCTATTTTTCTGCTATTATTATTGAGTAAGGCTGTAAGTCTAACAGAGAAAGGCAGTTTAGAAGGAAACTAGTAAACTTAAAATGATGTAACTGAGAGTTTGCACGGTCAGATGGAGGCTTCAGAGCCAACGTGACAATATGTGAGACGCCAATTTGTCTCGTTTTCCATCTTGCTTTTTAGGATAACTACATCCATTTGGACACTTCAGTTCCCCAGGCTGCGTGCAGCATGTGTCTCTTGGAAAGCCAAGAATAGAATTGGGACTCTTTATGTTCAGCTCCCTACTGTGTACTAAGAAGCAGCTCTGTAACATATTGAGAAGGTGTGTGCATGTCAAGCTCTTTTCCCAGCTGGATATAAATATAGGAAATGAGCACCAAGACAAACACATAACAAAGACGTTACCAATAGTGTCATAGAATGGTGGGATTCATGATACTTGCAGGACTGTTCTGCTGGTATGAAGTCACTGTGGAAGCTCTTGCTCTGGGAAGTAAGCTGGTGCCTTGACCACAAGTTGTTGGAAATGGGTTGAAGGCCTTATGGAGAGACTGAACTTCTCAAGTTCTCAAGAAGAGGGGGAGTCTTTTCCCTTATTTCTTATTTACATACTTTTAAGGCAAGGGATAGTTGGCACATCTCTTACATTATTTGCAGCCGTTAATTATAAATCTTTTCAGTTAATTTTATATCCTTGCATCATCCTCAGATCTGTCCCTATTTGTCAGAATGCTCCCAGAAGAAAGATTTAAATTCTGATATTGTTTTCTGTTGTGTTGGTTTTGTTTGTGTGCTGGGGTTTGGTGTTTTCTTCTGATACTGCTGTATAAATATTTTGAATGTATTTTATGCTCTTTGAGATTTTAAAAGTTTTTACATTAGTTGGATATATTTTTCAGAGAGTTTTCATCAACGTTTTTATTGTGTGTGCCAAATGTTCTTCGTGACTGTTCTTTCTGACATTTGGTTGGATAGATGCACAGGGCACTAGACTCATCTTTGATCCCTGATGAAAACAATATGAACCTTTCAGTTCTGTCTTCCACAATGTTCACAATTCTGTATTTGAATTTCATTTGCTTTGAATATCCTACAAATAATCTCTCTGTAGCAAACTTGCTGCTTCTAGCCTCAAATAAAATACAGAATAGAAGGATTTCCAATATGGAAAGAAAACGTTCATTTAAGAGGTTAAGTTATATTCAGCATTGTTACTTTGTTATTTCATTTAGCTTTGGGAACTAAAGGGAAGCTGTACTGTACAGCAGCAGGAAAAAAAAAATGGTTTGAAACCACTCATTTTGAAATGAAACTATACTACTTTTCTCTAAAGCATTGTTTAGTTAACTCATAATCTGTGAATAGCAGAATTCCTCCAACAGTCCTACACAATCTTTTTCATAATGTATATAGAAGAGATGTCTAGAATAGATTCAGTCCTGAAAAGAAAACCACAGGTTATTTTCACTGAACAGCTTTTGTCATAGATATTGTGAACATTATAGAAATATCTGACCCCTAATTCTCCTTAGAGAAAGAAATATCCTTTCCTTGGGACACCATTGTTATCTCATAGCTCTGCAAAGAAAAAGATAAAAACCATCAGAAAAATCTGTGTTTCTACTGGAGCAGAAATTTTCCTGCTGAATTTCAAGCTGTTTCCTACCATCCAAGAAGCTGAAAGCACACTCCACAACTCTGATGTCCCTGTGACCTTGCTGAACTGTAAAGACTTGGATGTCAGACTTTCAGCTGTGGAATGTAAAACTAAGCCATTCGACAAACCACATCAGTCGCTGCCTCTGAAGAGTGTCTCAAGACTCAGGACTTACCCTCTCCCTATTGAATGATTTATCAGAGTGGTAGAAAATATTGAGCTACTGCTTGAGAAATGCCAGAGGACACTGGACCCAGGAGAGAAACATGCATTATTCATGACACTGATCAACAATGTTCATAGGGAACAGTGACTACTTACTTTTCTCACTTTTTTAGGAGATTTACATTTTATAAAAGGAAATTGCACAGTCACTCATTCGTAAATCCTGGGGCAGACAGTTTCTCAAGACCATCAGAAAAAATATATGTGCAAAGGTATGTTATGTCTGTGCTAGTTTCCAAGACCTTGTGCATCCAGATCTATGCGGAGTAACTGGGAGCTGGAAAACACAAGGAGGGATCTACCAGTTCACAACAGCCACTTTAGACCTGTAAAACCCAGTGTCTGGCACCATGAATCAGAAGGCTTGTTTCTGCTTTCAGCTGTCAGGTTTGTGATACAAAATCTAAATCCATAACAGTGTAAATTAAAACATAAAGAAAGCTCTAAATGAGCTAAATTAGATGATAGGGTGGTTATTCTCTGCCATACATTAGTGACATGGTCATCAGATGCCATTTCTTTTGTTTGACAGGATGGAGACATATACCAGATTAGGGTTATGGGTTATAGCAGGTTAGAAGTTCTACTATTATTAACTTCTCTCTGCCACTCTCTACAAAGGGTGAGGTGGTTGCCCTACTTCTGATTATTTATGGGAAGTTTTCATGCAGATGGACTTTGATCATTAGTTCAGCTGAAATATCTTACCCAGCTGCAAGGGAAGACCACACATGCACACATTGAGTTACTGTGCATATATATAGTACCAATGCAGAGATTCTGGGATACCTTACCTGAGTAACAAAAAGATTTGTCTAAGTCCTCTGTCATGTTACCTCCTCTGCCATTGATGCTTTGGACAGCTGAAGATATCTGAGAAAGTACTTCTAGATGTATATACCTGAATTACTCCTTTTTTCTATTTTTTGCATCAGTTCCTTGCTTATGGTGGGAATAGCAGCTGTGCCTCAAGGCCACGAAGTACTGAAATATCAGATTACAGAAGAAAATTGCGTGTGCCTTCAATCATGCCATATGCAGCTCTTAGAAAACCATCTCTGTACTTAGAAAAACATTCTCAACAATACTTCAGAAGAAAAGTATTAATGTTAAAGCTTCAATAATTCATCAAAATACAGTTTAAATAAATAATAAACCATATAACTAAACATCTAATCACCCTGATTCCTGTGACTCACTGTTTATTAGCTTCTTGGTAAATTAATTTGCGTGACTTAGCCAGCTAAATACTTAAGAATGAAAAGGTTAATTGAAGGTTGGAGTGGGATACATTATTGAGTAGCTGACATACTGCCTTGATGTTATGAATAATCTGGAAGTAGTTCAATAGCATTGCAGCCACTTTTCCCAAGTCTGAACTTGACCTGCAGTCTTTCTTCCGGAAGCATTGTCACTTCTCTATGTTGAACAGTGCTTTGGGTAATCTTTTTTTTTTTCCTCCCTTCTTAAGTATATGAATTATTAATAACAAGGAGAATACATTCAGGGAAAGAAAAAGTCAGGGCATATCACAGCTTCCCAAACTTATGAGATGATTGTGAAAAAAGGGAGAATTAAAAAAAAGTTAAACATCCATACCTGAGGATTCTCGTTTGCATGCCAACAAAAGACAGTGAAGGAACTACAAAGAAGCTTTGAAATGGGAGGATTATTAGAACAAGAAGAATTTTGAATTAATCAGGACAAGCTTGTATAAGCAGATCCAAGATGCCAGAGGGTTTGGAAACTCTTTTTCTGTAAATCACTTCCTATCACAGGCAGTCTTCCTGCAAGGAGGATGGGGAGGTGAGCTTAGGGAGCAGATGGGGAGGAGGTAGTCCCATCTCCGGCATGCTCTGAATTAAGCAGGTGCCAGGTAGCACCTGAGTGTGTGGAAATAGGTCTGTATATCAAATTAAAGGTTTTACAGCTACTGTGTTAATGATGAGGGGCAGATCCTCAGCAATTTTTACTTGTCAGATATCCAACTGAGGTAATGCAAATCACACTGAGTATCTATCCCTCCATTTTGTGCTATTTCTCCTTCTCACCCAGCCTCATGTCCTTCTGTTTTTATGATAAACAGGACTTGAACTCTGCTGAGCCTCACAATTCTGCATCTCGTTGATGACTCATTAAGATTTTATCATTCCAGTGACATGTTATTGAACCCAGTTTCCTTAGGGGGCTGGTCTGGTGATTACAGGAGTAACCAGTGACTGCTTAATCGCCCACTTCATTATATTCATGTTAATAATAAATACCAGGAGGTAGATGGTTACAATTACACCGCTAGTTTAGGAAGACATGAGCCCATAAAAGCTAGCAACACTGAAATATAAATTCAGTTGTAAATGTCATATGAATAGATGTAACTTGGAAGGTGCAGAGAAGGGTAAGAGCATAAACATTGTTATTTTAAAAAGAGTTATTGTCTCAGCAATGGTGATGCTGTTTAATTAAGCGAAAGAAAAATACTTTCTTGAGCGTGTGCAGATTAGGAGAGATGAGGCAATATGATACTTTCATGTCTGGTTTGAAAGCATTTTCCATTAGGAAAGGAGGCCCCAAGGAACCCTCCATAGCAGCCTTGGTGAGATGCTCTTTGGACCAATACCCACAATGTCCATGCCTCTGGGGTTGAACTCTTCCACCTTTGATCAGCTGGTACTTTGCAGATCAGGGGCATTCAGCACTGCAGAAGTCTCACAACATAGCAGCTCCCCATACATACACAATATAGCACACCCCATACATCAGTGCTGAGCAGACAGCCCCTTCTAAATCTAATGAACTATAGCAAGTACACTGAAGGTTTGAGACGATATGATCCATCACAAGGCGGCAAAATAGCTGAGCTGGGTGGGTGCTGAACTGCAGACACAGACAGGAGAGCATTTTTTTCTGGTTTACTGTGTATGCCTATTTTAAGATTAGATGAACTGCCATCCAGAGGCACTTTCTTGTAACAGAAGCGCAGGGGAGCGATCTAGGTTTTGACACCTAAGTTAAAGCAGATGTTGAGTGAGGGCTTGTACAAGAACATATTGAACCAGAGAGTCATGAATAGCAATAGAATTTCTCCCAAAGTAAAATAACGCTTTTTTATTTTTAAGGCTGAGGATTTCTGAAAACTTCAGGCTTCCAATCAAATCTGATTTTTCTGAAATCCAGAATGACTTCCCACTCCTTATTACGTTTAAGATGAGGCTTGGCTTTGTTTTATTTCAAACATATCCAGTTTTTGTGGCAGAGATTTGCACGTATGAAAGTGAAACTGTTTTCTACACAGGGCAGCTAAAAGTAGTTGTCAAAAGTAAAGTGAAGGATGAGTTGCATTCAGAATAAGACTGAGAAAAATGTAGCCTAAGTTCAGAAGGTGGAAGCTCAGGGAGCTCATCATTCAATTTCATTCATTAATTTTCTATTAAGCTATTAAGCTTCAGTGATTTCCTTTAAAATGCTAGAACTCCATGGGAGGGAGAGATGTGGGGAACTGGATCCGGCTGAACTAAAGACAATAGCTGGAAAAAATAGACTCAATGATTTGCAAGTCATGTATGTCTTGGACTCTTCAAAAGATTGTGCATTAAAACTGAAAATCACTGAAGGCTTGGGAAACCAAGACTGGGATATAAGGGAATGCGTCTAGTGTTGAGCAGACATTAGGTAGACAAAAGCACATGGGAATGTTCTTAAGCAATTTCATTTATATGTGCACAGATGTACACACAAAGAAAAGAACTGCCAGTTTATTGTCCACCAAAAAAGGTATAGGGAAGTACAGGAAAACTGGGACACAAGGCTCCATCCTTATTGCAATGGAACAGCTGAAAGTTCTGGCACCAGAATATATATTAAGAAGATCAAGAAAAGAAACACAGTTATAATCCAGCCATTTAAAATTTACAATGCATTTATAATAATAGATTCAAACTATGCTAATATGCATTTTCACGGATTATATATTCTCATCTCACTTCCATTGCTCCCTCAGGCTCCACATCCTTAGGCAAATAGTTGGCCTTTACCAGACGACATTACATTGAATTCACTATCTATCTGAGTTACAATTAGATAAAGCACTTAGTTTTGATCCTTTATTCTTCTGAGTTACTGGAAAGAAGAGATAAACCCCCTACAGTCTCAGCTCCTGAGGCTTCCCACACAATAGCATAGTGCTTTGCCACAGTGAAATATGCATAATTGGTTAGACTCTTCTCTCAAGATACAATTAATACCTCGAATACTGGGCTCTTTTAGTGCAAACAGCAATAGAGATTACAAAACCTAGCCTCACTGTTTTGCCCCTGGTTTCAGCTATGCTTTGAACAGAGAGAAGTGTGAGAAATACCTGCTCATAAGTAGGCAAAGCAGAGGCGTTAACATCAGCCTGTAGAAGAATAAAATGCAGGTAATTTTGTAGTGCTCAGCTGAATTGTCTACAGAAGAGATGCTGGGGGCAGAGACATGGAACAAAACGTACTTCAGAAACTGGTATTTTGGATAGACAGAAAAAAAATAATCCTAACGTCAACAAAGGTTATTTTATCCAGACACTCATCAGTCTTTTTGGTAGTTTCTACTGTTTTTGGTGCGTATCTATTACAGCTTCTAGTTCACCCATTGGCAGAACAAGGGATTATCTTTCCATTATCTGTTTTTTCTCTACCTACCATAGAGAAACCCAAAATAGGCACAATGATGATATACTTAAATAATACTAGAAATCTCTAACCTACATTATGTTTTTTACTGCTAGTTTTTGTTCTGAGAAGGTTAACTAAGGCATGTAAGCACTTTGCTACACCATTCAGCTCCTAAAGACAATTTTATAGGATGCTATTTCATATTAAAGATTCAAGCATGCAATTACAGGAAAGTCATAGTTTGAGCAGTGTTGTGCTGCTTCCTATCTGTGTACTCAAGTTGGTACATCTACTTGTGTTTTAGGCTTAAATTATCTCTATAACCCCTAAAAAGTCCATGCCTTCTGGATGTAAAATCTTCTAATGAGTGAATATCACCATCTCTACACTTCACCTTTAAAATGACAGCTCTTCCAGGTAGCTGTGCTTCATTAACATCAGCTGAAGATATTGCTTTGGGTTCCACTGCAGTTCTATGTATGATGTGACAGGTGATTAACTTGATCAAATAGCTGCTTCTGAAAACTGTTTCATTCCTACTCCTTCCCTTGACTTATCACTGTGCTCATAAAAACTTTACCAGTTTTCTGCCAGTTTAGTTCTCTGAACAGGTAAATTCATAGAACGTGTTAGACAAGTGTCACTTGTGAATAACTGCTGGAACAGACCTTTTGGTTGGTGAAGAGCCTTTTCTTAGCCTGTCTGTCATTAAGCATCACTCACAGAGGATGGTAATTCTGCTGTACAATGGCAACTGTGGTAAAGACATCTGTTCCAGTTAAACTTCATTCTGTGACTGCTCTGCAGCCATAACCTCTAGCCCCTCTTCCCTGACGTTTTGCTTGTTTCCTGGTTTTCTGTACAAATCTCTCATTCCTTTTCTTTACCACAGAGAAAACACATTCATCTGCCTGCATTTCATTACTGAGAGAGGGATAGGACTTTATATCAGAGCTGGGTCTTTTTCAAATCTTCTTTACTTAAATACTCCAACAAGCAAATTCCTGGGTTTTGGTGACATATAGTTATCTCTCAATTTAACATCATTACACTTGTTGCGAGAGATGTTTTTGCCTTGTCAGAATTAGGGGAAGCCTGTCATCTGACATGAGCAACTGCAGTTAATCTGCTCCAAGTTTCCCCTATAATATTTAATTTTTATCACCTAAAAGCAACAAAGCTGTTTGCAAATGGCCCTGCTGTGTCCAGATGGAGACTGAAGAATGCTATTAAGATGAAAGTTGCTGATCAGTCATTGATATAAAGAACTGTAGGTTCACAGAAATGAGGTTAAATATACTATTATAAAACTGAGCATCCATCAATTTTCCAGTGACTTTTCCAGACAATATGATATATCCAGGCTTAGTACAATGATGGATTTGAAAGGAGCTAAACCAGAATAAATCTCTGATATGAATTTGCTACATCAAAACATCCACAGCTGTAGATTTACTCTAGACTTTATCTTTTGTCAAGTCTCATTTTATTCAGATACATATCTGCATTGGAGATTGACATTGGGCAAATACTAAAAAACAGTAAAATCCAGAAAACAAAAGCCATAGAAATTTATTAAACTGTTAATAATTTGCCCTGTTTTCTTTCAGTTATGGATCTCAACATGTTTTGCAGTTATAAATTCCTTCCTTTAGTACATTTGTAAGGGCTCTTGTGACCTTTAATAAATATTCTGAGTATGATAACATGATGGTGATGATGGGTGGTGGAGAGTGTACCACAGATTCAAGAAAAATTGAGACACAGCAGAATTCTATCATCACTTCTAGGGTCATGCCAGATCAGGGTACCAAAATCTATTCTGTCCCACAGTTCAGGTATTCTGGCAAAAAAATTAGGGTGTTTGGTCACATTCTGTATAGTGGTTCAATTCATTACAAGGAAGATGGAGATTCCCTTTTTACAAGGATTCACATGGAAAATATAAGGGGTAATGGGCACAAGTTTCTCTTAGGGGGATTCTGGCTGGAAACAAGAGGAAAATTTTTCACAATGGAAACGGTCAGCCATTCGAATAATCTCTGCAGGTAAGTGGTGGATTCCCCAGCATTGGACACGTTTAAAATTCAGCTGGACAGGGTGCTGGGACATCTAGTCTAGGTCATACTTTGATAAGAAAGGTTGGACCAGATGATCATTGAGGTCCTTTCCAACCTGATATTCTATGATTTGCAGTGATTAATCAATTCAGATTACACAGTAAAGGTTTGGAAAGGGCACCCTCACTTCAGGATTATGACCTCCTTAGCCCTTCTTTTATGAATGTTTTTAGTACTTAACTTTAAAAAAGTGCAGCTATCTCACCTTCAGAAGATAATCAGTCAGGAGCTAACCATGTAAAAGAACAAAATCCCGGTGCTGCTTTTATCTTTATGCATCTGTTTAACATAGACTAAGTGTGAGACTCTTTTGAACTCTGGTTTGAATCTAACCACCAGTTCAAAGGGAATGAGTAGACTACGAAGTCATGAAGAATAAGAGGTTGTGCAATAGTTTCAGAGAGGAACAGTGAGCTGATATACTCATGTCTTCACTGTACTTTTTCCTGCAAGCATCATCATGAACAGTTACTGACCTCTGGATACCCAAGAGAGGAGCTACGGTTGCCAGACTGCCTGAGCCTTCTTTGGGAAGAACAGCAGTTCTTCTGAAGCGCTGCATTTTCAATGAAATAAGTCAGAATAACAAGCAGCACAGGATGACAGAGTGGGAAAGATTATTTGATATTTTAAGTATATTTTACATACAATAATAAAGTTCTGCCTTGAAGAAGATGCAAGCATAGTGACGGTCAGCTGCTACTGAAATCTCCTGATCCACATGCTTGAAGTGAAAGGGGCACTTCAGCATCATATCATCTTCATCCATCTTAAGTGTGTGTCTCTCCTGACATACTTGCCTAAGTTCTCTCAAATCAATGGGGAGATAGACATATCCACAGGATGACTTGTCTGATGACAGATGTTTATGAAAGGCTGGATAAACTGCCTTTTCAAAAAGCTTGTCTCTTTCCATTCACTCTATGTAGTGAATGGAGATCTTCAGATCTAGTTTAGATTAAATGGATAAATTAATTCAGATAAATCATACTCTATAGAATTGAAAGCAGAATCCAGTCCAGCTTCTCTTCTTTTTTTTTTGCTACCTTGAGTATAGTAGGACTAATATGTTATTTCTATGTAACCAAAAGATTTTGAGACTCATTCAATGTTTCAGCTTTGTTTTGGTTATTAATCAATCTCAAAAGCTGTTTATTGCAGTTTATAGTCCAAAGGGAACAGAAGTCATCTTTGAAGTGATCTTTTACTGATGTGATATTTTATATACTATCAAACATATAATAAAAATATTTTATACTGAGAATGTATTTTCATTTTTATATGAGCATTCTCAGTATCTCTAAATGGCAACAGAATTTCATTATAGCACAAATATCTGTTTTGCTTTCCAGACTTTATTTGCTGCTATCGAAAATGAAGAAAACAACTGCAGGATATGGGAGAAGCAAGTTTGCTTGGTTGTATTTTTAAATTGTAAAATGCAGTGATTAACCTATAAGCAAGAGCATTTTGGTAGAAATAACTATTGTTTCAAAGTCTTTTTTGTCTTATATATTACTACCTTCACTGACTTTTGTATTCTACTGGAAAGGAAAACACCATAAGTTTTTATTTCAGACCATCTGAGTTGTAGGCCTTGTGCTAATTTTTAGCTGATTTTTGGCACCCTCTTTATCTTATCTTTAATACACTAAAAATTTCACTCTGAAAATGTTACTACCTTGATGTGGAACCATTTTCAATATTTCCATCTGAAATTTCATGTACACATTTCAGATTTTTTGGAAATTCTATTTCTACAATTTCTCATAAATGTAATTCATCAAGAAGCATCCTGTCTCCGGGATGACAGTGTCAGCCTACAGAAGATGCCTGGCAGTGCTAATGCACAGTTAATCAATCATCACCATTACTTTTTTTCAGGTCATTGAGAAAGAAAATGAAAAGACAAGATAATGAAGACAGTGAGATGACTAATTAGTTGATTAAATGAAGACTGTTCAGAGATATTCAATTATATACGTTATTCATGGAAATAGCATGCTTTCTTCAGCCTCCTACCACAGAAAAGTCTGTAAAAAGCCATTGAGACCCATTAAAAAACTATAGAGTAGGAAAAGAAAAGAAGTTTGAGAGATGTGATTTTCCACACTTGATGTCACGAAAAATAGACAAGTGCAGTTGTTACTGTTAGAGATAAAGGAGCACCGTAAGTAAGAGACTAGGTACCTGAAATGAAGGAAAAATAAGTCAAGCCACACTCCTGAAGTGGTTAGGAAAAGGATTATGTCAATTTTCTGCAGAGATTTGAAGTGATTTTTACACTGCTGCACAGAGCCAAAAAGGAAGAACTTGAGCTACGATAGTCTTGGTTTTAGAGCCCTCATGGTATTAGGAAGGTAAACACTACAGAAAGAGTACCATTTAGAAGAGTTTTTGTTTCTTTTTGGTTTGGGTTGTTTTTTTCTGCCAGAAAGAGATCAGGCATTACTGCACTGACTATGGTGTTATTTTTAGAGATGAAAGCCAACAGAATTCTCAGGAAATCCCAGAAAAATGCACAAAGAAAGAAATACTACAGCTTTAGACATAGGTCTGAAAGGAAATTAGGATATTATAATACCCTCTCTCCTTTTTTCTTTTGTTTTCAGACGATCATGGTTTAGTTTCAGTTTCAACAAACAATGCCTACCTTGTTTTGAAGTAGCTGAACAGTGAACTAGAAGAAGACTAAGTTTGTAGAAGCCAAAGACATATGATTTTTAATTTGTGGTCAAAGGACATTATTTGTCCCTAGAAAGAGGAAGAAATCTTGTTGGAAGGACATCATTCCTAAATGGATGTTTAATCCAGCAAGAAAGATGCTAGCAAACAAATAAAGTGGATACACAAAATGGAAAAGGGAGTCATCAGCAAAGAAAGTTATGTCCTAGATCTTAAGTATAGAGGTGAAGAGAGAAATGTCAAAATGTGAGCAGCACTCATCTTTGCAAGGCATGTAAAAAGAAATAGCCCTTCTACCATTCTGCCAAATGGAAAGTTAGTCTGCTAATGAATTTTGTTTGTGACTTAATTTTATGGTACTTTGTTAATACATAGGGCAGTCAGAATGTCACATCAAAAGCTGCAGGTGAACTCCAAGACTAGATAAAGGGTGAAAATAAATACTATAGAGAGGAAGATGATGCACATTACTATCAAGTGAGAGGTTATCAGCTGAAAATAGCTGAGGAAGAGAAGAAAATACATGTGTTAAATGACCATAGGTTAGCAATAAATCATCAAGGTTTTTCCTGTAGAGAAAAGAGACAAAATTCTGCCGTAAACTGAGATCTCTTCCAGTACCATCCCAGTCTCTGATGTTCAGAAAATAGTAACTCAAACTGGAAAAAAACCAGAAGAGGCCTTCTGAAATGGTCAAGAAATGGAAGAAGAATAAGTGAGCTTAGTTTGATCAAACCCATGAAATTAAATGAAACCCTAAAGCTGGTAAGAATCATAGAATCATAGCAGAGTTAGGGTTGGAAAAGACTTTAAGATCATCTAGTTCCAACCCTCCCGCCATGGGCAGGGACACCTCACACTAAACCATGTTACCCAAGGCTCTGCCCAACCTGGCCTTGAACACCGCCAGGGATGGAGCACTCACAACCTCCCTGGGCAACCCATTCCAGTGTCTCACCACCCTCACAATAAAGAACTTCCTCCTTATATTCAATCTAACTTCCCCTGTTTAAGTTTTAACCCATTACCCCTTGCCCTTTCACTACAGTCCCTGATGAAGAGTCCCTCCCCAGCATCCTTATAGGCTCCCCTTCAGATACTGGAAGGCTGCTATGAGGTCCCCACGCAGCCTTCTCTTCTCCAGGCTGAACAGCCCCGACTTCCTCAGCCTGTCTTCATACGGGAGGTGCTCCAGTCCCCTGATCATCCTCGTGGCCTCCTCTGGACTTGTTCCAGCAGTTCCATGTCCTTTTTATGTTGAGGACACCAGAACTGCACACAATGCTCCAGGTGAGGTCTCACAAGAGCAGAGTAGAGGGGCAGGATCACCTCCTTTCACCTGTTGGTCACGCTCCTTTTGATGCAGCCCAGGTTACAGTTGGCTTTCTGGGCTGCGAGCACACACTGAAGCCGGCTCATGTTCATTTTCTCATCGACCAGCACCCCCAAGTCCTTCCCAGCAGGGCTGCTCTGAATCTCTTCTTTGCCCAGTCTGTAGCTGTGCCTGGGGTTGCCCCGACCCAGGTATAGGACCTTGCACTTGTCATGGTTGAACTTCATAAGGTTGGCATCAGCCCACCTCACAAGCGTGTCCAGGTCCCTCTGGATGGCATCCCTTCCCTCCAGCGTAGCTTGGTGTCATCAGCAAACTTGCTGAGGGCATACTCAATCCCACTGTCCGTGTCACCTACAAAGATGCTGAACAAGACTGATCCCAACACCGATCCATGAGGGACTCCACTCATTACAGGTCTCCAGCTGGACATTGAGCCTTTGACCACAACTCCTTGCGTGCTGCAATCCAGCCAGTTCTTTATCCACCGACTGGTCCACCTATCAAATTTATATCTCTCCAATTTAGAGACAAGGATGTCATGGGGTAAAAAGCAGTTTTCTTTGAAAATGTTTCTGGAGAAAGAACAATAGGAGGAGGAAGAACTAAAAAGTCTATAGGACCAAATCAGTGTGGAAATTCATAGGTATAACACAGATACAAGTAAATGTAGGCAGGTAAATACAGAGGGTTTTGTTAGTGGATTTGCTAGTACCAGGTAAATACAGATGTTTAAGTTCTGCAAGAGTTTTTGAATGATAGTAGAAACGGGAAATAAAACATGGAGAAATTCTGAAGAACAACTTGCTATGTGTATTACCCAGGCTGTCTGAGACAGTTATCCTCAACAAGAGCAGGCAGGGATGACCTGATGACTTAAAATCTTAATTCTGTTCCTGTGTTTCTAATCACTCTGTTAACTGAGCTCCTGGCTTGGACCCTGGGTCTGGTTTTAGAATGTGAAGGCTTTAGTATACCAGCTGTCCCAAGGATTAAATAGTTTAAACAGCACTTTTGTGTACCTAGGATAAAAAGAAACACTATTTGTTTTTAAAAGTGGATTTGCTAGTACCAAGACCTTGCAAATTCTTGTGTTTGCTGTTACTTAGACATAAATTTGAATGCCAGAATCAAAGGTATCTTAACAAAAATTAGGAGGAAATCTGGGATGCAAGTTAAAAATGAATTGGCTCATCAGCAGTCTTTTTGTTCTTTTGTGAGGATAAGTACCTTTCACAAACATAAGCAATTGCCTGAACACACCTGGGGGAATATTCTGAAGCACAGTATACAGAAAGTATTTCATAAATAAGAGTAAAAACACCCTCTATCCAAATTGTTGGCTGTCCCCAGTGCTCTCAAAAAAGCTACCAAATTGATTTAACTTCTTAAATCATGCATTTAGTTTGTATAATCACCAGCACTTAAGTTATTAGTGCTATTTTTGGCTACTGGGCTGATACAAAATGTTAGTAAATCTAACCTGAAGAGCTGTATTTTTATAGCTGTTCGGAACTACCAGACATACATAAGTCATTTCAGACAGCTCCACTCTGTGCTGACATACAGAGCCATTTTGAATATTTTACTAATTCATTTATCAAGTACTAAGTTCCCAGCAGTAAGAAACTGAGCAATTTTCTAGGTGTCTCTCTGGTGTCTTGTCATTTTGTTTTCCACACCAAATAAATTATTGCCGTGTCCTGATTACGAATTCATTAAAGCTCAGAGGAAATTTTATTGTAATCTGTACCTAGGAAGCTAGCATGTTACTTGTATATCCAGTTTAGTAGAATTACATACAGTGTTGGTTATGGAGAATAAAACATTTTCATAGAAAAGAGATATCACTACATTCAGTGACATCACTACATTTCTGCTGTCCTTCAATTATGCCTTTTTATTCAGGAATCTTATGGGCTGCCACAGAAACACACTGCACTTCCTACCCTTTACTATGAATATATTTTGTTCTCTGCCACAATTAATCCAATTTTCAGTAATAACAAAACACTGCCATTCTTTTATCATTTAATACATGCATTTCTTTGGTGCCAGTAAATTAGATTCTGAAGAGTGGCACTGGCTGCTGAAGGCTCAGAGAACAGTGCATTGTACACTGTGACGACTTTTATTTCCTTCACTACTCCCAACAGCGGCTATGCGAACCAAGGAGTTTCAGTAACAATGCTCTGCTTTGGTATCTGTTATTGTTTATTGGCATAATTTCCCATTATCATTTATTAGCAGAACTTCAGGGAAGCCCGTCCAGCAAAGTTCCTTTGCACCAGAGGGTGTTTCTCAAGGGCATGCTGAGCATGAGGGATGCATTCAGGTGCAGGCAGTCATGTTTAGTCCATGGCACCAGCCACCACTAGCACACAGCTGTGTGGCTGTGCTATCACAGTGCTCAGAGGGCGCTAAGAAGCCCTAATGAGAGATCAGAGATACTATCTCAGAGCATGAGTGAAGCAGGTACATGATTTCCTCCATGTGGCTGGTTGCAGAACATGGGCAACAGAAACAGGATGAAATTCTGATTCCTCAGCCTGTTTGTCAGGGAGGGCTGTAAGCGACCTTATATAGATGGGACTAATTCTCTACTCCATCACACTAGTGTTATCAAAGTATAATGCTATTAAAATTAGATGAAATTACCTTAGATTAAAATGGGTGTCATGCACTGAAGAATCAGATCCACAGGAATGAAAGGTTTTCTTTGTGCAAGGGACATGTTCTGAGGCATAACAGATTAGTAAATGCAATTGATGTACTTTCTTGCCACATAATAGCTTCTTATTATTTGTTCTATTTTTAAAAAAGCACAGAATTAGACTTGTCACTTTTTCCAATGAACTGAGAATCTCAGTGAACAAGATGTATTATAAGCCTCTAATCCTGTGCATCACAGGGTGGTTAATGCAGACACCATACAAAATGTAGCAACCGTACATCATGGCTGTTTGCCATTGCTTTTTGTTTCATAAAATTATATTTTCTCTGCTACAGATGTTTTTAAGAAGTCTGTAGATCTCTACAGGCTATTAAAAGTGGCTGGAGTGAAAAACAGAGTACCTCTAAAGGCTTCCTTCTATCTACCATATGCTGTTAGAAAATTGCTTACATATACCAGTAGCACATATTAGAAACTCTACAAAACTGCCAAATATGCTTCAGGTAATATTCTTTCATACACATAAAGCCTACCAGATTTTGAAAATTTGAAATGAATCATACATGAATTTTTCATTTCATAAGCCGGTGGGACTGCATGAGTAGCTTCTAGCAACTATTGTCCAAGAAAAAGAAAGAAAACGTGTTTTTGCAGAGTAAGGGCTACATGAACAAATGAGGGAACCACAGGGCAGAAAATATGTTTCAATACAATATGTATGAAATTTGGTGGGCCTTGGCCAAGCTACTGGAAAATGTATGCTGTAGATCAGACTAATAACTGTGGCAGGGGGATTGGAACTAGATGATGTTGAGGTCCTTTCCAACCCTAACTATTCTATGATTCTAGCTATGTTCAGAGCATAATTTAGAACATAACAACTATGACTTCAAAAGCACCAAAATATGATGCTTTATTAAAATCTCATAAGTTTTAAGGTCTTAGCTTACTGAGGAACTTGTGAGAATTAAACATTATGCTTGCCGTTAAACCAGCCTCTGAGCTCAGCAGGAATCATAGAATGATAGAATCATAGAATAGTTAGGGTTGGAAAGGACCTCAAGATCATCTAGTTCCAACCCCCCTGACATGGGCAGGGACACCTCACACTAAACCATCCCACAAAAGGCTTCATCCAACCTGGCCTTGAACATTGCCAGGGATGGAGCACTTACAACCTCCCTGGGCAACCCATTCCAGTGCCTCACCACCCTAACAGGAAAGAATTTCCTCCTTATATCCAATCTAAACTTCCCCTTTTTAAGTTTTAACCCGTTACCCCTTGTCCTGTCACTACAGTCCCTGACAAAGAGTCCCTCCCCAGAATCCCTATAGGCCCCCTTCAGATACTGGAAGGCTGCTCTGAGGTCTCCATTTTCTCTTCTCCAGGCTTTCACAGGAAGATGAGAAACTTTTTAGAGAGTGAAAAATGTGGGACATTGGTTGATCTAATCTGTCTTTTCCTCTTAACTTTTCTCCCAGAATTGCAAATATGGATTGTATTTCTCCCTTCCCCAAGACATCAAGTGTTAATAATTCACTGTGATGATTTTGGACGTTTTATATTTAAAGTCTGCATACAGTCTACTGATTAAATCATATTATGAACAGTTGGATGAATATCTTATTTTAAAAATTACTTTCTTCTGCCACCACAAATTGTACTTTTACAGCAAATGGCTGGCTATTTTAATAAGAATGAATGTAATTATTTTACAGTCTGTGCTCTTTACAGGCTGGCGGACTTCATTTTCATGTAGGAATTCAGTGAGTATTATTGGAAAGGAAGATTTTTAAAGTTGCCATTTGTGTCTATAATTTACAGAAAATTACTTTGCCTAGAAAATAAATAAGATGTGGGGGGCTGCAGTGAAATCACTGAGCCCAGAAAGTCGTGAATCACTGAGTATTCTCTTTGCCACAAGCCCCGGGTGTTGGTTTTTTTTTTTTAATCTTGTTATTTTATCAATTAAAACAAAAAACAAAGAAAGAAAAAGAAAGCTAATATGGGCAAAAAAATACTGAAGTAAAGCCAGAAAAGTGGACTTCATTCTTCCCAAGACACATGAAATCAGACTAGCAAACAAAGACCCTTATTTTGCAGCTTTTTTCTTGGGTATAGTCTCAGACAAATTTCATCTATGTTCATAAGACTATACCTCAAGTCACTGTAAGGAGTCCAAGCTCTGGGGTCTGCCAGAGTGCAGTTTTCACCCACTGCAACTGCAAAGAATGGGAATCAACTAAAGTCCATTTCACCTTGCATGTACCATGTAGCTGTTGTTGATAATAATGTTATCAATAATAATCAGAACTCAGGTGATATAAGACATTGTGTCAGGGTAATGATAGATGTCAATTTAGGTGACATGTAGAGATGCCAAAATCCCAAAGAAAAGGCAGGGGGTGTAGGTGTCACTGAAACCCCAGAAAATCTCCACCTTCAGCTACTCTTTGCTAAGGCCTTGTGAAAATGGAATTCAGATTGCAAAGTTAGGTATTTCTGAAAGAAATAGCTTTAATCTGCTTTGACCCCAGAGCCAGGCAGATATAATCATTAATCACTAACCTCTGTATGTACTATATTAGTCACTCTTACAAAACCACTGAAAAAAGAATATGTGCTTTAGTTCTGCAGGTCATATTGGCCTCAGCCTATACGCACATCAAGCTACAATAGAGTTACTGTAAAATCACAAATCAGAGTGCGAAAGCAAGGATGCAGAGAAACTGGAGTAGTTCATTTAGGAGTCGCTACTTCATCATCATTTAACTTGATCCCACTCTGCCCTAATTTAGTTCCTTGATCACTTAATCATGATATATATCCTCAGTCTCTTCTTTTTACTTGGTTTACTTTTTTTATCTGGTCTACAATGTACAATCAAATAAGCTTTTCCTGAGACAAAGAACTGATGCCGGAACCTGATAGTTAGATAAACACTTGACTTATAGAAGTATAATTTTGGAGTCTCCCTGCATGAAAGCAGGGGTAGGTTGTGAGTCACCTGCATCTCGCAACATGTGGAGATGTTAACAAGGCTGGGGTTGGGGATGTATGTGAGAGGTAGAGCTTCAGCAGCTCTAGTTTTGAGTGGGAAATCCACTTTTCTAAAGAGAGTTTAATGAAACAGAAACATTCCCATTAGGTACATCTATTTGTGTATGTATGCGTACATATATTTGTGTGTGTATGTGTGTATACATATCTGTATGTTTACATAGTACTGTGATTCTGTTTTGTAGCACAATTTTCTTGAAGTGGAAGCAGGTGAAGATCCTTAGATTAGTTTTGCCCATGATGCTAATTTTGTGCACTACAAGAAAGAAAATATTCTAATTAAAAATAACGATGCCAGAAAAGGGTGTTTAGGCAGGCTGCAACCTGAAGGACAATGAGGTCTTGGAGGCGAAGCTACTTGGGAGGAGCAGTCACACTCACACGGCTGCCCATTTCAAGCAATTCATCCTCCCTTGCTCCTATAAATACTTCAAGAATTTGCTTGCTCAATGTCCTAAAAAATACTGATGCATTTAATGAGATCTATTGACAATGCATTGCTGATCTGTGTTAATAAAATTCTTGGTACCAGATTTCCAGGTACCTTAGTGTGCTTAAATAGGCTACCTGACCCTCCGTCAACCCGATTTCACCCAGTTGTTCTTGTTGTGACCTTATTGAGTGACATTCAGTCGTGAGTGATACTTATTTTTTGCCAGTTTGTAAAGCTGTGAGAATAAGTATTTATAATGGCAAGTGTGAAACATCTTTAACTATACCTATACTGCTAGGAGCTGAGATAGTAAAAGAGCTTACCTTGTTCCATTTCACATAGAATGAGGGGGTGGAAGTACACTTTAATTCTTTTCTTCCAGTACTTTAAAGGTGTATTTGTTTGTAGCTCCTTTTCCTGACGCTGTTTTACATTTTACCCTTTAGCATCCAATAAAAACAAAATAAAAGAGAAAAAGGCAGAAGGGAGAAATGAAACTGCTGTAGAAAATAACCTCTGAGAACAAGACAACTTTGTTTACAATCTAATAAAATATTTTTCATGAGTGTGGAGGGGTGGAAACCACTCTGTGATATCGGGTAACAGAGGAAATGAAAAAGTCAGCAGTCATCATGCGAGGGGCCACACTTAATACAACCGGGCCATACCTAGTAACTACAGAAAGTAATTAACAGATAATTAGGAGAGGAAGGCACAGTGGCTGCAATGTTTGATCTGCAAATCAATAAAACTCTAGTAGGAGCTTCTGTGTTAGCTTTTTATTAGACTTTTTTCCTCTTTTTTTTTTAGCTGATTGCTCTCCTGAGAACTGCAGTTTCTACCCTGCTCTGATCCAAGTCTGATGTCAGTCTGCCTAGCAACCCTGATTCACCCAGGTAGTCCTAGAAGCCAAGAGTTGCTTTGCCTGCCCTGTAAAGGTCCTTTCACTTTCTCTGCACCCTCAAGAACTGAACTCTGATACACTAAAGTTGTTTACTTCACAGCAGGTTCTTGGGTGCAGCTGAATTCTTTTGGACAACATAATGGTTTTTAATCAAAAAGAAGACTCTAAAAGATGACAATACAAGTGAAAATTTCTAGATGTTTAATAATTTGTAGAATACTTGATATATCATACAAATACACAAAGAACTTCCAAAGACAATTCAGTAGTGGTACATGAATCAACATGGAGAATATGTATTTTGTAGTGAAGATGGTGGTTATACGTTTTTGCTACTCATTTGTTGCAAAGTTGGGGTTTTCCTTTTATCTTTGCCCTCTACTGTGGGTCTAATTCTAAAAATTCTAATTATAAAATAGTTACATGAAGAGATGAAGGGAAACTGAGAATGTTGTTCTCTCTAAATTGCAGTTTTATCCTCAAAGCAAAGGTAAAAAAAGGATTTGATTTTCTGTTGTATTCAGAACAATATGTCCTTTGTCAACTAACTTAATTGCTAACCTCTTTATACCCTTGTGAAGGCCTCAGAGGCAATGTACACACAGGCAAGGGTACATGCTCAAGCACTGAAAAACCCAAACCCAAAATCTTTATTATTAGCATAGGAATGAGAAGAAACATAGTTTGATTTTCAAGACCTAATTTTTTTTAGGTTTACCTGCAAATCCTATTTCTTGTAGGCAGCAGAGATTTAATCAGAAGAGTAAAGAAGGCTCTGTGATTGCTACAGGCTCGCATCTCTTTCAGCAGTTCTCTGAGTCATAGAAATAAAATTAAATGAAGTTTAGCTGTTCCTCCACTGTTTACACTCTTGCAGATATGCCTTTGCAAAGACCAGTATAATGTGACCTTCACTGCTGCATACAGCCAGTAAGTAATGTAAAAGAAAGAAGTCATAAGACTTTGTGTCACACAAGTCTTTGAGGTAGCTGTTTGATGTAAATTTATTGGAGTAGTGTGGGAACTGCTCTTCCTACAATGCTGCTGTTCCAGTGAATCTGCAGAAATTGGTCCTTCTCCTTACACCTGGTTTTCCATATCTGGACAACTTAGAAGGGCCAACCAACAGCCTCAATGTTGGGGCACTATATTCAGTGAGAGATGAACAACGCCATGGACCTGGAGCTTGCTGGGACACTCCAGCTGCTTGCTTTCTGTCTATCCTTGCTGTTTATTCTCAACTTCGTGGGAGTAAAGTTAAAGGAATTACATTCTGATGCTGAGCTTGGGAAAGTCACTGCTGCCTGTTTCTTTCCAATCAGTCTTGACTTGTCTCACACAAAACAAAGTCCAAACAGAAGCTGATGACTGTGTCAAGAAACTGAGCACACTCAGCTTCCCAGGTAATTTCAGAGCTTGCTATTTTTCAGAGTTTTTTCCAGGTCATGTCTTTCTAAGAAAGCAATCTGGGCAGTACAGAGACTTACAGCTGAGAGCAAGCTGAGACTCACTTTTCACCAACAGCACACACCCACCAGCAAGTATTGATCACCTGTGGATATCATTTACATTTTTATTTCCTTTCCATGTCTTTTTCATTAGTTACAGCTGCCAGATTTTTCCCACCTCTCCATTGTCCCTGCTAAGTACAGTAATGGGAACAAGTGCATATGTATCGGCTCACAGCTTTTGGAAGGCAGAGCTTGGCTGCTTCATGGCTGCTGCAAGAGCCTTAGGGAAAAGGTCTGAGGCCACCCAACTGAGCAGATGTGCGGCAGCAGCTGGGGAGTGCTGTTCCCAGCAGCTCTTCCAGCTGCAATCGTTACCCATTAGTGAGCAGCAGCAGCAGCAGCATTGCTTCATCACTGTGGTGGATCCAACTGCAAGACTCCTGCTCCCTTCCCAGAAACAATTCCATATCTCCTGCCGGTCAGCCTCACTCTTCTACTTTATTAGTTACAGGCTCAGCTGTGATTCCTTCTACATGCCTGCTCCGGGAGTAATGGTCCATGAGAAGTCTCATTAGTCTCCCATGTGGGCTGCCCACAGTGCCAGATCCCTCAAAGTGAAGAGCAACTGTTAGATAAATGCTGCTCTCCTTTACCACACAGGTGAGAACCGACAGAACAACTAAACACAGAGGAATGGGAACAACTGACCTCATCAATTCACAGCACAGTCTTTGCTGGCCCAAGCACAGTGGGAGAGAGTAAACAGCTATAGTATGGTGGCTACTTAATGGCTCTTCTTTGAGCATCAGATCTATGTCCTTCCCAGTCGCTTTTTCTCGTTCAATATCCCAAGCAGCACCTGAATGCCCTATTGAGAATTTAATCTCTGTTATCCTCAGTGTAGTATGTAGCTACACTGTCACATCTTGCAGCTTCTAACATTGTGAAGCTAATGAACTAACCCACTAAACCCGCAAAGGTGTGGATGCTGTATTGCTTTCAGCATGTGGTGAATCTATTGGAAATGAATCTATTGGCATTGTCACACTGCATCAGATAAATTTAGAATCATAGAATCATTTAGGTTGGAAAAGACATTTAAGATCATCAAGTCCAACTATAAATGCAATGTGGCCAAGTCCCCCACTAAACTAGATCCCTAAGCACCACAAGTACATGCCTTTTAAATACCCCCAGGGATGGTGACTCCGCTGCTTCCCTGAGCAGCCTGTTTCAATGCTTGAAAACCCTTTTGGGGTTTTGAGGATATTTTCTTAATATCCACTTAATATCCAATCCAAGTTCTTCCTGGCACAACTTAAGGCCATTTCCTCTTGTCCTATTACTTGTTACTTGGGAGAAGAGACTGACACTAACATCTCTACAACCTCCCTTCAGGTAGTTGTACATAGTCAGGTCTCCCTGAGCCTCCTTTTCTCTAGGTTAAACAACCCCATTTCTCTCAGCCACTCCTCATGAGACTTATGAAGACCCTTCACCTTTGTTGCCCTTCTCTGGACCTGCTGCAACACCTCAATGTCTCTCCTGTAGTGAGGGGCCCAGAACTGAACACAGGATTTGAGGTGTGGCCTCACCAGTGCCCAGTACAGGGGCATCATCACTTCCCTTGTCCTGCTGGCCACGCTATTGCTGATACAGGCCAGGATGCTGTTGGCCTTCTTGGCTGCCTGGGCACAAGCTGTTCATGTTCAGCTCCACCAATCAGCATCCCCAGGTCCCTTTCTGCTGAGCAGCTTTCCAGCCACTCTTCTCCAAGCCTGTAGCGTTGCATGGAGTTGTTGTGAACCAAGTGCAGGACTCAGCATTTTGCCTTGTTGAAAGTCATAAAATTGGCCTTGGCCCATTGATCCAGCCTGTCCAGATCCTTCTGTAAAGCCTTCCTACCCTCAAGGAAATCAATGCTCCCACCCTACTTGGTGTGATCTTATTGAGGGTGCACTTTATCCCCTTATTCAGATCACTGGTAGATTTGGTTCATAACTCTCTGAAAGACCAGAGCTCACAAACTTGTTCACAGTGAAACATGGATACGGCATGAATGGCAGACACAGGAACACTGATAACAATACCTATTCTCTTATGACTTGCAGACTTTTTCTGCTTGGCTCACCAGCCTTGTTTCTGACACTGCTATGAATATCTACAAATATATGTAAGTGCACAATGACACAGGGAGGAGAATGGGGCAGAACAGCAATATATGAGAACATTATTTTTTCTCTCCCATATTTTGTATATCCACATTGAAATTTCCAAATTTCTGTTTTAATTATTTTATCTCTATAGATACGTACTCACACAAATTCAGGGGTGGCATTATCCAAGACTGAAAATGACAAGCTATACAGTCCTGGTGATGATGCTTTGGAATTATTTTCATGGTATTATGTGAAATCACTACAATAAACCAATCCACACTATACACACTAATAGCCTACTTACAACACTATTAAATCTTATAACTGCAAATTCCCTGCATTTCTGTTGAGAACTAATGCAGCATGAAGGCTGAATTATCTCATGTCCATTTACAGATAAGTCTTTAGGTCACTAGAGTGGGATAAGCCACAGGTAAACAGCTGCACGAAGTTTAGCTTGGAAAGAACAAATAGAAAGTTTGTATTTTGCACATATGTCATAGAATTATAGAGTAGAATCATAGAATAGTTAGGGTTGGAAAGGACCTCGCAAAAATCTAGTTCCAACCCCTTTGCCATAGGCAGAGACACCAAGCACAAAACCATGTCACCCAAGGCTCTGTCCAACCTGTCCTTGAACATCGCCAGGGATGGAGCATTTAGCACTTCTTTGAGCACTTCTTTTGTCTACAACATGAAGACATGATCTTCCCCCTTCACCTCGAAACACATGGAGCCATGCAGACACAGAGACATGTGTGCACCCACTCACACCACTGTGCACACAAGAATGCCCAGAGCCATGTGTGCACACACACTGTGCCCTGAACGCAGAGGTGCAATCTTGCACCCAGCCATGCACACACAGAAGACTACATACACAGCAAGGCATGAAATTAAAAAAGGGTAGCAGTCACTTCTATATTTAAAACTACTTTCTTGAATCTAACAGGAATTCATTTCATGTGTTGGATGTAACTGATCCTAATAATTTCTTTGAGGTCAAGCCAGATGGAGGAAAATTTGAAGTATCCTGAGCTTACATAAAAGATACGGGGACTGTTGAAATGATGAAATTTTTAACTACTTCATTTCAACAAGAATTAATTCATGGCATCAAGTTTAAAATTTCCCTGTCGGGAATTAGGAGAATACCCGAGGGCTGGGTCTTACGCCTAAATATTCTCTATTGATCTCTTCTCATTCTACATTTCCTAAAAGAACAATCACACTGACATAGCTTCTGCAAGAGTAGCAAAGAGGAATGTGTTAAAAATACTGCTTCTGCCACACAGCCTTTCCCTCACTGATCTTGATTTTCAAACAGTGCCAGCCTCCGGCCATTCTTTGTTTATTAGTCGGTGACTTGAAGTCAAATAGGAGTCTTTGAAATACTTCACAGTGAATCTTTCTACTGATGGACAGATCCTTCATGATAAACCTGTTTCATCATATTGCCAGTGGTTATATGAAATACATAGTTATTAATGCATAATTCCCGTATCTCTCTATCTAGACGTAATATAATTGGGTGAATAATTTATAGAAAACAATTTAAAATCTGAGCCCATTTTCTATTAGCATCCACAAATACATCAGAATTCTCTGAGATTAATTCCTCATTCAGAATGGCTTACTATAATTATGAAAACCTGATATAAAATATATTAAGTCAGTAAGAAATAGTTCCTTGAATTCTATGAACTCTGGATCAGGCCTATAATTATTAGTCTGTAGATAAATCCGAAGAATTTCGATAAAAGTACCCACAGTCATAATTTTCTTTCTAATTCTTTTGATTGGGAATCTTTCATTGCTCTGATTGGATATGCACCTAGGGAAACAGGTATACTGTGGTCATCCAGCCTCACATTTAACTTTATATGACTCAAGTGTTTTTAAAGATCCCAATAGGCAATTATTTGTTTCTTTAGGCATGCAAGTATCTCTCTTACATAATTTTTAAGATAACTCTCCATGCTATCATACCATACATGAGATCTCCGTGACCAGGTGAAACGGGCGAGGTGCCTGAGGATTGGCGGATGGCAAAGGTCACACCAGTCTATAAGAAGGGCAAGAAGGAGGACCCGGGTAATTATAGACGGGTCAGCCTTACCTCCATCCCTGGAAAGGTGATGGAACAACTTATTCTTGACTCCATCACTAGGCATATCAAGGATGAGGGGGTCATTAAGAACAGCCAACATGGTTTTATGAGGGGGAAGTCATGTATGACCAACCTTATAGCCTTCTATGAGGAAGTGACTAGGTGGAGGGATGATGGTAGAGCGGTAGATGTAGTTTTTCTTGATTTCAGTAAGGCATTTGATACTGTCTCCCACAGCATCCTCATAGATAAGCTAAAGAAGTGTGGGCTTGACGATCAAGTAGTGAGGTGGATCGAGAACTGGTTGAAAGGAAGAAGGCAGAGAGTTGTGGTCAATGGCGCAGAATCTAGCTGGAGGTCTGTGACTAGTGGAGTTCCTCAGGGGTCGGTGCTGGGACCAGTGCTGTTTAATATTTTCATTAATGACCTGGATGAGGGAACTGAGTGCACCCTCAGCAAGTTTGCTGATGACACAAAACTGGGAGGAGTGGCTGACACACCAGAGGACTGTGCTGCCATTCAGCGAGACCTGGACAGGCTGGAGAGTTGGGCGGGGAGAAACTTGATGAAATTTAACAAGGGCAAGTGTAGAGTCTTGCATCTGGGGAAGAACAACCCCATGTACCAGTACAGGTTGGGGGTTGACCTGCTGGAAAGTAGCGAAGGGGAAAGGGACCTGGGGGTCCTGGTGGATAGGAGGATGACCATGAGCCAGCAATGTGCTCTTGTGGCCAAGAAGGCAAATGGCATCTTAGGGTGCATTAGAAAGGGAGTGGTTAGTAGGTCAAGAGAGGTTCTCCTCCCCTTCTACTCAGCCTTGGTGAGGCCGCATCTGGAATATTGCGTCCAGTTCTGGGCCCCTCTGTTCAAGAAGGACAGGGAATTGCTTGAAGGAGTCCAGCGCAGAGCCACAAAGATGATTAAGGGAGTGGAACATCTCCCTTATGAGGAGAGGCTGAGGGAGCTGGGTCTCTTTAGCTTGGAGAAGAGGAGACTGAGGGGTGACCTCATCAATGTTTACAAATATGTAAAGGGTAGGTGTCAGGATGATGGAGCTAGGCTTTTTTCAGTGATATCCAGTGATAGGACAAGGGGCAATGGGTGTAAACTGGAGCATAGGAAGTTCCACGTTAACATCAGGAAGAACTTCTTTACTGTAAGAGTGACAGAGCACTGGAACAGGTTGCCCAGGGGGGTTGTGGAGTCTCCTACACTGGAGATATTCAAGGCCCGCCTGGACAAGTTCCTGTGTGATGTACTGTAGGTTACCCTGCTCTTGCAGGGGGGTTGGACTAGATGATCTTTTGAGGTCCCTTCCAACCCTTGGGATTCTGTGATTCTGTGATTCAGGTTTCACAAGCTCCCAGCTTCTATTGCCTTAAGCACTGGCTTGTCTTTTCTTCCCAGAGTAAGTTATTAAATGCCTTGCAATAAAATATCAAGCAGTAGAAGACAACTAGACAGACATTCTTCGTAAAAGGTCTCATGCACTATGATTTCTAGCTAATTCCAATCCCAGCCAAAGCCAGGGCAAAGAGACTAATGGAGTAGATGACTGACAACCTACTACAGCCCCAGTAGTGAAAGTCAACGCTCTTATCTCTCCAGTACAAACTGCTTGTTTCCAAACCAGCAAATACTACCAAGAGAAAAGAACGCACGAATTCCAAAGCTGCCTTTTCTCTTTATGGTTTCTTACCTAGAATTGGTTTCATATTTCTTTGAATTAATAATTCTGCTTTCTTTTTTATTGTGCTTTAAGCAGTCGTTTGGCTTCAAAGAACTGCTGTGTTTGCTTTAACTCTTCTGCAGTAGAAAATACCTTATTAAACTAATGATCTAATGGTTTAAAACAAGGCACCGCTAAGCTTAATGGAGGCTCATTAAGTATTTGTTCATTAGACAATGCTGCTTGTGATAAATGTACCATTAAGTCACTATAATGCATACTCTCAAATACCAGCATGAACTGAAAGGCACATGGGCCAGTATGCATGTGTATCACATCTCCTTGAACAGTTATGCCTTAAAACATTTCTGTCATATAATTTTATATATAGAAAGCTATGATTTGTAATCTCTGTAGGATTATGCTTTTTGTTTCCAAACCAGGTATCTGGCGCATATTAGACTGCTGCAAAAATGTTGTCCTAGTTAGCCTGAATGGGGCTTATCAACACATTTACTTACAGCCAGGCCGTCAAACGAGCTGAGAACAGACCTCTAGAAAAGGAGATTAGAAATTAGTCCCAAAGGGAATCTTGAGACCAGTGGAACCTGGGATGGCTTGGATTACCTCCTTCAGGTCTGTGTATTCCAGACTCTAGTTCTGATAGCCTGCGTTAAGATGGAAACCATGCAAAGTGTGTATCTGTGTAGTGCTGTAATACACTATTGGCATTGTTAGTAACAAGTTATAGTTTTCTATGGGTTTGCAAGGCCTTAGAAGTGATGCTTGGCAGGCTTGCTCTGCCTGAACTTGTCCAGCTTGCGTCTTTAGCTGGTTTACCTGTGACAGCAGTCAGTTTAATTGACCACTGTCTGTGGTTAATTTGTTTTGCCTTTGTTATCTTTGTAAGATATGACTGTAATTTCATATAGGCAGCAGGAACAAGTAATTATCCTGTGTAGAATGAGATGCTTATGACTCTTACACAATGATGTAAAATGATTTATTTTGTTTACACAAAGAAATACAGGCCTGGTATGACAGAGAAAGTCTTGAGAAATGGAGACACAGGATGCAGCACGGAGCTTTGCAGGCATGGGATATGGGATAATAAGAGATGAGGCACAGCCTGGCATTGTGAACCTCATGATTATAAACAACTTGTAAATGGTCAAACAAATGCAGCCCTGGGGTTTGACAAAAAAAGGTTTCAAGGATGGCAAATAGAGGAATACTATATAATGCATGTAAAAGACATCATTTATAGTAAATTCAGATGTAACATGGAGTTGCAGAATAATATAGAAAGAACTAGGAGTAAAGCTTTGTTAGCAAACATGAAAATAACCTCAAATGGATCCTATAGTGAAGAAGAAACACGAACATGAAACATGAACATCGTATTCCTGCTGGTGAAGGAATCTAGGTGCTTGCAATTCACATTAAGACTCCCACCCCACCCCAGAATCACAAAGCTTAGGACTCAGAGTACAACAGCAGGCAAAGGGTGAGTATAGCAGTTTTAAATTATTGTTGTCGCTATTGTCATTGAAACATTTTCTGGATTTTTTTTTTTTTTATTTTACTTTCTCTTTGTGTAACAGTTACATCTGAACTAATAATAATAATGCTTTGATTAGACTGGCAAGATTTCAGTTATAGTAGCAACAAATTCTTGGCTCTTTGTCTATAAACAAGAGTTTGAGCATGACCAGGGCATTACCAACAGGAGTGTCAGTGGTATGCCAGTGTTTTGGTTGTCTTTTTCTACATCGCATCTACCAGCATCTATCATCTGGGGAAGTACCAACTTCCATGCACACAGGTATTCATACTTTGTGGATTAGTATTACTACAGCCAGAGAGTGTGGGACTTTCACAGTTACAGACAAGGGCTAAGTCAATATTTATTTATTGTCCATTGTGCCAGAAAGGTATGCATTGCTCTCAAACATCAAATCAGTATATAGCTAACTGTTCACTGGGGCATCCCCCAATACTAAACTCATGCATTATCAAAATCAATCATGTAACTGAGAAAAAGATTGACCTTTATGGTGTTAGTAATATAGAGTCTGCATAGAAAAGTGCTTATTTCTTCTAAGTGCTTAATGTGTTTTGGATGTTGTATCAGCTTAAAGCTGGTTGTCATTCTTGATGACTAACTCCCCAGTCATCTATAGTGCAGTCATGCCAGCTTACACTCTGTCTGAAGCCTGGAGTTAGACATCTGGCTTCCAGAAGAAGAGAGACATATCTGAACTAAACACACTCCTGCCCTGTCAGTGTGGACACAAATATCTGGAGCCAAGTGAAGGGGACAAGTTGAACCCTTGCTTGGACGCTGGATAGATGTAAGCTGATTCTTTATATGACATAGCAAAAGGCATAACAGTAAATGATCTTGCCTTGCCTTACCTCTGCCTTGTTCTTAATAACCAGTGCACCTAGTTCTTCCTAACAGCTCATTTCCACCCCTCACACAGCCTCCTGTCTGAAAGCTCTTATAAGGTACTGCAACTTGCATAGATCCTGCTCTCTACTAAAATGACCCTGGTAGACAGAGCCATGAGGTTGGTATGCACTGCACATGATCTACTTTAGCTCAAGCACAGGGGGGTAATGCTTCTGGGATCAAAGGACTCTGAGTTTTATCCCTTCTGTCCCCATACATCTCCCAGTGGTTTAAACTGAACATATCTAGCAATTCCAGAGAAATTACACTGTTTTAATTTGCATAACATCTATTTCTTTGGAACTGAACTGCAGATTTTCAAAGACGTTGTGAAGGATGAAATTGCTGAGTAACAGGGATGAATTTGTTGTAATGCTGCTTGAAATTCTTTGAAGTTCAGGCAAGAAAAAGTCAGACAGGCAAAGCATGATGCTACAGAATTAATCAAAATTAATTTGGAATTCTTTCTTCTTGTTGATTTCTTACAGTTTTTTTTTAACTTAGATGTGCTCTTGGTTCTCATCTTCAGTAGCTGCTGTTAGGAAATATGGGTGAGCTACTTCCATAATTTGATTAGCTGAGCAGGTACCTCAGTCTTATTGGGGTGAGCAAACAGATTTCATAAGCAGATGGTTTTCTTCTTTTCTTTGCTCCTCCTTTTAGCCCTGCGAAATATATAACAGGCCCTAGTACTATCACAGCAGGGACTGAGAAGGATGGTAACTAATGACCAATTTTGTCTTTTCTGGATGCTCTCTCACTGGAGCCAAGAAACATTTTCCCGGAGGCAAATTAATTCTGCCTCAGACCTGTTCATCTGGTTGTGTTCCAGACTCTCTCACTGCATCTCTTTCTGTAGCTGCTTCTTATCCATCAGCCAGCTGTAGCCTTAATTAATCCAAATTGCAGAAGCAAATGAATGTATTACAAATTTGTGGTTGTCTTGTCCTAAGCACCCAGAGAAAACTCCAAGGTGTATTTTTTTTTTTTCAAGATTAGATTTTGCATCTGTCTGATGTAACGTTTAATCAAAATTGAGTATCTATCTCTGCTAATACCCATACTGCACAGCCAGCCTCATGAGATGTATTAAATAGAACCATAGAATGGTTTGGGTTGGAAGGGATCTTAAAGCTCATCCAGTTCCAACCCCTGCCACAGTCAGGGACACCTTCCAGTAGACCAGGTTGCTCCATCCAGCCTGCCAGGGATAAGGCAGCCGCAGTTTCTCTGAGCAATCTGTGCCAGTGCCTCATCACCCCCATAGTAAAGAATTTTTACAGAAGCTGTTTCCCCCACCCTGGTTTCCCTTTCTTTTGTGTCATTGTGGTTCAGAATTTTGCTTATCATGTTTTTTTTTTTTTATATATTAAATTCACCCAACTACTTACAACTGATGGATTTTTCAAGTGTCTGTTTTGTGAATAACATATTGATATATTTTGGAAATCAACAGAAAGAGAATTAAATAGAAAACAAATCAGGCACCTCAATCACATCAGTCTGCTGCTGCATAATTTTTCATTTCAACCTATATATTTCATGGGCCTAAGACTACAAATCAGGCTTCTCTCTTTATTTCACTTCCTTTCATCTCAGTACATGGATTATAGCACGCATGGAGCTTTCTATTTATATAAAATTATATGATATATGGAATCTTACGATAAAAGACTCAACTGACAGAATTAAAACTATGTCAATTAAGACTAAAGCAGAATCCCCAAAAGTATCCCAAAAGTAAGGGTCTTGCTAAAAATGAAAAGAGAAACTGTTCTCTATAAAACTGTCTTAAGCAAAATCAAACCCAATATAATCCTCTTATTAAGTAATATTTGACAGTTCGGTCATGTGCATTTCTCTTGAAAGAAGAGACTTGCTTATTTTAAGCTCCCCGAGAAGCAATTTGCATAATGATGATGTTCTTATAGACCTGGATTGGTTTACCATTTTTAAACAAGTGTCTCCAGAAACAGTGTTTGAAACAAGTGTTTACATACTTATTTCCAGAGTCTATTGAGATTTACAGCAGGACAAGCTCCTTCCCTGTATAGATTTCATATGATGTCAGTCTCAAGCCACATTTGTACTCTTTGATATGTTTTTGGCCAGCCGTCACTCACATAACACCTACTGCTGTGGGTCTCTAGAGATGAGGATAAGGCTGCAAGATTTTGACTAACCCAAGAGAAATGGTGAACTTCCCTTATAAAAGAATCACAGGATTCTTGCTATACTTCTGCAGAATTATTCATTTAATCTTAATATAATGGTGACTATATGCTTTAAATGTTATTTAAATACTAGTTCATCCATTAAGAAAATGTGATTAAAGAGAAGAGGTGGTGGTAGGAAAATAAAGCAAGCTAAAGCTTTGATGACACAGTCATCGAAATTATACATGGAAAGACCAAATATAACTAATTACACATCTTCTTGCCTGTATTCACTGGGTTAGATGCTATAATTCTCTGTTTAGGTTCAGGAGAAATCTATGACTATGTTGAATTGCAAACTACAGTTAGATTCAGAACAACTAACATGAAGGCTTCTCAGCAAGGATTCCCTGTCTCTGTAGCTATGTGCATTTGAGCACAGCAGAGGTGGTTCATCATCATATGAGAGCAGTTTTGCATGACTGTCTTAACAAGGGGTCATAAAAGCTCTGTGGTTAACATACCTCATGTCTTTCTGCACATGCTAGTTTTGTGCTCCCTCCACTCTAGTCCTTAAAACAGGTGATATTCTTAGTTGGATAAGGGAAGGGAGACAAAGCTGCTTCAGAGCTCATCCTCAGCTACCAGTGCATTTATAAGAATCTGTCCATGGTCGCCTTACTTAGTCTGGTATCAATTCTCTTATAATTTTCTCCATTCTTTCAGTTTCCACTTGCATAAAGATCAAAGGCTCATCCTGGAATCGAGTTTATTAGATGTGCATCAGAGCTGAGCACCAAATTGATTTTTCATCAGATTACTTTGGCTTAAATCTTAAATCTTCAGTTTCCAGTCTCTTCTAGAATCTCTGGTCCTTAAGCAATGTTTCATAAAGTACTACTCTCTGCCACAAGAGAGGGTTTCAGCCAAGTGTGCTTCCATGACTGGCATGCGGATATGTTTTCCAGGTCTTCTCTGATCTTCATCCTTACTTTTACCTTATCTGGTCAAGCACACCTCTTTTACTGCTGTTGGGATTTTTTATGAATTTCATCCTACAAGTATGCCATGAACTCTTGCCCTCAGACTCATTGATGGTGAGGGAAACAACTGGTATTATTTCATGAATGCTGACTAGCTCCAACTCATGTGAAAAGCCTTTTCATCTCTGACAGGGTATATGACAGCTCTTAAAGCTGCTGAAACCCAAGCAGCTCCCATTGGCTTTCCCTTCAAGATCCTGTACCAATGTTGAATGAGTTAATTTGATAGGGCGCCCAAATCCTGTACTTGCAGTTACAAGGTTAGACTCAGTCTCCATCTAAAAAAGGATAAGACTGAGCAGCTGCACAAATGTTCCCATGCCTGATACACAGACTTATGTGGGTTGTAACAGGGAATACCCACTGTAAATCTATGTCTGGAATCAGATGTCTTTGGCAAGACTTCTAACTATAGCTGCCACTGTAAAGGTGGCTGTGTCACTTGTGCTAGTGAATTCATATGCATCAATGACCATTTCTGGAATTTAGTAGTTACTATTGTAGGCACTTGGGACAGATAAAGAATCCTGGAGATTCTTTTCTTGCTCTAGAGCATGAAGTAAAAATGCTAAAACTGTCAATGTGCATGACTCCAATTATGTGCCTTGCTGAGAAATGACAGCAATATTTGGTTTACTCTGAATTGAGATCATTCTGCATTGACCTCCTTGTCTCTGTGCCTCTTAACTATGCTACTTGGGGTGAATATTATTCTTCACCATTCTTCCCTGTGCTCAAACCTTTATGACTCAAAAAAAAAACAAACAAACCACAACCTAAACAACCCAACCCAAACCATCAACTGTTTCCAATTGCTTCCATTAATTAATTAATTCAATTAACATTGCAGACATTATCATTTAACAACAATGCATCTATGTGCATGCATGTATCTACTGTGTGGGTACAGTGGCACAATAAGGCCTTTTCATTCCATTCCACGTTCTAGAGTTGCTTTACTGACACATACATGAAGAAATAATTTCAGAAGTGAAATTTTGGAAATGAGAAAAGTTGTGTCTGTACAGCAAATTATCTTTCTTGCTCAATACATTTCACATATATGGCCATATGCCAAACCTGATGAATTAAGACTATACTGAGACATGGTGATGCCTATATAACTGATGACCTCATCTAAGACCTCTTAAACTGCCTATGGGGATGCCTTACTGCCAGGCAGTATTGCTTTGTCTTCCCTAGACAGTTCAAAACCACTCCAAACGCAGAACTTTGATTTTTTTAAAGCAAAAATTGATCGTTATGAATAAGATCTAGTCTGGTTATGTCATGCATTCCGTCAGCTTGTATTTAACGGCATGACATGCATGTTAGCCACAAAGTGAGTCTGACAAAATTGTTCTACTTGACATGGAAAGAATGATTTGGTTCTGCACATAAACTATCAGTTTGCTTTAGAATTGTTATTTTGAAAAATAAATATTGCAAAGAAAATTGATTTCTTATTTCTTCTCCTAGAAGAGTACAAGGGCATAATCTCTATAGTACTTCATAAACCTGATATGACTTTTTGAAAGCTCTCTCCAGTGTATACCTCCTAGCTAGCAAAGGAGTTTATCTCTTTAGATTGCAACGTATTCTCTGCTTAAAAAACAAAAAGAAAAATACCTAATGCATAGCAGGAGATGAGAATGTAATATCTTCTCATAAAAAAAAACCAACCATGAAAATATATTAGCAATTTCCAGCTGGGAAAAAAACATTTAAAAAATTGTCAGTAGCTTAGCTTGTTTCTCTTAGACAAATTTATCTATGGATCAAAAAAAGGCATAGTAGTTAAAAAAAATGCCATGCAGTAGGGAGAACTAATGAGATGTTGAGTTAGAAGATACTTTGTGGAATAGATATGCTATCAATACATAATATTATGGTAACATAATCTGATCCATGCTCTTAAAAATGTCTGAAAGTTTCCACTTAGATTTATATTTCCAGGCATGGATAAAGTATTTAAAAAGGCCTGCCTGATTTGGAAAGTGTGTCTCTCTGTGTCCTATTCCAGAGGGCCTAACAAGATACTTGAAAAACATTGGTTTACTTTTTGCTATCACACTGTCACGTTAATTCATTTCTGCTCTGCTCTCCATTCACTCCCTGGCTGCCTATAATAAGAAAACATGATGGACATCCTAAATGAGGCTTTTCCTGAGTTTATGGTTTCTCTAATCAGCAATGGATCAATTCCAACAAAGGACATATAAATCTTAAAAGCAGTCAATATGTATATATTGTTTGTATGGCTCTTTAGAAACAGACAAGACTTATATTGTCCGGGAAGCTAGGGACCAGGTTAGGAAAGCTAAGGCCCAGCTAGAATTAAACATAGCCAGGGATGTTAAGGATAACAGGAAGGGATTCTACAGGTACGTAGCAAACAAAAAACAGACTAGGGACAAAATAGGCCCCCTGAGGAAGCTTTCGGGAGAACTGGCTACGCAGGATTTGGAGAAGGCTGAGGTTCTGAATGACTTCTTTGCCTCGGTCTTCACTGGCAAAGGCTCTGACTTCACCACCCAGTTCTTAGAAGGCAGACGCAGGGACTGTGAGAATGAAGACCTTGGGGCCCACTGTAGAAGAGGATCTGGTTCGAGACCATCTTAAAAATCTGAATGCACACAAGTCCCTGGGACCTGATGGAATCCATCCGTGGGTCCTAAAGGAGCTGGTGAATGAAGTTGCTAAGCCACTGGCCATCGTATTTGAAAAATCATGGCAGTCAGGTGAAGTTCCCGATGACTGGAAAAAGGGAAATATAACCCCCATTTTCAAGAAGTGGAAAATGGAAGACCCGGGGAATTACAGACCAGTCAGTCTCACCTCTGTGCCTGGTAAAACCTTGGAGCACATTCTCCTGGACGGCATGCTAAGGCACATGAAAAACAACAAGGTGCTTGGTGACAGCCAGCATGGCTTCACTAAGGGCAAATCCTGCCTGACCAATTTGGTGGCCTTCTATGATGGGGCTACAGAACTGATGGACAAGGGTAAAGCAGTTGATGTCATCTACCTGGACTTGTGCAAAGCGTTCAGCACTGTCCCACACCACATCCTTCTCTCTAAATTGGGGAGATATCAATTTGATGGATGGACCACTCGGTGGATAAAGAACTGGCTGGATGGCTGCACGCAAAGAGTTGTGGTCAATGGCTCAATGTCCGGCTGGAGACCAGTAACGAGTGGTGTCCCTCAGGGATGAATGTTGGGACCGGTCTTGTTTAACATCTTCATCGCTGACATGGACAGCGGGATTGAGTTCGCCCTCAGCAAGTTTGCCGATGACACCAAGCTGTGTGGTCCGGTTGATACGCTGGAGGGAAGGGATGCCATCCAGAGGGACCTTGACACGCTTGTGAGGTGGGCTGATGCCAACCTTATGAAGTTCAACCACAACAAGTGCAAGGTCCTACACCTGGGTCGGAGCAATCCCAGGCACAGCTACAGACTGGGCAAAGAAGAGATTCAGAGCGGCCCTGCAGAGAAGGACTTGGGGTGCTGGTCGATGAGAAAATGAACATGAGCCGGCTTCAGTGTGCACTCGCAGCCCAGAAAGCCAACCGTATCCTGGGCTGCATCAAAAGGACCATGACCAGCAGGTCGAAGGAGGTGATCCTGCCCCTCTACTCTGCTCTTGGGAGGAGCGTTGTGTGCAGTTCTGGTGTCCTCAACATAAAAAGGACATGGAACTGCTGGAACAAGTCCAGAGGAGGGCCACGAGGATGATCAGGGGACTGGAGCACCTCCCATATGAAGACAGGCTGAGGAAGTTGGGGCTGTTCAGCCTGGAGAAGAGAAGGCTGCGTGGGGACCTAATAGCAGCCTTCCAGTACCTGAAGGGGGCCTATAGGGATGCTGGGGAGGGACTCTTCGTCAGGGACTGTAGTGACAGGACGAGGGGTAACGGGTTAAAACTTGAACAGGGGAAGTTTAAATTGGATATAAGGAGGAAATTCTTTCCTGTTAGGGTGGTGAGACAGTGGAATCGGTTGCCCAGGGAGGTTGTGAGTGCTCCATCCCTGGTGGTGTTGAAGGCCAGGTTGGATGAAGCCTTGTGTTGGATGGTTTAGTGTGAGGTGTCCCTGTCCGTGGCAGGGGGGTTGGAACTAAATGATCTTAAAGTCTTTTCCAACCCTAACTATTGTATGATTCTATGATTCTATATTCATCATACAAACTTTAAGTACCAAAGCAAGCCATAAGATTATAGATGTTACAGACATCAGTAAGACATTATAAACAGTAGACAATAGACTATAGACAGTATATAGACAGTAGCAAGAGTGTTGTACATTTCCTCCTAAACCTGAGCTGTTTTTTGAGTGCACATATCTAACGTTTACCTAATACACACACATCTTGCTCAACAGACTATATAGTGAGCACAAGGCAACTGCTCTTCCAGATTCATCAACTCCATCAGCCACATAAATGACATGTATAATTCAGGCCTTGGTGCAGCAGAAGACACATCAAAAGAGACTACCTAATGGGGTGGGTGCTCAATGGGAAACATTAGAAATAGGCATGTGGAAGCATCTGAATATCCCTAACTCGCAAACTGTGGCTGAAGAAATTCCCTGTAAGAATGTTTTGGAAGAGCTGGGGAGCATTCATTCCCCTCCAGACACAGAACAAAGAGTCATGGATTCCTTCTAGGTGATAGAGAAGATCTCTTTCTTTTTTGTTTGACAAGATATTTCAGGACACAAGAGATTCTTGACACTGGAAGACTTACAAAGCAATAGAAAGCAGAAAGCTTTCTGTGTTCTTAGCAGAGGAGGTGAGACAGGATAGTGTACATTATTTACCACACAATAGTTATATCAAAATAATGCACATATTATTTTCTTGAGTCTTTTTCATTACTGCTTATGACAATTTTTATTTAAACACTGAAAATTAAATTATAATTAAAGTCTTAATGATGACAATGCCTGAGCTGATGCATGAACATAAATCTGTATATGATGCTGCATGGCAGAAATCCTTTCAAAGCTAAGGCCAAGGAAATAGTGTATCACTCTATCTGTTTATGGAAAACACTGCTGAAGCAGAAATCAAAAACATCTGTAGAAACAGGTTATATATGACCTCAAGGAGAAAATGAGGAACTTACAGTTGATGGAGCAGGAGATAGGGAGCCAGAGGAAGAAACTTTAGAAGCCATTGAAACAGGAGACTTAGAAGATGATATCCTGGGTAGTGGTCTAGACAACAGTCTAGGAAAATGTCAAGTGCAGCCAAAGAAATGATGCACACTTTTGATTCTTTCAGGGTGGTTAGATTGGAGTGAGTGATATCATATGGGAAAACAGTGATGAAATCTAGTGTGATGCTCAAAGTGTGCATGCAGAACTGATGCAGTATGCAAGGCAAGGAAGCCAGGATGCAAAGGTTATCAGTAGTGTTTCATGTCAATGATGAGAAAGCAAACCTGAGCTATCACACAGTGGAAATGTTTACATACAACTTAATTAGCACAAGGACTTCAATGAATATAAAGGAAAAACTTCACTTCTGGGCTTGTTTTCATACCAAGTTTATCACACTGTGATGTGCTACATAAAATTAGTTGGAAAGAATAAGCTTGCCTGAGGTCCTGTTCTTCTGTTTCCTAGCAGACCTTCTGTTACTCTTGTCTCAAACTGACTATAGATTATTTCCCCAAGGTTTTTTTTTGCCTTTTCTTATCTTGGCTTTTCATAATCCCAGCGTTCTGCAGATGCCATACATGATGTTCTGTGTTATCAGGAAATGGCACTGCAGGGTTCCATTTAACCAGCTCAAGCTGTCTTCTTCCATTGCTGCAGTTTCATAACTATAAAAAACCAATTACACATACTGTGAGAATGTTGATGACTGCACCTTGGAAGGCTAAAGAGACTAACTGTGACTTGAGTCCTGTGGAGTTATAGTAGCTTGAAGGTGAAAGTTTGAAGATCAGTGCCTAACATGTAGCCATGCTTCCCAAATTAATAATTCTGTTATATTTTTTTCTGTGATAAATGCCATCAAATCATTGTTGTGTTCTATGTGTCAAATTACTTCCACCCCAAGATATTTACTTATTTTGAGTATGGTATTACTCTCTTAAAAAAGTATATGTGTTACTTGTATCACTCTGCATTATATGGCAGTTAACCAGCATTCACTGCTGGATTTCCTCTAGCATAATCTTAAAATTATAGAATCATAGAATAGAATATTCTGCCCACAAACTAAGTTTTGCAGATGTTTATTCTTGCTTTGAGGTGCAAGTTAGATGAATGTATCTATCTTGGAAACGTGACTATCAAGTCAGCTACAGCTAAGGACAAAAGTGGAAATATAAAGCATTAGTTGAATTAGTTGCCAGCAATGTTGCTACTGTTGTTCTTCTTATAAACTGTGAAGAAAGACTATAATTATTCAAATAAAATCGCTGGCATCATCAGAAAATAATATGTCCTCACAACACTGATACACTTACTGTGTGAGGTCTTCAGATCAACTTTACATATGCTGCATCATCACATTAAGTGATATGGTCATACATTATGGTCATAATGTAAAGCAGAAATGTCGTATCAGATCCATTCATAAATCTTCAAACAAATATTCAATGTAGTCTGTCAAGGAAGTAGTGAGACCTCATTCACCATTCCAGCAACTGGTCTCTTGTACCTAACATATTGTGCCATGATTTCAAGAGGAAACTGAAGCCAGATCAAACAAATAAATAAAAAAATCACACCAATCAACTAATAATGAAAGCCCCACTTTGAGTTAATGTGTGCTTGGAGGTCACAGGATGGAGTCTTACCTCTTTTTTCTTCTAATATCACTGGAATTTTCACATACTGATTATCAAAATGCATGCACCACATTGGCAGTGTATAATATCTAGCTCTTTCTCTGAGAGGGTCAAGGCAGTAGTCCAACATGAACATTCAGGTGCTGATTTCAGGGAATAAAAGAGCTATGTTAGTATCTGTTTCAGGTCTTTATGCTGCTGGAGACACTTAGGTGAGAAAGGTCACACAGGAGATTTCTTCAGGACAGGATGAAGGAAATCAGTTTCAATCCCCAAAAGCTCAAACAAGAAGTGTGAATCAATCATCACTACCATTTGGATTTTTGGCTGTGTAAGGGAAAATCCTGCTTGAAAAATTTGCGCTTTATATAACGCATATATAATCCCTTGATACTGTCATACTCTAAAACTAAGGATTTTTATTTTGCTTTCATAAGTTACAGCAACCATATATTTCCCTCAGTAAAACACATGCAGGTTATTGAATACGTACATGGGCATATAAGATTTTTTTTCCATCAACATTTCCTCCAGTATAAATCATGATAAAATGAATGAAGGGCATCCTTATGTTAATATTGCCCTGTTTCATACCAGCAAGGTCAATACTTCTATGTTTTATCTATTTCATGAATACTATGTATGTCAATTAAAACTGCCCGTAGGCAGCTTTAGCCTGACAGAAAAACAGAATTATTTGCATTGCACCCATGAGTTGATGCATTCTGCCTTCTGTTAACTATTTCCTCTTCTGGAAATCTCTCCAGAGCATACCAAGCAAAAGTTTCCCCATGTCTACTGCACCCCAGAATTAAAGAATATTGATTTCTGCTGGATTACACATTGTAATCATGCATGTTCAGACCAGCCTCTGAAGAAAGTGATTCATTTACGGCCTTTGGAATGAAGCTATGCTCATATATATGCAAGCTTTTGCAATTTGGAGAAAGAGTCGCTTCATACATTCTATAGGTATCTAATCACCTTAGATAGTGGGATAATTACCAGCACATTGTCTAAAGTCAGTAGAGAGCAGCACGCTTCACTAGAGTTCAGAGTACAAATCTCACTTTGATTCATCTTCTGGAAGACCAGTGTCTCCCTGCTGGCTACAGAGGGAACATAGAAAGACCAGCTTTCTAATTTTGGTACCTAATTTATATACCTAAACTAAGGTGATGTGATTACCCTCTAAAGCCTTAATTCATCTACCATAAATTAGCCATCTGGAGGTGTTAAATGATTAAGTATCAATCCATGATTTATACTGCCTATCTCAGCTCTCAGTCAACATCAGCGTCTGCTGTTCATCCAGATTTAGGTGGGTGAAAGTCCACAGCTGTTTAAACTATCTATTTTATTCATCTGCAGAACCCTCCCACCTCTGCCCAAATTAGACATCTAGCTCTTACTAAAGTCTACTTGTGTTTAATCCCCCTAAAGGCAGCTGTCAAAATCCTAAAACTCTCTAAATGCTAGACAGCTCTTAATTCTTGCTGAATCTCAGACCTACATAAATACCTAGTTAATGGACAGTCTCAGACTGAAACGCTCAACCCTGGCCTCTTCCAGCTCATTTTGACCTTGTAGTTAATAGGTAGTGAAATCAGAGAGGCAGAAGAGATAGTGGGAAAATAGAGGGAATATTTCCCTAGGACTTTTTAAATATTATCTGGGTATCCTGGCCAACTGTCCTTGTAGTGGATGGCCTTTCTATTTTAGTTGGCCCTGAAATATCTGTATTTTGCCTCTGAGAGTGCCAAAGTACAGTGCCCATTTAACTCTGGCAGTGCCCACCCATCTAGTGATAGACCATAGGAAGCAGCAAGTGACTTGCATTTTTAATGTCAGCCTGAAATAATGAAGATATTGAGTAAGTTGTTGCTTACAATAGCCTTGGATAGAGGAGAGAGAAACATCGGCATTCACAAAAAACATTTCGTTGGCCTTCGACCACCATTTGCACAGGTCAGGTGAAAAGCCAGATGCATCATTCAGGATGAAATACTACCAATCCAAGGTATTGCAGTGGCTGCAGAAGGCAATTGGCTGTTTGGACTCAAGAAGTGGCAACACAACAAAAAGCAGCTATCTACCTTCAGGAATGGATTACTTCCCCTTGGCCATCTGACTCAGGAGAAATTAATCTAGCCTTACATTCATGTAAAATTTTCTCCAAAGATTTCTGGACCAATCAATTCTATGCTATAAATCTGTGATCTGACAAATCTTAGAAATGCATGGTCATTGCATCACATAGCCTTTTAGTAGTTTGCATGACATCAGTTGAAGGAATCCAATGAAATAACAAAATGTAGATGCAGGGTAAAGCAGAACACACTCCAATACACTTCTGTGAATCTCATTCATATGGAAATATGAATAGGGAGCTTCATATCTCATCTACAGGGAAAAAAATTGCTTTAAAAGTATGTCACAAATGAAAAGCCTGGAAAATAACTTTGTTCTTGTGCTATATCCTTAGAGCATATTTATGATAAGGGATTTCAAGTTACGAGGTGAATGTGTTTTGAACTTGTTACATTATGTTAACCACACAGATAATGTGAGCATAGCTCTGTTACAAGGCAAAAAACAGATGCGCATTTTCAAAACAATACATTTCTGAACACTATTATCCCACAAACAGCAGTTGCTAAGACAAAATAAAAACTGGGAGATACCTTGATTTTGGTGTAAGCAGATATTGTAATTTCAAGAACAGCTACAGCCATAGGGTATTCAAACAGTATTATCTATATGTAAAGGGACAGAGGTGGAGAATAAAGGTGTGATTATAACAGGAAAGCTCTTCATGCTGAAGTTTATAGTACTACCTGAATAAACTCTTTCCATTAAAAAATGGCTTGATGGCAAAATACTGCATAGATCTTTCCAAATCCTGGAGGATTCTCTGGATGTTGCTTCTTTACCTAAATCACCACTTGTACTCTTATTCCCTTCTGTTGGTGTCAGCTTGTTGTTTAGATGCTTTTCTTCCATGAGGTACAAAACCAAGGTAGTGTGCACCATCCTTGGAGGGATTACAGTAGCATCTCACAGTCAGAACCATCAGGTTTAAGTTGTTAATTTCTGCAATCTAAATTAGAATATTTTTATTTCTTTCAAAGTCTTGTGTTTAATTGAAATATTATTTTTCCCTCATCAGGTTTGCCTTCATTTCTGTGACTAGCCAGAAGTTATCCTTTTCTAAACAACTTCTTAAAGAAGCACAGTTCCCACCCCGAGAAGATCAATAGACTGAACGTTGTGAAGAATGCTATTTTACCTACAAGATATTCAACATTTTTTGAAATTAGTATCTGTTTAAGCTTTTCCCTTAACAGACTTAAATCTGACGACCTTCAATTTTTATTATTCCCTCATTTTCCTGTGCACAAAAAGAAATATGATAAATTGCCTCTGAGAATTAAACTATGCAAGATGGAGTCATAGTATCTGTGTTTGTCATCTTGAGAGTGAAACACATGTAAAGATGAGTTTACCTTTCAGAAAAGAGTTATTTTCCTCATATTCTTTGACACACATTTGTGCGGCTTATAGATTTAAGGTAGTGAGAAAAAGGGAGTGTTGGAACTCTGGTGCACTGTATATAAGGCTAGAAAGTTTTAAAATAATAGTTTTGAGTTTTTTAAGATAGATGTGTATGTAAAATAATTTTATTGAATTCATATTTGTTATTTTTTTTAAGTTCATCAAGTCATAAGCCATGAAAATGTAATGAAATGCCTTTTTCTGAATACTGGAACTAAACTGGGCACTATAGAGAAGAACAGCAAACAATAGTCAGTCGTCTAGTGAACACTAATACTTCCTTTAGTCAAGTGAAACATGCTTTATGGTGGGAACTAAAAGAAGTAGTTCTAAAGTTAGTTAGACATTTATTAAGACTGAAGACTATGTAATTCATTCAAACTTAAACAATTAGTGACTAAAGACTGAAGGGAAACTTCAGAGTTAAATCCTTGCACTTTGCTCTGGCTGCCAGGTGAATTCCTAGAGAGTTATGCTGGAGATTTGCAGCCCAGAATCCAGAGTGAAAGCACAGCCGATTAGATAAGCAATATAAAAATGCTAGTATGACTAAATGATGTCTGATCATGCTGTGAAACCAGCAACAGTGTTAATTTCCATTTTAAATAATATACATAGCTCAGCTCCTCTAGTTTTGTTGGACAGACACCCAAATGTTAAGGAAATGAGATAAAGAAAAGGAGCCTGTACTGTTGGCATGGCAAAGTAATTGGCTACAGTAATCTCCAATTTCATCACAGATTTATAGTGTCAACAAGTCATCCAGATGATTAGATCCAAACTTGTACAAGACCAACTAATAAACAGAACATTCTTAACACAACACAGTCTCTCAAAGTTACACAATGCAGGTTCTTAACTACATGGCAGCATTTGTGAAAGGCATTTCAGTGAGTCAGAAATCTGGCAAGTGATTTTGATTCCATTAGATGAGAAACAGAAGAGTCACAGGAAACCTTGAAAATAGCAGACAAATAGATTTCAAGTATGGTCTGAAAATACGAAGCACAAAAACCTCAAAAAAAAAATTATCAGTAATAAAATGGACTCTTTATTCTTATGATGTTTGTAGACATGCAAAACCACATTTAATTTTAGTTTCATACCAACAGATATCTAGCTAAGGGTAAAATAAAAGGTCCACACTTATTTTTGTCTCAAAAGGTTGTGAAACAATGCCTCTCTTTTCAAGCTGCCAAGCTCTGGGAATGTAGGTTTCACAGACCCATTAAGCATCGAAATCGGTATTCAGTTTCTCCCAGGTTCTTCCAAAGATTAATCAGAGATGCCAGGTGCCTATTACACTGAAATGAAGCCATGTGACAACCCAGAACAGATGAGCTCACCAGAGTGGCGGAGAAGTGAATAATAGGCACTACGTTTGCTATGTCTGGGTGGCCGAGGATATTGCATAAGGCTGCAAAACAATTTCTTTTCAGGCCACAGGCTCTAGTTGGTCCTGTGTAGAAAAACTTTGCATTTTACTATCTCATGCTATATGTTGCTATGCATCCCCGAGTTACCAGGCTATAGGAATCAACAGTAGGAACAGTTACTACAACTTAGTTCTCATGTTAACAGAAGTTTGCTCCTACATGTGGATATGGATAATTGTTCAAGTGTATTTTTTGCAGTCTCAGATAGGAATCATAGAATCATGGAATCAGAGAATGGTTAGTGGGAATGGTGGAAGGGACCTTAAGATCATCTAGTTCCAACTCCCCTGCCATGGGCAGGGACACCTCACACTGGACTGTGTCACCCAAGGCTCTGTCCAACCTGGCCTTGAACACTGCCAGGGATGGAGCATTTACCGCTTCTTTGGGCGGCCCATTCCAGTGCCTCACCACCCTCACAGTAAAGAACTTCTTCCTGATATCTAACCTGAACTTCCCCTGTTTAAGTTTAAACCTATTACACCTTGTCCTATTACCCTCATGAAAAGTCCCTCTCCGGCATCTCTGTAGCCCCCTTCAGGCATTGGAAGCTGCTCTGAGGTCTCCACATGGCTTCTTTTCTCCAGGCTGAACAGGAAGCAGAAGCTGAAGCAGAAGACATAGTACCACAGAAGCCTGCCCTAGCTATAACAGGTGTGGAGAGGGAGTCCTTTCCTTGTATCCTAGACCATTCATACCAAGACAAAGTCTTGAAAAATCTGGAGAAAATCATGACTCTTTTTCAATATTAAGTGCTCTGAAACTAAGAGGAAGATTCTGTCTTCAAGACAATCAGTTTGGCAGATCTCGCTGACACTTTGTAAAGAATTAAACTTGATACAACTAAGTAATGTCTAGACATGAAAAATTGTACATCAACATCTTTAAAAGGGTCCTGAGGTTATGGAACAAAAGCTAGGAGCTTTATGCCCCCTGAATTTTTTATGGGGAATTAAGATTGCAGAGCTGAGGGACTCAAAATGAATATTATTCTATTATATCAGTAGGAAACTTAAAAAAATCCTGCAACAAATATTATCACCTCCCTAAGAATTCAAGAATGCATTTGGGAAAATTTCCTTGATCGAAGTTTAGCCAGATGCATAAACCACAGCTTTTACCCTGTGCAAAGGTCAGAATACTGTCAGAAAATTTTCAACACAAGTAACACCCAGAAAAACATCATTCGACACTGCATTTCTTTAATGTTCTCAAAGTATCATGCACTATAAATAACGCACACCATGCATTTTTAGCAAAAGAAAATCCTTCCTTCCTTCCTCCCTTCCTCCCCTCCTTTCTTTCTTTACTTTGGCCGGGACTGTATTCACCAATACATCTGTGTTGGGGAGTACACTTGCTGTGTTGAACTTCTTTCAGTACAGGGATCAGAACGAGCTAAAGCCCTCTAATACCCAGTTAAGAGAACTGCTAACAGTGCTGCTAATTAAGGCAGAGGCATCATGAGCAGCTTCCTCTTGATCATACATTCTCATGTTGGTTTTGGGCTCAGAGCCATGCCTACGCTCTCCATTACTGAGATCAGTAAAAATGATGCTGTGAAGCAAAATGGTATAAAGGGAGCCAGAAGGTCTCTGTGGTAATTAAACTCCGTGTGATTAGAGATCCATGAGGTTGTGGTTACAGATCTCCCTCCAGTACCTGGTGGTGAGATCACCTGTGGTATCTTTAATCTGAAGACCAGGTGCATCTTTGCTGCTTTTTCATTTACAATCTTGTTCCTCCATCATTAATACATTTCATCCCAAGCAGAGTCTCAGTTCACAAGAGCATTTTGGTATCAAAACTCAGTACAACTAACAGAAATCTAATACACAATTTTTGCAGTAGTATTCACCAGTTTGCTGCCCAGTCTTCTGCATCTTTTATTTTTTCTCTTTTTTTTTCCCCACATTTACTATTGTTATGAGAATACTTTGAGCACTAATAAAAAAAAAAAAAAGGGTAGAAACCCTCTGAGACAGCTCATAGAGTCTAAGCAGAGCAAGTCCTCCAGTTAAGTCACTTCAACTTCAAAGGATGCTGAGTGAACTCAGCTCCTTCCAGGAAACATGTGTGGGCCCAGCTGGAAATATGGCACAGACATACACACTCCTCCCTTTAAACCAGGAACATGCAGTTCGTAACACAGTTATTGTGTTAAAAGGGGTAGGGAAGAGAGAGGGAGAGAGCTGGAATACTGAAAGATAGAAAGCAGGGGTGCATCTGGCTACCCAGGGGAGCGTGGTCCAGCCAACAAGCAGTGGTTTCACCAGTAGGAACATCTCCACTCCAGCAACAGTGCTTTTAGGGTACAAATTCCTCTGCAGAATCTGGCTATCTCTTCATGCCCTATGCCCTTTGTTCATACGTATAAACCCTGTTTGTGAAGATCATGTTGTCACATTTCTGCTATCCAAATGATTTGAGCAACACAAAGTCTGTAAAAGATTTTTATTAGACCAACTGACGCAGTTGGAGAAACAACAAAACACAAAAACTCTAAGGCACATAGAGCCCTGAAGAGTGGTTTGCTTGCCCAAAAGTTGTCTGCTTTTTCCAACTACATTAGTTGATTTAACGAGAAGTATTAGCTTGCAGTACAAAACAGTGCTTCTCTTAGATACGGCAGCAAAGAGTCAGTGATGGTTGCTAGACAGCTTGGATGGGAAGCCTATCTATCACAGGGAGACATTGTCTGAGATCCAGAAATGAACTCATAATCAGAGGACAGGAGATACTTATGAAATGTTATATATCATTTGCTTTGTAGAAGGACAATTGCAATTACAAGCCCTCTACAACTTCATGATAATGTGAAATCTGATCATAAGATAAAAAATCCACAACAGTTTCCATTCTGAATCTCAGAATAAAAGGTAAATAACTGTACGGAAAATTTATTCCACCTATATCATGCTGTTATTATCAATTTAGTTCAGAGAACTTCCTGAAAATTAATTAATGTCAGTGAAATGATTTTCTTGCTGACTCGGTGCCTGGGGGATTACCAGCCTGACAGAAAGAGGAAAAATATATATGCCTATACTTCTGGGTACAGAAATCATTTTCTTTTTTATCATGTATAAACAAAAAGCAGCAATATATTTTATTCCAGTAATTTATGAGCAAGTATCTCCACTGACACAATAATTTTGCAGCTACCCAAACCAGGAATGATTTCATGATGAGATTTTATTTGTGAAGTGTAAATTAGAATTTCGTCATAAACCCAGCATATTCAGCAAGGCTCTGTATCTTTACTTGGATTCATTTATACATATTAAAAGAGAGAAAAAAACCCCCACAAGGATCTAAATGAATGGGTACGTAGGAAAACAAGGATTTTCAAGTATTGCTGCCTGAATTTTCAACATAACTAATTTAAATTAAAAATTAGTACAAGAACTGTATTGCATCATTTTGTGCCATGGAAGCCTTCTGAGAAAAACTATATGAGAAGCAAGAATACAGAATGTATCTGTGAGTTTTGCAAATTATGTCAATGCTGTATGAAAGGTTGAATACATCTTAAAATGCTGGATTTTGTACCCTAGGTTTCATCATGTAAACTAATATATGTTTCTTTGTCCTTCCAGAACACAATCCTCAGCTGAGATGGATACTGAACAAATATAGTGAGAAACAGATTTTGAGAAAGCAAGATTTCAGCTTAAATATACAAACCAAAAAATAGAAGTTTCTACCAGCAAGGTCTTGAGATAGAGGTTAAGTGCTATTCCCATACCGACAATGGAAACCCATCCCAAACATAAGATGGGAACCCAGAGATCTTTAGTTCGACCAGTGAATTAACAAGAAACGGAGAGATTTCATTTAGTTTCCCTGCTGGACATCAGCAGCCTCTTGGGGAGGTTTTTGGCCTTAGATTCAATCCACCCAACTTTATACTGTAAATATCTACATCTGAACTTGTATTCTCAGATGTCCATTTTGTCAGCAGGGAGAAACAAGCCCTTTTAGAGCATGATTCATTTTATCTATTGTAGACATCCACCTCAGGCTAAATTGAATTGCCTTAGCAATGACTACCTCTCTCTGGTATTGCAAAGTGAGTCTAGGGTGACCAACTTGGGTGAAGAGATTTACAGAGGAGGCGTCTAAATTTGAATGAATGAATCTTTCCCCATGTGTTAAAGGTGTGAATTGACCCCAGCGATGCAAGAATGAGAAATGAAGTGGGAAGTGATAATTTGTTTTTACAGTTCTTTGAATATGTGTCAGTGCAATGTCAATGATCTAAAACATAACTTAAGGTAAAGGGTTTGCCTAGATGATTTTTTTCCATTTCTTCTGCTAAGCAGTCTTACCAGTCCATACAACGGTATAAAAAAATGAGCTGTTTCTGTTCTGCAAAAAAAGTGAATTTGCTGCACACAGAAAGGGCTGGTACTAAATTTGCATAAATTTGAGGATGATGCTTATTCTTAAAAGAAGGTCTGATTTTCCTTTTTTTTTTTTTTTATCCTTGCAGAGCAAGTGATAAGCTGTTGAATACTATAAATTATAAACTTGAGGGTAATTGCATAGGTTATATGCTTAGTGGATAAATCGGAGAAGAAATTATCTTCCCAAAAGACGAAATAAAAGTGGCAGTGAAAATGATGTACGAGACTTTTCTAACTCATCCTCAGAATAAGAGTAGGACTAAATAAGTATATGAAATAGGAGAGAATTTGAAAATCAAAGCAAAGTTGTAAAACTTGTAAAAATCAATAATGCTGTAATGAAAGATGTTAGAACTTGGGGAAAATATTTGCAGTATATTATGCTTCTGTGTTGGTTGTCAGCTGGTAGGTCCTCATTTAGTGGTTCTTCAGTTGAATACTTGTATTAATTAATCTTTTTATGACACCTGTATTTTCTCCTTTTAGATTATTTTAAGGTTCAGCAAGTAAGTTTCTCTGACAGATAATAAAGGTTAAGCTATAGATTACATAGTAGCAGGCTTTCCAAATCTGTGCAAGAATGCATAATGATCGAAATATGTCACCCTATGTTTTTTCCAAAGGAACCATTTACCTATGTCTAGAAAATGCTATCTAAAGTCTTCTTAATGACACTAGAGGCCAGTTTTACACAAGAAAAGTAATTCTACTTAGTTAAAATAATTTTAATTCTTCTAGTTTTATCACTATTGCAGTTATTGCACCTACCAAAACAGGAAGCAAAAAGCTGTCCAAACAAAATGTACTAATCCAGATACATCCCACAGTGAGGATTTGGGGGGCATTGTTTTCATAACTCCCACATGGGCACACTGCAGCCCGTTCTGTTCCTGCAGTGTTCATAGGGGAAAAGATGTTAATATGAAAAGCAGAGAACATTTTCAAAAGCAGACAAGTAAGATGTGGTAAAAGTCAACACAAAAAGAAAAATAGTTTTAGTCACAAACAAAACAAAATTAGTTGATTGGGATAAAAGTAGAAATCATATGAACTAGTAGGCATGCCAAGAGGTGATGAAGCACTGGCAACAGGAAACTGCAAGAAAATATGTAGGGCTCATGGTTCTGTTTTGCAAAGCAGCAAGTAACTGCATCTCAGAGCCTCAAGTGTTCAGGAGACAAAGTTGCTCATGAGCTGGCTATGTCTGTGAAAGAAAGGATCTCATTAAAAGAGAGACAGTAGCTATCATAAAGTGCCTTATTGTGCCCATCAAATGAAAGAGCCTCTCCTTGTGAGTACAGCCCCACTGCTATCCCATCTCTGCCCATGGAGCAGAACTAAATGGAGAAAATGTCTGATGTCAAAAAGTCCAGTTCAGGTAAGAGGTGATGCAAGGAGGGCAAAAAATCCCAAATGCATGAAAGTCTACGACTTTTGATCATCCTCTTACCAGTTTCTAAATCATTGCTGCTTTTTTACAGATAGGGAAAATGTGATGAATTATTGTCATTTTCTTAGGAATATCTTAACCACAGTAGCTATTTTACACTGAAGATATTTTACATATTTTTGTATTTGCTTTTGTTATGTTGCCTAAAGTGTTCCTGAAAAACATTTAATATTACTTCACTGAAGATGAAATAAAAATCTTAATAGAGTAATATACGCATTATTTTTCCATGTCTGGAAATCTGAATTCAAGCTCTACTGGGATTTTGATAAAAAAGAGGTATAATATTTGACTACAGTGATATTTCAGGTCATGATTATATGACTTATTTAGATGTTTTGGGACCTACTCAATATGCTTGTTACCCTCTGTTTCATTTTTTCATAATGCTGAAATCTGCTGTTAAGGATTTTATCAATGTAATGTAATATACAATGTCAGACTGAAGTAAAATACTGTGACTCTGTCATAGATTTTCATCTCTAAAATGGACACCCAAAGCAATCTTCTTCTCCTGTGTTCTTGTGAGATTTGGAATGACTAAAATCCAAGTCATTAGCATTCAGGTTGTTTATGACATTACAAAATGATGAAAGTAGCTTGAAATGAATAGTAGTTTAAAGTGCGAGACATTTTGTGAAATTATGCATCTGTTTCTTCACTAGAAAATCTGTATGCCAGCCAAGGCATAACAAGACAGAGAACTGCAATTAAATCAGAGAAAATTCTAATGCTATGTCCAGTTCAGGATCTCAGCAGTCCAGGTAAGGAATTTTTATCTTTCCCAGTATTCATAAAATACTTTTCAAAAACAGAGTATAAAAACTCTATAATAAGCTTCCAATACTTTCTTAAAATAACTTGAATTTCTAAATTGACAGATCTTCAAAAGTCTGTCAAAGTGCTCAAAATACCCAATCTCATGGCCATGTCAATAATCCAATGATTATAAAACTCACAAGATAATTATTTATCTAAGATTAATGTAACAGCTTAGTTAAACACAAAAAAGCAGCCATGTAAAATGGAAGAAAGACCTAGTAAGGGTTCCTAGTCACAAGTTTGATTAATTAAATATGGACTGCAATCAAAGAGAGACCCATTTGTAAAGTACTTGTAAAATGTTCTGAATGCAAACTGAAATAAACATTTAATTGCCAGGCTGAGAGCAGTCGTAGCAGTTTGATATCTTCTTGGGTCTTGGTCCAGACAATGGGGTTAAACCATGACAGTACTCAGCGAAGGAAAACACGCACATACTTATATTTCATATCAGAGATGTGTTTGCATATACCTAAAATTAAGCATATGCTCGGGTTATGGATTTGAAAGCATCTTCAAGGGCTAGAGTCCAAAGTCCTGTTTGGCAGATTCAGAGTTGCCTAGACACAATGGTTTTGTTAAATATTGCTATTGTGTTTCGTTCATCTTGTTTTCATTACTATAACAATTTTTTAACACGCATTTCAAGCAGCTTATTTTGAGTTAGTCATGCACCCTGAAAATGCTCGGCTGGTTTCTAATTTCTGTGTGATCTCTGTAAAGATATTCATTATCTGAAAATTTGAAAATACTTAAGTTCACACGTTAAGATACTTAAAAATATCAGCAGTTCTTAAACCAGGCTCGTATGGCAAATGGAGTCATATCGTAAACTTTACAAAGTGTTAGTAAAGACTTCTGGTTTTCTATCAAAAGTCCAAAAGCTATTATTTACTGCTGATAGAAACAGATATGCTGCAGTTGTTTGGAAAAGAGCCTGGAACTTTCATATGGGTGGAGAGAAACATCGATTGAGAAGCAGTGAAAGATACTTATGTGTTCAGTGGCCAGAGGGAAATGAAATGGCTGAATTCAGCTAGGTTCCCAAAGGACAGGGGATAGTATAAAAAGAATCCTCAGGACTGATACTTCCATAACCTTAACTGAGCAAAGAGGTCAGTGATAAACTAAGCTCACTCCTATGGCTCATTCTAGAATCATAGAATGGTTTGGGTTGGAAAGGACTTTAAAGGTCATCTAGTTCCACCCCCCTTCCATGGGCAGGAACATCTTCCATTAGACCAAGTTGTGTCAAAGCCCTGTCCAGCCTAGTCTTGAACACTGCCAGGGGCAGACAAGTGGAATAACTGGTGAGGCAGAGCCAACACATTGTATGCTGTCACTCTGCTATGTAGACCTCAGAAGGATTAAGGTATGTGATACTCAACTCAAGAATGGCTGACAGTACGGACATCTACCTCTAGTAAAGACGGCTCACTTTGCTAATTTGGTTATTTCCTAAGCATGGGAGGGAGGGAGGTTTGCCACCAAGACTGGGATTCACAACAGTTGAGATGTTGAATGTCAGGATGTGATGAATATGTGAGAAATGCCAAGTTGTGGCTGCAGTGGTATCTCCTGTATGAGCTCAGACACATGCTGGAGTCTGCAAATCAAAGCCTGCTGTTTTGTCACCTAGAGTACAAGAAATTCTATTGGAGAGGGTAGAGCTGGTGTATCCTTTTACAGCTCCTTGGGTCATTCGTAAGTTGTGGATGACTTTTCTACAAAAGACCCCCATAAAGATAACAAACTTCACCCCTGCATACCCAAGCAGTAGGCTACAGCTTGCTTTCCTGGCTATGCACTCATTCAGATTTAGCCGGCAGTAAGTTTTCTGTAGTTTGCTATCCTGGATACTCATGTGAGACACTGCAGCTGTGCTCTCACATCCTGTTAATCTGGGGTAGAAGGCTGCTGTAAGTACTAGGCGAAAAGGTTTACTACTACTGTTTTTGTTTAATGGTATAGGTGGATGGATGCTGTGCTTCAGGTCTCTGAAGGAGTTCAGTTCTTTGGGCTTGGCAAGCAACATGTAGCATGCCTTCAGGTTGGGTTTTGATTTTGAAATGAAAACTAAATTATGGAGCAATCACTATGTACAATGAGGGTTTAGTCTCAATTTTAATATCCATTTCATCAGAACAAGTTAAAAAATTAGGACAGAGTATCAGCATGTATCAGTGTCTCCTACTGTATCATCATCCTGAGCAGCTGAAATACAAGAGGAAAAACTAGAGCTCTGTAACTATTTTTGCAGAACTATCACATTTCGTTCTTATGTACTGCAGAAGACAGAATAACTCTAAATTTTGGAAGTTGCTTTGAAGTTTTTCTGTTTTACATCCCTTTTACACCTAGTTGAAGAAGAGATTCACAGCACACCACTTTGCATTTCTTACAAGCCTTGCATTAGGCAGATCCATTGTAATGTGAATATCAGGTCAAGGGCATGAAAAATATAATAATTAATTATTTTTTTACATCTTTGACAGTATTTCTTCATTTTAATGGCTGGCCAGTGCCATGAATGGCAACCAGTTTTCCCAGTCTGTAGGGAAGGGGTGACACCAACAGCCTTGAGCAGAACAACCTACAGAAAAGCTGAGTCAGGAGAAGGGTTTTTTTGCAAGGTCAACATTAACATTCGTTTGTTTCACAGTCATGACGAGAATGGCAACAAGAGTGACACAACATAAATTGGTATTTTCAGAGTGACAGAATGTAAATGGGAGGTGGTGAAAACATCCCCAGCCATTCCCACTGCCTCCTCAACATGGTGACCTCTGCTCTCTCCTGAAGTACTTTTCCCCCACTATGAAATATTCCCAATTCTCTCCTCTCCTCTCCTCTCCTCTCCTCTCCTCTCCTCTCCTCTCCTCTCCTCTCCTCTCCTCTCCTCTCCTCTCCTCTCCTCTCCTCTCCTCTCCTCTCCTCTCCTCTTTTTCTCTCTCCTTTTCTCCTCTCTTCTTTCTTCTCTTCCTCACAAAAAACAGTCCTGCAATACCTAGGTTTTCTAGGCTTTTCCATTTCCACAGGAGTAACTCCAGTATGCCTGACCTCATTTTGATGTGGCATTGAATAGCATGGCGTCAAGAATAGAAGAGAAAAAAAAATAAAAAATAAAAAAAAGGGACAAACATCATACAATAAAAACCTTAATCATGTAGTTATAAGTTTTAAAAGGGTTTGAAAGTCTGATGTTTTGTCTTTCCCATTTCACATGGTCCTGCTGCTAAAAAAAAATTCCCCGAGGTTCCTGCTGCATCTCTCCTATGAATGATTCTCTTTGATCAGAATCCAGTGCAAGCAGGGTGGGTTTTTTTCAGTCTTACAGAGGCAATGATTCTATATCACAGCATTGAAACTCTTGACAGCTCAGTGGGGGTGAGAAGAAGAAGCAGGGTTATCTAAAAAAGAGAAAAAAGAGGAAGCAATTCAAAGTCAGGCCAAAGATGACAGGAGAATCAGGATAGCAGCTGTACAAAATCGTACTTGATCTCTGCCAGAGATGTGGTATGTAGGGGTGAATGACAACTTCTAATTAAACTTGTGACTGATTACCATGTAAGAAATGACACAATTTGTCGAAGACCTCGAGTCGAAGATGAATCAGTTTTATTTGTGGAAAATGCTAATTTAAAGTTATGCATTTTTAGAGGAACATCTGTGGCATATTTTTGATAAAATTCACTCCATAATGAAATCTTTCTTTTTTTTTTTTTTTAAACTAAAATTTTAATTTATCTTTTATCCAAGAACTGACTTTGCATTACAGTAAATAAAGAGGAAAAACTAATGAAAACAAAATTTGGAATAGACTTGACTGTAATTCAACAGCCCTCATTTGAAATTCCAGGAATAAATCAGTTTTAAAATACAGTATCTGTTGTAATGTAACAGATTTACAGATCTGCATTGAGCAACTCAGGATATTATTTTTCAGAGCTTTTGGACTGTTTGTTTGTTTGTCATATATGCATGTGAGTTATTCAAACACGTGCTGACTCAGTTGAAAGCACATTTTGAATCTGGTTTCACACTGAGATTAGCCAGCTTCTGTGCTGAGAGCTGCCTCAACTGCTGTGCAAGTTGGTATTTTTCAATACAGAAGACTAAATTACTGCTGCCTTCTACCGGTTGCATCACGTTTCTCAGGCAGGGTGAAGCACCTGGTAAACTGCCTGGTGCAGAATTTTCTTAGCATGGCCTTTGGGTGGCCACATGCTGGTTTGTCACCCATTGCCAGAGTTGATCTCACATGGAAATTTGCAGGAAAAATGAGGAAAGTGTGGGAATGCTTGGATACTGCCATGTTCTGCCCTCAAGCCCCTCTGGGCATAGCCTAGGATGGTGATAGGAGCCTGGTGAAACACACATCAGGAACCACGCTAATGGTTACACACCATGGATGGTCACTAAATAATGTCTTAAGTGTCTACAGTCTTTTTGGGGTATATATGCAATTCTTAAGCCTCAGCTGATATCAAGATGATATAAAGGATAAAAGTTTTCCTGACTCCATCCTCTTCTCTACATTTGGTTACTTAGGCTCCCGTGCTCTTCCTCTAGGAAAATCCTTGTCCATTATATTAACCCTAGACTATTTAGGACAAATACAAGCAGGTTCCAAGTGGGAATGTTATCTAAACATGGAAATAAACATGAAATCCCATTTTAGAGTAAGTAATAGCTGTATATAGAGAAACGCATGAATTTCTATGATTGGTCTGAATCTCGGTCTTCTTTCCTTCTGTCAGAAGAAAGCATCCTGTGGATTTCAGTGAGGTCTGGATCATTATTTCTTATTATACTTCTTATTTCAAATGACAATCCCATGAAGTACTTTGATCATTTAGCAGGATAGATATAGCGCAGAGACTGAAATAGGGAACTGAAGGTGGTGTGACACATGAAGGCTGAGTACAAACTCAGTAGTTTCTAGATTAACATTTCATAAGGATGGGTATTTTGGCTTTGAGAGGAAATTGATTCTTTAACAGTCTTCTTCTTGTTACTGGTTTCTCTGAATAAAAAGAATCAGCATGTATGTCTCCATGGCATTTTTTATATCTATATATCTAAAATGTAATGCTTAACATTTTTAATGAGATTAGTATCTTAAAATACAGTCACATGGATATTTTCCAAATGATTCTTCTTCACTGGCTTGCTCCAGAATTCAATTGACTTTTTACACTTAAAGGTAAATCTGAATTCTAAGACATTAATTATCATATTTTCATACTCTACAGAATTATTATATACCTTTAGGCTATTGCTGGATGATGTTAGTTGAAAAATGTGGGAGTGAAGAGCAAAGAATTTGTATGCTTCTGTTTGCCATTGTTTATGCTTATAGTTAGCTTTACAGAGCAGAAAGCAAAATTATGTATTTCCTTTTCAACTCTTTATTCTCTTCCTTATGTGATCCGCATTTTGAGAACAGGCATACAACTGTCAAGTCAAATTTTAAGTCCATGTTCTTAGTTTTTCTGAAATTGCACATCATCATGAGTTCCAGTTTAGTTACATAGGCCACCTCTACATGTGAGAATAAGGAAACACAAGATGAAGGTAAAATTAACTGGCAAATATAAAAGCACTTCTGCCCAATGTTTTTCTTTCCATCTAGCTTAGGGAGCATAGCCTTGGAGCAGTTAAAGCAGGGTCTTTTGTGGAAAGTGTCCTTGCCTATGGCAGCAGGGTTGGAAGTAGATGATCTTTAAGGTCCCTTCCAACCCAAAACATTCTGAGTCTTTTCTGCATCGATACGTTTCAAAGCTATGGCAATAAGACGTCTTGAGCCCTGCTCTTACTTCACCAAGTTCTCTACAAGATTTAGAAAACTGCCAAAAATAAAAGCAAAATCTGGTCAGAAGAGCAATGTGCATTTTCTTATGTGGATTCCATTACAGTCAGTGGTGGAAAATAAGCAAAATAAGTCTGGGAATCTCTGGAATATAGAAGCGAATTACCAAATCCGTTCCTTATGTATCAGGGAGAACCAAGATATAACTTCATCCTAAACCCTGACCGTATAATCTCATGTTAAAATTCCTCTTGGAAGGATTGGTACTTTGCAGAGAGATCAAATATTATATATTTGTATACCTATTTGCTGTTATGCCATCAACAGTCTGGGTTTATCTCAGTGCATTTAGGTACCTCAGTGAAGTACTTCAATTAACAGCTAGGTCTTTGTTGACTCTTCCAGCATTCAGATAGGATTAATTACACTCTGGGAATGTTTTCTTTACTCTGAGTTTCTTAGGTACCACAAATGTCTTTGAACCATTTTATTAGCAGTAGAAGATTTTCTTACTTCCTGCTTACACACTGGTGTACACAGAAAGAACATTTCATCTTTATTAACATTCAGTTTTATTTTGCTAGCTTAAATGAAATTCTTCCAACTACATTCCATATATAGGTTGATAACTGAGCAGCATTTCCTACACGTATTTCAGCTTAAGTTCCTCTTTCTCAGATAGGGGTGACTAGAAGAATATACAATCTTGCAAATTAGTGCTCACCAGGGCCTTGTATAGTAGTACTACTATTTCCCACTCTTCCTGTATCTGCATCTTTATATAGAAATGTCTTGATGGTTTTGGACTTACTGTGAGATAATGTTATTTTTGGAATTATGGAATGTCCACAGGAATCTCCTTCATGCAGCATGTAAAATTGACCTAAGTTCACTGCAAATTTAAAACTGCCAGTGTTTATGATTTTACAGCTCTCAAGTACTGGCCTGTGTTTTTATTTTAACATATAAAAGCCAAACTGTAAGTGAAACCACCAGAGGAGAGGGGACAAGAAATACTTTGTATTCTTAATTGACAGTTCTCCTAATTCAACCTGAATCCCAGCCGCTAAGTTGAGTTATACCCTTTTAAATCTCATCACTCACATAAAAGCTTCCATAGATGAGTTAAGATTGGAGCTTCCCCTCATGTAGTCCCCACTTTTCAGTAAGTTTATACAGGTGCCATTGGTTAGTCTTGCATTTTTAACTTTGCCAAGCAGTTCTGGTAAGGGTGATGATGGTGCACACAAATACAGGCCTAAGTGCAGCATTTTAATTAGTGAAAAAGACATTATTTTAAAAAATAGTGAATGTTTCTGGATAAATATTGAAAAGATTATTTTAAAAAGGATATTAGTCTCTAAAAGCTGTAAAATATTCCCTCTTCCAAGTAATTTGCTTCTTTTAGGCTTTCCCAGTATCATACATTGAAATAAAATACGTAAAGCTGACGTTTTTTGTCATCTTTCTATAAAATAGGGCAAAATCATAAACCAGCCTGAATGCAGACAATAACAATATACAGCGTTGGGTCAGAGAGCACATATTCATAAATCCAAGTGCCTTTTGAAGTTCAATCCCTTATACTTGTCACAGCCTTCTTCTGTCCCCTGTCAGGATAGAGGTCTCTCCTCAGTTCTGCAAAAATAAGAGTTCATGAGAAACCCAGTTTCGATAGCTACCAGTTTGGATTACATAACAAGGATCGGGAGATTGTCTGTGCAAAGGTCATTGCTTTGCGTAAGGTAAGCTGAAGATCACAGACAAACCCCCTTTTATAGCATTGTTGCAGGCCATCTTCAGATCAGGAATGGAAAAGAACTCACCAGATCTACTCATTAATGACTGGTGCATTCAGTGGGCAATCCTTTGGGTGTCATTTATCCTGTTATGATGTTCAATTTCACACAACAGTGCCAGTCTACTTCAGCTTTCTCAGACATGCTTTTCTGACTAATCTCTCATTTTGGTCCTTTAGTTCCAATGATGGACCCATTTTTGATCATTAACATCTTGCCAGCAGGTGAGACATGAACAAGCAACATTTTGATATCCTCGTTGGGCCCTGATAATACTTTGCCGCTGAAGCAGTCCTGAAAAGGACCACCAAGAGATCATAGAATCTTAGAATAACAGGTTGGAAGGGTCTTCAAGAATCATCTGGTCCACCATCTCTAGGCAAAGCATGGCCTAGACTAGATGTCCCAGCACCCTGTCCAGATGAATCCTAAAAGTGTCCAGTGTTGCGGAATCCACCACTTCCACTGGGAGATTATTCCAGTGGCTCTTGTCTCCTCTCAGAAGCTCCCTAGGAGTAGCTTGTGCTCATTACCCCCATCTTTTCCACGTGATTCCCTGTGAAAAGAGAGTCTTCATCTTCTTTGTAACCATTCTTTAAATACTGGAACGTGGTGACAAGGTCTTCCCTGAGATGAGGGCAACTAGTAGTTACATATCCCAGACAGTGATGCCTGGAATGGCATGAAGAAATATTATGGTTCCAAATAATCACACAAAAAGGCTTTCCACCCCTTGATTCAAAATTACTCTGTAGTTGGAGGTAAGGGAGAATTGCCTTTAGTTCAAGCATTAAGGACACTAGCAGAGAACTTCAGTTATTGTAAGCCAAAGTAACTGGAATATAGCAATTTGCAGCATATTCTCAGTACACACAAGGCAAACAGAAAGGTTTTCAGTGAGATACCCAGTTGGTAAAGCCTGGAGTGCCTCCTGTGGCCTGCATTGGCAGCAGGTGTAAATCAAGCACTCTTGTCAGAAGAGGAGCATCAGTTTCCGTTAGCTGAAAGTCTGATACAGAGACTTAAGTAATGCAGTATTTTCACTAGCTGATGACTTCCAACTACAGGTTTTCAGATCATAAGAAGTTAGAGTCTTTCTAATTATTATTATTATTATTATTATTATTATTATTATTATTATTATTATTATGGCCAGACTGCCTATGGCATTGATAACCTAGAAACTTCACTATGTTCTGCATTGCTATTGTCTTTATTAGAAGTGGGTTACATTTGGTTTTCAGGTCTGTTTTCACACAGGATTTCAAGTTTTAAGAAGGATCTCATCTAAATGCAGAATTAAGGTAATGATATTCTTTTCTTTAGATTGGGAAGCCAAGTTAATTAGGGGTTATAAAGAATTTTGACATGTCCAGATAGAAAGCAGGTACAACCAGAATGTATCTTTGCTTTCCCCAGCATAGTCTAGCCCCATAACTTGTAATCATTCCAATATGCACATTATTAAAACCGCATGTTTTATTTTTGTCCATTTTTATGTCTTCAGTTTAAGTTGTATAAATATTCTAACAGGCCATTCTAACTTTAAGGCTCTAACAGGGGTGGTATATCTTTAAATCAAATTGACTATATCAGGGAACTGTATACAGGTGAGAAAGTATCAGTTACAGCAAATACGGGATACAGATGTTCATAAAGAAAAAGGAGAAAGAGGCAGATCTTTAAAGAGGGCTTATCTCATACTGTATTTTATGACTCTTTTAGAAAAGTTCAAAAGCTTCAGCCAGAGATTTGGCCTGTAAGTCACTTGATTTTAGCAAGTATGCTTAACAACGGAATGACAAGTAAGCGATTACTCCAAAGCCATCAAATATTATTTCCAGATTAGCATTTTGTAACTAGCATTCATTTAAGAAATAAGACAAAAAAGGAGCCATGAATGCATGTCTTAAGGGAATATGAGGAATATTATATAGAATGTATGTTTATGTAGAAAGCAAAACTAGAATCTATTATATTAATAATAAAAAAAATAAAAAAATCAAATAATAAAAAAATCAAAATTTATATTAATAATAAAAAAATCAAAATTTATTATTATATTAATAATAAAAAATAAAAAAAATCTATTATATTAATAATAAAAAAAATCAAAATTTAAAACTGGCCCATATATTCCAGCATTGTAAACAATAGGCAGAAATAACCTCTCCTAAAAAATATACATTTAATGAAAAGAAAATAAGAAACTGCATTTCTATGACTGTCTGTCTGTAACTCAACAATTAACTACGATCTTTACTACAGCCTTAGTCAGAATCTACATGCAGCTACAAGAGAAAATGTTCAGAGGTCATGGATTTCGGTGTTACTTATGCATTGCTATGTGTCCTTTACTGTTCATGACCAAATCATCACCACCCATGTAGCTCAATGCTTGAGTCTCTTCAACTCATGAGTGGAGTTAAAGCAGAATCAGAGTGAAAGATAACAAGTAAATACTGTTATACAATCTCTAGGTTAACTCATCAACTAGCATTCATGAATGTGACATCTTATCTATATCAGATGGTTAGAAGAAATTGTTTTATCTGTCAAATAAAACCTTAGTATTTCACTTCATACTTTTACACCATCTACTTTGCAACATAGAAGTACAGCCAAGGAGGAAACCTTCCAGACTCAGAGATTTCCATCTGGCCCAGAGCACTGAAGCGTGACTCCTCAGGAGTGATGTCCATAGTAGAAACACTGGAGCATATTCCTGACACAGTATACTGTTTACCTAAACCTATCAGATTAGATTAATGGTCTGCATCCTTATCTTCAAGCCCCATAATACCCCACAGGTACAATTCAAACACTTGGTACTCGCTATTCTTAATGTAATATATGTATAAAATGCATGCATCCTTATAAACAAAATTAAAACAAACCTCTGTTCACAGTCTGATTATGACAGAAAGGTGGTGAACTTAGTAAATTTATTTAATGCTGCCTTGATAGGCAGCCAAGTAGTCTACTGAACACTGTAAAGCTTATGTGAAAGAATGACATTTACTGTCAGACTGGCTTCACAAGACTGGCTTGAAAAGAATATGGTCCCTTAAGGCTTCCTTACAAACATGATAATAGCAGGGCATCTTGTCATATTCCCGTGCTCTACTCTTGCAAACATGATTCTGTAATTCTTGAAAGAAAGAGAGAAAATAAACCCCAGGTGTGAATTTGACTACTGTTGATGGCACAATAAGACTGTATTTTACTAAGATGCTTTAGAATTGTGAAAAAAAGGAAAATCTGTAGTATAATAATTAATATACCAACTATTAAAAGAAGGACAGAGTAGTTAAGAGACAACAAAGAGCTTCCAGTGTGGAAAAGGACAATAATGACTACATCTGTTCTACAGGAAAGATTTTTGTGAACTAACCCACTGAAGCTTATATTTCCTGAATTTGTTTTGTTTGTTTTCATATGGAGTGTAATTTACAGGAAGTCACACATTCAGTACTGCTTCATAAACATTTCCTTCAATGAAACACTTTTATTTTCAAGCACAGCTTGCACTAGGATACACAGGGTAACAGTGAAGAAGATTCTACATTATTTCTTAATCAAAGCTTTAATAGGTCTAATGAAACTGTCTTCTCTTAGAAAAAGGGTTGTCTACAAGTCAGCACCTAGGGTGTCTTGTTGAAAAAGAGATTAGAAATGGAAATGCAAATCAAAGTCACTAAAGAGCATCCAGAAATAATAATAATAAAAATAATCCAGAAATAATAATAATAAAAAGTATATGACACCTGGGATGTTAGAATCTTTCACCTCTCACAGGTGAAAGAAACTAATAGGCTGGATTCCTTCTACAGTTAACAGAGGGAGGTACTGCTCTTGCACATTAGGAAATTTTGTCATCTCTCTGGAGTTCATTGGAGGCAGCTATTCTGTTGACACATGGACTGTAGATGTTCAATGGGCAGCACCCTTATCTTTAAGGTTCAAGCACTTGCATTTCAGAGAGGCAATAACAAAGTTAGGCAGCTCATTTAGGATTGACTTGATTCTACCAGCAGCTGGTAGAAAAATAGTACTTCATACTGAGCATGGCACATTTTGACTGCATGGCTGGATAAACTATGGCCCCCAGAATCAGCTTGGTTTGCATAAGTGTTTATGCCTTATTTGTATGTGTGCCATTTTAAAAATCTGAAATAAGATCTGATGGAAGTTATGGTTAGGAAAATAATGGCAGTTCAAATTTAATATGATGCATCATACTTCACTGACAGGTTGTTCTTTTTCAATTTCTCATCCAATGTCATTCTCTCGTGCAATAGTAGCTGAATCTAAGAGGAACTCTTACCATCAGTTCTCTATAGCTCAGTCTTAGGCATTAGGATAAAAGATGAGAGAAATTGTAGAACAAAGAATTAAACACTTTAGGAAACACTTTATATCAAGACACTGTGGAAAAACGTTAGCATTTCTCACAGACAGCAATGCAACTTTAGCATCAGACTCCTGATTGAAAACACTTTAAAGGACATGCACATTTAACTAGCATGCTGAAAGTGATTTATCACCGACTTCAGTAGGAGAACTATGTCCTAAGCTACAGTGATGTCTCAGATGAGGAGTGACAACAAATTCATGCGACATTCATGCACTTGATGATTATATATAAAATATGAATTAGCACTACAATGATTGAAGATCTCTAAAATTAAAGCAGCAACAGTCTTCCTCCAGTTGCTCTTCTGTTACCACAAATAGATTTCTATTTCAGAGCTGGGCAGCTCTGCAGGCTCCAGGAGCTGCGTGCTGAACATCTCACACAGCAGAGTGCCACAAACCATAAATACATAACTACAGAGATGAAATATGGTTTGTGTCAGGAGCACTGCATAAATGGGAAATGAGTATCCATGTCTGGGCATCTTGGTATTCAAACTATAAGACAGGGACAATGTAGGGACACATCATGGAGCAAGTCACTTATCAGCTTGCTTGATCCTTTCTCACAACCAGGCAGCCTATGTGCTTTATCAGTACATGTGGCACAGCTTTAGAGACCTAATCATAGGTTTCCCTGTTCTCAAAAGCCATAGCTTGGTCACTGTCTTTACTTCTTTTTTCCCCTTTCTTTTCTTCATGTAGAAAGACCTACCAAGTTATGCAGACTTACTGCCTTGTAACTTGACAGTGTATCAAGAGTCAGAGTATAACAGATGATCTGCCCCAAGGTGTGACAGTTCAATCATTTTTGTAGTCTGAGGGTCTTTATTAGCACCAGGACATGACAATGCTTAGGAGATCAAAGCCCAACACTGTAAAAGAAAATCTCTCTTGTACTGCCAAAGGTAACAGGTATGGAATTATCATGCATATTTTTTGTCATTCCAACGCTTTCCCCCTGTAAATAATGATATCTCCTCTTCACTTACTCATATATTTAAAAAATTCACTGTTTTATTTATTATTTTTGAATTTATTTGCATGCACTGTGCTCTCTCATCAGCTCACATGCTAATAAAGGTTCTGTTCATCATCACAATAATAATCATATTTTAATTCTTCCATCTTTATTGTAGAGTCTGCTTTTTCTACTAGATTGCACATATAATTCTCCCCTGGGTTCAATAGTAAGAAACTATCATACGTTGAAAATAATGTTTGTGAAAATGTAATTTACACTCTTTATGTAAGGCAAAGTCAGTCACACTAAATTATCTGCGTTTCAGGGAACTTATTAGATACCACAATGCTATTCATGACTCAGATCTCCTCACTGATGAGGTGTGAAAGATTGTTTCATATCATTTGCAGAATGAGGATGCCTGGGACTGAGATTTTATTTCCAAATTATGTAACATCATTTAAATGACACTGAAGGCAGAAAGTAAGTGATGGTTTGTGTGGAGGAAGAGTGCTTGGTGGTGACTATTTATTATGATAATGGCAGACATTTGGCTTGACTGTGATCTTTTATAACATGTTTTCTGTGGTAGAAAGAGTAGATATTAATGTTCTTTGTATATCTGATACATGCAATGAGATTGGCATCACATTTTCTGTGTAGAACAGCAATTCTCCCTTCAGTTGAAGGAGTCTCCATCTCCATTTCAACTAGACCTGCCGTCATACTCTGAATTCAACACGTGGTGAACTGGTTATACAGACAGCAAAAAAAAAATGAAATTGAGCTGAAAATTTCTTTTCTTAATAATTGTCTATTTCTATGAAACAATATAGAGTATTGGAAGGTGCTCCTCTCTCTGACCTTGAACAGATAATAAATGATGGGAAGTTTGTTACCAGGTTTCATCATTCTCTGACCTATGGAAATGTGTCTCTTTTACCATACTCCTTCTAGAAAACCATCTAGAAATCTAGATAGGCTTTGGCAATTCAGGCTATGAGTACAATGGGTGTGATGGGTGCAAATATAAGTTGATGTTTAAAGTACAAAAACATAAAGATATCACACAGGTAATATCTTGTTAAAGCTGGAATTATAAAAATAATGCCCACAAATAGTAAATAAATAATTATTGTTTACCTCTTTGAGTATATTCCGGGTGGGGAAGAGGGTGAAGAAATTGATTTTCCAGATATAAAAGTAAGCCTGTTTCTAAAACAATGGTTCTTATTTTCTCAACGATGAAACAAAGGAAACTGAAAGATAAAAATAAATAAATAAATTAATTAATAGGAAGCTGACAGATCATTGCCAGAGGCAAAGGAACTGCTCAAGGAGTGTATGTGAAGAATTCTAAATATATGATCTGTGTGTTATCTTGAAACTTATAATGTGCCTACAACAACCCACATGCACAGGAGTTTGCAGTACCTGTATTCTTGTTTTCAGAATTGGCATTGGCTAAAATTCTCAAGCTTGCTTTAAGAAATGCAGCCACTAATACTACCTGCAATAAGCAAGAGCTTAGTTGGTTTTGATGGAAACTGCAGCAATTCCCGCCTCTCTGATAGGCTTCACATACATTTAGGGGCCTCTATTTTCCCCTTTTCCTACCATAACATATGTCCTTCAAATATCCCACCAAATAAGATCCCAGCTCTGTCTCCTCACTTCTCTCCATTCTCTCGGTATTTAGCTTGCATGGCAAGGTTTTGGTAGAGGCGGGCTACAGGGGTGTAGAACTGAAGCCTGTGGGAAGGACTCATTGGAGAAGCTCATGGCATCCAGCCATGTCAACCCATCGCACCTGGTCATCTTGCACCACTCTTCTGCTATATATTTCTCCACTGGGATTCCAACACACTTTCATCAACCCTAAAACTGGTGGAAGTACAGGTAGCAAGAAAAGTGAGCTAACAGGAAAGCATGGGGTGGTATAAAGCAAACGACAGAGGATACAGCTTCTGAGAGCTCAGGTAACACCAGCTCTGACTCCCTTGCAATCGCTCATCATCAGGACAAAGTTAGTCAGTCTGCAAAAGCCTGTGTTAGTGGCTCCTAATTCCCAGCACCTGCAGCTCACTCTGGAATCTGCACTACTTGCAGGATACGAAGCATCATATACCATTGGGCAAATTAGAAGTATGTTTAATTTCACAAATCAGAAGGAAGTTTTGGAGCTCACTCAATCGTCTTCCATTCCTGAAATACAGACATTTGGAAAACTAAATGGATAATAAAAACAAAACAAAGCAAAAGAAAAAAAAAAAACCCTCCCCCCCCAACCCCAACATTTAAAACAGAGAAAGAAACTTGTTCTGCAGTCAGTGGTGAAAGACTTGGTGCAGTCCCCAGGCATGGCTCTGATTTATGACCGATACCCATCCCTACAGATATCACGTATTTGATTCAACCTAAATTCCTCCTAAGCCCAGTTACCTCTTGTTGGCTCTAGGCTTTCAGAGGCAGCCAACCAATAGGAAATGCTAGGCTCAGGGGCTTAAGTGGAATTTAAGCTGGGAAAAAATTGGCTGAAGAATTGTTTTCAATGATTTGGTTTTCCTTGATAATAAGATAGCTTTTAAAATATTTCTGCTTGGGTATTTAGAATAATATTTCTTCAGTTTTCTCTATGGCCAACTCAAAAAATATTTTCAATCCTTTTCATTTATTATAGGAGTCAGGCAATTGCAGCAACAGTAATGACAAATTCATATAATTTATTTGCTTGTACTTTGAAAAGTTACCTTCAAGTAACAGCAAAAAAAAGGAGCTAGTTTGGTTTTTATTTAGCTTCTAAAAACATATTGATGTGTAATAGAAGTTCCCAAGTGATTTTGATGAATTTACAAACAGGCTGCTGAAAAACCCTCGTCAACAATAAATAATGAAAAGCCATTTGCAATGCCCACAGTTACAACATGTCTTGGCTCTGGGAGTCTATTGAATGCTCAGTTTCAGCTTTCCCAGTCTACTGTAGTTTCAAACATGTAAAAATGTCTCCCCTGCAGTGCCACCCTGATTCAACTGCCACCCCAGTTTAATGGCAAGTACAGTTGTGAAGAATTTTCAGATTTTGACTGCAAATTTTGTGAAGGCAAACATCAGAATTGGGAATTCATTCTGATGTTCAGGATGGGGGGGAGGGGGGGGAACATAATTCATCTGACGTTGTTTCTGTAAAGTAAGTATTGATTTTGTGATTCTATAGAGGATAATAGCTATTGGAAATATCTCAGATTTTTCAGACTCTAAATAGTATTTTGTTTTTAAAACAACTGAAAAGTTTGATGCAAAACACTTTTTTGTCAAAGAATAACAACAAAATATCATTATTCACCAAGCTATATTCTCAGGAGGAAGATATAGCACGACCGTATCACAGCAAAATCTAATGAGTACAAAAGGTACTGTTTAAAATGATAAAATATGATTTAACTAGAAATATATCTAAAATGTAATGATCCAGATGAAACTAACCTCAGATTTTGGAGCAGCCTGTGAGCACTAAGCTGTGCCTGAGGACTAAAATCACTTTAAAAGCTTTCAGACTGTGCTCTCAGTTACAAAAGCATGTTTGCTAAGGGGATGATGCAGAGGGGAGAACAATAAAAGGTTGTATTTCTCTGAAGCCTCAGACAGTGTGTTTAACAATAGCTGAGCCTCTGAGGGTGTTCATCTTTCATTTCAGGGTATCACAACAGTAGAGTAAAAGTGAAAATGCAGGAAATGGTTTACCTAGAACTGGCATTATTTCAGAAGCCAAAAGGGACAATTTCATATTCATAATTGACTATCTATTGTAATTAACCATGTTTAAACAGTTGGACAAGGATTTGTAAACAGTTATGTGGAGACTCAGGGCTGGAAAGTCACTACGACACTTCTCACAGACAGCACGAGAAGGGTGGATGTCCACAGTGTTTCTGGGCAAAACCTTGCCTTACTGGTGTCATGCTTGACTCTTGGCTTTAAACTAGACTATTTTTAATCCATTTTCCAGGCATCTTCTTGCATTTTATTTCATATACAAAAGCTTGATTGACCACTCATTCTGTCACAGTGGGCTTTCACAGGCTTTGAACTATACAATATAATCAGAGGTGGGGAAACAGGAAAGTGAATGGCAAAATTGGGCCCAGACAACAAATTTCAGGACTGCATTTACTGGATATGAATGAGTGAGTAGTCATTACAACCAGTATTCCTTTGCAAATAACCCACAATCAGTCTTAAGTAGATGCTTGAAGTGCTACTATATTGTGGATTGAAGGCTTATACCTCCAAAAGGAATCCAAAAGAGGTGATTATTTAATGCATTCTGGCATTAGGGGTTTATTTTGGCCACCAGTAGACCAACCAGAGCACTTCAAAAAAGAACCAGAACTGAAAGGCAAGCATTAGTCAAATGTTCTGGAATAGGAGTGAGTCTTGATGCTTGGTGTAACAAAAGATTTGAAAAATCCCTGTGCTAAAACCAGACTTTTCTTTCTTTCAGGTGTGAGGAAATTTTGCAACTACAGAGACCCATCTCCCTGGATGAAGAGACAGCATCACATGCACCTCTGCTTATTTGTGTGAAGAGCTTATCAAATAGTTGCCATTCTTTTTGAGGGCTATAAATTGTTTCCTGTTTTCTGGTGAGTTTCTCGGTAAGATCAATAACTGGAATACAGTCACATTTCAGTGTAACTTCAAGTGATATTTTTTAGTGCAAAACAACAAACTTGCTGATGAGTAATTTTTCCTTCCAAAGAGGTTTAATTATTTAGCCTCCCCATTCACTTTGATTGATATATATTTCTTTTCTTAGCTGCCATGACAATGAGGTAATTTAGGATGGGATGTGAATGAAAACTGTGTGTTCTCTCAGGTATATAACTTGAAGTTTTCTTTGAAATAGCTGAAGCAACAGCAAGAGTCTGCTGAACTCCTTAAGCCAATTGTAGAAGCATTATCTTAATAAGTATAATTTCAATGAATTGTGGACTATATCTGCTAAATGGATGTAAAAGTCTGTCTTTTTTCTAGGGTTATTTTAAACTGCCTGTGTTGATTACTACATTGTTGTACGAGATTCAACAAGGCAAAGTGCCAGGTCCTGCACTTGGGTAGCAACAACCCCATACAATGCTCCAGGCTTCGGAAAGAGTGTCTGGAAAGCTGCTTAGAGGAAAAGGACCTGTGGGTGTTGGTCAACAACAGGTTGACTATGAACTAGTAGTGTGACCAGGTAGCCAAGAAGGCCAACAGCATCCTGGTCTGTATCAGCACTTGTGTGGCCAGGAGGGCCATGGCAGTGATTGGCCCTCTGTACTGGGCACTGGTGAGGCTGCACCTTGAATCCTGTGTTCAGTTCTGGGCCCCTCACCACAAGAAAGACATTGAGGTGCTGGAGCTGGTCTAGAGAAGGGCAACAGAGCCAGTGAAGGGTCTTCATAAGTCTTATGAGGAGTGATGGAGGAATGCTGAGGTCTTAAACCCTAAATCCAACAACTTAGCATGAAAAATTGAGGTAAGAGCTTTCTCAGCTTTAGTGGGCTAAGAGATGAGTTTTTGTGGTCAGGTACAGCTGCAAGGAAGAAGGTTTCATGACGCATAATACTGGTTGTGTTCAGTTTATCCCAGAACACTGCAGTGTAATACTTTTGTGTGGTGCAGTGTGTGAAGGTTAACATGGCAGCTCAGTAAAAGCTGGTAATTACTGTTAGTTTAGCCCTAGAAATATCCAGATTATGCTCAGTCCTGAATACCTGTGTTTCTAAATCACATTCAGAACTTTAAACCAGCTGAATCTCCTAGTCTGAAAGTAGTCTTTTTTCCTGTTTGAGCTCTAGGACTATAAATTGCTCTTATCAGAGGACAATGCATAGTAAAGCGATATATGTTGGCTCATATCTAAAGAGTTTTCCAATCAATGGAATACATAGAAAATTCCATGTATTTCACCCCGTCACCTTGTGGCATTATGTGGCAAGAGACTGTTGCCAACCCAAGAGAGTAAAATAATCCTTAAATGTTAAGTTTTCCCCGCTTAGCACTTCATTCACAGTTTTCAGTGAAGCCCTAATTCACAACAAATTTCAAAGGGATTTTTTTTTATGAAGGGCTGTATCTGTATCAGGAATTTATGAAAATAATTAGATTCTTGAATGTTTCAGTTCCCTTTTGACTCATAACTTGGCATTCGTAAGAAAAACTAATGCACAGTGGTTTACACTTACCCACTAGGAGATATTGCTTGTCAAAACAAGAAATTCAGTTGAGAGGCTGGGTGTTTTTTTTATGAATTCCTCCTTTTGACAAAAATCTCTTTTGTTTTTGTCAAAATCTCCTGTTTAGACATTTTCACGTACAATATTTTGATTTTTCTGTTTCAGATTATTTTTTTCCTCAAGTATGCCATTTTCTGTGTTACAAAAATATAGTTCTCAAAAGCTCAGGTAAAATTAATTATTTACATACAGTAAAATATGAATGCAATGAATGATGCAGACGGGAGGGAGAGGTTAAGCCACTAGGACTGCACCTCTCTGAAAGTTTTGCTTTTGTGTGTGTGTGCTGAAAAAAATCTGTCTTCCCACCTCTCCTTATTTGCAAATGAACTCATAAGAGCAAACACGCAGTGAACATCTCAATAACTGGAAGATGCAAACAGTTTGTACTGTAAGAAATGTTATTCTTAATACACTAAAAAATGCCATCCGGGTCCTACTGTGATGCTTTCATTTCCGTATGTCACAACTCAGCCAGTTTCTAAGATGCTGAAAGATTACTTTGTAAGACTAATATATAATGATGCTTATTAAAAGTGTGTCTTTGCCACGAGATCAAATTCTACTGTGGTATTTGAAGCATCCAGCCTCTTTTTATAGGTGACAGTGAGCTAGACAATTTCTTACAGTCTCCACTGGGATCATGTAGTGAAGGCTATTGATGTGTCTGATGGATCTACAGAAGAGTTGTTTTTCCTCCAAGATAATAGATGTCTGTGGTGCACTTGAAGTGTTTTGCACCTAGACCCATAGCACAGTGCCAGGTTTTTGCCATTCACTCCCGTTTCAGAGGCTGTAACACTGAAGAACTGGATTTGCTACTGAGATGAAAGCTGACTTAAGTGTGTCACAAGCTCCTGTGTGGACAGCTCTCTTTGTTGCCATCTCTCAACAAAACACATTCCCGGAGGAAGATACAGTCTAAATGACACTCTGTTCACTTTCAATGTCACAACAAAAACGAAGTCTGGGTTTAGGAAGAAAATGCTTCAACTGAGGCAGGATTTCAGGATTCAGTTCCCCAAATCCAGACGGACTGGGTAGTATTCCCAACCTTAATTTCTTCACAAAGCTTGTTTATTATAATTTTCTTAAGATGTTTGCTGACAGAACAATACTAGAACAATATTAGACTAAAATTTCTCTGTATTCCAGCTTTTCCAGAAAAATCTAACCACAAATTCTATAGAACACATAACCTGTAAAATCAGCAAATATCATCTGATTTTGGGCTAACAAGATCCCTAGATGTCTAAGCATAAGGCCCTCCACTGTTCTCAAATTTCAGTAGTTCTTGCTTCTTTGTAAACTGTGTAACAGCAGAGAGAGGGTTTGGTACAGAGCTATCAAATCTCTATCCATGTCCTTGGAGGGACAAAAGCCTTCAACAGCTATCTGAAAATGTCTCCATTCTCCTTTCTTCTCTTGTGCTACATCAGTGGGACAGACAGCTCAGCTCATGAGGACTGTGGTGGGGCAGCTAGAGAAACCATTGCCCTCAGCTGCTAATTACTGCTCCTCAGCAAAGGTGGTTTGCTGACCTACTTTGTATTTATACTGAAGTAGACTAAACAAGCTCAGACAATTATCTACTGCATCTCAGCTCTTGGGGCTGTCACTTCTACCTGCAGGATAATAAGCAGTGACTGAGAGCTCTCCATTTTTTATATCTAAATTGAAGTATAAGCACCTTTATGGACCAGGACCTGGAGGAATATCTTTTGCTGACTATTTGAATTATGCAAACTGGTGACAAAATAGGATTGTATAGTCAGCAGTGAAGCACAGTGGCAGAGATGCCTTCATGCCTTAACATCAGTGGTGCTTAGGGCCTGCAATTTGCAGTTTTATATGCTCTCACTTAAGGTGCTGTAACTGTAGTTTTCCAGAGCCTCCCTGGCACTTTTCCCTTGTTTTTTTTCTATGCTAAAACTCAGGTGTTATTGCCCTCACAACCTTGTGCTTGCCAAACCCTGATGTTGGTATTATGACAGGTTCTCATGGGAAGTGACTGCTGCTAGCATAAGAAACATCTTGCAGATTTCAGTTTATACAAAAGAAAAACAAGAAAAGCAGCACAATAAATAATAGCCAGGCATACCCTTGACAAAAACTATCCAGGAATACATACACAGAGTCTTAACAGTCAATCAATGTGCAACATCTGTTCCTAATTAGCACGCTACAGCCAGTACTAACCGCTTCACAAGCAGAAACAAAGAATAGGAAACTTAAGCAGTTCCTGATTAAAAGTACATAATGCTAGCAGGAAAGCACTGTGAAAGTTGTCATCGTTGTCATCATCACCACCACCACCATCTTAGTTGCTGCTTCTTGCTACACTGGAGAGAGTTGTCACCTGAGGACACCTATCTTGAACACCCATCACTGTTCCTCCTGCTTGGCCACTGGAGAGTGTACTCTTTCCTCTTTCCTGTTCCCTTTCCCACTCTCTTTCCTGTTTCTTTCTCTCTCACTGTAATCTCCTTTATTTTCCCCAAATGTAACTTTCAACATGGGAGTCAATGCATGTCATCTACTGCAGACCCTGCTTATACATCTTCATGAATGCGGCCCTGTCTCACCCTCCCTTGTGTAACAGACTCCCATGAAACTAATCATGGACATGTCAGCTAAACATCAAGACTTATCAGCTTAGAGTCTATGGCTGAAAAAACACAAGCTTCCACCTCACATACAAACCATTGTGATTTATCAGTGTTAGAGCAAGAATATTCAAGATTTTACTGTGCTACAGACCATGATGATTTCCAGTCTATAAATCAAGGCCACCCTGTGAGCATCAAATTTGCCCAATGTATCAAGATAAATGGTTAAATTGTAGTACTTGATTATGTATAAGCTGCATTTTAGAAGACTTTTATTAAAATAATTCTGCTCTGTCTTTGCTATTTTTACCTTAATTTCAGCTCTATCACTTTCATTAATTCAACAAGTTCCCCAAATGCTTTTTAAAATAATTGGAATTATTAACCTCTATATTCTCAAGGGTACAGAACCTTTTATTATACAACCTTTACACTTGGTATTCAGCATGAACTCTGATCAAGACAAAATACTTAAGTATGTATTTTACAGTTCTGTAACTCAAGTTTCATTGGGCTCTGCAAACTTGCAACTGTTTTAAAGCGTGAATTATGGGAAGCAGTCTTAAGAAGTAATGATGCTTTCAACACAAACATTTTGCTGAGTTTTGTGCAACTTTGGCTGCATTTCACTCTTGAATGAAGTGATAGTGATTAGAAGAGGATCTATGATCCTGTTCCAGCTGCAGCAATGCATTACGATGGTAGATTACTACTTAGGTGTTTACTTTATATTTTTTACTGATTAGTCATTAAGTTGAGACACTGCATGATCAAAATTCTAAATACAGATACTTTAGCTTCTCTCACTTTTCTGTTTCAACCCCTTTCCCACCCCAGTCTTTACCACAGATCACAACAGGATCAAACCTGTTATAAAGTGAGACTTGATCTCCATCATTTTTCTTTAATTTAGATGATGAAGGATGAGGTCAGGAAAGGGAATAGATAGGTTCTGATCCTGCTACTTGAGAGTCTTTTAGTTTGTCATTGGCTTTAAAAGCTTTTCGAAATATAAGAGTGGGGCTTTGTTAACTCAGTAGAACTGAGAATTAATCTTAAATTTGAAAGTTAAAGTTCTCTACGGATTCTTTCTGATTTTCCTCTAGATATTTTCTCTAGTCATTTCAACTTCTCAGTAACAGAATCCTAGTGCAAAGAAATAATGCCCAACTGATGATTCACAGAACACAATCTAGCTCCATTCTCAACTTTTCTGTTGCCACTTTGATGCTTAAAATGTGGGGTGCTCTTTGGTGAAGCTCCAGGAAAGCCTCTTCAATCCCTTTCATTGAGATCTTTCTTCAGTACTAAGCTGCTTCTTGTCCTTTGAAGTGTATATCCTAAAAGTATATAAAATGGTAGTCAGAAAGAAAGCCCTCGTTTGCTTACATTCATTTTGTGTCTCTTTTTTTTTCTGGGACATGCTTGCAACACTTAACAGGACCAGTACACTGCAACAGTGGACAGCATGACAGATTTCATTTATCTTAACAAATCCAGAGGTATAGCTGTTTCTGCCTGTAGCAGCAAATTGTCTGAGGGACTTGATGCTTTGCAGAAAGTCTGGAAGAAATCCTCTTTGGCAGTTCCAAAGTGAGTCGTGTATTCTGTACAGGATATCATTGCTCCATTTTATTCATGTTGCGCATTAGAAAAGAGCATTTCTGGGTGACTGTAATTGTATTGTGAATTAGTAAAGGTACCACTTGCGGCAATACAGAAAGAATCTGCACTGGATCATTGAGGTTTGTTTGTCTTCTTAGTATCTGTTTCACACTAGTGTGTTTCTATTAATAGCAGCAAGCTACAGTTTCAGTGAAAAGCAACCCATGTCCCATGTGTGTATTTATGCTAAGGGAGACCTACCACTTACAAGAGGCAGCTGGAGGACATTTGGGGTATGCCTCTTATCCCTGGCTTTAATAGGAATTTACTTATTGACAGTTCACTGGTGACACCTTCATGCAGATGTCCAAATTTAGGTATTTTAAACTGAAGTCGGTTTCACAGATTATTTTCTATGGTGATATTGAGCATGAAAGCACCTGACAAGAGTGGACAGCAAAAATAATTTAATTGTTTTATTGTTTCATTAGACTTCTTACTATTTCAGCTCTTGTTTTATACTAATCATAGAATCATAGAATAGTAAGGGCTGTAAAGGACTTTAAGGTCATCTAGTTCCAACCCCCCTGCCATGGGCAGGGACACCTCACACTGGACTGTGTCACCCAAGGCTCTGTCCAACCTGGCCTTGAACACCGCTAGGGAAGGAGCATTCACAGCTTCCCTGGGCAACCCATTCCAGTGCCTCACCACCCTTACAATAAAGAACTTCCTCCTTATATCCAATCTAAACTTCCCTTGTTTAAGTTTTAACCCATTACTCCCTGTCTTATCACTGCAGTCCCTAGTGAAGAGTCCTTCCCCAGCATCCCTATAGGCCCCCTTCAGATACCAGAAGGCTGCTGTGAGGTCTCCATGAAGCCTTCTCTTCTCCATGCTGAACAGACCCAACTTCTTCAGCCTATCTTCATACGGGAGGTGCTCCAGTCCCCTGATCATCCTCGTGGCCCTCCTCTGGACTTAGAATCATAGAATAGAATAGATAGGATTGGAAAGGACCTCAAGATCATCTAGTTCCAACCCCCCTGCCATAGGCAGGGACACCTCACACTAAACCATCCCACGCAAGGCTTCATCCAACCTGGCCTTGAACACTGCCAGGGATGGAGCACTCACAACCTCCCTGGGCAAACCATTCCAGTGCCTCACCACCCTAACAGGAAAGAATTTCCTCCTTATATCCAATCTAAACTTCCTCTGTTTAAGTTTTAACCCGTTACCCCTTGTCCTGTCACTACAGTCCCTGACGAAGAGTCCCTCCCCAGCATCCCTATAGGCCCCCTTCAGATACTGGAAGGCTGCTATGAGGTCTCCATGAAGCCTTCTCTTCTCCAGGCTGAACAGCCCCAACTTCCTCAGCCTATCTTCATACGGGAGGTGCTCCAGTCCCCTGATCATCCTCGTGGCCTCCTCTGGACTTGTTCCAGCAGTTCCACGTCCTTTTTATGTTGAGGACACCAGAACTGCACACAATGCTCTTGTCTCAGAAGAGCAGAGTAGAGGGGCAGGATCACCTCCTTCCACCTGTTAGTCATGCTCCTTTTGATGCAGCCCAGGATACGGTTGGCTTTCTGGGCTGCGAGTGCACACTGAAGCCGGCTCATGTTCATTTTCTCATCGACCAGCACCCCCAAGTCCTTCTCCACAGGGCTGCTCTGAATCTCTTCTTTGCCCAATCTGTAGCTGTGCCTGGGATTGGTCCCACCCAAGCGTAGGACCTTGCACTTGTCATGGTTAAACTTCATGAGGTTGGCATCAGCCCATCTCACAAGCGTGTCAAGGTCCCTCTGGATGGCATCCCTTCCCTCCAGCATATGAACCGGACCACACAGCTTGGTGTCATTGGCAAACTTGGTGAGGGCACACTCAATCCCGCTGTCCATGTCAGCGACAAAGATTTTGAACAAGACCGGTCCCAACACCGATCCCTGAGGGACACCACTCGTTACTGGTCTCCAGCCAGACATTGAGCCCCTGACCACAACTTTTTGCGTGCGGCCATCCAGCCAGTTCCTTATCCACCGAGTGGTCCATCCATCAAATTGATGTCTCTCCAATTTAGAGACAAGGATGTCGTGTGGGATAGTGTTGAACGCTTTGTCCAGGTAGGTGACATCAACTGCTTTACCCTTGTCCATCAGTTCCGTAGCCCCATCATAGAAGGCCACCAAATTGGTCAGGCAGGATTTCCCCTGAGTGAAGGCATGCTGGCTGTCACCAAGCACCTTGTTGTTTTTCATGTGCCTTAGCATGCCTTCCAGGAGAATGTGCTCCAAGATTTTACCAGGCACGGAGATGAGACTGACTGGTCTGTAATTCCCCGGGTCTTCCATTTTCCCCTTCTTGGAAATGGGGGTTATGTTTCCCTTTTTCCAGTCATCAGGAACTTCACCTGACTGCCATGATTTTTCAAATAGGATGGCCAGTGGCTTAGCAACTTCATTCGCCAGCTCCTTCAGTACCCATGGATGGATTGTAGCTTCTGTTGCCTGGAAACCATTTCATTTTGTAAATGAACAGTACCAGTACCAAGTCCCTGGCTAAAGCTGCTAAGTGTGATAATAATACAATTATATTGTCTTTTCTGTACTATTACAAAGAGCAAGAATATAGTGCCCTTCGGTCTACTGAATGTAATAGCTAGAAGTGAGGCTAGTATGCCTAGTTGAATAAAAACACTGTGTTGTTCTTCTTTTTTATACACTCTTAGGAATCATCCAGAAAAGTATACAGTAACAGAAATGATAGCAGACATCTCTAACTGTAACGAAATCATGGCAAGTATTCACAGCAAATATTTCTAATCCCATTTTATGGAGGAGGAAAGTAAAGCATACAGAATTGCAGGATTTATGCAAACTAACCAATGGAGCCTATACCAGAATTAATAACTGAGTCAAAGCCTCTTTCCCATAGCAACTTTAAGTTTTGTTTCCCTATTTATATTCAACATTTGTGCACATGCTGATGGACACTTAATTGACAAATGTCATATTGAGCGCAGATAACCAAGAAAGCAAAACAGCACACAAGTAATTTTTTCCATCGAAAAAGGGAAGAAATAAGTGTCTTCAAGTGTCCCCCTTCAAATTTCTCATCTCTCAGTACCCACAACTGCAGATACCTCTTCCTGTGGAACCTTGAGCAACAGCCCAGAAAATTGATTTGTTTGCACCACAAATCTCACAGATAGATGAAAGGAATTGAAATTGCTAAAACAAAGCAAGAAGGCCAACTCAGAAAATATGGTAATAAAGCTAATAAAGTTCAAAGTCAAAGTGCAATTCTTTGAGTTCCTGGCAATGAGAACATTGTATTAAATGCAGCATGCAAATGAAAGATCTTTTGGAGCCTATGGGTCTTAGGTCAGTCCTGCTGTCACAATAAGAATAGCAATTTCTAAGACCACATTCTGGTCATGCTTTTTATAACCAGAAAATGCAGTTCTTAATTAAGAATTAAGACTTGGTGATTCTAAAATCAGAGGAATCTCAAAAGAAGTTGGTCTTTACATATCCCAAGACACAGAGTTCTGTTCTGAAATTCCTACAGCAGCCATAAAGTGTTTTACAGTTTAAATATATTTGGAGCAAAGCATACAAATCAGTGTTGAAGAATAGAAGTGCTGAAGAATTGATTATACTGATATTTATACATGATTTATCATGGTCAGTGGCAAAAATTGCTCAGAATTTTTAGTTTTAATTTCTCTTTGGTTTCCATCATTACAATTTCAATCATTTTCTATTGGTATAATAGCTTTCTATCTTACTAATGAATGTAGATATCTATGGAATTTGATCAGAAGAAGTCTTTAAGTTCTCCATGGATTAACAACAGCTCAAGCATGTTAGAAGGCAGGTTTCCCAAATATCAGACAATTCTGATAGCACTTTTATGATTTACTAACCAAATCCGGATATGGCTTTCCAGAAATAGTTAAGTAACTTTATCTTTCTACTTCATGGAGAAGAGAACTTAAGAAATTTAGGCTCTTCTTATTTTTTCCTCAAATACAGTGATTTCTACTATCTAGAAAGATGCATTAATCTAGACTCTGCCTAACTAATGATTGTTATTTACTTAGTCAAAGTATTCAGCTTGTGGCTCACCAAATCCCATACAGTTCTAGCTGGCTTTGTGAATGAAAAAGTATTAACTCCCAAACATAGACTTCTGAATGGAATTGTCATAATATTGTGGCTTTGGTCTCCCCTTTGATGTTGTAGCCTTGTCCCTTTTGTAGTATATGATCAATCATGATGAAAAAGACAATCCTGAGTTAGTGCATCAGAAGTGAGTTTTTTAAACATCAGGTCAAAGCTCTAACATCTTCCCAGGAAAACAAGAAAAAAATCCTGTAAAATCAAATTCTTCCCCTGTTTCAGTATAACTTTAGTCTTTTTGTGTGTGTGTGTGGTCATATAAAAAAGAGTTTACTGTGTCAAAATTTTACAGCCTGCTGACTCAAGTTTTTGGCCCCAAATAATGTCTGAGATTAGTTATTTTCACCATTTCTGAGTTTTATTTTACCTCTAACCTAAATTATATGTATTTCAATTATAAAACCTCAAAAAAACAGAGTTTTAGAGATTTTAGGTTCTGGCTCTGCCTGACCTCTAGTAACAATGGAAGTTCTGGACATTTGGTTAAGGTGGAATTTGCTCCGGTGTTTAATCGATTGTAAACACTACTTATTGTGTTATATATTCCACTGCTGTGTTAGCCCTTAGACAGATAAAAGAATAGGATTTTATTTCCCTCCAATGTGTTACAGTGAAAACAAGGTCAGCTGTTTAAGATAAGAATTAGGGAAGATTAATGCCAAGAATGAAACAAGACTTGGGATTATTAATCAGTGCTTTCCATAACCGTATTATATGATGCTTGCATAAGCCAATGGGAGATAATAGCCGTAGAATTAATAGCCACAACATGCTTTGGCAGAAAGAAAATAATAAAACAAAATCACTTGGGGCACTATACTGCAATAGCACATGCTTGCAATGCTGTATTCAAACATGTTTGAATAGTGTCATCTTGCATTAGTGTGAGCAATGGACATGCAGATATATGAATTGTGCTAAGGAAGTCTAACTTCAGCCTGCTGAATTTAGGCTAAAAGTCTGCTCCAAATGTGGTTCATCTCAACTTCAGTTTTTTAAATGCAGAGAAACAGTCAGAGTTTTGCTTCAGGACATTTTTCACAGGCACTGTCTGAATGTGAGTTGGTTCTTCATTTTAGTTTGGATTTTTATCTTATTTTTTAGTGAATATGAAACTTGTTGCTATTTAAATTACCCCCACAGTCTGAAATTTCCATCACTAGAACTCACCTATAGCTATGAATAGGAACTCAGAAGATCAGCAAGTAAAACATGCTTTTATTCTGTTGAACTCAGTGGAATAAAGGATTTGCCCCAAAACTTTCATTCTGTTTCATCTTTGTACAGCTTGGAAGGGCAGCTTTTCCCTGGATGAGTCCCACAGTGCCTTGCACCTCCAGCCACCTATCAAGGTGTTTTCTGGGGTCTATAAAATTGATAGCCTAACTGAATGCCTCCTGTTACTTCCTTCTTGTCACCGTAGTTCATCCTGTGTCCCGTTGTGTGTCTTCTCTGCCCTCTTTATTACTATTTTTATTGCAAAAGATACAAAGGATGTGAACAGTCACCTTATGAGAAAGCCATGTCACAAGAAGCTTGTCATGAAGATACTTTTTGAGATATTCCATTTTCCTATAGGCTTCTAGGGTTAGGTTTGAAAATCCCCAGCCTTGGAAATATGGACAGTGCTTTCCTAGCTGTCAGATTAAATGAAAATAGACATCTGAGAAATGTTTTTAATTAAGAGGTGATTATAAGAAAAACAGCCATGTGAAGTAGGTGCTGGGTTTCTGTTCTTTGTTTTTATGTTGTACCTTTCTGAACAGGCTGTACCCACTAAGCCATGTGAATCATATAATTACGATTAGCCCTCCCAATAGTCCTATCAGAATTGAAGGTTTATACAGACAGTGTGTGATAACCATTTATTATTTTTCTCCAGCTCACTTAGCTCTGAATTTTTATGGGACGCATTTAAATAAGTGTTCCACTTGGTGGAGACGAATGGCTGAAAAAAACACCAAAAAAATGAAGTAAGCTCAGAGGGATTTATTAGAGCAAAAACTTTAACCATTATACTGCAAGCGCGTCAGGTTTTTATATCCTTGTACAGCATCTTGTCTTTAATCAAGATCAGACTGTGCAAACTGCAACATAGACAGGACTTGATAGGTAATTTGAGGCAATGATACAGTGCATATACCTAATTATCACATTAATAAAATATAAAATTAGCAATCAATGTTTCCTTCCATCTGTGGGCTTGGGTTTCATGTCTTTCTCTTTTCTGTACCCCTTAGGTTAAAAGGCCTCTTAGGGAGAGATTGTTTTTCCCCTGTATCTATAAAATAATAGTACAGCCAAGCACAACCTGAGTTCCCTTTGGGACTTTTGTGTGTTGGTTGGAAATACTGCTATTGGTGATTTTTCCATTATTTTCTCTTTATAAAGTTGAAATTTTGATACATTTTTTTATTGCAGTGTGCAAATGTGTCAGTTTTAACACTGATCATTTTTATTCTACATTTTATTTGTATTAAAAGAAATTTTGTATCCCATCACAAGTTTTAAGGAAAGAAGTGACATATTTCTTTTTTCCATCCAAATAAAGTAAATTGAAGTTTAAAATGAAGGTATTGGAATTCCACTAGTACAAAACAAACAATTAAAAGAAATATTGTAAAAATGTATTTCTTCTCATATATTAATAACTTTTTTTAAAAAAATCATCTTTCTCCTTCATTCCATTCTCTGCCATCTTTAACAGAAAATAATGTTGGGATTTTTTTTTTTCCCCTGTAGCTATTAAAAAATTCTGATTTTTATTTTCATTTAGAAACAGATTGAAAAAAAAAATCAAAATTTTATGTGACACAATATTTCAGAAAATCTTTGGGGGTTAATCAAAACATTCGTGTTTTGATTTTACTCCCCTAAGACAGTGAAATGAAAAATTACAATATTTCTTTACAGCCACTAAAATGGGACTTTTCAGCACTTCTGAAGCCTGTCATTGCTGCTTTTGGTTCTCAAAATTAATTTCACCAACCCACAGATACAAGAACTGCAGAACTGGTGCACCTTTGTGCCCACAGGAGGGAGCAGCATGTGTAAGGATGGTTTCAATTAGCACGTTTCTCCTATAGTTTCATTCACATGCAATGGACAGTTTCTAAGCACACATTCAACTTCAAATTCATGTTTAAACATCCCTATGAAGCAAATATTTAAGCATGTACTTACCCTCTTTTGACCTCAGGAATACATAAATATGTGCTTCAATGCTTTGCTGAATAGCGATATACTTAAATTCATCAATAGCATATTGCAGAGCTGAGGCCTCAAGCTTTTAATGAGGGATACATGGATATAAGACGAAAGAGCATCAGGCACCATCAAAAGCTTTTCATTTCATTGCTAACAAATGAAAAAAATGCTTTAGAAGGATCTATATTGGGTTAACTACTTCAATGGTGAGATGATACTGATGTAGCACTATCTATCCTCATCAGTTACAGAAGGCTTGAACTGATTTATAATACGCTGTATGGATTCTTTTACAAACTATCAGATCTTTGGCAGGGATTTAGAAACTGGGTCAGTTCCAAAAGAAAAAAAAAAAAAAAAAAAGGGAAAAGATTAAAAAGAAGAAGAAAAAGAGGGATTCTCTAAGAATAATGTTTAAAAAAGAGTAGGTCATATGTTTAGCAACAGCATTTCCTAGTCAAATCCTTATGATCAGCTTAACCATAGTTTTTTATTCTTTTTCTATCAAAACTTTCATTTATAAAAAAGGGAGATAAGATTTCTTTAAAAAAATAATATGCATCCATCAACTAAGACAGTATGCTACATGATGGCCTTACTCTTATATTCTGCTCTAGACAACCAATACTGGTCACTTAAACTGATAAGATACTGGGTCAGACGGACCTTTAATCAAACCTGATAAGGCTAGTTTCATGTTCTTACTGAATGAGACACAGAGAACAGGAGAGATCTAATATGTTACATTAACAAGCTTATTCTGTAACCTTATTTTCACATTCAAGCTGTTTTGAAAGGCGCCCTTTCTACCTCCCTGTCCTGTACCATCGGTGAGTTGCATCCTGCTGGTGTGATTTAACTAACCTGGAGGGTCACTAAGAGTGACTGAAACGTTGCCTGTACAGAAGAAATACTTTGGCACAAAGATGCTTCCTGTATTGCCAGCAGTTTGGGAAGGTACTTAGTTTAGACACTGGAAGTTTCTTTTGATAGTAGGAGGATGGATGGATGGATGGATGGATGCACGCATGCATGCATGGATATAGAGCTTCTACTCAAAATGTGAAAATGCTGTGATGATTTTTCTGTTAACTCCTTACCTGAGCAGGCAGGCACTGCAAAGGTTAGCTAACATTCATTTACAAGACCTCATGAAATGTTGGGGATCTCAGAGAGAAACAAACACTGAAGCAACTAGAGACAGACAAGAATAATTTTTTATGACAGTTTTGACAAAAGTGTTGAGTGATCAAAAATAATGATCCTTTCCTGTAAAAAAGGTCACTTTAAGTGGCCTTCTTTATGTGAAGAAGCACTGGAATAGAAGTTTTGAGTTCTCAGTGTCTCATTTAACTGGTAAGGTACATCTTATACAGACTATAAAGATCACTGAAAGCTTCCTCAAATACTACTATTTTTTTCACGTTTTTATGCATTCTTTAGAGCTCAGCTCACCCTTTCTACTCCTATTTTGTTCCCATTCCTTTCAATTTCTTCAAGTGTGCACTGTATCACACGCATACCTATAGGATCAAATAAATCACTGCACCGAAACAACCAGTCCCATTTCCAATTTCTAACCAGAGCTGACCAATAACAGAAGATTCAGAGGAAAATTATACAACCTGCACTGTACAAGATGGGATAATCTGGCCCGTGTTTCCATCAACTCTAATAGCTTTTGGTGGTTTAAAATACTCAAGTATATCTCCAAACTAGCTTTGAAACTTGTGAAATTCTTTCAATAGTTTATTTTGGCAATGACTGCATAGTCTGTGCCTGTGAGAATATTTTTTCCTATATTCATTTTGAATTTGCCTTGGATGGTATTTATTTCTTTATCACGCCTCTATTTTTATGAGCTATTTTGTTGTCAGTGTCTGATCCTTTCCATCAGCAAAGACTGTAAAGCTGTAGGAACATCTGTAAATCAGGACAGAGCTGTCCAGTACCAGTCTCTAGCAGAAGACAACACAGAAGAATATGAGGTATTTCTGCAGTGTTTATAAGCCTGCAGAAATCTTCACCTAATGGCTGACTCATTTCTATCTTTTCTGGAGCTTTTTGTGTGTTTTGTTTTGGGTTATTTTGGTTTGGTTTGGTTTGGTTTGGTTTTCTAGGGATTTTCTTCCATGTGTTTGGTCCATTTGTTCTTAACTCATGCAATTTTATCATGAACAATATTCAAAGTTTCACAAGCTACTTGAAGTAACACATTGTTTTGATTTTCCAGACCTGTCACCTGCTAGTTCCATTTAAATCCCTTTAGTTCTTGCCTTGGAAGAGGCAGTAAACGATTCCCTTCTGTCCTGCTCCTTGACTCTCATCGTCTTTGAGACTTCTGGCATATCTCCTTCAGTGCCAAGTCAAGGCCTGTGCAAACCTGTAAGGAGGAAGCAGAGCTGCCCACACATCCTTCTAGACCATTCAAACACCCACCCAGTATTGCACTGGGCCACCTGAAAACCAGGAGAGAAATAAGATACATCAATAAATGCTTCCTTTGTGACAGTTAGCTTTGCCAAGGATCGAGATACATTTCCTTCTTTCAAGCACTGTGTGCTGCATTCAAAGCTAGATGAAGTACCCTGTAATGCAATCCAAAGTCAATCTCTGTGAGGAAAAGACAAGTCCTACAATCACCCTTCATGGCATTATTTTATATTTATTGCTTCTAAAGCAAGAGATAGATATCTATTTCTTTAGACATTTTTTCAGCCTCCGAAACACCTCTGATAATTGCAGATGGTTTGGGAAGGAACAGGGCAGTTGTTTTCCTTACCAGCAGATCAGTAAATGCCGTTACCATTCTGTAAATATTCAAAGAACCTCAGAGCCAATGGAAAATGCAGTATAAATTTGGGGGGTTTTCTGCTCTGGACACTAAGGCCTAGTGAATAAAACTACTGGACAAAGAACTGAGCTGACTCATCAACTGTGGGCTACTCTGTGCCATACTTTTCCTGCCTGTAATGTGGTGTAGTCTCTCTAATAGAAAGTCACATTCTCTGCACATTTCTTATACTTCAATAACATTTAGAGTTTGCATCTGTGATGGATCTCTCCAGTAAGTGGGTTGGTGAAGCTGACATACCAACAGACTTTTAACTCCAATATTAAACACTTTTAATGTTCTACCTCACAGTAAAATTGAATTTAGAATTCAGTATAGCAATGGAGAAGAAAATCCAAAGACAACAAAAAGCCTTACTTCAGGTAAAACTGAGGAATTTTTCAGGTTGGTTTTTTTTTCAATTAAAACAGAATCAATCCATTTGCTTTATTAATATTTTAGAAAACATTTCAGCTTTAAAAAAAAGATATTTTGATACCAAAGAACTGACAGATTTTCTCTAAGAACTGTTGAAAGCAACATTCTCATTCCAAGTCTTAGAAGGCAGACGCAGGGACTGTGAGAATAAAGACCATGGGCCCACTGTAGGAGAGCATCTGGTTCAAGACCATCTTCAAAATCTGAACGTGCACAAGTCCATGGGGCCTGATGGAATCCATCCACAGGTCCTGAAGGAGCTGGCGAATGAAGTTGCTAAGCCACTGGCCATCCTATTTGAAAAATCATGGCAGTCAGGTGAAGTTCCCGACGACTGGAAAAAGTGAAATATAACCCCCATTTCCAAAAAGGGGAAAATGGAAGACCCAGGGAATTACAGACCAGTCAGTCTCACCTCTGTGCCTGGCAAAATCTTAGAGCACATTCTCCTGGAAGGCATGCTAAGGCACATGAAAAACAACAAGGTGCTTGGTGACAGCCAGCATGGCTTCACTCAGGGGAAATCCTGCCAGACCAGTTTGGTGGCTTTCTATGATAGGGCTACAGAACTGATGGACAAGGGTAGAGCAGCTGATGTCATCTACCTGGACTTGTACAAAGCGTTCGACACTGTCCCACACCACATCCTTCTCTCTAAATTGGAGAGACATCAATTTGATGGATGGACCACTGGGTGGATAAAGAACTGGCTGGATGGCCGCACACAAAGAGTTGTAGTCAATGGCTCCATGTCCAGCTGGAGACCGGTAATGAGTGGTGTCCGTCAGGGATCGGTGTTGGGACCGGTCTTGTTCAACTTCTTCATCACTGACATGGACAGTGGGATTGAGTGCGCCCTCAGCAAGTTTGCCGATGACACCAAGCTGTGTGGTCCGGTTGATATGCTGGAGGGAAGGGATGCCATCCAGAGGGACCATGACACGCTTGTGAGGTGGGCTGATGCCAACCTTATGAAGTTCAACCATGACAAGTGCAAGGTCCTACACCTGGGTGGGACCAATCCCAGGCACAGCTACAGACTGGGCAAAGAAGAGATTAAGAGAGGCCCTGTGGAGAAGGACTTGGGGGTGCTGGTCAATGAGAAAATGAACATGAGCCGGCTTCAGTGTGCACTCGCAGCCCAGAAAGCCAACCGTATCCTGGGCTGCATCAAAAGGAGCGTGACCAGCAGGTGGAAGGAGGTGATCCTGCCCCTCTACTCTGCTCTTGTGAGACCTCACCTGGAGCATTGTGTGCAGTTCTGGTGTCCTCAACATAAAAAGGACTTGGAACTGTTGGAACAAGTCCAGGGGAGGCCACGAGGATGATCAGGGGACTGGAGCACCTCCCGTATGAAGACAGGCTGAGGAAGTTGGGGCTGTTCAGCCTAGAGAAGAGAAGGCTTCATGGAGACCTCATAGCAGCCTTCCAGTATCTGAAGGGGGCCTATAGGGATGCTGGGGAGGGACTCTTTGTCAGGGACTGCAGTGACAGGACAAGGGGTAACGGGTTAAAATTTAAACAAGGGAAGTTTAGATTGGATATAAGGAGGAAATTCTTTCCTGTTAGGGTGGTGAGGCACTGGAATGGGTTGCCCAGGGAGGTTGTGAGTGCTCCATCCCTGGCAGTGTTCAAGGCCAGGTTGGATGAAGCCTTGTGTGGGATGGTTTAGTGTGAGGTGTCCCTGTCCATTGCAGGGGGGTTAGAACTAGATGAGGTCCTTTCCAACCCTAACTATTCTATGATTCTATGATTCTATATTTCCATGATAAAATATTTCACTTAATGTTAGATACTTAAAAGCATCAAAATGAAATTATTCAGCTTTTTAATTTCCCTCCCTCTGTTTTTCAGTTGAAATTATTATGAGTAGATACATTTCCACCTACTCTCACTCTAAACTCCTTACTTTTAAATTTTGTGTTCCTCAAATGTATACTGATCGCACTGGGTAGAATTAGTTGATCCAGGCTTGCCTTCAGGCTCTGTATTACACAATGATACTTTGAATGTCTCAGACCGTAAGCCCATCACACCAGTTGGGCCCTACATGGAGCCCTCAAAACATCAGGAAACCCAGGAAACTCTCTGACATTTGCCATTTTTATCACCTTCAGTTGCTACAGACACCAAAAATCTCCCACTCTATCACTGTTTTAGTGAATGAGCTGTTAGCTTCTTCAGTTGAGAAATCCAATTTAAAACTCCTCTGGGAATATTGTTATCCTGTAGGCCACATATAAGTGAGAAAGAAAGCATGAAAAGCTGCTCATCCAGGGACTAAAGTAAGTGGGTTATTCTTCAAGTAATCCATTCACTGATCAATTTTAGTGAGAGTTTTGATTAAATCAGGATAGAAGGAGAAGTGCAGAATGGGTCTAAACCATCATCATCTGCATAGCAATGTTTCTGAAACAACCATTTCATAAGCTTTTTTCAGCAGCTGAACAAAATCCATACGAGTCATTTCTCGAGGGATTTGTTCCAGAAGTACTGTTTTTAGTACATACCATTCCAGACACTATTTTCTGACCTTGCATATTTTGGGATCTCTGGCATATCCTATAACATAAAATAAATATTTTCCCCACTAAAGTTGATGTCTGATTTTGATTTTGTGTTTTATTTGAGAAACTGTGCAGTAAGTGATTTTTCTGTCACAATTTTAACAACCTCTGGTTTCTTAGAGTATTTCTTGTAATACAACTCCATACACTTTCTTTTGGTTCAGGTAAATTTCTATTTTTGCTTTTCTTAATAGGGTCATTCAGGTCTTTTACATTCCAAGGAGGTTTTATCCCATTCTTTTAAGGGGTTATTAATGTTATGATTTCCCCTTTTCTTTTTCTTTATGACTTTTAAAATGACTGCTTTCTCAAGTTCTTTTATTTGTTGTAAATACTTTATCAGAACTCCCTACTCTTTCTGGTAGCTAAGCTGTTTGCTTTTGGTTTGCCTCCTTCCCCTGACACTTGATTCTGGAAAAACAAAATTCTCAAAGGAAATCTTAAATTTTCATTTTGGAAGGTGAAGCACTTTTTTTCTTTCTTTCTTCTTTCTTTTTTTCTAATGCAAACACATGGTGCAGCCTTATTCTGCATCGAGTTTCTTACAGAAAATGATCAGTTTAATATTTACTTTTATTTTTTAATGTTCTTCATCTGTAAGCACTTCACGGGTTTGACTGTCCTCATCATTAAGTGAAAATCATTCCACAAATGGTGCAGCCTGGGTGTAAGCTTGGCTTCTGAGTATAGCAATATTGCTCAGTGAAGTACTGTCCAGAGCAACCGCTCCTGCTCTTGAGTGGGCTGGTGCATCTATGTGATGGTCTGACACTGAGCCTGGAGGAGCCTGCCCTGGCACAACATGCAGACACCTGGCTAATCCTTCTTCTGTTCAGTTCTCAGCTTCACATCATCTGCAGGTGGCTAAAATATGCTCAAATCAAGCATTTATCCATCAGCAGAGTCACAGCAGTCTGATAGAGACTTTCACCAAACCATAAGAGGTATTACTTTGCCTTGATCACTCCATCTTGAACTTCCCACAGAAGCAATTTCGACTTTAGACAGGGACACACCTCTTACTAAATCCCTCTCCTTGCTGCCTCTTCTCTGCTGTGTCAACTCAAAGCTACAATGCAAAGCCTTCACAACACACAGTTCCCTGTTTCATATTTAAACATCTGCCTCTGTTTTGCTAACATTCGCTGTCTATTAACAAGCAATTTTTGCCTCCCTCATTCTGCTCTTCAAGTGTTATCATACCTCAGGAACTGTTACCATATATCTTTTTTGTCTTCCTTCCCGTCCTCCATTAGAAACCCTTATGTTACAAAACTTGACAGAGGTTATGCCTCTAGAATACAGATAACACAGACTTCTACATCCCCCACAATACCACATTACCTTTCTCTCTGAATGTATCACCCTACAGGAAGGTTACATCTTTGGAGTGTTGTCATGGAGCTCCTAGTCCCAAAAAGCCACATTTAGGAATTGTCTAAATTAGAATTAATGTTATCTCAGTGCTGTTTTTCTTTCATCCTGTTAAATCTCCACAAGGAATTAACTACTGAATGAATCACAGTTCTTGTTCTTAGTGAAGTGTTTATGTAAACAGTATTTTACGAAAAACTATGTATATAAATTCATGATACTCAGAAAATGTATAAATTGGTGTGTGGATTGGTGTGCCAGGAAAAGGCACAGTAATGAACTTGTATGTAGAATGTGCTGGTTCATAATATGCAAAGCATTAAGACAAGCAACATTCACTCTGCTGGACATGATATGATCTTTTCATTTATTTATTTTTCAAGAAAGCTGTGTCAGCCAATTACTAGTTTAGATGACAGGAATTAAAAGGTGAACCTTTTTCCTAATTAATTCAGTAATCAAGAATACAGGGTTGAAGAATTCGCACTCAACACAAATGTGATTGGAGGAGTCAGCAGTGTGCACTTGCAGCAAAGAAGCCTAAGAACACCGTGTGCTTCATTAGTATGATCATAGCCAGCAGGTCAAGCAGAGTGATTATTGTCATCTCCTTAGCTCTTCTGAAGCCATGTTTAGAGCACTGTGCCTATCTTTTTACCTCTCTGGTATTACATTAAAAATGACAAATTGCAGGATGTAAAGTGGAGGATAAATCTTGTAGGTTGTGCATGAGACACTCAGAAAGATACTGGGCGATCTGGGTTTGTTCAGCCTGAAGAGGAGAAAGCTGGGTCAATACCTAACTGCAGTCTTCAGCTACCTCATAAAGGAATTATAAGATAGCCGGACTTTTGCCAGAAATGCCCAGTGAAAGAAGAAGAGGCGGGAGTCAATAGCTGCAGCAAAGGAAATACCAGCCAGGCATAAACTACAATTCACAGTGAAACTCATGAAGCATTGAAACAGATTGTCCAGAGAGACTGTGGAATCTCAATTTGGTGATTTTCAAAGCTCACTGAGGAAGACTCTGAGCAAGTAATTCTAATCTTGAAGTTAGACCTTCTCTGGGCTTGTTGGACCAGCTAACTTCTAAAGGTTTCTTCCAACCAAAATGATTCCATGAATAAGAAAAATCTGAGGTGGTTCACTCCAGATCAGAATTGATTTTGGGAAAAAGTGGGATTTGTTAAAGACATAATTCTATCCATGGGAGCTATGTATAATGTCCTGAAACCTAGTTTGACTGGATCACCTACTGTAAGAAAAGCATGCAGATGGAAAAGCAAAACCAAAGCTAATTATAGCTTATTATTGTTCAATTTATCAAATACAATAACTTGTTACTTACACCTGGCAATTTAGCATAAGATATTAATTTCCTTTTACCTTAACTCCCTCTATCTTGAAACAAAAGAGTGAATTCATATTGGTGACAGCGACATCTCAATACTCCAGGATGAATGATGTTAAACACATCTACTATTCGCACACTGTGATTAGGAGGGCCAAGCAGTAGTATGGTGCCCCTCCAGAGAGTTGTGAGGGGAAAGGGATTTTTCAGAGCTGGTGATGGAGAGTCATGCCCTGGGGCAGGCTCTGGCTCACTGTCCTAGCCTCACACCAGCACGGTGGGTAGAATTACTGCACCATAAGGGACTCCCCAAAAAATAACAATAGTCTTTTATTATTCACAGTATAAGGGCCTTGTGAATTGGCCCATAAAGGGGCCTCCTCTGTGCCGCAGCAGTAAAAATTACAATAAAAAGAAGATTGCTTTGCGTCAAAAAGAAAAGAACATTTGTTGAATAAGCTGCTCTACCAACATAAATAATGATGTCATGGTCTAGCTCTGTCTCTTTTTGCTCATTTTTAATTACTTTTGTCTAGTTTCCTTCTTTGGAATAAAAATAGAGTTTTGCTTTCTCTATATCCTTTTCAACTAGTGTTTTGCTTCATTTTGCTTTGTAATTCCAGGTGGCACTAACCTCTGACGTAGTTGTGTGTTTGCTGGAAAGAGCGGACAGGAGTCTGCTTGAACTCACAAGGGGAACAACCCTTCAGGCACTTATGTTCTTTTTGATTTGTTTACCATTTTATTTAGCAGCTTTCCTGGATTAAAAGTAGCTTATCAAGAAAGATCTCAGCTGCTGTCAGCTCATCAAATGTCAATGTTGGAAACATGGACAGTTCCACCTTGCAGGAATCTATACAAAGCAACACTTGTACATGGGTATGCATAGGATCAGCTACTTTCTGATAGGAAAGTATCTGATCAGTTTTGAAGAAATAAAATGGAGAATGTATTGCACCTAAAGCAATCTGTTTGCTTGTCGCACATAAAGAGGGAAAGAGAAAGGACAACATCCCTGTCCTTGCCCCGACAGTGCCAAGTTCTTCACCAGTTTGAGAAGTCTTGTATTCATGTCCCTGAATGAGAGCTAAACTTACCTGAAGATATCTAATGCTGTGACAAAGTTCTGTCCTTGAGCAAAATTGAATACCTGATTCTCAAGTGTGCGAAACAGCATCACTAAAACATTTTTCTCTCAGTGAGCCAAAACTTACAGTCGCTAACCCATAAACAAAGGACCCTATCCATTCACTCACTAGTAGCAGAATAATAATCTCCTGACAGCAGATAATGAGCAAAACCTACCTAATGTTTCTTTCTGCAAAGCCTGAGTCACTGCACTCAGAAATATTATTCCTTCTAGCTAAAAGGCTAGCAATTACCATTTGTTTTTTTCATTAAGTTTCAGCAAAGAAATGTGAGAGCCCCATGCATTTTCCTCTTTCATTTCCACTCTTAGTCCTCATGAAAAATTGAATAATGTCTGTAGCCAAAAAAACAGGTTTGTATAATTTGTTGATCCATGGAAATTAATAGTAAATTTCTTGACTTCTCCCTGCAAAGAGGAAAAAATCAAGCTTCCTTCATGTCAGAAAAATCTTAATTCCTTAAAACAAATGTTAAGGAGTGAACTGTGGGATTTTGACTGATTAATCAGACAGATTCTTTCCTTGCCAATGCTTGCATAAAATTAGAAGAAATCCTTTGGTTTAGTTGGTTTATCTTGAGTTTTGCTCTGACTTGAAGAAGTGCAGAGTCTCAGTGAGAAGCTGATAGCATTCTGGCATGACACCATTTAGCTCAGTTTATTTCAGTAGAGCTACATCTGGTGAATATGGGCTTGGAAACAGACTCAAGCCCAGACTGTTGATTAAGGTATTGAAACTAAAAAAAAAGAAGGCTTTTACCTTGCTAGGCTACGATTTTCCCTTCCTTTTTAATTAGATCACAGAAAGATTTAATGCTTCAAAAGATTTGAATAAGACTTCAACATACTTACTCTATTACTATTAAAAAGTCATCTATATTACTAATTAACTGGAATAATTAGCTATCATATTTTTGTTTTAATTTTGAGATCTATATGCTTTTAAATCCTCAAATAAATAAAACTGCTGTCTGTTAAAACCCATTATCTTTCAAGTAAGTGATAAGTATGGGTACTATGTATGTTTTATATCAAATTGCTGTGTTCAGCCATGCCACAGATGGGACTGATTTGGAGTTTTAAAAAGTACAGTCTCCTGGCTGTCTTTACATTTTGTTTTATGTTCTCTTTTGCTTCCTGGCACAGTATTTTTGGAGAAGAGGTAGACTACAGGATAAAGTTTTGGGAGACTAAGGATTAGATACCTATGTGAGAATAAATCTGTGATTTGCAAGCAAGACGGGATGTAATATTCTGTAAATGAAAATACCTGTGGAGAGAATTACATGTATACAGGGTGCTGACTTGTTGAGTGCTGAGAGAGCCAAACTGCTGACTTTGAGAGTCAATTTACTGCAGTGCTATACAATATTTACAAGCCTGAGGCAACGAGTTTCTTTCGGTCCAGGAAGAGCCTTACCATGGATAAATACCTTTCTGTGGGCAAGGTGGAGCTTTGGCTGGGAGCTGTCATTTGAGTAAGATGGCCAGCCAAATGTTTTAGCCTTCTAGAAACTAGGGATACAAGGGATTTTTCCTGTTTAGGACAGGGTGGTAGAAAGGCTAATAAATACCCTACAGCTGATAAATACCCTGTAGTAAGGCAAGATAAGTCTCAGGCAACCTGTAGCCTGGAGGTGGGGTTAGGGAAGCCTGTCTAGATATGGAAGTTCCTATATCACATTTTTGGCCAGGGATATTTAGTGCCCAGGCTGTCTGCATGAATGCCCACTCTTGGACAGTCATGGACACTGTTGGACAGACATGCAATTAATGCCAGATGGTTTAGTTCAGTTTCAGATCAAAATTTGCCCCTGTCTTCCTTGTCCAGACAAGCTCTACACTACCGGTCTTCCTCTGGCAGTGTAATAGCCTGCCCTACACACTCCTAAGGCACTTGAATGCGTGACTGTTCCCTCTTCATCACCCATGAAAACAAAGCTCTTTTCTGCTTCTCTCTAATGTAGAAGCCTTGAAGAAGAGCACACTGGGACCCATCAAGCTGTTTATAGATAGAGCTCTTTATCCCCTATATTGTGTGCTGTAAGAATGCCCTTTGGAGACAGCCTAAAGAAAACCTGCAGAAATCTCTGAAGGAGGAAAATGCATATCCAGATATGTCAAGATTGTTGGGGTGCAAGGGCAGAGCCATGGGAAGACATTTACTTGAGAATTTCTGCTATATCCAGTCTAATTTTAATTTGACAAAGATGTCTAGCTGGCCATCCATTTAGTAATACAACACACAAAACTGTTTTAAATTGCCTATGGACACACCAGAACAAAGATATCCCCTAGCACAACAGTCGTAGGTCAGAGGTTATCTGGATTCATTGTAAGGAATGGAATGGAAAGAAGCATGTAGAAGTGATCAAGGGTTCACCTGAGCAGAGATTTTTTGTTCTTCTTGTGGGCCCAACAAGTTTACTGCAAGCTTACAACCTTTGGTTCTCACTGTTAATAGATCAAGCTAATGGACACAGGAGGAAAAGCATATGAGTTCAAACATAGGTTGCATTGTAGTCAGTGGCAAAACTCTCAAAGAGAACAACTAAATGGAAGTGGAGAACAGACAAAAGGCACACTGGAGAGAGCAGACAAAGCAAGTGAAAAATGTGCATTTGGGAGAAAAGAGAAAGACTCTTGAGAGAACAAAAAGCAAAAATGTAAGGAAATATTTTTATATATAATGTAGAAGAATGGAAGTAAAAATAAATTTTCATTAACGTCTCTGCTTAGTTGCTCTAGACAACATGCAAATACACAAAGGAGGGGAAATAGAGGAATAATCTAATTACATTTCTAACGAGGGAGAAAACAAGCCTATACAGGAGAAAAAAGATGGGTATTCAATTTCAGTGGAGCAAGTTTTTTTAGAATTGAAAATGTTGGGTAGAAGTGAAAGAAATAGAATCACGAAGGGAAGAGGGAGTTGGAGAAATTGGAAGGCGTTCAAAGTAAAATTTATGTTTGCCTCAGGGAACGTTGTGCATGTGTATACTACCTACCCAGTAAATACACTGTAAAGGCTAAGGAATATCAATGTGAATGAAAAATGCTCTGTAGGAAATAATCAAGGTTAGGAAGGGACCAAATGTGGGGCATAAAATGTGGATTATGGAAGGGAGAGATGAGAAAGTGTAGAGAAAAGAGAGAAGAATTCAGCAAAAAGATCAAAAGCAAAGTAGTAGAAGAGGAGAAAAGACAAGCAATAGAAACACGTTATGGCAGGAAGGTCCTCCAAGGAGATTATAGGCTAGAATATTGTAAATGTAAGATTTTATTAACAAAAGAAATAGATATGACTACAATATGAAATTAATTCCCTGTCTCAGTTTTCACAAAATAAAAATAAAGGACAAATGTTAAAAGTAGACATAAAATTTCCCCAGGGAGGAAAAAGAAATATTAGAAATATTACAGGAAATCTCGGTCATGCCAGAACAGGTAATCAAAAATAATAGTCCAAACCACATACACCAAGAACGTGTATAGAAAGAAACCTCAAACTACGTCTACTCAAGTATACTTTACAACTTTCTTTATAAGGAAAAAAAAAAAAGAAGAAAAAGAAAAAAGAAGTTAGAGGAGAGAAGAATAAAAATTTCATCTCACAGCTCTCTTTTAAAGCCTATCGATGACAAGCTAAAAGCTATATTTAAAATACCCAGCCCACCAATTCTTCACTTTTTTGATAAAAGAAATGTTTCTGGAAAAGAACACAATAAAAGTACTCCTTAAAGCCTGTACATTTCACTCTCTTGTAATTCACATGCCAATTAAGGACATAATCTGCCTCTGCCGAAACCAATGGAATCATGCAGTGCTGATTTCACTGGGCATTGAGTCAGGTCTCAGCTAATAGAACAGTTTGCATTCCTGTACTGGAGAAATAGTATGGAACTTCACAGGTCTGTGTGCTGAGAGTGCCTCCACCACCAAATTCATGCATTTTCTTCACTGCTTCGTGTCTTGGTCTTCTCAGGTGGAAATGCGACATGCGGTTTGTTCTGGAGTGTTTTGAGATGAATCAGTGAAAACTTTTGGATTTTACATATAAAAGACCACTCAAAAAACTTATTTGGGCATATAGAGGAAGAAATTACTCCTAAGCACATCTTTATTTTTCAGTTTTGGCTGCCCACCCTGGATGAAACAACATGACAGAAGAGTAGTTGCATCTGGACTCCTACAATTTTTCAGTGACTCATGTAGCCTTGTGTGTACCAAAGTGCAGGTCAATAGGAGGGAGAACTGCTTCTTCTTCCTTCTCTACTGCCAGACACATGTAATTACATGCTGCCACTTCCTCAGGGAAGATTACAACCACTCTGTTTTCAAGATATCTAAGGCCCATCAGCACAATACTCTTAGAAGACTCAGCTTTGAGGAGTCACATATCTGACACTCCATCATAGGTCAGTGGTTCAAAAGCTACAGGGAGCTCTTTTTACCCCTTTTTTAAATGTTCAATAGCAATAGGGCCTCTTAGAACAAAGCTACAGCTGGGTGAGCTGATTTTTTCTCCAAGTTGAATTGGAATTCATTCAGTTTCCTTGACTTGGTCATTTGAATTCTGCTCTTCTAACAGTGTGAGATGTTTGCCTTGGACATTAACTTTTTGATGTTAAGCCTTGGAACTGAAGTTAGTGGTATTTGGGATGGAAAAGACTGGCTGAGTTTCTTTGCTTATCTTGAAGCTGTGTGGTTCCCTTTACACTGAGCTGTGGAGATCCTCAAGCTATCAGCAACCCATGCATGTGAATACGTTTCCAAAGCAAAGATCCTTGCTTAAGAGCACATCTTCAACATATTATCACTTTTTATAAGTAGCATAATCGTATTGTCAGAGCCAAGAAACATAAATCAGAACAGGAAAATACTGTTTTCCAAACATGTTTGATAGCTCAGCAGCATGCTTCCTAGTGTGCTGTATTTCAGGACATGAAGAGCCAGTCTGATTTTCTCTGCATGTGTGATGTAAAATATGCTCTCATCCTTCATTTGTTACTGCAGTGCCCTCAATATGATCCTTAGTTTCTTCAGTAGTGTCTTGGTCAACAAGGATAGAGGGACAGGTATGGAAGTTGTGAATGCTCCATCCCTGGTGGTGTTCAAGGCCAGGTTGGACAGAGTCTTGTGTGGCATGGTTTAGTGTGAGGTGTCCCTGCCCATGGCAGGGGGGTTGGAACTGGATGGTCTTAAGGTCCTTTCCAACCCTGTGATTCTATGATTATATAGTACATTTGTGATGCGGGGGAGACTATAATAAAATTAAGTGTTTTAGGTGAACTTTTTAGTGACTGAAAACTGGAAAAGGAAACAAGGAAATATGTCAAGAAATATGTCTAATTTACCAAAAAGTTTAGCTTTGTGAATGGAAACAAGCATAAATTCTTAACACACACTCACACACACACACACTCACACTCACAAAAGGAAGATTCTGTTTTAAGATTTTAAATAAAATTTCTTCTCTTCCTAAATTTACATTGCATTTGGTAGATTAAAAAAAATTAATAAAGCAAGCTAAGTATTTTTAAAAATAAACATTTATTCCGAAGTACTGTACTTTCAAATAATTTAATTTCAAATTGACACAATTGTGTTTTTAATATTACTAACCATGTTAAAGAATGAAAAATTATTGTAAACTATCTTCATATAGGTTGAAGTGTCAGATAAGAGGCATCATAATGCAGAAGGGGAAGGTTTATGAACTTCTTTCTGTAGTTTAGTCTAACATAAACCCTCAAACAAAATTCTCTCATGGTACTACTTTGATACAATATTCCATCTGTAGATGTTAATGCATTAATGCACATTTTTTATTGGAGAATGTTTTTATAATATTATAACAACCTATATGCTGACTGCGTATATATTTATGTAGCTATATATATGTAACTTAGAGTATATATCTATGTTATATATGTAATACATATAGTATGTATACTATATATTAATGTATAATATTTCATAGAATCATAGAATAGCTAGGGTTGGAAAGGACCTCAAGATCATCTAGTTCCAACCCCCCTGCCATGGACAGGGACACCTCACACTAAACCATCCTACACAAGGCTACATCCAACCTGGCCTTGAACACCGCCAGGGGTGGAGCACAAATATTTAACAGAATATTTAACATATTTGACAGAAGATAATATAATTTTAGTATATTATATATTATAACATTGCAGCAACTCACTTGTGACGGTCAGACAGATTGACTGCCACTGCTGCTAATCCTCATTTAGCCTTACTTGAATTGGATGTGTGATACTAGCACAGGCTGTAGATAGTCAGGGCTTCTTTGTAAGAAGTCTACTTTATTGAAGCTCTATGTGCAAGGACCTTGTTATGTATGCCATGCTATACCTGGTGTTGTGTGTACATATTCCAAAGCACTCCTCTTGGCAAAGAAAAAGGCAGATGCTAACACTGGTGTTTGAGTCATATTCTTTCTTCTGACAGCAAATGCAAAGTCCTCACTGTGAAACTGAGTAATTCCATGTGAAGATAGAGGCTGGAACTCAGCTATCCGGAAAGCAGCTTTGCAGAATGAGATCTGGGAGTCCTGGACAACAAGATCCTGTTCCACAAAGATGCTTTCTGGACAGGCCAGGCAGACAGCAAGGTGAACATAAGTCAGCTCTAAACCTTTGCATCAAGGACAGCCAATTGCATACTGGTCAGAAGGTCAAGAGGAATTATACTTCTGTACAAAACAGATATTGACACAAAGGAGCAAATGCAGTGGATGCCTCCAAGCTGGTCAGGTTTGCTGGTGCACATGACATATGACGAAAGCCTGTAAGAACAGTTTTTTCCCAGACTTAAAAGAGAGGTTAGGGGGAGATGGTATTCATAGAATCATACAGTAGTTAGGGTTGGAAAGGACTTTAAGATCGTATAGTTCCACCCTTCTGCCATGGGCAGGGACACATCACACTAAATCATGTCACCCAAGGCTCTGTCCAATCTGGCCTTGAACAGCGCCAGGGATGGAGCATTCACAACTTCTCTGGGCAACCCATTCTAGTGTCTCAGCACCCTCACAGTAAAGAACATCTTCCTTATATCCAACCTAAACTTCCCTTGTTTAAGTCTGAACCCATTACCCCTTGTCCTGTCACTACAGTCGCTAGTGAATAGTCCCTCCCCAGCACCCCTATAGGCCACCATCAGGTACTGGAAGGCTGCTATGAGCAGCCTTCTCTTCTCCATGCTGAACAGCCCCAAATTTCTCAGCCTATCTTCATATGGGAGGTGCTCCAGTCCCCTGATCATCCTCTGATGATGCTCAGGGACCTGAGCATGTCGAGGTCCCTCAGGATGGCATCCCTTCCCTCCAGCGTATCAACCGGACCACACAGCTTGGTGTCATCGGCAAACCTGCTGAGGGCACACTCAATCCCACTGTCCATGTCAGCAATGAAGATGTTAAACAAGACCGGTCCCAACATCTATCCCTGAGGGACACCACTTGTTACCAGTCTCCAGCTGGACATCGAGCCATTGACCACAACTCTTTGTGTGCGGCCATCCAGCCAGTTCTTTATCCACCGAGTGGTCCATCTATCAAATTGATATCTCTCCAATTTAGAGACAAGAATGCAGTGTGGGACAGTGCTAAATGCTTTGCACAAGTCCAGGTAGATGACATCAACTGCTTTACCCTTGTCCATCAGTTCTGTAGCCCCATCATTGAAAGCCACCAAATTGGTCAGGCAGGATTTCCCCCTAGTGAAGCCATGCTGGCTGTCACCAAGCACCTTGTTGTTTTTCATGTGCCTTAGCATGCCATCCAGGAGAATGTGCTCCAAGATTTTTCCAGGCACAGAGGTGAGACTGACTGGTCTGTAATTCCCTGGGTCTTCCATTTTCCCCTTCTTGAAAATGGGGGTTATATTTCCCCTTTTCCAGTCGTTGGGAACTTCACCTGACTTCTATGATTTTTCAAATATGATAGCAAATATGAAGCCAAACTCTTCACTGTGATAAGGGGCAACATACATGCAAGTTGGATCATGGGAAAATTTAGCTATGGGGAAAAATCTTTTCACCATAAAAGTGGCCAAACATTGTCCTGGGCTGGTCAGCATAAAGGCTGGGAAATCTCCATCCTTGGAAATATAAAAAATGCAGCCTGGACAAGACCATGGAGAAACTGATTTATAATATCTTGTTTTGAGCAGGAGGTTAGACCAGGTGACTTACAGGGGTCCCTTCCACACCTTCACAACTTTAGAGTTTCTCACCAGATGCATGTACAAAACTTATCAGAAGAGGATTCTGAACCTAAACTAGGACCTTTAGGTGCTACAGTCATGGGTCTTAGTTTTCCAGTATGCAATCTCTCTGTTCTTAGCATGTTACTTCTGCCTACGTGTTGAAGGCTGAACTACAACTTTCACAATTCACTACTTTTGCTTCTTCATTCTGCCTATGGCCTGAAGTTCTCTAGATCTGAACCCTCAGGATACAATACTCTGTTGTCTTTTGAACTCAAAAGATGAGTTCTTTTGAAACAGTCAGGATTTGCTGCAATTAAATCAAAATGGAATAAGAAAGATGGTGCTGCCTAACAAGAAGCTCATATAATAATAATTGTTAGATTTATGGTAGCTTTACATCTGTGGGGCCCCAAATGTTTTATATTTGAACTAGTCTACAAAAATTCTTGAGACTCAGTTTACGATCATTTGAATCTTGCTTTTCTGCTTGGGCTGATATCAGACTTTCACAAACATTCTGATACAGATGAGCACCTTACACCACTTTCTACAAACACAAAAGAATGCTTAGAGAGAAGCTGCCCAAACTACCAAAGAGAAAATCCCTGTCTCTCTCCTCAATACTCTTTTTTCTTTTTTTCTTTTCTGATGACAAAGGTGAACTGCTGCATGTATCTAAAAATTCTGCCTGGTGAGGCCATAGAAATAGGACAAGCAAGGATATGTGTGAGAATCAGTTTGGGGTTTAGCAACTGCTCTCCTCAGATGTTGTATAATTGTGCTTTTATCAGTGTCAGAAACATATGTCCTGATGGGATTTAGATGCTTCAAGTACAAGGTGGACAGACGAAAGGATGTATGAATACGTACAAATGTGTATTGTGGTCATGAGGCTCCTTTCAGGTACAATTCATTACTAAGAGTTAAAAAAGGATATCTTTCTCATGCAAAGTTGTTAGATCCCAGTGCAGAACAATTGGAAGGCAGACCTAAAAAACTATCCAGCTGGCTTAGCAGCCGTAAGATTAAGTTTAAATGAGAAAAAGGGCACTATTTGTCTTCCGAGTGTGTAGGGTTCACTTGGTTCACATTTTCTGTACACCTGTGACCAAAAAAATTCAATATTTAAATCAAAAGAAAGCCAAGAATCTCTTTCTAACTACATCATTTTACAAGCTAGGTATGGAACACATAATCTTTCCCTTTTTCTAAGTATTTTCATAGGTTTTTACATGATGGTCCTGATTTTTAGCGTGATTTCTTGTAGTTTTGCAGTAGTATTGACTGTAATTGAGCTTGACTACCTTATATCAGATCCCAGATCTCATCTTCAAAGCAAACTTTTTTGCTCAATCTTGCCTCACTGATTTTCTGACAGGCCATTTCTATTCTGATGTCATGTTCTTTAACTGTTCAAGTTCTTTCTCTTTGAATGAATTATTCATCATTTGGACACACTCCAAAATGCATAGACACTTTTAAAGATCGAACATAGCTTATACCACTAAAAATAACCATCTCTGGAAAACACACTTTCCTCTTCTGACCCTGCCTTCTGCAGAAAATGCTTTCAGTTTACGGAGTCTTTCACCTGAATATGGTCTTCATTCTTCGTGAAATTACCCAGTCATTGCTCCCCACAAGCATGTGGTCCCACGCTGGTCTGGAACATATAGAGGGTTATTGTATTACATGGTTATTTGTGACCTGTAAAATTGATACCGAGTTTATTATAGTGCAGCTGACTTGGTTTCAGATTTCAGACGTTATTAATCATAATAGAAAAGAGTGTAACAGCAGGAGCATGTCCGATGGAGGAGACTTCAGACTGAGATTTGTCCTACATGTATGTTGAAAAACAGTTAAAACTGTCCATATTTTAAGCTGAATTCCTAACTTGTGAGATCACTATTTCCTTACGTTTGTTTTTTGGGCTTCTAAACACATAAGGAAACTTATGTCCTTGGAAGTTTAACATTGCTTTTATCTGGGAAATAACAAAAATAAATGGTAAATAAAGCTCAAGATAGACAAGCTAAAATCATATTTCAGGACTTTCTCGTTTGTACTAATTGTTGAAGTATCTTTTCAAAAGGGGGATAGATTCTGATTAAAGTTACTGTGGGGTAAACTGGAATTATGCCAATGATGTGAAAAAAACTATGTAAATGAAAACAAAATAAGATTTTATGTGAAATCATTTGCTTAGAAATGCTTGATTTCCATCTCATTGAAACTCAGTATAAATCTAACATTCGAGCAGGAAAAGGTCCAGACACACAAAAAAAAAGGACCTGTGGTTAGTTCCTCTTCCAACACAGGAAGTTTAACAGAAGCAGCTATTTAAAAACCAAAACTAAAAAGTATACTATGAGAAGAAGTGCTTTCTCTTGTAAGTAAAATATATATTCCTATGACTCCTGGGTAAATTCATCAGGCAGGAAGTGTTTGAGAGACCCATTAATGCCATGTCATGGGACAACAGCTGTGCTATTGCTGCAACAGCACTGAGGCGCATAATGACATTGAGGTCGGCAATCAGGGAAACACTCACCAGATGCTTAGATAGGTAGCTCCAGCTCCTAGTTACAGTACTAAAGACTGAGATTTTGATGGTTTTCTATGCCTTGAAGGCATAGGCTAGCAGAAAGCCAGAAAGATTTTCCCAGTGGTCAAATACCTTTAAAGCTACTTTTTTGACCCTTGGTTTGAAATATGCAATACTCATCATGTCACTCCCAAAATCTTTGCAGAGACAAAGCACAGCATGATCGTTACTATGCTGCTATGCATTCATTTAGTTAGGGTCACTATAAGGGGCTTCTGCATACTGCAGAGGGGGACGGGTGATCTACCACATGAAAGTTTGGTGTTTTAAGATCATGCTTAATTTCAGACTTGGGATTAGTTTTATTGAAGGCAGGAGGCAGCCTTTTACAGAGTATTTAAACACTTTATTGAAAAGACCTGACGTTTGCAGCCTACCTGCAAACCCAAACCTTAGGCAAAATTTATGGACTGAGTCATTAAAAATTGTGTGTTGACACTACAAACACAGGAGTGAAGAAGAACAAAACACAACTGTTTATCCTGTGTTTCTTTACTCTCTCAGATCTTCCAGACTGCAGAAGCTCTTAGAAACTGCCAATTTATCTTACGTGTGTGCAGGGATATTCAGCACTGATAGCAAATAATTTTGCATAAAGCTTAAGATTCTAGTACATACAGTAAAGGCTAAATCCCCAGAGTACCTCTCAGCTTTGAACAGTGCTGCTTAGGAAAAGAAATGATTGCATATGCAAGAGAAAATCAGGAATAAAACCCATCTATGCTGAAAAATTTAATACCAAATAGGGAGATAAATAATATGCCACTTCAAAGTAAGTCTTTCCACACAAATCCTATAATCACTGTGAGAAAAAGGGATTATGTAAATATATTTGGTGATTAGCAAAATTACATATTCAAAATTGTTTAATTTCATTACCCACTGAAAGTTACACAAATAAATATCTGTACCTGCATTTGCCCATCTGTCTCTTTGTCATTTTTTACAATTATTATATACAAGCTAGAAAATATATGACCAAGGTGATGAGCTAGATTTTGTTTAACAAACCTTTATGATGCATATACCGTGAATGATTACAGAGAAAAAAGAATAGACCGATGTTTAAAGTGCATGAATGAAAATCAGGAAATCTTGGCACTGCATTTGCTTTCTTACTCATAGAAAGACTATTTTTGTGTTATCATTGAGGTATGCAAAATATGCTGACTGACTGACCACAGGTCCTTTTGCTCAAAACTACTACACCACACATGTGAGTAGGACACCAGCAGAAGATAGGGGATGGAGAAGAAGGCTGTGAGGTGTGGCAATAATGATGGTTGTCACATACGTAGCCAGGTAGACAATGCCAGGAGGTAAAAGGGACTCCATTGTACTGTTCCTCTATTCCAAGAAAAGGACTCCAAATACTTTAAGGCGCTCTGTCAGCCTGTAGCAAAGCTATAGGTAGAAAAATAAAACAGGAATGATAGAGAGGCCTTAACATCTTGTATTGCATGGGATGATGTGAGTAAGATTCTTCTCTGTTAGGAAACGTTAACTATCATTATTGTGCTTACCTACTTGTTAGGAATGCATTGTCTCACTTGATTACACACATTGTTCATTAGCCATTCTCTTTGGTTTCTTTTTATTTGAGTAACAGGGACTGTATTACAACAACCTGAAATGAGGTAAGGTCTTGGGTTATGGATTTGTAAGTGAGGCCCTAAAACTGAATTTGATCCTTGATACTGCTGACTGAGTCACACTGGAAGTTAAATATGGGTGTCCAACACCTAGGAAGTCCCATAGCCAACAACATCTGCATGCACCAGTCTTTACTAAATATGTCTTTATGACAGCTACGTAATCAGCAAAGTGTGGTGTCAGGAGCACGGAGGGACAGGCAAACTCAAGGAAAGGTCATTGTGATGCAGGGAAATCAAACAGTACTGCCTTGTCTTAAGAAATTATTTCCATCACTGAAAGATCCTCCAGCCAAAACTTCCATAAAAATAAATCACAGAGTGCTCTAACAGAGAGGGTATGAAACTGGGAGGAATTGTGATTGAGTTTTGATTCAGCCAGAGGATATCTGTGGTATTTTATATGCACCTGATCCAGTGGCACTTCAGGTCATTGCTAAGAAAGGCATTCACCCTCTCTTCTCTGTTCTCATTCCACACCATCAACCGTGCATTATACCTCCTTCCCCATGTGAGATCAAACGTCCCCCTTGAGGACTCAGATAAAAAAGGAGATATCGTGGAAATCTCTTTTTGTTCATTTGTTTGCATGTGTGGTAGGTTAGTTTTCTCTGGATCAGCTGGACCAGCTGACTCACACTTCAGTTTCAGCTCTAGTACATGGGAAACAGCAGAAGTGCACAGCTGAGGACAAAAAGCAGAAGGAAACACCACCTCGGGGTTCACTGACAAGTCATGCAAGTTTGAAATGCCCATTGGGTTACAGATCATATCTCTCCTATTTACAATTTTCCCTTGACAGAATTAGTGTTTTTTTTTTTTCCTTCTATATAGGAGGTGTGAAAAACACAACTCAGTAATGATTATGGACCACTAAACAGTGAGGATATAAGCAGGTAAAAAGTAGATAGCAGACAAACAATACCCTTCCTCAAGGCCTTTCGGTTTAACAGAGCTCATTTGACCTTTGACTCATGAATTCCCACAGATGAGTTATCAGCAAAACTTTTTCTTTTGTTTTTTCCCCGGAATGAAGCTTGAAAGTAAGATTTCTCGTCTGTCAGTAGTATTGATATTTAGGGGGAGTTATAAAAAAAGAAGAGAGCAAGGAATTACCCTGAATCAATATGAAAATTCTAACACAGAACAAGAGGTCTAAAAGAAACCAAGTAGAAGACATTTGGAATTATTACATTTCACTTGAGTTTAGTGTTGAAAAAATAGGATGTCTATCAGCCAGCCACCCTGAACTCTCTTCAATCATCAGAAAGAAAAAGGATGTCTAGAGGCTGTCTGTTGTGGATGGAGTGATGCACTTCACTCGTAATAGAGAAGTCACAATATATTTATCAATATAAAACAGTTATTTAACAAGGTTTTCTAGTAAATGCAATAGTGGTTTAACAAGGTACACCTATTTCCTTCATAGAGGGCAGGGACAGAGAGAACCATCAGGGAGACCCTCTCAATGAGTCATGGGGTTCAGAAAGGACTCTGCTGTGTTGTAAACTTCTCAAGGGGAAGCTTAGGTGTGGATGAATCCAGACTTAGCCCCAGACTTGGTCAACAGTTTGGGTCTAAAGAATTATATGTGGAATGTGAATCCTTCATATCACTTAGCTAAGATTTCCCATATCCACTCTGAGTGGGATGAAGCCACTACAACCAGGTATAGATATTGCAATTACCACTGGTGGTTTTCACTTGAGTAGAGTTACAGAAAATAAAGGGCAGATTGGGGGAGGATAACACCACACCCTGTCAAGGTCAAAACTTGTCTTGAGAGGAAAAGCTCACGCTTCATTGCACTGACTACCTCGAGTTCTGAAGTCTAAGTATCCAAGTCTAAATATTCAAGTTCAAGCCCTCATTTTTAAATCAGTCACTAAATATTTAACATGCATATTCCTAAGTACAATACAAAACTAACACAACATTAATATTGACGACTAGCTTTAATGCAAAAATTAAACAGAATGAAACAAGAGAAATCAAGTTTCCTTCACCTCCAACACCATCAGGGGTAATGCTACAATCAGTGTAATCTGATTCTCTGACCCATACAAGTCTTTCTTTCCCATCAGAGCTAACAACAGAATCTTTTCTTAAAGAGTTCAGGTCACTTTGCCTACAAGTATCCATCCAGAAAGCTGCTCCAATGATTATTCCCTAATTTGACACTTTCCCAGAGTACCAGTACATGAATCTCTTTCCTGAGGCATCATGCTGTCACTTGGCATCTTCAATCCCAGCGTCCCAGATAGTCTCTGTCCCTCTTCTGCTCTTTAGCACCCATTCAGAATTGAGAGCTGTGGCCACCACACTTCAAAAGAGCCACAGTGTCCTTTGTCCTCTGAAATTGCTACTGCTTGGAAGAAGCTCACCTTAAACATCTCTAAACCCACTTCCTTCTTTTGTAAATCTCTCTGTGAGACCTTGCATTGTTGTGGTGCACACAAAATGCCAGGTCTTACGCCACAATGTTTTGTTCTGAACAATTTACTGTGTCCTGATGGTGATGATAAATGTTGTTTCAGTACTTCGTGTTCTTTGCCTTTTGTGAGCACCTGCCCTTGTTTTATACGTAGACTTTAACAGCTAGGCATAGGGACTGTGTTCTTTGCCCCCAGCTGAATCTTACCTGGACAATGGAGTGGAAACACATAATAAATACAAAATTCTGAGTCTCATTTCCTTCAACCAGAAATGTATAGGTCATGATTCATCACTCATGTGTCCTATACTAGTAAAACTTTGTACCACAATGTTGTGTGGAAAGTTGGCATTTTGAGTAGGCCACCATCTGGACTTTATTTTTTTATATATGGTCTATATTGATGCCTGAAGTTAATATAGCACCTACATTTCCATTCCTTAAGCTCATTATGACAATCTTATAAATTCAGCTTTTAATATGGAAATAATTTGTTCTCAGACAGCTGTCAAATGGCTTTAAAAAAAATTAATGTAAAGAGTTGTTACTCTTAAGGATGAAAAACCTGTGTTTTATTGTTATATGATTTTTGCAAACCTTCTAAAATGCTTCTGATGGCTCAACAGGACAAGGCAGAGACCTGAAACCTGGACAGTGAAGCATGACTTGCAGCCATAGCTTCATGCAATCTCAAGTAAACCTGTTTTGATACATCTGTTTTCTAGAGGTTTAAAATGTCTTTTCCGTGTGCAATGTTCTTCATATTTGACCTGTAAAGGACCTGCCAAAGTTCCATGGGCATAGAACATGAGTGAAGTTGGTTAGAAATTTCCACTAAGTTGCAAATCCCTGTGCAGTACTGGTATTTTGCAAGGAAAAACAAAAATAAAAGGAAGAACTTTTCAATATATATATTTGTGTCTAAAATGAACCTGAAATACCTACATGCTTATGTGTGTTTAAAGAGCTATTTAGATACAAAACCACAAAACCTCAAGAGGAAGTATTTCCACATTGCATGTAAAAGAGACAGCTGCAATTTATAAAACTGCCAAAATACGTATTGACACAATCAGAATTAAAGTGGAAAAGTATATTTCTTTCAAAAAAAAGAGCTTTCTCTTTTAAAGTTTTCTCTTTTAAAGTTCTCCATTCTCTTAAAGACTTTTGTAGTTCATTTATCACCAAATAACTTTTATAGCTTTCTTAATTACTTTGTATCATACCATATTTCATACTTTTTCATTCTTATAAATCTAACCACAAAATCTCTATAATTCATAGTTCTTAAAATTTTAAGGCCAGGAAGAATCAATAGGTTAATTTAATCTGAAAACTTTACATTGCGGGTTTATTTGAATACTCTTCTTTTCCCCTCCTGTATATTTTCCTTTACTGGGATGCTCAAACTGTCGTTTGAGAAGCCTCGTGTTACACAGAACCTCTCAACACATCTGAAAGTTATGGCACAAGATCTATAGGAGAGCCATTAACTTTCAGTAGGAACAGCTATAAGCCAGGCAAGAAAATATGAAACGGTTCTAGACTTCTCCATGAAAAGAACCAAGTCAAACCCATTGAGGCTCCTGAGAATTCAGACACAGAGTTCATACAAGCACTCTAAAAGTCTCTCACTTTCGTATTGAGTTGAATTGCCCCCTAATTGCATTTATTCATTAAAATGTAAGCTTTTCTTTGTTTAAATATATTTGGCTTTCTCTTCCAACTGTTAGATTTTATTACACTGCTTTCTTTACAAAATTAGTCACTAAAAATAGCATCAAAAAATTTCTTATTGAATAGATTAGGATCAGCTCATCTCTTAGACCATAATTTCATTGTCATTCTTTTCTTTAGCTGCCCTATGTCATCTAGAGGATATGTATGACTGTCCATTACAAATAAAAGGAAAATAAACTCCCGGTTTTAAGCACTGAGAATGAAATTAGGGGGAGCACATGAAGAAACTAAAATTAAGTGATAGAAATCATACAGTGGTATTTGTGCATCTGGTGAGGCAGATGCCAAGATGACTTCTCTTTCTGCGCATGGGTCCAGCAGTGTACAATGAGCATTGTCAGAATGACAAGAAAACAGAACTCCACCTTGCCCATCTCCCTTGGATGACCAGAATTCTACCTTTACAGAAGGGCCTGTTATGGCACAAAAAAGATTTAAAAGGACATCAGTTACAGTCACCTAAAAGTCAGTTTCTGATGTTTGGAAAGTCCTGACACACTGACACTAAACTCCAATGAATGGAAGAACAGAAACTAAGAGAAACCCATCAATATGCTTCAGTTGGCAAGACCAGACAACTTGGAGATGTTCAGAGAGCTGATTGAGAGGAAGGAGACTATCAGTTCTAGATCTTGGATCCCCACAGAGATTTAAAAGCAATTCACCAAATTGAGATGCACACATGATCATGGCATGGCATGTGCCTAAGGTGAAGAAAGTCCTCTCTTTGTGTAAATACTCTCATTGGTGCAAGTACTGGAATATGATATAGCCCCTTAATGTCTGTGCACCTCTAGCCAACAGGTTGTGAAACTATTCCCAATCTAGCTTTCAGTTTTACCTGCAAGCATATGTACAACTTGAACAATGATATTACGAAACCCACAGACAGTACATGCACACCTAAAACAGCACCACTATGTAGACCTGAACACAGACACTTCCAGCAGATTGAATAAATTAAAATAGCCTTTATGCAGTTCATTTACCTGGATTTTGATTAGAGAATGAGGGCAAACACTCTTTTTCCTCTAAAAATGGAACTTCAATATTCAGAAGAGGTGTGACTTTATTTATACGTTTTAAATATTGTATTACATAGGCTTGCACTCACAGCATTAACAGCCACTGAATTAAGACCTTTTACAACTCTAAGGTGCAATAAAAGTGACCCACCAAGATTTAATAACTCTCAGACTAGATGTCTGTCCTGGGTTTACCAGGAGCCGTTTTGCTCCTTCTTAGTAACTGGTGCAAGCTCTGTGTTTTGACTTCCAGCCTGGGCAGAGAGCTGATAACACCGATTGGTTTTAATTGTTGTTATGTAATGTTTATTCTGGCCAAGGACTTTCTGAGCCTCATGCTCTGCCGGGGACGAGGGGAGGCCGGGAGGAAGCAGAGACAGGACACCTGACCCAAACTAGCCAAAGAGGTATTCCATACCACAGCACGTCATGCCCAGGGAGGTAACTGGGAGTTACCTGGGAGGGCACTCTCTCTCTTCGGGGGGGTCAAACTTGTTTGGCGGTGGTATCGTATTCTCTTGTTATTTTCTCTTATCAATATTATCATTGGCGGTAGCAGCAGTGATTTGTGTTATACCTTAGTTACTGAGCTGTTCTTATCTCAACCCGTGGGAGTTACATTCTCTTGATTCTCCTCCCCATCCCTCCGGGAGCAGGGAGGGTTGGGGTGGGGAGTAAATGGACTACCTGTGTGGATCGGTTTAAACCACGACAATGTCAGAGGGAAAACAGTAACTCCATGCCATAGGCATTTTTCATATTTTTTGTCCTTTAACAAAGCCTGGGTTTACTTGGTGGATAACATGACAGTCATTGATTCTTCTGCAAGAAAAATACCATAAATAAAGTTTTATATTCAGTAAAATGCAAGTAAAAATAACTTTATAAGCATCAGTTCAATCTTAAGGAAATTTGCTATTTCTTGACATTACAGACAAAAATATAACTGTATTGAGAATGTCCTTGAGAATACATAAAATATTGGCAACTTCTGAAATGAAGTGTGAAACATTTTAAGAAAATAAATGTGTCATTTTCTGATGCACTGAATGGTATGGGAATATCATCAAGCTGTAGATAGATAATTAGAATAGCATAGAATTCTAATATTTGAATAGATACATAAACAGGTGAGCCTCAGAGCAAAATGCACGTGTTGAGTTATAGCCTGCCTCCACTCTGCTAGTCTCTTCACTTCTTCAGAAAGAAACCCATGAGCAGGGTCTGTTTGATTTGGTGATCCAAAACCATCTCTCTTCAAGGTGCCCATTCTGTCCTCCTGCATGCTCATGTTGAGGCAGCTGCACATAGTACAACTCATGGATAAGGAGAAACATCGTGACTGAAGCCCAGCTTTCAAACCATTCTTTTTCAAACAATTAGTTTGGTCTTACTGTTTTCTTATCCACTTAGATTTCAATTCATATTCCACAAAACCCACTTGATTCTATTTCTTAGTATAAATCAGATGTTCTCAAACTGCTTTATAGTATACACAATTCAGCAGAAAGACTGTCCAGCAGAAAGTTCCCTGCCCTATTCACAGGAGATACGTTCTCACTCAGAATTCCCATTTGATTAATATTGTAGTAACTACAGAATCTGCAGCCACCCAGAAATATTGTTCAGTGAGCTTTCGATGACTTTTTTATCTGTATAGATCTGATTTAAAGGCTGCAAACAAGGAGAAACATTAGATTATGGCTAGGCCGTTTCAAGAAATTAAGTTAATGTTATTCTAGCAAATTACTGCCTCTCAAACTGAGACAATCTAATTGACTTTGAGTATTCTCTAAATGCCTGGCTTCATCTCAAACACTTTAGTGCTTCTCTGGATCTATACAAGTGGTGATTCAAATCAAACTTGTCAACTTTGAATTACATCAACCTAGGAAGGCCAGGCTGGACAGAGCCTTGGGTGACATAGTTTAGTGTGAGATGTCCCTGCCCATGGCAGGGGGGTTGGAACTAGATGATCTTAAGGTCCTTTCCAACCCTAGCTATTCTGATTCTATGAAAGCAGGTATATTCAAATACTGGTCTCAGTCTATCTCTCCGTATTTTCCGCCTTTAGCTGTGCCCACTCCTAACCCCTGCCAATCCACACTTTGCTGAACATCCCAAGAAAATGTCAGATTGGATCTGGTCTGTTTATTTTAGAATTTGAACACCAAAAATCTTTATATGGATAAAGACCAAAGTCATATTAAAAAATTCATGCCCTCTATACCACTATGTACAAAATTGGGTTAAGGAGTAGTTTCTACCTGAAGGAAAATGTTTGTGATTTTTTTTTTTTTTTGCCTTGGATTCAGTAGAGAAAGTTTGGAATCTCTTTTGTAAGGCACTAAAGCAAGCTTATCTTTGAAAACCTTACAACCAGATTCAACTTCCCAGCCAGCAGTTAGTTTGATTACATTTAAGGGTAGAACTGAATGAAAGTAGCTGCTGTGCTGGGAGTCAGTGACATGTGCTTTATCTGATTTGGAAGTGTTGGGCACCTCTCAAAAACTTGAGGAGTCTGAACTCTTTACATTTTTTTGTAGAGCATTTAATCTATTAATTAATTAATTTATTTATTTTGTAAAGTTATTTACAAATGAAGTTACAACTTGTTATATCTCTTAAAAATAAAAAGGCACTAATGAATGTGAAAACCTTACACAGGAGGTGACATACATCCTATTGTATCCTACAGCCACTTCTGAGGCTCTGTGCTGTTCCCCAGAGGAGCTCAGTGTGGTCTGGGTACAGGTCTTTCACACGTGTTCATCCCTCTACAGTGGCCCTTCTCCTACTAAAGAATCCAACATATCAGATGCAGCTGCTTGGTCAGCTGGAGCTTGGCAAAGTTCCCTCCATCCTACAGTTCATCAGGCAGTATCTCAGACACTGGATTAGAAAGCATTGAAAGGGCTACTTCTTCATGAGTCTTAGAAGTGGTCAAGAAGGAGCAAAAGGTCCATTTTGGTCTAGGGCCCTGCCTAAAACAGTAGCCAGAAATTATGGCAATGAATGACAGTAGTTTAAAATCACAGCAAACAGGGCAATATCTTTCTATAAAAAAGTTTCCTAGTCTCCATCAATTTTCATCTCAAGAGTTTTCAAAAACATGTTTCCTTGGCCTTCAGTTACCTGTTTAATCCCATTTTGAACTCATTAATTCTTGCATCATCCATGACACCCACAGCAAGGAGTTCCTAACTACATGTTTTGTGAAAAGTCAGCTCCATTTGATCTCTTTTTTTCTGCAGGTTTCCCTTTGATGCCCCCTAAATCTCACGCTGGAAAAGAAAATCATCAAGCACAATATTATCTTTTTCATAGTACTCATATTTTTGTAGATCCCTAATAAAACTCTTAGATGACTTTTTTCCTAGGTGGATGAGATTGAGTCCATGTCTCATTTTGAACCAATATACATATCGTCGTCTTCCAGACAGACACATCTCTCTTACTCTGCTTCATGAAGCCTCCCAGTACCCAAAGACCTTAGTCTAACAGAGATCAGGTTTTTCGCACACTGGATCCAGTATTGCAGAGCTGCAGACAGGCTGGTGCACAAGACATTCAGTGCTGAACAGCAGTGTCACAGATGCCTGTCTCTGCAAGGTGGACATTGAGGCATTTTTCATCTCCACAAATCTCAGTAGGACAAGGCTCTTTAAAGCTCCTGCATTTATTCTTCCTCCTGACACTAGTTTATTTAATAGGGCTTCTTGACTTGTCCATTCACCAGGTGCAAAAGAAAGGCATCATCTTCTGCATATCTAGCAGCACTAGCGCACAGCACAACAAACTTTTCCTTCATCCTTCTAGGCTCTGTCATCATTTCTCCTGTAGGCTGATGCATCTTTCACAGTGGGTTTGCTATCTCTTGCCTCAGCCCGAGAGGGTTAATCCAACTCAAAGTGTCTAAAACTGCAAAGACGCTCCTGAAATATGAATTCATGTTTATTCAGAACCTCTTCAAATGTGAATCACTTATGTAAAGCCCTGCAGCCCTGAGACTCAATTCGGATTACTTACAATTACCTGAAATTATTTGAACAGGGTAAAGCTCCCTCTTTTCAAGCTTTTTAAGATCAAAGAGTCAACCTTCACCCTTTACAGCTTGTCACTTTAAAACCCTGAAGTAACAATCAAAGGCTACTTCTACCAAGCACTTCTATAATATCCAGACTACATAACTGTGCCGCAACAGAAATTGGTGTGGAAGGATATTTGCTTTTTTGTTATATTCCATTAGGTGTCTTTAACTTCTAAGAATATGAGTCAAATTTCCCAGAAAGCAACTCTCCCTCTCTCTTCTGAGAGTTCCAATTTTAACATTTTTAAATAGAGACTTTTCTTCCAAAGCGGCAAAACCAGCCCTATAAACTCTGCATTCCTGGGGTAATCCCAATTGTGGAGGTAAACAATTGAGGCAAACCAAAACTGGAAATCTGTTTAATGCATTTTGTGACCTTACAAAGCAGAGAATTCTCTTGTGCTTCCAATGTAGCATACCAGTCTCTCTGCTGGACAGCAGCGCCTTGTAATCTTGATCCTCAGGACTCCTTCCCTTTCATCTTCCTCTCCCTCCCCATGCACAGTTGATTACAGTCCTCACCTTCCATCTGCAAAGCAATTCTTAACTGAAAACAACCAGCTTTGTGTAGCAGGTAGGGTCAGCAGCAGTTACTGCTAGGTTTGAATTTACTGTTCTCTTTCAAAAACAGAGAAAAATGTCTATTGCTTGCTCTGGCAAGCTGGGCACTGTAAGACAGAGTGAGCCTTCATGTCAGACTTCATAGAATCCATCCACAGTTGGAGCCTGGGTTTTTGACAATAGTTGTTTGTGTCCTCTGTCCTCTGAAACTCCGTTTGTGAGATTTGGTGCAGCAGAAAGGATAAGATGACACCAGTCACTGAGACAGAGGAGCAGGAGATAGCGCACAAGCAGAGGCCACACTTGTAGTACAAGAATCACAATGATGAAATGAAAGAGGTATTTCAGATTTTGGCACTGTCATTATTTCATTAGGATAAACCATAAGTTTTGAACTGGAAGACTTATGAGGATAAAATGAGCTGCAATAATATTGACTGAGGACTAAGTGGGTATTTGGTGAGATCAGGAGAAAAACAAAACAATCAGCATCCTATTCGCTTCTGGGGTCACTTATGTCCTTTTTGAAAATAAGGAATGAAATTCACATGTCAATATAAAGAAGGCAGAGGTGCTGAATGCCTTCTTTGCCTCTGTCTTTACTCCTGCAGACTCTCCCCGAGGGCCCCGGATTTCTATAGCCCCAGAAGGAGTCAGGACAAAGGAGGAGTTTGCTTTGGTAGATGAGGATTGGGTTAGGGATCAGCTATGCAAACTGGACATCTGTAAATCGATGGGTCCGGATGGAATGCACCCACGGGTGCTGAGGGAGCTGGCGGAGGTCATTGCTAGGCCACTTTCCATCATCTTTGGTAAGTCGTGGGAAATGGGCGAGGTGCCTGAGGATTGGCGGATGGCAAAGGTCACACCAATCTATAAGAAGGGCAAGAAGGAGGACCCGGGTAATTATAGACCGGTCAGCCTTACCTCCATCCCTGGAAAGATGATGGAACAACTTATTCTTGACTCCATCACTAGGCATATCAAGGATGAGGGGGTCATTAAGAACAGCCAACATGGTTTTATGAGGGGGAAGTCATGTATGACCAACCTTATAGCCTTCTATGAGGAAGTGACTAGGTGGAGGGATGATGGTAGAGCGGTAGATGTGGTTTTTCTTGATTTCAGTAAGGCATTTGATACTGTCTCCCACAGCATCCTCATAGATAAACTGAGGAAGTGTGGGCTTGACGATCAAGTAGTGAGGTGGATCGAGAACTGGTTGAAAGGAAGAAGGCAGAGAGTTGTGGTCAATGGCGCAGAATCTAGCTGGAGGTCTGTGACTAGTGGAGTTCCTCAGGGGTCGGTGCTGGGACCGGTGCTGTTTAATATTTTCATCAATGACCTGGATGAGGGAACTGAGTGCACCCTCAGCAAGTTTGCTGATGACACAAAACTGGGAGGAGTGGCTGACACACCAGAGGACTGTGCTGCCATTCAGCGAGACCTGGACAGGCTGGAGAGTTGGGCGGGGAGAAACTTGATGAAATTTAACAAGGGCAAGTGTAGAGTCTTGCATCTGGGGAAGAACAACCCCATGTACCAGTACAGGTTGGGGGTTGACCTGCTGGAAAGTAGTGAAGGGGAAAGGGACCTGGGGGTCCTGGTGGATAGGAGGATGACCATGAGCCAGCAATGTGCTCTTGTGGCCAAGAAGGCAAATGGCATCTTAGGGTGCATTAGAAAGGGAGTGGTTAGTAGGTCAAGAGAGGTTCTCCTCCCCCTCTACTCAGCCTTGGTGAGGCCGCATCTGGAATATTGCGTCCAGTTCTGGGCCCCTCTGTTCAAGAAGGACAGGGAATTGCTTGAAGGAGTCCAGCGCAGAGCCACAAAGATGATTAAGGGAGTGGAACATCTCCCTTATGAGGAGAGGCTGAGGGAGCTGGGTCTCTTTAGCTTGCAAAAGAGGAGACTGAGGGGTGACCTCATCAATGTTTACAAATATGTGAAGGGTAGGTGTCAGGATGATGGAGCTAGGCTTTTTTCAGTGATATCCAGTGATAGGACAAGGGGCAATGGGTGTAAACTGGAACATAGGAAGTTCCACGTTAACATCAGGAAGAACTTCTTTACTGTGAGAGTGACAGGGCACTGGAACGGGCTGCCCAGGGGGGTTGTGGAGTCTCCTACACTGGAGATATTCAAGGCCCGCCTGGACAAGTTCCTGTGTGACGTACTGTAGGTTACCCTGCTCTTGCAGGGGGGTTGGACTAGATGATCTTTTTAGGTCCCTTCCAACCCTTGGGATTCTGTGATTCTGTGATTCTGTGAGTGAAAAATTCATCAGCTCCCCCATGTTGTGAACGCTGTAAAACAACTGAAATGTAGATTGTCTTTCAGTCCACGTCTGCCTTATTAAACTGGGCATATTTATACCATTTTATAGTCATTAGCCAGATTTTGTCTCCAGGAGGAGAAGTATACTCTGTTAGATAATGGTAGTAATCATCTTGTACACCGGTGCTCCCGTATGGTTGCATATGTAAGCACCTAGCACTTAAGTAGCACTAATTAAGGCCAAATATTCTCTCTACTTTTATTTTCCCCACTTGTGTATGTACATTCCAACACAGTTGTTAATTATGTGACATAGAGTATATTAACTGCAAAATACACTAAAATCAATGCAGACTATTTTCAATCGCATTTAAAGGCATGCGGCAATTCTGCAAGACTCTTTCAGCCAAATCTCCTGAATCTATTCATTTGAAAAACTGTACAAAAGCTACTGACAGCCTGGGGTATTTTTCACTGGTGGTCCCACAGGGCTCCACTCTAGATCTGTTCTGCATGCCTCTACACTCTCCTTCCCTCCTGCTGCCAGGCAGTCCCTCTGTCTTAGGCCAGCCACAGGAGTATGAGTATGGACCTCAACTTCTTTTCTGCTTACACTGCTAAGTAAAAACCTGTTAGCTTCAGAAACTTGCCTACTGGATAAACCCACTCATTAAGCAGAGATAGGACAGCACCAGTCCAAAGACAACAGGCTAGAATGCATGTGGAAAGCTACTATCTGAGAGCTCAGGAGCCAGAAATGATCCAACAGAGGCTGTTGCATTAGCAGCAGAGGCCCATGCTTTGATGGCAGGCAGGTTTCCATGCCCTCATTGCTCTTCCCGAATAGTTCCCAGGTGGAAACAACTGTGATGTTTCGAAGCAGCAATATTTTGCTGGAGGACTGTTATCATTTTCACAGCTATGCTAGAACTGAGGCTCATAATAGCCAAGAAACAATGCCTTTATTTAGGAAGCTAAAGCAGTGGCCTGATTTTCCACAGCTTCAACTCCCCTGAAGAGAACAGGAGCTCTGGGTACTCAGCAGGACTGCAGAACTACCCATTAACTTCTATATCTGTATCTGTTTCACAGCTGTATCTCAGTTTCACACCATGCTACTCAGTTTTAGTCAGCAGCAAAAAGCTGTCACACAAGTAAAGGCAGAGGGTTGATCTCTGGTCTCCTGCTTTAGAAAATGCAGTCCACATGGCTTGGTCAATATTTGGTGACAACACTAGCTCAGACTGCATGCTGCATCCCCTTCATCTCTATTTCCTACACCTCACACATCCATCTGCTAATCCTTCCCCTATATTAGTGCATATAAGACAAAAAAAAGAGGACATTCTCTTCATTTACATGTAGAGTATAGAATAAAGCATAATTAAACCACGTACTACACGTGTGCTATAATAAAAAAGAGAAATAGTAAAAACAATTATAGGCTGGCATACTTACTGCTTCACATTTAAATAATAATGTGAACTATTAAGTAAACTAGAGCATAATCAGCTGAGGTTCATTAACTTATCTCACTGCAGAAACAGTGCTACAATTCAATGCAATTAGGTACATACTCGTAGGAAACTGCTTTTTCTGCACCATGCTGAGCCCAGTCTTAGAGATGCTGAGGTCTTTCACCTCCCACTGCCTTCTCAGAGCATGCTTGCTCCCTTTCAGGAGCAAGCCCCTTGCAAAGAGACGGGCATTAAATATGCCAGTTCACCCTGGTGCTGTTGATAACCATGAAATCCCCCCCCAGAAATGATCAGAATAGACCACATTCACAGACCACATTCAGCTGGGATTGTATTACCTGTCCATGTTTAAGGGGAGCAGCAATGAAAACATGTACAAAGGAGACACATATGACATTAGCCTTCATGCAGCAGGAGCTCTGGCCTGTGCAGAACTAAACCTACTTCAAGTAGAGAATCTCCAAGCTATCTCGGGCTTCCGAAAGCCCTGTGAGAAACTGATTCTGGAAGACTAAAAATCATCTAGGAGAAATGAAAATAAACCAGTCTACTTCAGGCTGTCTACAGCACTTCTTGACACATGCTCCATCCCACAGTAGATCTACCCCCCACCTCCAAATGACCTTTTGAATCTCAGAAGGCTTTTCTTCCTGTAAAATCGGGAGGTAAGGCACAGAGACCCTGAAAGGGTGTCTGTAAAACCTCATTACACTGCAAATTAACCTCTTCACTACATACAGTCTTCCTGGCTGTGTCTATAGGAGGAAAGCAGACAGGGCTAGGGCCTGACCTCTGATCCTAAGGGCGAGCGTCATGTCCATCCAGTTGAACTTTTTTCCACTTCAAAACTGGATAGACTTGGAAAACCTGTCTGGTATGGTCCCTGGCCTGTCCAAACATGATCTGGTACACTGGTAGGAGTCACAAGCAAAACCGCACCACAAAAGTTCAAGCATTTAAATAATATGGAAAAGCACATGTCACTGTTTGACTCAATGCCTTCACCCCATTTATTTGTCTTTGCTTTCCTAAGAGCTAGCTGAGGCAGGATTTTGATGAAAGGGATTTGGCTTGAGTTCACAGAGGATGCTGATAGATTGGAGTGAGCATCTGGAGGATCGTTTGTGATAAATGTCTGAAGAATTTCCCTAATCTTTCTTGACGAGCACCTTACTATCTGAATGCTTCTGAATCTCCTGTTTCCTCAGTCTTCATGTGAGTTTGATCAGAAGAAACTCTTTTCCCTCTTCCATCTGTGTATCAGGGAGATATAAAGTTCTACCAGATGGAATGCTGAAGGTCTCTCTGAGACTTCCAGATGGAGAGTGGTCAAAAACCTATGAGAAAGGACATAATTCTTTTTGGACAGCCTTTTAATCATAATTTCTATGGGTGAAAATAACAGCATATGGCACAAGAGAGTAAAACACACACCTGCTGAGGGAAAAATACTCTTGTCATTACAAGCTAGGAACCATAAATACTGCATGTTGAATTAATTTCTAATATACTTTTAAGGTCACAATCCTTATGTATTGCTAAAATGTTTTCAGTGATTTCTCAACATTATATGAAGAGATTATGAGTTACAACTGCCAATATCTTCAAGCAAAGAGGCTTGGACAGAAATGTTCATAGCTTCTTTACAGCATGTGTCGCATAGAAATCTCAGCTTAGGATAAGGATGGTTTTAAACCTGGGAACTGTGAACAAGGCCAAACAGAAAGTGTGTTACGGAGAGCTCAGATGAACAAAAAAGTCCTAAGCAAAGATCTGTTCAATGAAAACATGGGTCAAACAACAGGTCACACAATTGCTATTACTGAAGGAGCTCATGTTTAAATTAAATCCCTCTGTGTGTGTGCAATTAGGGATCAGAAAATGAAGCTTAATTGTCTGAATACATTCACTCTAAATTTCTCACTTGGATGCCTATACCAGGGAGTTAATAAACTGGAACTGTAGCTTCATGGAAAATTCCACAAGGCTCCTATGCAATTTTCTTCCATATTGGGAAACAAACAAACAAAGGGAAAAGCAAAATTGACAATATTCCACAAAAGGAAATTTTAAGAGATCAGACGTTAGTTTTGACTTACTGGAATACATAGCTTCAACAAAATAAATACTTTGTTTTTTTGCTTAATTTTCAACTTTGGGAGTTTCTGAATTAAATGTACAATAAACAAATAAGACTGAAATAAAGGGGAAAACCCCGAAAGCAGGCAAACTTTATTCCCAACTGAAAAGTTGTCCCCAAACAACTGAAGTGACAGACCATTTCCCAGCTTAAAATGTTCCTCTGAAAAATGTGACCGAAATACAAGGCTCTTCTCTAAGGCATACCTGTGACAGAGTTTCTTTCTGTGATTATGGTGTTTCAGAGGAATTTTCTGCACTATATGTTCCAGAAACACACAGCATAGCTCTGCGGGTAAATGTAGGAAATCTTAGGTCAAACTGAAAAAAATCTAAGTACATTTCAGGAAACAGAAAATAAGCATTCCCGCTGGATTGCCATTCTCAAGGTTTTTCTCCAAGGCTGCTTCCGTGATGTCTTGCAAATGGATTTACCAGGACTCCACAGGCCCCAGGTGATTAAACTACTGAAAACAGGGCAGAATATTCCATTGCACATGTGTGAAGTCAATTGCTTAATCATATACAACCTCATAACTTTTAGAACTATGTTATAGGCAATTTAAATCTGGGCAAAGCCCAACTGCTCCTTTTTTATTCACTGTAGTTTACCATATCCAGATGAAACCAGACCAGTTTCTTTTTTTTTCATCTTTTCCTTTCTTTGTTAGGCTTGCAAAACATTTCAGCTCCCATTATTCACTGTCTACACCCCAGTAAATAAGTTAAATTACTGACTCATCTGCACTCACAACTATGCCTGCTTTTCTACCCTGATCATACAGCCCTGCACATAATGCAAATAAGCTCAGCTAATTTGGCTTACATTATGATGTTAATGAATTCTTCCTTTATAATGTGCTTTGAGATCTACTGACACAAAGCATTATATCAGAGTTGGCATTAACATTTACTATATATTTATGATTATTATACCTTTTATAAATATAATTGATTTTCCATGTTATTAAAATACTCTGTACACTTGTAAAAAATCCCACTCAAGCATCTAAAAATCAGATGCATTGTTTCTGTTTTTTGGACATTCTAATTAATCTGTTACATTGTTGTGATTAAAGCTTTTCAGAGTTCTGGTTCTTGTAATATAATCACCATCATTTTTATTCATTAGTTGTTGATGGTAGCGACCAGAAAGTGCTCACCAATTTCCAAACATTCATAGGGGAGAATAACTGCCCTAAGGAGCTTGGAGTCCAAAAAAGAGCTCATTAAAACAGTATTTATTTTTTTGGACTCACTGAAAATCTGTGTTAGATCCATTCATCTTTTGCTTTAAAGGTTTTTCTCTGCAGAAGCCACAATATGGGGCTTAGTTAAAAATAAGCCTGTAAAGCAAGAGTGGTTGCATGCAAGTGTGTTGGGAAATGTGCTGCAGCATCTCTTTCACATTTAAAATCCCAATTTTGTATGTCTGGCTAAGGTGGAACACACAGTCACAGCAAGAAGGTGCTGGTCTTGTGTTACAGGCAGGCTTTGCCTGCTCCTGGTCCCCAACGGCCCTTTCCAAAGCTATGGGTGCTTAAGCAGTGCCTTTATCTGGGAGAACACAAAAATAACCACATCCTATAACCCTAGGTCAGATGCCTGACCTAGGAAAGGATTTTCTCTGGCTTTATTTAGGTATAATGAAATCCCTGCATACAACACTTCTTAAAAATCAGCTGCCCACACCTGACCTGATCTCTCCAGAGACTGTATCCCCTCAACCACAAGCTTTCAGGATCATCAAGGTCTAGAAAAGGTGTGTGTGTCTATTTTACGAGTCTAAAACAGCTGAAAGCATTTTGCTCTAGTTTTACAAATCTATTAATTTAGTATTTCTACAAAATATCTCAACTGAGCTTTAGCTAGAAATGAAAATTGTTTATAACAGCAACCAGGTCATAGCTCAAATTCAAACCAAAAGGCAAAGCACATTTGGGCTTTTTCCTTTAACATTTTCTGTTATTTCATTAACATAGGTTTTATTAGCCTAGCAGCAGCTGGGTTTTGATTCTGTTTGTGCAGCAGCTCAAAAACAAATAGTGCTTCTGAGCAAGCTCAGCTCTCTCAAAGCAGTTTTGTGATAGAAATGTCTCAAATCCATCTTCCCACTCTTCCTTCTTCTGCATCTTTGCTATTCTTAACAAAAATGCACAGCCTAGAAAATGTGGATTACCTCAGACAAACAGATTGAAAAGCTTTGGGTTTTATATTTGGTTGATATAAATCAACAGCACAACCCCCAAATCTTAGTATTGGTTTTCTATCCTTTTAAATCTGGCAGCAGTTCTTGAGCCTTTTACTATCTCCTGCTCTGTTCCTCTTTAATACTGATTTAAGATACCTGTTTTGAGCAACATTATCTAATTTCCTAGAACTACATGCAATGCCAATTTGCAGTAAGGTAAAAAGATATTTTGGAAACAGTTATTTCTTTAAGGCTGGAACTAGAAAACATATACATTCCCATATCTGTCATGTCCACCTAATTTGGCATACTTAATTTATCAAGTAAAATATTGTGGTTTTAGGTAATTTAAATACTACTTCTAGAAGTGTTTTAATCAGGTGCTGAAACAAATCTGTACTTTTCCTAATGGGGTTTAGAGAGCAGGGCTATCAGTAAACAAAGAAGCAAATGAAATAAACCCCATTAATTAGGGTGAAACAGTAACAGAGCAGTTCTGATTTTACAGATGGGCAAGATGTCTGATTGAATTTCCCAGGCTATGCAGATTGGCTGCAGATGGTGTGGAAAGTGGTCCAGAACTCAGAATTCATATAATCAAAAATACACTTACATCCAAACAAGAATGTTTTCCCATGTGATGCTGTATAGCTTGCAACCTTATCGCAAGCATTTGGTAACTTTTCAAATCAAACCATAACATAAACCTCACACAACACAGAATTCAGCTCTCATTATTGGTACTATTATACCCAATAATTCAGTAACAGCACAGCTCCTGGAAGCAAGTTAATTTGGCCCAAACGTATAATTTTCCTTTGAAAATGTCGACTGCTAAGTGCCTGGGCCAACTAGAGATCTCAAGAGAAGAGCATTCACTGAGTAAGACAGTATATGAGCAACACCTGTTGTCATTAAGAAGATAACACTGGAAGAACCTATTGCCAGTGAAAATGTCCTGAAAAATTCAGCTAAATATTAAGATATTGTGTACCTAAAACTCTTGGGATCTGAATCTAAACTGTTGCATACTTCTTTGAGCTAGAAATTAGACTATTCCTGAAATTTTGTTTGCAATACTGGCACATTAGAGAGCAAAAATCTTCTCTAAATGGAACTGTGTAAATATGATGACCTCCTACTTTTTGCAAGGACATTGAGACTCTTCTGCTGATTTCAGAATCCAGCAAACAGATGATTGCCCTGTTCAATCCTGTTCAGTTGGCAAGGTTATAACCATTTTTACAAGAGTGTTTCTTACGTTTTAATTTGAACAGAATAATCATTTGAATATCTATTGCAGGTTCCTTGATGTTATTCCAGTGTTGTAAAAGGGCAAAAAATAGATTCAGCTTCTACCTACGCTCTTGTCTGACATAAGACCTCCTTGCTTCACTATCCTCCTCAAGAAGAGCAAGAAAATGTGTTGAATTCCTATCGGCAAGTGCTTCATAATATAATCCTTTTGTGCTCTTCCTTATACCCTTACACAGATCTGACCTCACCCTAACTCACACATGGCATTCTTCAATGACTTTAACTCAATCAGTGCAGCCTTCACCTCTGCCCCAAATCAGTTTAAAAGTTAATGGAAGAAAAGTATGGATTGACTGAGAACCACCGTCAGTGACTTTGCACAGGTATACCTAAGACTTTAGTTGTGCTTTGGGCTTTTTTTCCTTCCTCTTTTTTTTTCTAACAATAATTGAGAGAAACAGTCTTCAACTTCTACAGTCTTTCAGATAAATATCAACCAGAAAAATTAGCACACTAATTTAGGTAAGACATTAGATCATGATAAGAAAATACACAGCAAGATTTAAGTAATTAACCAATATAATGAGGGCTGTTAATTTTTGCAGGAACAATTTATAAGGTTACTCAAGTCCAAAAATCTGTCATTGAGTCTATTCTAATAGACTAGTACTGCTTGAAGGCAGCGAGAGATCTAGAAATACAGCAAGAAAGGAAATAAAAATGAATCTCGTACATTAATTTGTACACTCAATTTCAGAGGAGAATCACGTTTTATGTAAAGGCAGTGAGCCTTGGCAGAGATGTTCACAAAGAATGAGGTATCAGTGGAAGTTTAATTTTTATATTCCTCTCAAAAGGTCTTAATTAGCAGAGAAGGATGAAAGTAAGCTTGAAAGAAAATCACCAAAGACACTCTGGGGAAAAGAAATGTCATTAAATAAATCCCCATCACTTGGCACTTTAAAATTGAACTTGACAAATGATGGCCTAAAATACTATTGATAGAAATTCTGCGCTAAGGTGTCTCCATTCAGACCTTACCAGAGCTTACAGCTGGGAGACAAGAAAGAGAGTCATTGCCGGGGGGGGGGGGGTGGGGGGTGGGGGGTAGGGGGGGGAAGAAGGAAAAGGAAAAGCTCTGTATTGTAAGGAAAAATCACAACTGAGAAATATCTTGTGCAGGTATTTCCAGGGGAGAGGGAAAGAACAATTTTCTCAGCTGCCAACCACCAGCTGAAAAGCTCTTATGAATTCCCATTTCCAGCAAAAACTGAGTTTCTGGCAAAAGGTTAGATTTGACAAATTTCCCTTCAGCTGGGCTGCAGAGCTAGGGCACTTGGGGAGCCGTGCTGACTTCACAGCAGCTCTGTTTTACTTCCTCTGCTTTTTTTGACAGATTCAGATAAATTTTACTTTCTTCCTAAAAGCAGAGTTGTATTTAATAACAATCTTCCCCATCAAAAACTACACAAGCATCGCCTCACTTTTCTTTAATCACAACTAACATTTTCAGCAGAATTGAAAACTAAGTTTCAAACATCTCTACGTTTCCCTGCTTTTGTGAAATTAGAGTCTGGAAATAACTTCTATAAACAACGTATAAATCTCTGGATAAGGGACATTTGCAGCATATGATATAGAGCTAGAAAGTAATGAAGAATGAAGAAACAGCAGCCACTTCATCAGATAATCAGGCAGCAGGTTCAAAAGGCAAACAAATGGAAACACAGTTTTTTTGCGATAGAAGTATTAAACTGTGAAAGTCATTAACACAGTTCAGAAAAGCCAAAGGATTCAAATCAGGATTCCTCATACTGATTGAGAAGACTTCCTATTTAACAGGATGGCACACATGAAACTTCTTAGTTCAGGAAGTCCTTAAAATAATGAATGTCAAAAGCCAGGGAAGTTTATGCAACATTGGCCTTGTTTCTTATTCTGCTTCTCTAAGCATGTAATACTTCCTACTGTCAGGGAGAGGATACTAGGAATATGGACTATTGGACTGAACTGGTTTAGTAGTTTCTGTGTTAGTAGAAAACGTCAGAAAATAGTCTTCCATGTCAGAGGCATTGGCCATTGAAGGCTTCTCTGTATAGTTACACTGGAAAGACATGCAAAACCCAAAGCCTTAACTAATCTTTAGCGGAGGCTTATCTTCAGCTTGTTAAGGAGAACTTAGACATATTAATCATCACGTATCAAGACGAAAGTGAACATTTCCAGAAGTCTGCCTGCCTGGTCAGTTTTACCAATGCCCCTGCCCAAATATTAATAATTTTCTCACTTGTTATTGAAACTTATGAAGACTTAGGAGTTTTCTGAATAAAAAATTCTTGCTTACCACATGTTCTTTCCTCTTTTGGCTTCATCATAGTTTCTTCTAAGACTAAAAATGTGTTTCAAATTAAAAATATAAATTACATATGAATGTGCTTGGTTTGAATCTGATTAGGATCAAGTGTTTTGAGTTGTGTCTCACTTTTATTGAGACTCACAAAGAGAAAGGAAAATAGTTAATAATCCTTTTCCTTCTCAAAGAGATTTCAAGCCAAATAATAATAGATTAAAACAGTATTCCAGAATACTGAAAATTGAATGCCAATTTTCACCTCAGTTACAAAATCTTCCTTTTTAACTTTAGCTCACTTAATTCAACTTTGTTCCATTTCTTTATAAAATGACATAACAGTTTCCTGGATTACTGTAAAATTCTGTATTTACAATGTCTTCTGAGGACAATACAGCAGGCAATGCAGACAGAAAGGAATAAAAACCATAACTTGCTTCTATTTCATTGGAAAACGAGGCAAGGTTAAAAAGTGTGGATGAGGCTACTTAGCCTGAATCCACTTAATAACCAACGCCTACAAAATTTTGGCATCAGTGGGAAACTTCATTTTTAAAACAATGATTATCTGTGCACTGTACACTTTCAAACTCTATGCTGCTACATAATAACGTTTCCTGGGGATAATCCATACCTTAACTTTCTTTAAAATTCATGTTTTGGATGAAGATATGTGCATGAGAAAAAGAAGACTTTTTGAAGGTTATTATGCGTTTCATTGTTATTGTATGTTTTGGAAAAAGGCCCTTGAGATGAATGCCAAATAGCTAGTCAAAGTCATACTTAAAAGTGTGCTAAGTTCAAAGCAGCTGATAATAAATGCTAATGATGGTGATTCCTTGTTTGCTTTTCTGAGGAAAGATCTATCTGCTTACACACAGGAGAAGGAACATTTAGATCAGGTTTTACAATAACTGCAAAGTCCTCAGAAGTCTTTTAACTGAAAGGCTCACGTTCTTAATATGATCTCATCAGTTACATGCGCAGCTCCTGGTTTCTCCACCCAGCAGATAATAACCTTCTCATGGCTTGACTATGCCATTGCTATGGTTCAGATTATAAAAGTCAATAAATGGACATCTGAAACCCAACACTGTAAATGTTGTTAAAGAAAAGCTGTATAGATAGACATAAAGGTTAGGCTTCCTTATGAAGATTTATAATCTAAAACAGTGATAACATTGCAGGATATGGAGATGAGTGGAATCAAAAAATAATCCACAATCCTGACAATTATACTTGGATCCCCTAAGCCCCAGAGTAGACTTTGATTTCGTTCTTCAACTATATGTTTTTTTTCAAGCTGTGCTCAAATCCCAGTAGCTATCATGTTTTACATCACTAAAGTTCATGCTCCTTCAAGTACTAAAATGCTTTTTTTTTTTTTTTTTTTTTTGTGCTAGCACATTCCCTGACATCCAGACTAAGGAGCAGATTCATTTATGATAACTGAGCACCCTCAAATTAGTTGCTTAAATTAGCAGTATGGTCATTTTAAGGAGAAGCCCATTTACCTATCTGAAAGCTTAACACTTAATCCAACACAATCATTTCTAAAGCTGATGGAGGAAGACACCTCTAGAAGCATATTCATCCCATTCTAGACCAGTATCTAAACCAGATAAACTGAGTCATTCCTGGTGATGTCCGTCCATTGAGTACAAAAGGAATTTATTTTTCAGAATGAGACTCAGATAACCTTGATAGCTAATATGAGATGAATGGGCTTCTACCTTCTTCTGTAGTCAAAGGGAAAAGGTGCTACCAACGGATAAAACAGTCAATCACAACATGGAGATGGCTTTCTGTCTTCAGTGAAATTTATTTCTGATAGATCAATTTCTGTTGACAAACTTCACTTTATTTTTTGTTTATAATCAAACATATAACTTCTCTCTGAATTAAAAAAATCTCAACCAGAACCTCATTTTCTTCACCATTTTTATGATTGATCAAAACATTTCCAAAAAAAAAAAAAAAACCCATGGCTTCTACTCTAGATATTTATAGGTTTATTGCAAGAAGAACTTTCAGAAACCTGTAAAACTGTTTACAGGTTTCTGTAGAACTTTCAGAAACCTTCAGTCATGTTTAATCCAATCATCTTTAATTTGAAAATCCTTCTCAAGTAAAATGTGCACTACTGTAGTAGTTAAAAAACTGCAGTTGCGTTTGTAGAGGATGGCTAGTAGTATGTCTAGGGTGTTTTGGCCAAATTCCAAGGCAAGTAATTACATTTACATACCTAAATTCACCCTGGTTGTTTCATCTGGATATTGCAATATTCTGTAAGCTCATTTAGCTAATTTAGAACCCACATGAACAGCATAGGTTCAAAAGTTCAACTCAAACTTTATTAGGTTTGTGGTCCCCTTAATAATACTTAGCACTTAATTAATCTGCACAACACCCTTGTGAGCTACTTAAGTTAGTATTACCAAGAGGGTCTGTGAAAAAGGAATGAAAAGGGAGCCAGGAAGAAAAAATGTCCATCCTATAATGCCATCTTTCATAGTCAAACGGGTGTTCAGTGCCTACAGTACTCATTTTTAGTTCAATGGAGTTTAGTCTTGAAAAGCCATTAAATCAAAGCAAAGCACACAAAAGGAAATGTGACAGTCTACCCCATTTTATTATTTCAGTTTGCCTATGCACATGTCCAGTGAAAGTCTGAAAAAAAAGTGAACACATTCTCATTTTCCCTTTCATATATGGAAGCACTGGATCCGTACATAGACTAGGGAATAAAAGTCAGCAACAGCAATAAGGTAATACTTCAATAATGTGAGTACCTGATTGATGTACTTATACCGCCGACGAGTGGCAAGATGTAGGACATCCTGCGGAACAACCAAATCCAAACATCTTCAGTAACAAACCATTGAGTCCCATCCTCTGAAACATCAGAATTCCTCCATGTTCAAATTCCCATGCTTACTATGTCAACAGCATAGCAGTAACCAGACTGGTGTAACAGTAGGCATGTCCAAATGCAGAAGGTGGCAGTGTATTTGCAGGTTATCTGAGAAGCTGCTGTGTGAAAAAGAAGCAGGTAAATGAGGGCTCGTAGGCACTTCAGAGACTGTTCCACCCTTTTACCTAACCATCACTTACAGAGGTATTTGTGGTGCCTAAAAGTTGTTGGCCTCTGTCTCCTGTCCTGTGGAAATTCTCTGAACTGTTTCTTGAGGTCTTACTGTTCGATCCAACTCCTCTTATTAGGATCTAGTACAAGTCCTTCAACCCTTCTTTTCCATCTAACAATTTGTACTGTCTTCTCTGTGTCATTAGTAGGGACAAACCCTTTCTAAGCTGAAGGGAACTTACTAAAAGAAAGCCATAGGAGCCTAAATAGGAGCCTAAAGCCTGTTAGGGGACTTGTGGAACTGTGGATATGCATAATATATAAAATGGGTCTGAAAGCGTAATATATGAAATGGGTCTGAAAGCGAAGAAGCCGCAAAGATTTCTTTTTCTTCTGAAGCTTATGATTACAATTACAGCCAATGACAGACACCAGAACACTGTATGGACTAACAATCAGGTTTGCATACGGTCCCTATCATGGTAGGAACCTCTCACACTTTCGATAACTTTATTATCACAGCATTCTTAATAAAGCAAAGTACTATCTTCTCACTTAGAGTGAACTGACACACGAAAAGTTAAAATTATCTGCCAAGGAAAACATACAGGATAATTGTGAGCAGTGCAAAACCAAATCCAAGTCCCCAGTGTGACCCCTAGTTACTATATATCTTTCTTCTCCACTTGATTCTTGATTTTGACCAAATCTTATAGGCGCGGAGTGTTACAAGATCATTGCATCCTCCATGGCACAACCGGAGAAATGCAGGCCATGATCACTTTAGAAGATCCATGCAGCAGAACTATATGCTTGAAGCACTCTCTGACTTCAGGTGGGTCCTGCACAGACAAGAGGGACAAAACTTTGCAGACCATAAGCAGTAGAAATAAATATTTCCATGCTAGAGATTTTATGAAGTGTCAGGTATGTATTAAATAGGAAAACAGCAAAGCTGTAGCCTGACATGATATTGTGATTACATCTTGGGTTTAGTGGTTCAGTTTTGCTTGCCTCTTTAGTCTCCCTCTTCTTCACTGCCCTTGGAATATTAATTTCCTCCTTTTCTAAAATTATTTGTTCTAGGACAATCAGGTCAAGAACATGAGAAGATCCTCACAAAAGCTGTTTCCTCAAACATCTATATGCATCATAAATCAGTTTGAGGGAAACTTGTGTGATACATAATTCTCTTGAGACCAGAGAGAGAATGAGGTGCTCTTGTCAAATAATGCCATTTTCAAAGTGTGTTAACTCAGACAATTAAGACCATGGACAAACAGGGTCCATGTTAAGTCTTTTCCTTCCTGAAGATGTATGCTGTTGTCAGAATACATTGCTCCAACATTTCTTCCACCGATTTAATCTGGTTTCTAAACCTAGTCTTCTTGCCTTAGCATTAATTTCTTCATTTAAGGCTGAAAGAAAGGCAGGGTTACACCTTTTGATCCTCAAGACGTTCAGCCCTTCAGCAACTTTTCCTGGCAGAAGTGTTCTTATCTTTATAATGCTTCAACAACATCCTAGCAATAAATGGCTTTTTCATGCCAGTGGCACTTGAAACTTACATGAATTGAGAAACACTGCAATTAAAATACCAGAGAAAGTGCATTGAAGGGGGCTTTGTAACCATTCAGGATACCTGAAGGCATGAGAAATTTTCTATCGCTGTGTAAAAATGCGTCCCACAATGCACTTAAACCCACAGCAAGAAACTCCAGCTGGAGTATAGGTTTAGGGAAAGTCCTAAAGCAAAACTTCCCTGCATTTTGAGGCAGGTATGACTGAACTTATCTGATGTCAGGACTAAATTTTTAGTTGTTCCCACACAGTGCTACTGAAGTGTCCCCACTTTTTCTGTGTGAAATCAGGTTGTTCTAAGCAGGCTTCATATCCTGGACTCCCTGCAAAGTCTGCTGGAGAAGAAAATAGAGACAAAAACTATATTCCAAAGACAGAGGGACTAAAATTTCCTTTCTCATCTAAAAAGTCTATATTCTCTATCTTTCACACTTCGTTGGGACCACATCTCTCTTGTCAGTACAAGATAGACAAAGCTCAGACAAAATATGTACATGTGAAAATTTGGTGAAATCAGTACTACTCAGGGCCTGAAAAGTAACAGGGATAAAAGACACAAATGGAGATGACCTATGGGAAGAAGGAAATTGGAATGAAGATTTTTTAAGAGGGAACAGAGGTTGGGGGTTCATCAGACTTGAAGTGAGCAGGAAGTCAGAATAGCTATGATACATGATACCCACCACCTCCTCTTTTGCTCCCATCAACGGGCTGCCCATGCCTCACCCTTATTTGTGCTGTGGATTTCAGGACATCAGCTCTGCATCTGGGTGACTACTCAGCCAACTCTTTCAACTTTGCCATGAAATTACCTTTGTATTGTCTTCTCATTTGTTGGAGCAAAGTCCTGGTAGTGTCTACCTGGTCCTATATGATACGAACAGGGTTTAGTTGCATATTTTCTGTAGCTTGCCTCTACTGCAGTGTATCTGTATCTCATTAGATAGAATTGTGTTACATGAGTAACTTGTCTCATCAGCTAAGAACTGTTACTGTGATCTATCAGTGATGCACTGCATAATCAGGAAATTGATACACTTTTCCTGGGAAGAATATAATGAGAAAAGATGTCCTTGTTTTCACTGGAGAAAATCTAGAAATGGAAAGTTAGTGCCTGAAATTGCAACGTATTTCCTTTTAAAACTCCTGGTGCCCCATGAGCAATAAAATTAGAGCTCCAACCTTTCATATAATAAACTGGACAGACAAAAATTGCTAGAATTTTCACAGGAATACAATCCAGGGATTTACCATATACAAGGAAACAAGAACATCTTCTGAGTTTTGTTGTGAAATCTGCAGTCTGGACAGGACATTTAACCTATGGGCCTTTCTCTGAGACTTCACATTTTTTGCTTCTTAAATTTATTCCAAATGCTTTTGTCTTTCACCTGGATGATGTCGTTTGCCTTCCTTGTACCATATTCCCAGCTCACATGGGACTCAGCAGATCAGGCAGACCTCACCAGCCAGCAGATCTGCCCTGTGGGGTCAGGCGGAGGCTCTACCAGTATCTGGTGCCTAATGCATCCTTACAATCATTCCTGTTCCTCCAGATCAGGCTCCTTCTGGAGCTTCCTCCCTGCCCTTAGGCCTTTCTTTCTGAGGGAACCAGAACTCAAGGAAAGGAGCGCTTGTCAATTCCCATCTCCAAGTGCAGCTAGGATACCACCAACACACTCACGTGAGACCAAGGCTGCAGAGTTATCTCTCATGGTAAAAACACAGATTCATGGTGCTATACCACGATTATGACTCCCAGATTAGAAAACCCTGCACTCTTCCACCCACTGATTCTCCCCCTCTATGCACACACATAGCCTCACTGAGCTTTTTCACATTTTGGAGCTGAAATTCTCTCATTATTGCCTATTTACTTTTCTCTGACTGCTGCTCACAGCCTGATCTCTGCTCTCAGGTGAAGGTCCAGCTGGAAAAAATAAGCTTCCTCTTCAGGTCTATCCTGTTTTTAATCTGCTGCTGTCGCACTAAATTCCCTCTGGGGGTTTCTTACTTCCTATTGCTTTCTCTCTCCTGCTATAAACCTCACCAGTATTAATCTCTTTTGGTCCTGATTTTCCCTTGCCTCCCATCTTTTATTTGTCTAAAATGCCTGACAGGACTTTTCACACTTCATCATGTCTCCAGCAATACCGGCCCTGGGCCAATGCCAGAGACTGAGACTTGACAAAATGTGTTACAAGGTGGCTTTCCTTCCACACCGTCTGCAGCTGTCATCTTCTCTCAGGGCCTGATACTACAAATTAGCCAGAGCTGGCTGGATACCATAGGCTTTTACCTCCCAAAAGTTAAATTGGGAACAGAAATGCCAGGGAATATTCCTTTTTAGCTCCTTGCATGTGAGATAAGTAGCTTGGGCATCATGGCTGCGCTTTATCCTGACATTATCCTCTCCTTTTATTTGTTGTGTTGTGCTAACTCTAACCTGTACTATCATGGTGCAGGTTCTAGTCAATTTGCCAGCATCACCTCATGTCATATTAGCATGGACTGTGAAATCAATTAAACAGTAGATTTCATAGGAAAAATATTAGAAGAACAGCAGTTTCACTCTACAGTGAGCACAAGAGTAAATAACCAGGGGACTCTTGAAGGTTTTGGTTCATTGGTTTGCAAGGACTGGTTATATAGCAGGGAGATAGAATAGGTGTTTGTGTATCCTAGGAATTCCTTATTCAAACACATCCAGTAGTCTCTGGGGTTTGCAGCTCGATTTTTTGGATCAATGGCTAGAAATTATGTGCTATGAATAGTTTGAGTTAGGAAGTACCACAAGTTCTTTTTGACCTTTGATAGGTTCCATGTGCATAGAGTGCAACAGATCAAGCTGGATCTCCAAACCTCCAAAAACCCAACAACCTTTTTCTATTACTTAATGTTTCCTTTTAAAATTAATGTTAGAAATCAGGAAATATGCAAGGGAATGGAAAAAAAAAACCAAAACCCTTAGCTATGTTTCAGATCTTTGACTGGCCCAAAACTGAGCAGAAGTATCTCCTGTATAAAAAGCTCTCATGAAGCTTCTCACCAGCATGAAGAAGGTGAGTTGCACTGTCTGCTGAAACCCTACTAACAGGATGTTCTCAGGCTGTTGGCCTACAGCCCTGTAGTTTCTACTTTGATCCTTGGAAATCCAGAGAGAATAATGATAATAAAGTGTCAGAAGTGTACATACAATTCAAGATGACGATATAGCAGAGAGCTGGTAGCTCAGCACAAGGAGACTCTGGATCAATTAATTAAAAAAGATACTTGCTTCTTGATGGTATCAAACACCTTCAGAAACAAAGAAAACCATTCTTCAGTGTCTGAGATTCCTACAGGAAGAGTGGCATCTCAGGGTTGATTTTTTGAAGAGGGTGAGCAATCACTCAGAGGAATCATTTTTTTCAGCATCAATTTTGTAGTAAAATGTTAGCAAAGGTCCCTGGAATCTTTAGCGAACCCTTTTGAACTCATCCCATCAGTTACAGCTTATTTTAAGTCAGGTCTGCCATTTGTTCGATGTTTTCTCAGAATATTTTTATGGTTATTATATTGGCATTTCATTATGATTATTGTGCTCTTTTTAAATTCCATTTTTCTTAAGCTCAATCCAAGAATTCTGATAACAAAACCTATAGCAAACTATAGGTGGTATAATTAAAAGCATCTCTCTTGACTTCAGTGAGGTTCAACTGATTTATGCTAACTGTTAGGATGGACAGATTATTTATACACAATGGGGATTAGAAGACATATTTCCTCAGACTGGTATGACAGCCTGGGCCAAAGTGAATCGGCAATCCTGGACCTCTCCAGCAGCTCTGATTCTGATCTGTTGTGTGACCTTCAGCAAGTTACTTGACTTTCCTGGGCTGTTAATTCCTTTTGCATACTTAGAGTTTTATAAGATACTTCCTGTAGGGAAGAATTTATTTTTGCTGTGTAATCTTCTACTGCCTACAATATTGGCAGCCTCACCCACCCTACAAACTACTGTAATACAAATGAGCAATAACAATGCCTGGCTGCAATCCAACATTGGCAATCTGAGATGTAAATTTCTCCCAGGATACTTTTCCAGCTAATGTATGCCTATATGTATTTGAAGAAAGCAAAGCATATCCTTGTGGGACCATTACCCACCTCCAGCCAGCAGACATACCAGTCCCAGTGGAATGCCAGTTACGAAATTTACAAAAATAACCCAAAAGAAAAACACATTTAAGTTTTTAGTTTGAAAGATCTGAACATTTTTGATGGCATGAAAGTCCCTTTTTAATGCAGACTCACACCATCAGATAGTTTGAAAGACCCTAAGATGAAAACATAAATATTTGAAAAGCTGCTACTGTTCTGTGCATGTTCCTGAGCACTTTTCATCTTAACATTTATTGGCTACATAGTTAATTTAAATAGCTTGCTGAAACTGAAATGAATACATTAATGTGATATGGACTATTTGTTTTTCCATTTGGATCCTTTTGTTCAAATTTTTATGATATCCAAAGGAATCACCCTTGATGTCCAGTCAGATTAACCCACATTCCCAATTACTTTTCCAAACTCCCACCTATGTAGAAGGCATACATAATAACACTTTGTTGAAGATAATATAGTCATACATTATTATCTTATTTTGTACATTACACCAGTTCTACCCTGGCAGAGCTGCATTGCATATATGTATTTAGGACAGCTAAAGATCACAAGGAATTACTGCATCACCTAGTCCTTTAGTACTTTGCATCTCCTCCATGAAAGCATGCTACACGCTAAGTTCCTGCATAATTTTTTAAGCTAAATTATCTTCGAGTCTTTTGGTATAAGATATTTCCTATAGTCTTTGAATCAGGATATTACTATTCCCTGCATAATTACTGATTTTTCAACACACTTTTGAAAACAGTAAAAATCAGACCCACGTTCAGTATTCCCATGACTGTCCCAGAGCATTTTATTCAGAAGCAGAGAACCTTCTATGTATCATTCCTATTCACTGGCTTGTGACCTACAAAGCTATGAATCACACTAGTGATTTTAGCTCTAGTTTCACATGTGAACCTGTATTTAATTGTTAGTTCACTGTGATCCTTCTAGCTTTTCAGGATCTTTTTTTTACAAGAATGAGAAAAGAGTAAAAAAAAGTTCAGAAGATGCTGAAAACAGGAGAGACAGGAAGGACACAGCCGCAGCAGTGCAAGGCAGGTATTTCTCCTCTGAACCCATCCTGACCATATTTTCACCCCACCCAAAGACAGATAGTTTAAAAGTTTAGATTCATCTGTACTGCCAAGAGTGTAAGCCAGGCATTTTCAGAAGATGATTCATTTCGTTCTGGGATGGGTTTTTAACAGAGATATGTGAACTGTAGATAAATCTCTCCCCCTTGTTTTCACAAAGAGCTGCTACATTTTCAGACAGTTAAATTTTGGTGAAATTAATCTGTGTCAGGCCTGTGCTTCCACCTACCTCTATAAGTTCTGTAGACTTATCTTTCATTTCCTGTCCCTGCATATGCAATTTTTTACCTGGTTGCGTTAAAGAACTGTGTATTTTAACAAGCTCAACTTACCAAATAGATGTCTATACAGCTATCTTGTTAAGTGACATAGGCAGTTTTCCCAAATATTGTGCTGCCTGCCAAGGTTAAACGTCCTGATATCATATTTATTCTTAGATCACAGGTTAAGTTATTAAAAAATAAGTTAGACCTAGTCCATATGACTGCAGGACAAAGTTAGAAATATTTCCACTCGATAACAATTTGTTATTGAGTTCTACATTTGGACTATTGGGTAACCAGTTATCCAATTTCTATTCTATTTCAAGTCTTCTTTTTTCCTATATTATGCTCTTACTCCTTCCAGGTCCATAGAAACCAGGAGTAAGGCTTGACAGATCACTTTTAATAAGTCACCGAAATGGCATAATTATGGGCAATTCAGATTTGGTTTTGCAATGGCCCTGTGAGGAGTTTACTACCTAATTTCCTTAATCTCTCTTGAAAATGTTGAGCTGTATTAAATTAGCATTTTAATCCTGTTCTCCTGAAAATGTGTTTGCAAGTCACAGGTGAACGCAAGTTGTGTTTCTGCTCATACGTTTTCCTCCTCCCCACACATACAGTGTGGCCATTTGTCCACAAACTTAGGATTTGTCTGTGAAAAACTTTCCACAGATAGGCTGGGATGTTTGCTAACTGTGAAGCGCTTATTCATCTTCACCAATGTGACGGAAACAAAGCAAGAGGCAGCTGAAGCTCTCATTCCTTCACTGTAATTTTCACCGAACACTACATAAAAGGTAAACTTTAGTACCAGATTTCATACAGTTATGGTGCTAGCAAGACAGAAAAGATAATAAAAGTTTTTCACCATCTTAATATAAGATCCAACTTCTCTGCAATAACAGTATTCATATGTTCACATTTTGGACTGATTAAAATCTCTCTGGAATATTTCAGAAGAGAAGGTTGTTCCTACTGTGTGTGTGTGTGTGGGTTCATTCCTTTTCTGTTTCCTTTAAATAATCAGAGAAAAAAAAAACAACTTATTTTGATTAATTGGATAGTTTCCATAGCAGCTGTGAGCCAGGTGGCTGGAACCAGTTACTTAGGTTACTAAATTAAGGGTAATTAGTTTATTTTTAATCTTCTAATTCTGTGGGAGTGAAGTTTAGTGTGTTAATGGGAGAGGTTTTGTTCAGAAGTGTCTTGACTAATGTGTTACTATCATCTAGTTTTATTGATGAAGCTCAAGCCTTATATGAAAAGAAAATAAGTGGAAAACTCTGAGGAAGGGGAAGCTACAGTTTTCATTCTGACTAAAAAGTCCCTAAAGAGCTTTTTTATATATTTTATTTTTATCAGGAGTTTTTTATAACTGAAAACCTGAGGGATTTGGTTCAAAGAGCACCTTGTGTTCATGCAGAAAGACCCGCTCTACCATAGAAATGTAGGTATTAATTGCAGAATGAGAAGGCATGGAAAACGTATTAACTGTGTCATTTTTTTACCAGCTCCTATTGTTGAGGGAGGACTGATTTTGATTATTTTACAATGTGTACATTTGCTGAGCAAAAAAATTTTTAGTACTTAATAGTCATGTCTCTTAGCTTGACTCCCCAACCTCTTTTGTAAAAAATTCTCCCACTAACTTCTGGTTGTAGTTTTTCAAGCTACTTGTTCAATTACCTGGTTTTCCAGGTTGAAGCAATGTGTTTTTTTGGCTAACAGCATGAAAACGGATCGAGGTATCATTTCAGTATTTTCCATGTTCTGCGAAATCTTTCCTTTCTGTGGATTAAGGCCAGTTAGCAGATGGAGATTTGTGAGCTGGAGAGAGTCCAAGGGGGAGGAGGCACTTCCTTTCAACTAGAGGCCCCCTGACTTTACATCTACTATCAGCTAAGTATTTTACTAGAAAAAAAATCCCTTCTCAGGGATATTTTTACTGCCACTTTTCTCCAGCATGCTCTAAAGCTACATCAGCCCCTGAAGCATACATGTTTTGCAGAGCCATGCTATGATGGCCAAGGATGAAGGGGGTCAAATTCAGACCACCTAGCATACTTCCTCACTTAGGCATAGTTAATTCTGTCCTGTAATAACAGAGTCACAGGTGTGCAAGTAAGGCTAACAAAGTCTTAGAACTGCTTCTGGCCATCTTGACTTCACTTGTCTGAATTAGGAAGCAAAGTCAGGTAATGAAGAAATGATCAGACTTTACCTGTGGTCCACTTCTGTTGTACACTAGATGTGCAGGCTGTGGGTGCACTTACATTAGCTTTCTAATTCAGATCGAGAGCACAGTTCGAGTGAATCTCTCAATAGTCTTCATATCTGAGTTTTGATTCACAATGCAGAGCAGTCCCAGCATGCCGTTTGGATCACGTTAAACCAGATGTATTCCAGAAGTACACCTATTGCATTCTTACCTCTAAAAGGTGGTCAGTTCAAGGGAAAAAGGAACCCAAAACATATGCAATGTTCACATTAGGTTCTCAGCATCGGCCACTTCACTCTACAGATCTTTGTTGGGCCTCACTACTCACTAACACAGACAGAGCCTACCAGGGAATGATTGCTGGTCACAAGTATAAAATGTACAACCCAACATATTTCTACACAGCTAAACTCTGCAGCAAAAGGTTTATTTCATCTTGACTAACTACTGAAAAAAGTCCATGGCTTATGCTGTGATTATCCCTACAGACTATACTAGGTTTTTTTTTTTCCTGGAAGCATGCTTGTCCTTACACATGTAATCTGTGCCATGGAGCATAAGAGTGATATGATATGGCCCTGGCCTTCCTAAAGCCTTATCAACTGAGCATGATGCCAGAGGTGACACATCATTGCCTTAGCAGTGCAGAAGAGGAATCTTTGCATGCTTCAGACACTGAGAGTAGAAATGCACCTTCACCCAGTTGAGTGCCTTGATCATTTGGCTGGAGATAAAGCTGTGAGACAAGACATTTGATGCTGTATGTCTATGTATCAAAGAGTCTAGAAAACATCAAAGTAAAAAAAAGATCTTGATTCTGGCTCCATCTGTCTTGGTTTGACCCCAGTCAGAAACTAAGTACCATGCAGCTGCATGCTCATTTTCTCCCACAGTGGGATGAGGAGGAAAATCAGAGAAGATGTAAAACTCATGGGCTGAGATAAGAAAAGTACTACTGAGCAACAACTAAATCATCAGTGTGTTAACAACATTATTCTTTTACTGAATCTAAAGCACAAAACTTTGCCAGCTATTAAGAAAATTAACTCTATTTCAGGAACAAAACAGGAGAGCGGTCTAGGTGGGAGCTTTGTGAAAATGCAATATCTCGGTTGTGTATTGTAAGTATTGAATAAAACAAATAATTTTAAGTGTCTTTTAAATGAGCTTTTAATCAAACTAAAGGAGTAGATGTCATAGAATCATAGAATAGTTAGGGTTGGAAAGGACCTCAAGATCATCTAGTTCCAACCCTCCTGCCACGGGCAGGGACACCTCACACTAAACCATCCCACACAAGGCTTCGTCTAACCTGGCCTTGAACACTGCCAGGGATGGAGCACTCACAACCTCCCTGGGCAACCCATTCCAGTGTCTCACCACCCTAACAGGAAAGAATTTCCTCCTTATATCCAATCTAAACTTCCCCTGTTTAAGTTTTAACCCATTACCCCTTGTCCTGTCACTACAGTCCCGAATGAAGAGTCCCTCCCCAGCATCCCTATAGGCCCCCTTCAGATACTGGAAGGCTGCTATGAGGTCTCCACGCAGCCTTCTCTTCTCCAGGCTGAACAGCCCCAACTTCCTCAGCCTGTCTTCATACGGGAGGTGCTCCAGTCCCCTGATCATCCTCGTGGCCTCCTCTGGACTTGTTCCAGCAGTTCCATGTCCTTTTTCTGTTGAGGACACCAGAACTGCACACAATGCTCCAGGTGAGGTCTCAAGAGCAGAGCAGAGGGGCAGGATCACCTCCTTCCACCTGCTGGTCACGCTCCTTCTGATGCAGCCTAGGATACGGCTGGCTTTCTGGGCTGCGAGCACACACGGCCGGCTCATGTTCATTTTCTCATCGCCCAGCACCCCCAAGTCCTTCTCCTCAGGGCTGCTCTGAATCTCTTCTTTGCCCAATCTGTAGCTGTGCCTGGGATTGCTCTGACCCAGGTGTAGGACCTTGCACTTGTCATGGTTGAACTTCATAAGGTTGATATCAGCCCACCTCACAAACGTGTCGAGGTCCCTCTGGATGGCATCCCTTCCCTCCAGCGTATCAACCAGACCACACAGCTTGGTGTCATCGGCAAACTTGCTGAGGGCACACTCAATCCCACTGTCCATGTCAGCGATGAAGATGTTGAACAAGACCAATCCCAACACCCATCCCTGAGGGACACCACTAGTTACCGGTCTCCAGCCTGACATTGAGCCATTGACCACAACTCTTTGTGTGTGGCCGTCCAGCCAGTTCTTTATCCACCGAGTGATCCACCCGTCAAATTGATGTTTCTCTAATTTAGAGAAAAGGATGTGGTGTGGGACAGTGCTGAACGCTTTGCACAAGTCCAGGTAGATGACATCAACTGCTTTACCCTTGTCCATCAGTTCTGTAGCCCCATCATAGAAGGCCACCAAATTGGTCAGGCAGGATTTCCCCTTAGTGAAGCCATGCTGGCTGTCACCAAGCACCTTGTTGTTTTTCATGTGCCTTAGCATGCTGTCCAGGAGAATGTGCTCCAAGATTTTGCCAGGCACAGAGGTGAGACTGACTGGTCTGTAATTCCCCGGGTCTTCCATTTTCCCCTTCTTGAAAATGGGGGTTATATTTCCCTTTTTCCAGTCATCGGTAACTTCACCTGACTGCCATGATTTTTCAAATACAATGGCCAGTGGCTTAGCAACTTCATTGGCCAGCTCCTTCAGGACCTGCTGATGGATTCCATCGGGTCCCACGGACTTGTGTGCGTTCAGATTTTGAAGATGGTCTCAAACCAGATCCTCTCCTACAGTGGGCCCAAGGTCTTCATTCTCACAGTCCCTGCATCTACTTTCTAAGAACTGGGTGGTGCAGTCAGAGCCTTTGCCAGTGAAGACCGAGGCAAAGAAGTCATTCAGAACCTCAGCCTTCTCCAAATCCTGTGTAGCCAGTTCTCCTGAGAGCTTCCTCAGGGGCCTATGTTGTCCCTAGTCTGTTTTTTGTTTGCTACGTACCTGTAGAATCCCTTCCTGTTATCCTTAACATCCCTGGCTAGGTTTAATTCTAACTGGGCCTCAGCCTTCCTAACCTGGTCCCTAACTTCCCGGACAACATCCCTGTACTCTACCCAGGCCGCCTGTCCTTGCTTCCACTTTTTATAAGCCTCTTTTTTCCTTTGAATTTTCCTCAGCAGCTCCTTATCCATCCATGGTGGTCTCCTGGCCCTTCTGCTGCACTTCCTTCTAGTTGGGATGCAACACTCCTGAGCTTGTAGCATGTCAGCACACATTAGACAAATACTGGATACTACCACGTGACTCTGCTTCTATGGACACTACACTGATGAAACACGAGACATTTTAGTAAGTAGGTTTTTAATTCTACATGGATTTTGTAGATAGAGCCAGCATTTGCATATGCATAATGAATAACTTTCACCAAGTTTTAATTTGCAATTGCTTATTTTGGATCTTCACATTTCAATGTGTAGAGATATTTGCACACTGATTTAGAAAGGTCTGAATGAGCAGCATGGACCATCTCTCAGTCTCCCAGGACTGCCTCCTTCCTCCATCATCACTTCACACCCATTGACTTCCCCTTTTGTTTTCTGCTGCTCAGTGAACACCTTCATTTGCAGAGCACTTAATTGTAACTCTCATCCTATCCCTCATTGACCAATTCTGTTCCAGTCACTGCAGTAAGCAGGTTGATAGCCTTTCCTTTTAAAGATATGTGCTGAAGTGAACAGTACCATATCCTACATCAAAAGACAGGAATAGATAAAACTGAAATGTTTTATTTCCCTCTTTGTTTACTGGTAGGTGTTTAAAAGCTCTTATTTTACAAATGGTGCCGGCTTTGTTTTATCTCATTGCACTGTAGTGATAAATCCTTAATTTTGTTCAAATACAGCTCTGAAAGCAGCACGTGTTATTGATTCCAGGGTGAGGGAGAGAGCAAGATGGGGAAGGCTTGCTTGGCCATTTAAAAGAAAGAAAAAGAAAGAAGGCTTTAGTGGCTAGTAGGACATCAAGGAGATTTATTTTACCCTGAAGAATTCATCTATGCTTCCAAATATAAACATGTGAAAGCAAGAGGTCTTATTGTGCAGGTAGGACAGAAAAAGGCTGAATCTTATCCAGATGAGCTGGTTCGGTTGGTTTAGAAACATAAGAATCACAGCAGTCCACTGTGTAACTGCTCCATTTCATGGTCTGTACCATCACTCGGCTTTCTCTTCTCTTGGAGTATTTTTGAGCTGACGTTCAGAGAATATTTACTCTGCCTTGCTCACACTGTAAAGTGTGAAAGCAGGGTGCTAATGAAATGCTTTTTAAATTCTAATGAAATCTGTGAAAATTAATTTAAGCTGTCTGTTGCAACAATTTTTTTACTCTGGTCAGTATTTACAAAGTATTGCACATAGTGGGAGGTTGAAATTCTTTACATGTTTCTACCTTCACACAATAAACTAGTCATGAAATGTTTGTAGAGGGGTGCATAAAATGTGAGTCTGTGATGAAAACTTCAGTTTTAGGTTTGGTCTGGAGAGAAGTCAATTTTTGTGATTCTCAGTCACACTAAACACTACCCAGGATAAAATATTCCTACTACTACCTGAGTTAAGATTCTACATAAAATTGTAGTGTGACATCTCCTTCATCTACATAAAGCTGGCTGACTCCTCACTATAGTCCTCAAGCTGTTGTGCAGGGTAAGGGGGAAAGTTACAGTTCACTCCATTTCTTGCCTTCTCAGCCCCTGTTCTCAGGGAGCTGTATTACTGTCTTGCTTTACTTATTGAGACTAAGGATATGACTGTACAGAGGCTGGAGGGGTAGAGAATTCAGCAAAGCTACAGTAATTTGCTCCAGCTGAAGCTATGGCTTCTGAGTTTCCCTTATATCCATCTTGGGATGAACTCTCCTTCACTATTCCTGCTCTCTGCAGCCTTCTCCAAGGTAATTCTAGGAATCCTTTCAAGCAATGACAGTCCACTATGACTGCAGTTTATAATATCTATTTCTATCTTGCTAATAATAAATTAATAAATATATGCATGTATATGTCTGTATATACATAACAGAAGATGGTACCAGAACAGCTGCTGGCATTGACAAATAAGCATGTATTCTGGGGCTGATCTGTATCTACAGTGCTTAGGAAAAGCTTTCATTATAAAGAGTCACATGTGGATGGATATGGGTATGCATACTTAGGTCAGTACAAATCCCTTTTCTCAGTGATGGGTTATTTCTGTTCTTACTAAATTTTTACTTGTTCTCCTTTGGGAAAAGCAATTCCATCAAGCATTGGGATTGAAAATGAACTTGAATCACATTCCATTTCATTAGGTGCAATATGGTTTATGATTTATTGTTACACCTTTGGAACACAAACTGAAAAACGGAAAAAAGACAATGGTGAAAATAAGTACAATCACATCAAGAAAATATTGCAGGCTTAATGTCATTATTGTTTGAGCAGCAGATTCCTTTATCAATGAAATAATATGAACAGTGGCAGCTGTTTGTTCTTTGGAGGCATCAGTAGACTTTGCTATTTATTTTGAGTTGATTCAGAGCACATGTGAACCAACCTATACTTCTCCTATAGCTTGATGACAGTAAAAGTACGTCTGGCAGATGCTAATTATTTATTAGGTATAAATTAGCAATTCTGCTCCGTGAAGACATATTAATGAAGCAGCAACACTTGAACAGTAGGTGTCTTTTTTTTTTTTTAACATCTCATTTCTTGTAGATACTGACAGCTTTCAAGATGAGGTGTATATTTCAGAGAGCAAGGTCTTGATGATATGAGCATATTGTACTGTATAAATAATAGCTCCTGTGAGTGGGTCTCGGCACATTCTTTCCAGTGCCAGATTCTTTTGCTCAAAAGTGTTCATGTGGTGAGGAAAAAAAGGACTTGTATTTTTCAAACAGGCTTTGTTCTTGTCAGACTGTCAACATTTAAACAAACATAATCATCTGTTTTGTCATCATTCTTGAGTGCAAATAACTTCTGAGAAAAGGTTTGCCCATTTTACAAAAGAAATTTTACAAAAGAAACAGCGAATTGGCTTCATGGTGCCATTCATTTATTGATGTCCTCATTACTGTAGGAAAATGCATCATTAATGCATGAGGCCAGAATCCTACATCTTTTTCCCTGCCCATAAGGAGTGGTAGAAAATTTGCTACCATAGCTCCCTGCTAAAGCTCATCAACTCCCCTCAGCCTAAGAAAACCACCTTTGCAAGCAGAGCTTCTTCTTATAGGTTTGCTCACTAAATTATTTGGGAATGAATGAACCTGGTTTGCTTAACTAGATTAAATAACCCTAACAGCTCTGGTCCATTTTAGCCTGCCATGGGTTAGGGACCTGTCCTGTGAGCAGCGAAGTCAGCAGGTGCCTGTGGTGGTAACTATTGTGAGACGTGAACAGGAGTGGCCACAGAAGGTCACTGGCTTCACCAGCACTGCCACATCTAGAGCCTGTCTCAATGAACTCTAAGCAAAACAGAGAGGAAAAAATTATGTAATGCAGTAGCCAAAGGAGAAGGGTAGAGGATGCTTCACGCCTCTCAGCTAAGGTCTGTGTCTCGAAGGAAGGTGATGTTTTGCAATTCATGGACAAAAAAGAATCAGATTGGATGTCGTGGTTTAAACCAGAGATTGACTGAAGAAATACTTCACAGTAGATTATTTGCCCTGATTCAGCATTTACCAACTTAACTTTTCCCAGCACTCACAAATAAAAAATAAATAAAAAAAAGTAACAAAATAAACCAAATGCTTTCATTTTGACCCAAATGCCATTTCACTCCATCCAGCAAACCAAAATTAAATTGACTTTCAATTTCTTGTGTTAGCCTGTAAGTTTCAGACAGTTTTTCCTTCCCCTTACATAGCTTTTTCCTTCTACTGTATTAAAATCAGGAAAACAAGGTATTAAATGTGAAGATTCTGTTTTTGCTTTATTTATTTTTTCCCACTTCCACATTTCAGAAGACTTGAGATATGTGTTTATTCTATTTTCTTTTCAGTTTACAAATCTTTTGCCAATGTTTTTCAAGTGAAATCAGAAAGAACTGTTTGAGAAAGAAGAGGGTTACTTCTAATGTGTTTTAAACCCTTTCATTTCCCACATGAATTTGATGTTTATATAAACCAAAGAAATAAATTTAAAAAAAGGATGTGATAAAGCGTAATACTTTTCACTTTTTTTCAGTTTCTAAACAATTCAGAGCAGCTTTTTAATAACACATTTTGATTTTTTTCAACAAAGAAGAATGTTAAATCTGGTGTCAGGGGTTGATAGCATACCGTATATGCCACCCCAGCTTAAAGGCTGCTCTGTGGCCTTCCCCCTCATCCAGCAGATGATAGCAGATCCCTCAGAGCTGGAGCTCACAGGCCTCCTGTAATGACCTCAGCCTCTCTTGACTGTACTGGGAGCTACCAGACCCGCCTTTTAACACAGGCACATGAATGCCAAAGGTTAAATAGGTGAATATCCTCTTTATCAGCAAATTAAGTGCCTCTTCAAACACCAGGAAAATATCACAAGGGCTATTTTCCTACTGTAGGTTGTGTTGACAATGTTTCTGGTTCCTCAAAAATGTCCCAGATATGTCCCATCATTTGTAGATAGACTATCATGATGAACCTTCTTCTTAGTGTTTTCAGAACTCCTTGCAAATATATTAAAATCATACAGTAAGCATGACTGTTGTGTGACAACCTAACACAGTATTTTTCTGTTACCTTCTCCAAGACTTCATTCAATGGGGATCATGACTTCTCAGAAATGCACTACTGAGAACTAGAATAAGGACATCCTTTTCGTCTTGCCCTTGTTTCAGATATGGATAAAATGTAATTTGCATCATGACTAACTAAGGTGGTCCCTGTATGTAAATCTTTCTACTGCATTCAGAGAAGGAAGATCTGTTGATTGCTGTAAGAGGAGGTTTGTACTCACAGGTACAGTAAAGAGGGCAAATAAAGTAGCAGATTGCAAAAGCAGAAGCATGTGATATAAAGCAAATTTTTATGGCCAACTGTAAAGAACTGGTGAAACACAATCCATCTGGAAAGGATTATGACCCAGAAACTAGTAAAAGGTGGACAGACATGAGGACCTGACCACGCCTGACCTCTTCAGATTTTACAGAAATACTGAACTGATCCTCAGTAAGAGGAAAGGCAAATACTTGAACTATTGTCTTGTTCTAAGTCTTTGTGTCTCAACAAAAGTTTGGCAGGGGCCCAACTGAAGGATTGTGCAGTAGAGCAAAACTTCCCCAATGGTTACTCTCAGGATCTGGAATACATGTTTTGAAGTGTTTTATAAAATCTTATATCCATCAGATATCTGATAAGAGCATTGGGAGATTTGTTAGATGAAAAATTTTTCCCTGAAATAGCTGCATAGAAGACTAAATATCTCCCTTCCAATACCACTTCTTAACAGTATATTGCTAAGATATTTATAGATGTTTCCTCTACAGGCATCACATAGAAAACCACTGTAATGATTTTCTTTAAAGATATTTTCCAACAATAGGCATACTGGGGAGAGTAAATGATCTCCTGCATGGTATGAGAGTCCTCCTGTTATGTCTGATGTTATTGTCCTCAAGGCTGGTCAAAACTCTGTGTTCAGCGAACTGTACCTGTGGCTGGGTACAATAAAAATCGTCAACACTAAAACCCAAGAAACAGAACCAGGACATAATACCTTGGATGTTGTGTGCAGTATGTCCATTCAATTTCCTGGAGGTTTTCAGTTTCAGGGCAATTTCCTGATAGCTTTAAGCTTTAGCACTTTCAGGTACAGTTTCTGTTACGAAAAAAATAAAGGGAAAGAAAAGAAAGCCTAGAAAGCAAAGAAAAATGGTGCTTTTTCACAAGGGAATGCTCAGTTACAACACAGCAGTCTATCGTGAAACAATACAGTGTGATTGCATCACAGTCTGTTTCAGTATGATTTATGTGTTCCTGAACAACTCAGTACCATGCTGTAGGAAATATAATGTATTATTTCCAGGCAAAACACTCTATTAACTTGCAATTAAGGTTAAAAAACTAATAGTGCCTATTAGATCAAGGATCTCTTTAAAAAATGCTGAAATACAGCCATATGAAAGTCTAGGATTTAAAATTTAAGTTCCATTTCACAGAAGAAAGATACTAAAAATAACTGAAAATACTAAAATACATATATTTGAGCCCATTTTGACATGGGCTCAACATTTGCAGTTTATTTATTGTGGTCTTGATCCTGTTCTTCAAATAAATAGAAATTGTCACTTATTTGTAGGAACAAATTCTTTGAAAGCAGACAGAAACCCTACAGTATTGGTTATTGCCCTGATTCATGTTGTCATTCATCTTAAAATATAGAGTATTTTGCTCTTAGAATGGATAATAGTTGTAAATCCTCCACATACTCCTGTAGTCTCTCCTTAAACCCAGAAACAAGTTCTAAAACTTACAAAAGGTTTTATCTTCTAGCATGAGAACTGGTCTTTGTCAATTCTATTGTGAATTTGTAAGCTAGGTCTAATGTTGAGTTCCATCTTGGGGGTGGGGTGAGGTAAGACAGCTAACAAATTGCTACTGATAACACAATAAATTATGAATGTATAGTTCCCAGACAAGTCAGTTTGCAGTGACAAAACAGCCCCCAAAAGTATGTTGAGATTTAAAATCCTTTTTGGTCTAGGTACTTCTCCAAATTATCCTTCAAAAGAAACAATTCCATTTGTTCTATGAAATGCTGGGTATTTTGGTTCAGTTCAGACCAAGTTCTTGGGTAGTGAAAATAAAGAAGGTTATTATACAAAGGAATCTGTCTTCATCCAAAAGCTATGGTTTAACTGGAGCTTTTCCACAGTGTAATTTTTCACTGTCCTAGGTATCACGCTTTCTGGTATAAGGGATTTTGCAGCCAAATAAGGTAGTTCAATTACTTTAGAGCGAATGTATTATTTATTGACCAGAAGGTCAAAGGGGACCATGTGATGCAGGGAATTTTCAGGAGAAATTATGGTCGTTTGTCAAAGAAGAAGAAATGTACATTGATATGTGAAGATATTATGTTTCTGATCACAATTTGACCTTTCTCTTGCTAAAACTATACATCACCCTAAGGGAGAGGAAAGCAGGACATAACCCACAAACAGGAAGGAGACTTAAGGTCATGATTAGAAGAGCTAAAATGAATGCATAAGCAAGAAAAAAATGGGCAATTCGTACAAACATACGCATGTTTTTTAAAGTGTATAAGACAGTTTTATTACAGAGACTGAGCGATATGTAGTCTTTTCAAAAAAGTAAAGATTTATATTTAAAATATAAGGATATACTTGTTTTCTAAAAGCTTAAAGCTCACATTTGGAAGTATGGCAATTCACAGGCAACATTTTAATAAAATTAACTGTTCTAAGCCCAGCTTCTTCTGTCATTTACTTTATTCCTTTCTATCTTTTAAGATGTGCTATATATATACACATATATATACCTATATATAGGTGAATTGTCCTGAAAACCTTATTAATGTTTAAAATTTTAATCAAAATTATGAAAATTAACCTTTTAATAAAATAAATAAAAATTCTAAATTAATTTATCCAGAATGGATGGAGATTTAGAAAAAGCCATAATTACATGTTATGGCATTCACAAATGGGAAATGAAGCAAAATTCAGTTTCCTTTGATTATCTGACTCCACTTACTTATATTTTCAATTAAAATAAATGAAAAAATTTAAAGCTTGATGGATGTCTGAACACATATTTCAAGACCCATTACTCATCCAAGCACATTAGAGGAAAACCAGCACTGAATTGTGTTACTTGTTGTTTGCTAGGTACCTTGACTGATCTGGGAGGTCAGAAACCAAAATATAATACTTAAAATGCAATAAACTGATGGTGAAAATTTATTACGTTTTTTCTTGAAGACAAATGACACAAAATATTTCAAAATGTTCTGATTTGGCTTACGCAGATAGATAGAAAGTTTGGGTTTTTTTTTTTTCTTTTGCCTTTTCTATCAGTAAATACTAATGAAAAAAATTTCAATCACCTTATATGTGTTCTAAGTAAAATAGGAAATGCATTTGTTGACTACATTCCAATATAAAAATACAAAAATAGTAAGACCAAGAAACAAAGGGGATTCTCTGTTTCCAAAAAGAACCTCTCCACAGTATTAATGAGCACAAAATTCCACTCTTTTGATGGGAATCTGTGTCTTTGCCTTATGGGTACATGCTATGTTTAACACACTGATAACACTTAAGCAGTATGTAGAACTAATGCACATATTTTTATTTTTTTTTTTATCAGTTAAAAAGGTAGCAAATAAGCAAGAGAAATTGCTCATGGAATATCAGTTAGGAAGAATTTATCAGTATTTTTTATCCAACACTAGGAGGAGTCCATTCAGTTCCAGTTTGAACACTTTCTGCCTCTCATTCCTAAACACGCATTTAGTCATGTCTGTGCCATTTGGGGAGGTTGTGCCATGCATTAGGTAAGTCTGATGGATTGCATCTGTTGCGAAGAGGCAGATTCAATGCTATTGTGCTCAGTATATCTAAAGATGGTACTGTCTCTGAATTTCTTCCAGCCACAGAAATACAGATTCTGTAATTCTAGTAAGTAAAAGTGAAATTCATGCAGAATGCAAAAGAATTCACAAATGAAGTAAATGCAATGGGTAAAAATTAAAATGCTGAACTCATTATTACCACATATGACAAAACGCAGAGATAAGAGACCTTATGCTCCAGCTGTAGGTGAAGAATGACTCCATGAGAAGAGATAAAGGGTGTCTGGAAAAAATAATTAACCATATGTTCCCCCAGTCCTCCGACATCACTTTTGATTTGTATAAAAAATGAGCAGGGTTAGATATAGCAAATGGTGACTGCAGCATACTACTGCCACCTGTAAATGGGTACCATTAATAAACTGAACTCTCAGAATCACAAGCAGGGCTTAACAGATCTGTATAATAGGTAACTGTGGCACAATTGCCTGTATGGGAAAACAGGCAACAGAAAATTGTTACAAAGGAGTAAGATGGTGGACTTGGGAGTGAACACATTCCATATTTGGGTCAGCTATGGTGTTCTATATTGCATAGTCATGTTATTTAATGTACCTGTTCTTTTACTGATTTCCCTATAAAATAGGATAATATTTCCTAGCTTTATGGAAGCAGTGTTTATTAAAAAATCAATTGAAGATTTTTATCTTGTCAGGACTTACATACACAAGTTATAAAACTAGACAAAAAGGAGTCCTTCCAAATAGATAGATACAATGCATAAAGAACATAATTTCAAATTTCCCAGATTACTTTGCTTTCATTCACTTCCACTTATGCTTTTTCTTTACTCAGAATTAGGAACCATCAAGAAAGCCTTTTCAGTCTTGGAGCTGTTCCTTAATGCTGTTTCCCAATGCATAATGAAACTCAGAATGAGCTTGTGTCATGGTTTAAACAAAACCACAAACCTTGTTCACTCACTTCCCCCCCCCCCCCTTCTTGCCCTCCCCCTGCTCTTGGAGGGACGGAGAGGAGAATCAAAAAGAATGCAACTCCCACGGGTTGAGATAAGAACAGTTTAGTAACTAAGGTATAACATAGATCACTACTGCTACCACCAATAATAATAATGATAAAGGAAATAACAAGAGGAAAGAATACAACACCTCAGCACCAGCCAACCAATAACTCGCCCCACTCCCCTCAGCAGAGCACTGACCGATACCTCCTCCAACCCTGCAGTCCCAGCCCTTCCAGGTCACTCCCCGTTACATCCTGGGCATGACGTGCTGTGGTATGGAATACCTCTTTGGTCAGTTTGGGTCAGGTGTCCTGTCTCTGCTTCCTCCTGGCCTCCCCTCCTCCCTGGCAGAGCATGAGGCTCAGAAAGTCCTTGGCCAGACCAAACATTTGAGCAGCAACTGAAAACATTGGCGTTATCAGCACTGTTCCCAGGCCAAAAAAGCAAAACATAGCACTGCTGTAGCTACTAAGAAGGAGGAAAATAACTGTTACTGCTGAACCCAGGACAGCTTGCAATAGTCAAACATCCTGAAAATTGCAGAAAAATTCTAAAACATGTATCTGTGTGTAGGAATTCCTGTGACCTTGACAATACAAGATACTTTCTCATTCTTAGAATCAGTGGGAAAAATCACATTATCTGGCTTTTATACAAACTGCAGCATATAATTTATGCTTTATGTAAAAACAGAAGTGATATAGTTTGGGAGATTTCAACAAGTATTAGTGTACTGTAGATTTTAAAATGTTACATGAAAAACTATTCTGCATACTACAGTAAATATTGTTTTGGTTTTCAGAGATTCATATTTCTTCAGATGCTAGACAAGTTATAGTTAACAATAGACCAGTAACAAGTGGTGTCACTCAGGTATCGGTGTTGGGACCGGTCTTGTTCAATACCTTTGTCGCTGACATGGACAGTGGGATTGAGTGTGCCCTCAGCAAGTTTGCCGATGACACCAAGCTATGTGGTCCGGTTGATACGCTGGAGGGAAGGGATGCCATCCAGAGGGACCTTGACATGCTTGTGAGGTGGGCTGATGCCAACCTTATGAAGTCCAACCACGACAAGTGCAAGGTCCTACACCTGGGTCGGAGCAATCCCAGGCATAGCTACAGACTGGGCAAAGAAGAGATTCAGAGCGGCCCTGCAGAGAAGGACTTGGGGGTGCTGGGCGATGAGAAAATGAACATGAGCCGGCTTCAGTGTGCGCTCGCAGCCCAGAAAGCCAACCATATCCTGGGCTGCATCAAAAGGAGCGTGACCAGCAGGGCGAAGGAGGTGATCCTGCCCCTCTACTCTGCTCTTGGGAGACCTCACCTGGAGCATTGTGTGCGGTTCTGGTGTACTCAACATAACAAGGACTGGCAACTGTTGGATCAAGTCCAGAGGAGGGCCCTGAGGATGATCAGGGGACTGGAGCACCTCCCGTATGAAGACAGGCTGAGGAAGTTGGGCCTGCTCAGCCTGGAGAAGAGAAGGCTGCGTGGAGACCTCATAGCAGCCTTCCAGTATCTGAAGGGGGCCTATAGGGATGCTGAAGAGGGACTGTTCATTAGGGAAGGTAGTGACAGGACAAGGGGTAACGGGTTAAACTTAAAACGGGAAGTTTAGACTGGATATAAGGAGGAAATTCTTTCCTGTTAGGGTGGTGAGGTACTGGAATGGGTTGCCCAGGGAGGTTGTGAGTGCTCCATCCCTGGCAGTGTTCAAGGCCAGGTTAGACGAAGCCTTGTGTGGGATGGTTTAGTGTGAGGTGTCCCTGCGCATGGCAGAGGGCTTGGAACTGTATTATCTTAAGGTCCTTTCTAATCCTAACTATTCTACGATTCCAAAATGAAGAAAATTATATTTTCATTATCTGGAAGAAATTTTACTAAAGTAACGATAATGTAGTATGACTTATTCTACAACTGTACATTAAAATGGTTTTTTTTATCAGATAGATCAGATATATTTTGGCCTGAATTCTAATGAGCAGCTCCAGAGCTTTATGACAGGTAGAGGAATTAACCCCACTTATAGAAAGTAAGGTAAACAAAAATACTCCTGTTTGCAGCAGCTCCCATCACAAAGAACTGCAACACTGTTTTCCACTTTATGTCAGAGAGGTTGCAAGAAAAATCACCTGCTAAATTAATGGCAGCAACTGGTGGCTACTAGCAAATAATACATATAAAAATCTGACATTTAATTTTCCTCCACTGTTTTCCATACTTTTGGCATGTATTCTGTATGTTCACATGAATTGACCCCTCTGGGCAGACCCATAGAATACGTGTATGACCCCAATTCATTCCTAATGTGCAGAGTGAAGTATAACCTTCAGAAAAGTAAAAAGTTGAAAGTATAGCATTCCTGATCTTGTAAGTCAGAATAACTAAAATACTTCACTAAAATGTGGAATTTTAATCAACTTAGACTTGCACAAAATTCTTGAATCCTTTAGCACCTTAATACTCACCAAATTTAGAATACTAGACTATGGATATGGTGAGAGGGGATAGTTTTGTTATCCTACTAGTGGAAATGAAACATGGGAGTGGGGCTTTCTCTGTTACTTTTATGGTTTTAAATGTTCAAATCATAAAACACAGAATATGGAATATAAGGTTAGCATTTGCCCTTTTTACAAGGATTGTGTCAAGGCATGCAGGTTACTGTTCTGCATAGTTAACGTTAAAGCTGTGTTTAGGTGCATTGCATTGGGCTTCTTTGGCAGAAATGTCCTTCCTGCAATGAATACCTGCATTATTTAAAAAAAAAACATAATAAGGAATTTCTGCTACATGTTTCTATCACGGAAGTTAAAGTAACTACAGTACTAAGATTTGAGCACCACCCCTGAGGCTGCTGCAGAGGCAAAGGGATCAGCTGGTAAAACTTATTTTAAGCAAGGAAAATATGGTTATAAATACATTGTATGTATTATATCATAATTCAGTTACCTGCTTCTCAGGCTGCACAAGACAGAATACTAATGAATATGGGCATAAATAATCAGCACACTCATCAAGCTAGAATTTAGAAAAGAACAATAATCAATTAATGAATGCAAACCTAAGGCATTATTTTAGATTTGGTTGTTATCCCATGCAGATTAACAGATATATAGTTAGGGAGTGTTAATGAACACCAATGGTTTTATCTTCTCCTTAGGATGGAGTCTGTAGGTAAGATACTTTGTTACATTCTAGGATTGCTAGAAATGAAGGGGAACTATGCCGTGCTCGTTAGGTGCCATTCTCCCTAGCAATACAGGTTTTCTTTCTATCTATACTGTTTGCATCAGTAATATTGAAAGGCTCTGTTGCAATCTCAGGGAAAAAAAAATGTTGGTTTTGGATGAAGGCTGGAATTCTTAATGGTAGTGGTCAAGTGGATTCTTTTGTTATGAGGAATAAGACAAACAAGTAATAGTTTTCCTAAAAGATGGAAAGATGCAGTTGTTTGTCTCAATTCAACATGGAGCGTGGAGTACTGGCAGAGTCTGGAGACTCAAAAGCAATGTAATAATGCAAGAGAATGCCATCACTTTATAGCAAAATGAGCTAAACTACTTCTTCAGAACTGTACAGCATAACTGAAGAAAAGGGTCTATTCTAAAGAGACCTAAGCACTGACTGGAAAGACAAGACATAAATAAACCATGAATTATTATGCTTAATAAATAATTAATTAAAATGCAATAGGGTGTCATATGTGATATGCAATAAGTCATGACAGATCACCTACTGATATGATCTTAATTTAAATTCCAGCTTCAGTCTAGAAACTGGAGACCTTAAGTTTTCTCTGCTTCCTCTCTAAAAAGTAATGAGGGTAACACTGCATATGCAAATGTTTCATTTAAATACTTTCAGATTTTATGTTTTGTTGGGCTTTGGTTTTGTTTGTTTTTTTTTTTTTTTTTTTTTCCAAATTAAATTACTGGCTGGCTTGCAACTTAAAACATTTAATTTTTTTATAAATAATGCTAATAAAAGCTGAAATAAAATGCAGCCTTTGGTAGCTGTGTTAATAATGAACATACATTTTAGCCAGCACTTAACATCCCATTAAAGGTAACAGAAAACCCCAGGGTCTTCCACAATTGACCTGGAACACCACTTGAGGCTTACTGTATTGTCTTTGCAATGTAAAGAGTTTAAAGCTGCATTGAAACTGTGGAACTTGACAACATTTCCCAAGGGCAGTGCACACTGGGCTAAGGATGCAGTTTCATGGTGAATAAGTCTCAGTGATATAGCATCTCATTTCCCTTTCTCTCATACAGATAATGGAGCTAAAGCCAGGTTAAGTGGCAGACAGTCGTAGCGTGAGCCAGCAGATCTGTAAGAGCAGAGTCATAGAGTCATGACTGAGGATTGCATGGTGTTGTATTGAAGCGTGCCTCCACAGCCTTAAATCTCTGTAACTAAACAATGGTAATCCTAAATTTTAATCTTTTCTGCTAGAACAAGCAAAAAAAGTATGCATGTGCATGGTACCAGAGACCTATAGCACTGCAGAATAAGTCTGAATTTTCAGGAAGAAGTTTAATAAGTCTCAGCATATTATTTTAGCATGTTTGTTCATGCAGGCGTTACAAGCTTTAGCCATGTTAATAACAACAATGAATAATTAGGAGAGCTTGAATGCATTCTTCTTGAGGATTCCAGTCTGAAGTGGGATACCGTATGAATTTCACTTGATTACAACTGGAAACCTCTCTTTTAGAAGATTGCACTACTTATTAAATGCATACTTAGTCACCATTAAAAACCTATAAACGATTTCTTCATCACACAACGTAACTTCATGTTGCTTAACATTCAAAGGACATTGACATAAAGATATGAAATCAGAATAACACCTGGCTGGTGCCATTTCTGAGCTCTCTGCTCCTAGCCCCAGCAATGCAATAGCTGTGCCACCCTGGGCACTAAGCTGACAGTGGGGCTGGTGATATGCACATAGGTGATAGATGGCTGTTGGGGAGACATGGAACTGAGCCTTGGCCTGAGGCTGTGAGAGCCCTGGGCAGGACTTGCCCATGGTGACCAAGGGTGGCTGCTCCAATTACTTGTACAGATTGTCTTGTTTTTCACACCTCAGGCCCAAACAGGGACAGAGGATGGGCAGAGGATGCTCTGAGATCATGTAGGTTTGATGGTTTCAGAACATACTGATTGGGTATGGAAAACATTTAACTCCAGAATTTGCATGATCTCTCTGCTTATGCAGTCTTCAAAATGTGATGCAGATATAACATGTTGTGCTACTCTATAAGATTTCTTTTATTATTGTGTGGCTTAAAGACTGGTCAGAGCAGTCATGGTTGAGGTTTAGAAACAATGATCTATATTCACAGGCATGGTGGGTAAAACTTGGCTAAGGGCCGCAGTCCCACGTTGCTGCTCACTCATTCCCCTTCATCAATAGGATGGGAGGAGAACAGAGGACGAAAAGGCTTGTAGGCTGGGATAAAGGCAGGGAGATTGCCTACCAGTTACTGTCATGGGCAGAAAAGATTAGACTTGAGGAAAATTCATTTAATGTATTGGCAAGTAAAATAGATTTGGGTAATGAGAAAGTCAAGCAAAAAATAAAACAACAGCTTCCCCTTTCCTAGGCTGAACTTCACTCCTGATTCCCCCGACGCCCTTACCCTGTGTGGCACATGGGGATGCGGAATGAGGGTTGTGGTCACTACCCAACTGCTCCTCTCTGCCACTCTTTCCCATACTCCACCATGGCATCCCTCCCTATTCGCTCCTTTGAGAACCACTCCAGCATGGGTCCTTCCCATAGGCCGCAGTATCTGCTTCGTCATAGTCCTCTCTATGGACTGCAGGACACCTACTCTAATGCCTGGAGAACCTCCTTCTCTCTCCTTGGGGCTCACACTGCTGATACTCACCTTTTATCCCTCAGTTGTTTTCCAGCATTTTTGCCCTTTCTTAAAACTGTTTTCACAGAGGCATCACCCACTTTGCTGACAGACCCAATAATCTCCTGATGTGGGTCTGTTAGAGCCAAATGGAAGTGCCTGGATCCACACTGCCTCTCCTCACACAGAGCCCTGCAGCCCCCCACTGCCAATATCTTGCCAGGGACAGCCGCTGCACATAGGTGCACTTTATGTGTCTCAGCTCCTTGCTTTAGAATCAGTTTTGGGTTCTCGCTTGACTGTGCAGGAGGCTTTGAACTCTACACCTTGTCTTCCTAACTTATACAAGAGCAGAAATATAGTGAATATTTATGGAGTCAGGATCATGACAAGAATTATGATGCAGAATATAGCAAAGCTTCTTTTTAACCAGGATACATCCACATTACATGAGAAAAAGAATAGCATATCCACATACTAACTTACTGCTTTAATTTTTCAGGAACAACATTTCCGTTCCTCACAGAAACTTTTATGAAAACATCACCCATCTTCTGCATCTTAAACAGAAATGCTGTGACACTGGTGATGTATTATAGAGGGGCACACATGCCTTGGGTGAACACGTATACATTGCAACCAAGCAATGCAACATCTAGTTTGTATACTTAAAAGTTGCAATTATCCAAGCAATTAAAATCAGCTCCATTGTGATTTACTGTTTTAACTGCTATAGCCCAGTGCTGCTAGGAGTTGCTGTGACCCAAATGCAGGACCCAGCACTTTGCCTTCTTGAACCTCATACCACTGGCCACAGCCCATCAATCCAGCCTGTCCAGATCACTCTGCAGAGCCTTCTTATCCTCCAGGAGATCAATGCTGTCAGCTAACTTGTTGTCCTCTGCAAGCTTACTGAGGGTGCACTCATCCAGGTCATTCATAAAGATATTGAACAGAACTGGCCCCAGTACTGAGCCGTGGGGAACATCACTGTGACTGGTCACCAGCTGGATTTAACACCATTCAACACCACTCTGTGTGGCCCCATGTAGACAGACATTTCTATTCTCTCCCTCAAACGCTGATGACAAAAACCCAAAATCAGATATTATTTGGTTCTTGGTGAACAATGTGACTATGCTCCTTTTTGGAAATCATTAGAAATACTACAGACGAGAATCATAAAATCACAGAATAGTTAGGGTTGGAAAGGACCCTAAGATCATCTGGTTTCAACCCCCCTGCCATAGGCAGGGACACCTCCTGCTAATCCATGTCACCCAAGGCTCTGTCCAACCTGGCCTTGAACATCGCCAGGGATGGAGCATTCACAATCTCCCTGGGCAACCCATTCCAGTGCCTCACCACCCTTACAGTAAAGAACTTCTTCCTTATATCCAATCTAAACTTCCCCTGTTTAAGTTTGAACCCGTTACCCCTTGTCCTGTCACTGCAGTCCCTGATGAAGAGTCCATCCCCAGCATCCCTATAGGCCCCCTTCAGATACTGGAAGGCTGCTATGAGGTCTCCACGCAGCCTTCTCTTCTCCAGACTGAACAACCCCAACTTTCTCAGCCTGTCTTCATACAGGAGGTGCTCCAGTCCCCTGATCATCCTTGTGTCCCTCCTCTGGACTTGTTCCAACAGCTCCATGCCCTTTTTATGTTGACCTCCTTTGACCTGCTGGTCACACTCCTTTTGATGTAGCCCAGGATACAGTTGGCTTTCTGGGCTGTGAGAGCACGCTGCCGGCCCATGTTCATTTTCTCATCAACCAACACCCCCAAGTCTTTCTCCATGGGGCTGCTCTGAACCTCTTCTTTGCCCAACCTGTAGCTGTGCCTGGATTTGCTCTGGCCCAGTTTCCTGTAAATAGAAAAAAATAGTTTCCTGTAAATTCCTATACATTCAGTTCTGTAATAACTGAAACAATAGTGTCATTCCTCAACACTTAGCTTTCTTGTTTCCATTCTTGATATACTTCCATGTCAGTAAGTATACTGTGAAAAAGAATGAATTGCTGGAAACCTGGGAACACAGAGGTAGGCAGGAAGGAAATATGACTATACTCAAGGAACTGCATCGAAATTGCATTGACAACATCATTTTTAGCATCTGATAAATCTGTGTGCTGTACTTACAGATAATGTTCTCTTAAATAATGTTTTCTTAATGTTTTTAAAAATGCAGAAAGAGAAAGTTTAGCAAATTGTACACTGCACTTGATCATTTCCATCAAATCTTATCAGTGTAGTTTTATCACTGTCTCAGTGTTACTATACAATTCAAGCTATATGACTAGCACAAACATTCCTCCTAGGGCAACCTTCTCGGTCAGAGGTACCAGTGGGAGGAAACACAGGTCTTTTCTGTCTGGTATTCTTCACCTACCAGACAAGGTATCTGAGCAGATTTGTTCAGGCAGTAGATGAATACAGAGGAAGGAGATACTCTTCTCAACCACCTGTCCTCATGTCCCTTTAGGAGTGCTTTTTTACTACAGGTGTTATTGGTGGAGGGCTTTGCTAACCTTTCTCAAGGCAGACTAGAGAGATCTTCAGACAAACCATTTGTGTTCAGCTGTCACTCTGGCAGACCGACAGAATTTGTCCAAATGGCAGTTGGGAAAAGTGTGACAGCAATTCTTGAAAAGCAGCTGAACTCAGCAAAATTTAAACACCAAATTTTACAGGGCTGGAAAAACAGTTGTCTGATCTCTCTACATTCGTTTCGTGTGGTTTTCAAAGGTCTGTTGAGCCCAATCGGAGATGGAAGAAAAGCTACAAGACATGGTAAAATGATAGAACTTCCAAAGCAGCTGGAAAGTAGTGATCTCTAACAGATCTTCCATCCTAAAATACTCATTCCACTTTGTATGCAACCCTGACCCAGAAAAACACACACTTGACATATGTCAAACATATCAAAAGCATATCAAAGCAGATACCCAGTGATCTGGCAGACGTGAGGATGCTAAGGATATATTAAGAAAATTGAAGCAGTTGCAGATAAGACCATATCTGTTTCTGAAATCTGCATATCATCAGACTTTATTAAAATAAATTAAAAAAATGATTTTAAATTTGTTCCACAAAATGCTGGATGCATTTTGGTAAAGATTGATCAAGTATTGGTGTTACTCACTAGCACACTCACTTTTTAATTCCTTTCTTTCCCAGTTTGTTTTCAGTTTGTGCTCGTTGTATGCACTTTATTTGATGACTTTAAAAGATCTTCTGATTAACCTTTGTTTCCATGGAAACAGTTTAACCTGTTCAGTATATTCAGATTTTTTTTTAATGATTTGGATATATAACTAATGAGTCTGCTTTTAAAACATGCACATTGCCTTCTTCATCTAAAAGATAGAGACACTCCTTCTCATCTTAAGTGCTGAAAAAGTAATTAACTTCAGTATTAATATTTATTTTACATGTAGGTTTCATAATGAAACCGTTCAGTTAACACATAAGAAATACGGAATAAATATCTGTTTAAATGTCCTTATAATCTGTCAAAATATAAAGTTTTCTTTTTTAAAAAAATAAAGCCTACTAAATTATCCCAGAAAGTTGTGTTACAGTGATTAAATCTGTATATAACCAATTTTAACATCATTAACATAAGTGGCTGCCATTTGCAATAATTATTTTTCATATTTAGAAGCAGATATACATATATGTATCCACATTTGTAGATCTACACCCAGAGGCACTACAGTATATCTGAAAAACATGTTTGAGTTAAATGAAAAGTCAAGAGACTGAGGATACAGCTTTTACTAGGTAAATTCAAGCAGATGCACATACGTTTGTTCAAGTATGCTGCATACTGGACCAGCATGCTGTACATCTATGGTTGACTTTACACTGCAAAGCAGAGAAGTTTCTAGTCCCATGTATATATAGATTTACATTTTCTGAAGTTGATTTCTTTATTTGATTATCAGAGAAGATAGAATAAGTTTTTCCTGCCACTAGCAAAAGTTTTCTGTGAAACAAACTTAACCTCTTCTCACCTCTTTTGAAATACCCAAGCTGCATGCTACATTAATCAGTATTCCCCAATATCTTTTAGCAAGGAGGAAATTTTTGTTAGTGAGTGTCTTTAATACTGGTAAATGCCAAACCCAGTGGATGGTATGGAACCAGGAGCTCTTATTCAACAAAAATTGTATTCAGACCTTGCACTACTTGAGTTTCAGTGATTTTAACACTTTCATTTGTTGACTGGAGCCTGCTGTTTCTGGTCTTCTGAAAGGTACAGAACCACAGATGGAAGAAGGATAAAACCTGTTAAGTTCAATTATCTTTTCTCCAGGACTTCTGAAAGTTTTGGGAACAGTAGGTAAGTATGAGAGTTTGTAGTTTTATGATTCTTCAAGAATGTTTAATGAAAAATTCACACTTTCTATGTGCATTCGTTAGTTGTGATTTTGCACATTGATACATAGCTTGAAGAGAACTGTATTGCCTTAACTGCATGCTTAAGCTAAGTAATTCGATATAGTTTAAATTCAGAGTGAGCTACAACATAGCTCTTTTAATTTGAGATATCAGCAATCCCGTACTGAATTGAGAGTGAAAATTAAATGGCATAAAGTCAGTATACCAGGAGCTTTATTAGAAAGCATGTCAGGCTTCTCAGCAGGTCTGCTGGGAAATCTATTAAGAGGTCACTTGTGAACCTGTATATTTAGGCAGCTAATAAAAGCATTTTGTTTTTTCTTATGGCAAACCAAGCTCCTGAGTGTATAACATACATTAGATGTTCAGTGCCAGAATTTGTACTTCTAAACATCAACAGTGTATTATAGAGAGTTAGGGAACCATAGGGCTTCCTGGACTCCTTAGTAGACCCTATGGCTTATCACTCCCTGAAACTTGATTAACTGAATTACCAGGTCAAATTATCTGCTATGTGGTGATTTGGCCCTTAATGAAGAAGGTGTGACTACTGCCTGAAGTTCATTTTGATGTAATCAGAAGTGGGAAGGTGAGAGAGAGTTGTTTGTGGCATTATTATGACAATATGTTGGTCAAAACTAACAAAAAGCTATACGTCTCAATAAACTTATGAGAACTAGATGCTACTTGAATTGGGTCATATTCCTGAATCACATTCTTAAGGAGCTAACCACAGAAAATGTGCACTGACTGACACAGGATTTCAGCCTGAGAACAAAATAGGTTTAGCAGAACATTTTCTTTCACTGAAGGGCATCGTGGATGAGATACTATGGTGTGAATTGTGCAGGAGGTCTGGGCCCTGGTAACCACAGCAATGTTGTAGGACCTTAAAATGAATATGTTGACAAAAAATCGGAGAGAATGAAAGACCTCAGATTTAGGCTGTTAATATTTTTATATTGTCTGATCATTTTCAACATCTCCAATTGGTTTATGTTTGATTTCTGTCTTCAGCTTTGCCAGGTCTAAGGAGATAAAACTAGAAAATAGAAGTGAAATGAAAACAGAAAATTATTTTTCTGTAGCTCTTGGATATTGCTGTAGAACTGAAGAGAAAATTTACATCTTAGCAGTTGAATTTATACAATAAAATGAAACCTTTTTATGAAAGAAACAGCCTCCTCTGCCTCCTCCAAGATGAAATCCTGGCTCCATTATGTCACAGAGGAAGCATTCCTGTAGCTTCAGTTAGATCAAGAATTCCCCACAGCTTTTCAAAGCAGTTTTAATATTCAGTAGACTACTATGTCAGTCCTACCCAGTTCTATTTCATCTCCATGCACTTCTATGAAGACACTGCAGAAAAGAACATTCATTCATCCTCTGCTGCCCATAGTTACCATGGAGCTGTCAGTCACAAGAGCGGAAACATCATAGTTCAGGACCTTAAAACATTTATCCTTTGCCAGTTGTGATTCAATGAATTTACTGCTCCAGCTCTTGTTCATGGGAAAACTTATATGGCTACAAAGCGGCAAGAAACAGTTAAAAACCTTCTTGTTTCTGAAAAATAGAAAATGTTTATACCAAGTCCCTAAGGAAGTGCATCCCTTACTAAAGAATTTATTAAAAACAGTGAAACATGAACTATTTCTGTTACTTTTGCTTCATCTGCCTAATTGATAGGTTCATTAAAAAGGGAAAATAAAAGATGCAGGAGGATGCAGAAGAAAAAATTTACATGCAAAAGCAAACACAGTGTATAATGCTCTTGAAAGGTGCCAGTCTCTAAATCCTGGCTCCTCTTTCCCTCCAAGAAATGACTGCAGCATAAGCACTTTCAATGAAGCTTTTCCACAGCACTTTAGTTTTCAGCCAAAGATGGAAGGAATCATTCAGGATTGTGTTCCCTTCCACTGAGGCTGCTAATGATGGTTCACATAAAATGGAAAGCCTCAGATCTGGACCGTTGTGACTTAGGTATCTCTTAGCCTTGACTGTTTTGTTTACTAATTTCCTAATAGTTGCAGATTCATGTTTCCTTGGCTGTTTAATATGGAAATAGTAATATTTCATTGATGAATATTGATGAATAGGAAACTCTCAAGATTATAGCTCTGGAAAGGAAAATTGATTGAAATCAGTGGATATGCAGGGATGGTGAGAAATTTCCGGCATTATTTCTGTTAGCTTTTGGAAGGCAACTTTTCCACTTTTTGTCTCAAACCACCAGTTTGCTTTTATAAATTGTTCTAACAGTTAAGAGTTCAGTTAAAATAGTTATGTAACTTCAAAAGTAAACCAAATACACTATTTTGGGTCAAATCAAGAAATCAGGTGGGTTGTTCTGAAAACCAAGGAAAACATCCATTTTGCCTCAAAGCTCCCTGCAAACTTTTTGTCTACCTGCCAAATGCTGTGCCAAAATCACAGGACTTGAAGCACCTTTTTGCTGTTTCCTATTGCTCCAAAATTATTGGTTGGTGACAGGGAAATCATATTACATATCCTTATTCCTGTTTTGATAGATACTATGCTTATTTCGGGCTATGAAGAAAAAGTTATAAAATTATTAGAGAAGGCTCTTACCTTCCCTGCCAGCATAAAGATTTGCAGAGTAAGTAAATAAGTTTTAAATATCCGAGACTTTGCTAGGACAGCCATGAAGCCTTCCTTGTTTGAGTAAGCAACAGAGAGAACTGGAAAATTAGATGATCTGGGTAGAGGAGAAATCATGAGATCTAGCCCCATGCTCTGTTTTTACCTTTTGCATTCTGTGCTTCAAATGCTTTAAATGCAGTTAATTTGACTGAGGATTTTGTTTCATCTTTTCTTTCTTTTAGCTACTACCGTATGATACTGGTTTACATGAAATTTGGAAAATATTCAGAGTTTTTCTAAGGGAATAAACAGAAATAAAAACTACACAGAACCTGAATTTGCTGCTTCAGTTACTGCATAAATAGTGTTCATTCAAGTGTAGACTCATACATGCATAGTCCAGAGACTGCAATATTGATAAAAAAAACCCCATGTTCATGGAATGATTGAAAAGCAGCTTCCCTGACCTATATACCTCTTCATTCTCAGCAATGTTCCTACTCTCTGTATTATGTCTAGCCATCAAAGTCACTTTTCCCTGCTGTCTGCATCATGTCCCACCTTGCAGCTCTAGAAAGTTCTTACATTTTGCTATTACTTCTTCACAGAATTCTAATCTGAGATACTTTTGCAAATGCAGAGTCTTATGGCTGAATTCCGGCGGCATTAGCCAAGGGATTGGAAACCACTTGGACAGACACCATTTTTACAAATAAGTTGTTGAATAGGAAGCAGCAGAGGTTGACAGATATCTCTCATTCAGTGTGATGGCTGAAAGGCATGATGAAAACTGTAATTTTGCTATGAGAATGTTTTTGACAAGTTCAACTATCTATCAAAAAATATTCCACAGGTTACAACGCATATTCTCCTTACACTTATTTGCAGATGCAGGTACAGAATGTGACAGACAGCAAAAAGGAAGGCTGGGGGTGTGAAAAGGGTGCAATCAACCAAGGACGTGAAGTGACGTTGCATTGAAAACGTTGAAGAATAAAAGATATGTATGGTGGAGGGGCAGAGAGAAATAATGTGCTCTGTTACACAAGGAAACCTAGAAACAAATTAATGTGACATTCCAGTTGCATGCTCCACAGCTCACATTTACTCATTGCCCTTTAAACATCAATCACTGAAACGCATCTTAAAAAGGTGAAACTTAAAATGTGATGCTTTTAGAAAATATGTACACAAAAACTTAGGTAACTGTGAAAACCCAATGAGAAAGATGAGAGTCTCTCCATGGTTAACTTGAATTTCAGGAAATAATGACTTGATCTTGCCTACCACTGAATGTGATGCATACTGAAAGCCAAGATTTGGCTAATGAAAGATCAGGATCACAAATTATGCTTTCAAAAGTACCAGGAAGCTCAGAAAATGGGTCAATGGGAGCATTTTTGCAAAATAAACTTATTTTTGCAAAACATCACTATGTGAGAAGCAGAATGTCACTCACTCTGGTCTCATAACTTAACTAAACAGAAATTATATCCCCTAAGAGAGGGGAGGGATGGATTTGCATTTTGAATCTACTCTCCATTTTAAGCACATTATGCAGCATTTGCCCGTGTGGGATCTCACTTTGCCACTTTAGAAGATAAGATGCTCTTCCTCCAATATTCTATCAGCACTTTAAGGCTCTGTGAACACACCTCTACGGGGGTACCTGCACCAGTGGGAAGCTCCATAGCAGGATGCTCATCTCATATTAATGCCATTCCTTCTAGATCCAGGTTATCAGGCAGTATGTGAACAAAATATTAACAGTAAGGCTGATAATACATCTGGTCACACTGTTCCAACAGAAACATTAGTTGGTGAGTTCTGTCAAAATCTCTGACAAAAAAGAAAAATCTAGTAAGTATTTTTACTTATTAAGCATAAGGAATTTTAATTTTACTTAGTATTTTGTAGAAGATAATCTGACTTAATTTAGGCATTTAAAGATAAGGGGTTCAAATCCAAACAAATCACCTTGGATTCCCTTCATAATCAGGTGAAAAATGATACCTCAAGTACAATTCATGTCATCATAAGAGAAGCATCTTAGTCTAAACAACCCAAAATGTATGTTCCTGTCCATGAAATATGTGTAACCAAAGACAGCTATTTCAGACCCCATCTCTAAAGCTTAAGTTAAATCTTGCCCTTTTTCATTAGTAATAGGATGCATAAGATAATTTAAGTACAGTAAATGCCATTTTGCATGCTTTACTATATTTCAATCAATAATATCAAAGCAATAATGTAACTATAATAATGGCAATCTTTGATGAGAAAATGTCATATGTGCTTAAATGATGCTTCACCAAATTGCAGTTTCAGATAAAAGCTGTTGTTCTATAGGAACTGACTCAATGCTGGCTATCCCAAAGTGCAGAATTTTTCAGATTTCAGCATTATAAGTGCAAATCCAGCCACTGCCTTTCAGCTGGCAAGTCTGTAGCAAGGTCTCAAGATACCCACTTTTTTCCCCACTTTGTATTAATCTACTTTCCTTTTTAATTCCTTTCTTTTACAAATAAAAAAAAAAAAGATTAATTTCAGTTGGTTTTCTTGAATTTACTGCCCCTTCAGATAATTAGGAATAGGGTGATGCAATCAAGTTCTTAATTTATTCTAACAAATAAGAAAAATCATCCAACCTAGTCTGAGTGCTAAGTTAGCAGTAAGATACAAAGAAAACCCACCATATTGAAGAAATCCGTTCACTATTGAATGTTTACTGGTATGTTATTAATGTTGGGCAATTTCCTAACTAGTTAATTTAATAGGAAGGTGGAAATAATAAGCCTGTTTATGAGTACATCCCACAGAGTAGGCTGAATTAACATTAAACAGAAAATAGATTTGAAGTTTTATTATAGAAAGCATAGGTTCAACTGTTATTAAGAATTTATTTTTATATACTCCAGGCTGCTGAATCTTGGTTGATGGCTCCATAGCCAAAGGTGATTGGAAAGAAACCATACAGGTGATATCATGTGGGGACGGAGGGCCCGAAAGGAATCTTAGCTGCTATTTCATTACTTGTACTTCTACCAACCTGAGGGTTCTTCTTATATCAACTCCAAGACTGATAATGATACTCTGTGCCTGGAGTAATAAAGAATATAGGTAAGGGAGCTACTTTTTCATTCTTTTTATTCTCCAGGGTAATCACAGATGCAGTGCAACAAAGAAGAGTGGATTGAAAAGCCATCCATCTCTGGGACTCAAATTAATGGCCTTACACGTGTATCACAAAGGCTATGTTCTTCTATTAGTTATCTACCAGTTACATTTTGAGGGGGAAAAGAAAGCGGAAAAAAAGGAAGAAAAAACACCAGGGCTGATTCTGATCTGCCCCTCTCTGTCAAATTTATTTGGAATGCTAGTTAAGGAGAGGAGCAGTAACACACAGAGCTGCACAGAGCTGTCCGAGTGAAAGGCCATTCACGAGCTTTAAAAGGCCAGTCACTGCTTTTTCAGGAGAAGAAATGTTCCAGCTTCCGCAGCACACAAGGAACTCGGAAATGCCACATATCAAAGAGTGGAAAAATAAGAGTGATATTCAGATTTGGTGATTTTATAGCTAAGCTTCATCTTTAAGTGAGTAGTCTGCTTACAGTAGATTTTACTTCTGCTTTAAAAGTTTTGTTCTATAGTTGCAATATAATTATCGGGTTCATCTATATTGTTTCAAGAGTATAATACTTGGAGGACTAAATCTAAAGCCATGAAGGGCATTTATGCTGCCAGAAGGTGTGTAATGACCTGCTTAAACAGCCCAGAACTCCTCAGTCTTTTGCTAAATGACTCCAAGAAAAACTCTCAGAGAGCAATAACCATGCAACAAAGTCCTACTGAATGTAGTAGGAAAATGTAAGGAAAAAATAGCCTGATATCATCAAGCAAAGTAGGACAAGACCTGATAATTTCATACATTTGCTCTGTAATATAAACTGAGAAAACAGGTTATTATACTCAAAATCAAAGCTTTGCCTTCCCATAGATAAATCTGACACATTCTTTGCTGAAGCACATCAGTACTGCTGCCTGGGAGGACTACCATGGACAAAGTAGAAAACTGGAGTGTCTGTGGCTTGTCAAGAAATGCATAGTAAAGGAATTTAAGGCTGGCTCAGAAGTTACAAGATTTCTTAAAATATAAGAAGTATGAAGTTATCTCTATTTGCCTTCTGCTTTCTTAAACTAGGTTCTATTTTTATGTAATTTATTTTTTTTAAAGGGAATTTGAAAACCTCACGTAATCATGCTTCCCAGATACTGGGCTTTAAAAAATATATGAAGGGTATTATCATTAATATTTATAAGGTGAGGAAGTACCACTGTGACAAGGTAGACTGACCTCCTATACAGCATAAGCCCCTAGGAATTCTTTCGCTGAATTCAGTGTTTAAATTATGAGCGGTCTTAATTCAAGCTTGTCAGAGAACCCATCACAGGCACTGAGGTGTTGTTGCAAGTATTAGTTACACTTTGGTTTAAAAATGAGAGTGAATTCGTGTTTTCTGTGATTTAGTTTCCATTTTCAGCGACTGGATCATGTTATAGCCATGCCTGCTGCAATAAAATAGACACTGCTGCCGCTGAAGTCTCTGGAGTAAATGTTGCTTCTGTGCAGGCTCTGGTTAGGGAAAACTACCAGAAGTCTTCTGCAAGAGGAGCTGGAGGGGATGCTTGGACATGTAGAGAAGGAAAATACATCTTCATGGGTCTGTCTGAGTCACTTCTTCAGAGGCAGAGCCCCCCCAGAGAAATGCAGCTTTCACTCTTTGTTCCTGCATTCAAGATTTTCCATCTCCTTATAAAAAGCCTTTACTTATGCCCTACTTACTAAAGGAACCACAGAGCTCTCCATCTCATTCATTATTTATAATTTCTTCAATCTGTTTCTTCCATATGGATTGTTAATAATTTTATAGGGCTTTGGTTTTTTTGTTTAGATGCGATATGGTGAAAAACTTTCGGCTATAATCATAGAATCATAGAATCATAGAATAGTTAGGGTTGGAAAGGACCTCAAGATCATCTAGTTCCAACCCCCCTGCCATGGACAGGGACACCTCTCACTAAACCATCCCACACAAGGCTTCATCCAACCTGGCCTTGAACACCACCAGGGATGGAGCACTTACAACCCCCCTGGGCAACCCATTCCAGTGCCTCACCACCCTAACAGGAAAGAATTTCCTCCTTATAGCCAATCTAAACTTCCCCTGTTTAAGTTTGAACCCATTACCCCTTGTCCTGTCACTACAGTCCCTGATGAAGAGTCCCTCCCCAGCATCCCTATAGGCCCCCTTCAGGTACTGGAAGGCTGCTATGAGGTCTCCACGCAGCCTTCTCTTCTCCAGGCTGAACAGCCCCAACTTCCTCAGCCTGTCTTCATACGGGAGGTGCTCCAGTCCCCTGATCATCCTCGTGGCCCTCCTCTGGACTTGTTCCAACAGTTCCATGTCCTTTTTATGTTGAGGACACCAGAACTGCACACAATACTCCAGGTGAGGTCTCCCAAGAGCAGAGTAGAGGGGCAGGATCACCTCCTTCGCCCTGCTGGTCACGCTCCTTTTGATGCAGCCCAGGATACGGTTGGCTTTCTGGGCTGCGAGTGCACACTGAAGCCGGCTCATGTTCATTTTCTCATCGCCCAGCACCCCCAAGTCCTTCTCTGCAGGGCCGCTCTGAATCTCTTCTTTGCCCAGTCTGTAGCTATGCCTGGGATTGCTCCGACCCAGGTGTAGGACCTTGCACTTGTCATGGTTGAACTTCATAAGGTTGGCATCAGCCCACCTCACAAATGTGTCAAGGTCCCTCTGGATGGCATCCCTTCCCTCCAGCATATCAACCGGACCACACAGCTTGGTGTCATCAGCAGACTTGCTGAGGGCGCACTCAATCCCACTGTCCATGTCAGCAACGAAAATGTTAAACAAGACCGATAAGAACCAAGCCCTGCATAACCATTTTGGACTACTGTGTGATACTTATAGCCAGAAAATACCCCATCAATTTACTGAGGGCTATTTACTGTATTTCAGTAAGTGGTTCTGTAATATCAAGTAGAATTCAAAGGAAAAATTGTATACAGTTTATTATATGGAGATTATTATTTGCATCAACCTGAATAACACTTTAATCTAAACAGGTATCAAGTTAGTTAGAGGAAATCTATTTTCCTTAATTCCGTATTGCTTGGGATTATTTAGAACGTCTTTCTTTATTTTCTTATTAGTCAAGCCTCATACCAGCTGTTTTATTGTTTTGCCTAGGCTAAATTTGAGACTGATGAGTCTGTACTTTCTTGTGCCTTCCACCTTCACCTCTTTTTAGAATTGGCACAGCCTTAGCTTTCTAGCACTTGGCTTGCCCCCAGCTGCAAGATTTACTGAAAAATAATTTAAAAAGAAAGGCTTTAAGGAGCAAAATTAGAATATATGCAATTGTTACTGAATTCTTGAAACTGTAGTTCTTTCAGACTGAGAATTGAAACATAAATAATTTAATCCACTCACAGAAAGTGTCTTTGTACATTCTTATAAAAGAAGTAAATATGCTTTGAAAAGATCTTTTAACAACAATACATGTACATAGATAAATGTGTTTACAAATAACCTGATTTTGCACACTTAAATGTATTTTGTTCAATTTATGGCACTTACATGTATTTTGTCTGCTACAATATTTCTAAAACTGGTGAAAAATGGAGTGTCAGTAGGATTGTTTTACAAAGTAAAGAGAAAGCTAATTTTGTAAGAGTTAGAGCTGTCTTGTAAGGCTTAGAAGTATAAAATGCTGGACATGTACATACAGATTCATCTGACAAAATTCAGAATATTTTGATTTTTAACAAATGTTTTCTCCAAGTTCAAACGTTTTAATGCCAGTCTCTGTAATGAGCGAAAAAGAGTGAACTGGTGAAGAGTAATATTTTATTCCACTCTCCAAACATTTTATTATTGTTTCTCATTTCTAAGAAAGATGAGAGCACCACCATCTTCAGAATTCTTGCTACTTGTACATATTATCATACTTAACTATAGGACATAAGTTCCTTATTTACTGTAGTTTCCATTACAGATATTAGGCCCCAAGATTTTAATGTATATTATATACTACATATATGGCTATTTTTTAAATTTTATTATTTTGAAACTTCAACCATCCCAATAGGTAAAGATACATGAGCTAGATAGACTGCTAGATGTATTTTTAGGTATATATATGATAATATTATACATGTATTAAAATATAGGGAAACTAAAGGAAATGCTCAGCGTGTTATTTGTGTATCCCTTAAATAACAGAACTAATAATATGTAATCATTCTTTGTCAGTGTGGTCCTGTGAGATGAGGTATCAGGAGCATCTGATCACAGACAGGATTTCGGAAAACAAGGTTCTTCAAAAACAATGGAGATGCTCAGCTTGGACGGTATCATGAGGGAGAATCTCACAGCAGTTGCTGCAGTTGAAGAATCAAGCTTTGACAAGCAGGTATGGGAAAGGAAAAGCAATGTAGATCTGGTTCATTCAAGGGTGCAGCAGGGACGAGCTACCTGCAGAGCATTCAGAGTCATTAAAATCAGGATTTGTCCTTGGTTAACCTAAGTTTGCTTTTGTCTCCTTTCTAAGTAACTATTCTTTCTTATTATTTGCATCCTTGTGTTTTGTTGTTTTTTTTTTTTTCTCCCATTCTTCTCCTTTTGGGACAAGACCATTTAACTTGATCAACTTTTATGTGGTATGGTCCAGTGCTGCCCATTTTTGTTATTTTATTTTAAGTCTTGAGACCCAGGGAGGTTGTGAGTGCTCCATCCCTGGCAGTGTTCAAGGCCAGGTTGGATGCAGCCTTGTGTTGGATGGTTTAGTGAGAGGTGTCCCTGTCCATGGCAGGGGGTTGGAACTAGATGATCTTGAGGTCCTTTCCAACCCTAACCATTCTATGATTCTATGATTCTATGATTCTTGAGATTTGTTTAAAACCCCAGGTTCTCAAAACAGTGGTTGTGTTTTTTAGCTGAGAAAAAATAAAAGACATTGCAACGTTTCCAAAACTGTTTCATGTCTGCTTGGCAGAGTTGATAAAACTGCGTAAAAACTGCAAGACAGATAAAGAATACTGTAAATATTTTCCCATTAATTCTAGTCCAAGCTTTTCAGTCTTATCTGTAATCAAATTCATGACATTTGAACTTCTAAGGTTGAAACAGTGGCTTTTTCAGTGCAAGGGCCTCCACTTTTCAAAAGTGTCTGAACAGCTGAAAACATGGACTAACGAAGCTATGTAAGGTTGCGATGGGGCGGGAAGTTAATGGAGTTTTAAATTACTCCTTTAGCACTCAGCTCCTGCCTTCATATCATGGTAAATTCCTTTTCCCCATGGCAGAGACTGACTTTCCCATGTGGTGAGCTTATGAAACAGATGTCAAGATCTGTATCAGGGAAAAGCTGTGATGTTGCACCTCATGCAGAAAGTGAGTGCCTCTCCCTGTCTGAAATCCTGTGGTACATGATACATCTTACATAAGTACAACTCATATGGAGAACGTGTCTCTATACTATGACTTGATGCAAGATGGGAAAAAGGATAATAATGGACAGGCATTTGTTATCTGATCTAAAACAGAAAAGCATTAAGACTTCCATATCCATTTGAAATACGAGTCTGTATTTCCTGTTTGATTTACAACAAAAACAGAAGAGAAGGTTTGGTTTCTGGGGAGGTGGACAATTATCTCTGCAGAAATGAGAGATAGGAGAGAGCAAGACTCAAGCTTATTTCACAGAGCTGCCAAATCACAGTTCTTAAAGTGGAGGATTTGTTAGAAAATAAAATGGTAGCAATTATTGACAGTAGCCAACTGTGGTGGAGCATGACATGAATGAAACTGTACATGCAGGGCTTCCAGTATTACACAGCTAAGAAAAAATCATTTAAATGATTGGGTTAAACCCCAAATACAAGATCATCAAAATGTTTATATACAATAACTTGCATTTTCCTTCATTTTTTCTGCTGACAAGGAACCATTTATTAATTACGTAAAAGAAGATTTATAAGAGATGGTGAAATTATGCTAAATAAAATCATTTCAGCATTTGACAGAATGGTTTTGAGACACTAATCATTGAATTTGACGTAGTCAAGAGGGCAAAACATGTTTTTTTCCTTAATAATTTCTGTGTGCACCCAAGTATGAAAAATGGATTCTTCCATCCAACTGGGAAGCTATAAATTCACCCTTTCAATCCTCCTGGCAAGAGCCTGCGTATGCCTCCAAATATTGCTTGTTATGATCAGTGGATTGGCACATTGCTGTAAGGAAGAAAAAGCCACTGAAATCAGGCCACATTAGGAATATGGGTGAGGACTGGCAAGCCATTTGAATTCCAGCTTGTTAAACATTCATTACTGGATGGGTTTGGGGACCCTCAAAATATGAAACATTGGAGCAGAAGTGAAGTAATGCCTCTTATTTAGATAGTTTATTATTATTTGAGAAGCCTGAGGGAGCTGGAGAACTGTCATAGCAAATGGAAATTGTCTTTGCTAATATAAATTAATTATGACTCCCAGGAAGCACTAATGGGAACAAGCAGAAATATCTGACATCACCATGTAAGACAACAGAAGAATGACATCCAAAGATCCAGCTTCACTTCAAGTGACAGCATGGACTAATCAGACTAGAGAGGCCAACAGAGCTCAATTTGTCTCAGCTTTAGTTTTCTTAGATCTTGCAGACGGCTGATTTCACACATCAGATACTTGCCAATTTTACATGGTCACCATGGTCTAATTTAAAATAACAAGTCTCAGAAGATCTTTCAAATTGTAATGCATATACAGTGTATACTTATGGATGCATGTGTATGGATATAATACTATTCTCAGGCCAGGCTACTTCAGTATCATCTATTATCTTTTCCTTAGAGGAATTTGTTACAACATGCATACACAGAGTTTATCTGTACGAGTTTCTCTCATTCTTGCAGTAGTAAGGTAGTCCCTTAACCGTGTCCCACCTATTCTATTTTAGAATACTGTATTTATTACAGTCCCAGCTGCACTTTGAAGGCACTACAGCAGACTAAATAAATACACAATGCCTATAACACTTTAAAATTTACATGGGCTGGAGTACTCATTTCAAACTCACCTGTAAGAATACGTGTGTTCCTGCACATAGACTAGCTGAAGATGTGCATGCAACATCTGGTGGACCATGCCCTACAAGGTCAGGGCAGAGTAGGGCTGGAAAGAAATCCCGTTCTGAAGGCAGTACACTTCAGCACATCTCTGCTCCTGAGCCGATGTACTCCTCAGCAGATCTAATCATCTTGGCTACTATGTCAGCAGTCCTTTAGCCACTAGTCCCACTGTCCATCTGGGACAAGTTTGATCTGTTGCTATTCTCAGAGCACATATATTCTCTAACTCCTCCACATGTGTTTCTGCTGAAAGCTGGAATAATTGTAGAGATGTTAAACAGTATTACACCTGCTTTTCAGACATAAGACAGCCCATGGGGTAACATTTGAAGGTAATTCTACACTCTATGTGCTTGCATTCTGGGCTATTTTGTGGGACGAAACAGATAACAAAGTCTCTTTGGAGCAACTCTAAAAGCTGGTTAGATGTTTCTGATACTTTCCAGATATACGTTATCTCTCTACACAGTTCTGTGCTGTAGCTTCCAGGAGTTTTTGTGGCCAAAAATACAGGTCATTTTCCTGGCTTTGTGCTGAAGGAACTATGTATTTCCATATTCGGTTTTCTGTATTCCACTTAGAAATAAACTTGGAATGAACTAAGATGTGTCAAGTGTTCCTCCAGCCTCTCCTCTTAGCATGGGAGCTATGGACTAGCCTGACAATAAACTACACTGTTTTGGTCACCAGTCTAAAGCACAGCACTGTATGGGTTGCTATAAATAAAACTCCATCCCAACCAGACCCAGTGCAGTGGTTCACCACAAAATGATAAAGCTGTGAAAATGAATATATAGTCATTTTAAATAATCGGGGAAGCAGGACCCCAGCATGAAACTGCTTGACAAAACCTGCTTGACACTGTGATGCACCCTATTATACCTTCCAGTGGTACCAGCTCTAGGAGTGCCAGTTCTTTGTGCAATTCCCACTGAAATGCAAGGAAGTAAATGTTGCTTACCATATATGAAACTGAGTATCCTGACAGACTTTTAGACACTGCAAGAGAAACCAGGGTTTGTCTCTATCTGTGCTGGGAAGCTCCATGAACGAGCCTGTGGTTTTGATGATTGATTATTCTCTTTCCTGAAATAAGTGGACGAAGACTAGTTTTGTGTAGAAACTGATAGTCTCTTGGAGATTGTCTTTGTCTCACAGTCAAGCAACATTATTACAGAGGACAGACTTCTCTTTTATTAATGTCTTACTGGCCCTCAGCACATGGGGAGACAAAAAAGCAAAAGAAAAACACACACAAGCATAGCCCTTGTTTGCAATCCACAGTGTGGAAAGTACTAAATTTCTGACAGTATTTCTAAATATTTCACAGGTTAATTTCCACAAATAAGCATACTAAGGGCTCACTGCTCTTGCCTGAACATAGGCATCTAGTGGCACTTAGGATGTCCAGTGGTTTGGAAACCTCTGCCAAGGGCTAATGGGCATAAAGCAAGGTTTAAAAGACATGCATGCCCTTCTGAAACAGCTGGGACTTCCTGAAACATCCAGGGCAACTCAGATAAAACTAGACAAGTGTTCAGACAGGTTGAGTAATCCAGGCACGTATTCCCACAATCAGTTTGAGAGCACTGAGAGCTCTTATTATAGAACAGCTCCAGATAAGAGGAACTTGATTTGCAAGGGGATAAAAACTAATTTTAATGATAAGAGAAGCAAGAGGGTTTTCTAAAGCAATTGTAGAGATAGTAGTCCTAAATACTGTAAAAGGACAGTAAACAGCTTTTCCAAGTCTTTCCTAAGCCAGCCATTTAGTATGCTTGTTCTTCAGTAAGGCAGTATATAATGACTTGCATCTAGTTATCAAAGATTAAGTAGCCTCGCCAAAGGTGCAGCCTATGGAGAAAAATAAGAACGTGCAGAAGAAAAATGTCAGGTTTTGAATAGTAGCTCTATATTTAGGTCTGTTAACTTAACCTCTGTTAAGATCTGTTTCATTTAACAACTTTTTCATTGAAAGTGAAAGCATCTTGTGCAGGGGAAAAAAAAATGAAGTCGAAGGAAGAGTGTGATAAAGACATTATTTGCTGGATTTCATCCAAAGAAATTCCTTTAATCAAGCCTCTGATACCTTGTGTTATATCAATGAGATTTATGTTTAATTTCACTGAATTCAATGTGTTTGGGCAGAACTATATCCTTCTGTATTATCAAAGAAAGTGAAAGAGGAGAAATAAATATTTCTTCAGTACTATTTAGTGGGTAAGATAAATTCCACTTTGGCCTGAGATGTGCACTCATCAGCATTAAACAGAGACAGCTGTGTGTCTCACAAAGTCAGAGTTGCTTTTTGTCTTCAAAATTACTTGGTAAGAGACATGATGGGTTTACAAATAGTTATACAAATGTGCTCTTGGATAGATTCATACTGTGAAGAGTAGGATAGAAGGGAAAGTATGGTCACCTCCAGATAACCCTGAAGAGTTTAGTGAGGGAGACAGATAGACTGCAGAAACTAACCAAATGGAAGAGTGCCTGTTTAGGATGCTTCTACACTGATTACTCCTAGCTGTCTCTAAAGCATTTAAAAAAGAGAGCAAACTGCCAAGGTGAAGTATCATTCCCTTGAAGGGAAGACATTCATCATTGCATTTAAGAACTTGTGCTGTCAGCCTCGATAAATGAAATGGTTCATTGATATAACTCAAATCACTGATGCATGGTTCCAATATATAATGCTTAATTAGGTGTACTAGATTAACTTATTTCTATGTAAAGTGTTTTTGTTTTATGGAATGAGCCATTTGATTTAAAAAGCCCAAGTTGAACATTGCCTCATGTCATAGTCCTGCCCTTCATTTCAAGTAAAATTTCCAAACTAAAAAAAAAAAAAAACCAAATCAAGGAAGCTTCAGGTAAAATAACTGTTGTGAAGACTACTGTCTCCTTGGCATACATATGTTTTTTAATTATTTTTTAAGCAACACACTGAAACCAACATAGCTGTAAAGTTGGCTGTTTCTTTGGTCAGTTTAGGCCCGGAATTTAGGGTCTGAAAAAGAGCGGAAATTCGTGTTGCTTATATCAGCTGGTACAGGCTATCATGATCCTAGAGATCCTTCTCTAGTGCCTATGACATTCTATAATATGTATCTAAGATAAATATGAACAGTTGTCCTTTTCAGGTAACTTCTTTTTTGGTTAAGTTTAGAGGAATTATAGAAAACAGATGACTGCTAGCTCAGATTAGACATCTCAAGTATTGATAATAAACAAGTTAGATGAATATTGATCATACAAACTAGTGAGACAAAATCTTTCAAGAAGTTTGTGAAGACTTTAAATATACAATGAATAACAATAATAATTTTTGTCAAAAGGTATGCTAATGATAGCAATTAGAAGACAAATATATCCACAAATAAAATCAGTGAAAACCAAATGTATAAGTATTTTTTAATAAATATGAGATAATTTACATAAAGTGCTAATATTCTAAATTAGTGTTTTTTGAGGTTAGATAGGAATTCAAAATCATTCAATTTATTAAAAATTCAGAAGTTATGCATTCTTATGGATATGTTTCTATACATATACAACCCTTTTCTACTTATTAGCTTCACAATCATTTTAATTTTACCAGTTTGAATTCATTAGTTTGCATTAATGTACATTGATCTATAAAGAAAATCAGATCTAAGTCTGATCATATGTTGAATGCAAATCTATTAAATTATAAAAGAGAGTGCATGTTCTAGAGATTCAAAATCCAAGATTCCTTTAGTAAAATTGTAACAATAATTTAAAAGTGAACATATCCAGATGACTTGCTTGAAGACATAGTTTTCACCATACCCAAAGACTATCTCTGTAAGTATAAATCACAGCTGAGGAATACCCCTGCATCTTCAGCTTCTCATTATTCAACTTTCATTCAATAAAATACAAAGCCACATACAAATCTTTAAATACACAACTACTCTCTATTGATACTGCATTTTGCCTGACAGTGTCCTTGGGATTTTATCTTATAACTCAGTCCATGTGAGTGGAACCTGATCACCCCTGGAAGGGCTCTGTCACAGACCAGAAATGCATTCCCATGTAAGCAAGCTAGAGGAGAACGAGTGAAAGCTTTTACTTGTAAAAAACCCTGAAACGTGTTTAGGAACATGTAATAAAATTCTGTCTGCCTTAGCAAGGGTTTTTTTTCTTTTTTTTTTTATATATATATCTAACTTAAAAATGCAAAATAAAAATGACAACTATGACCAGTGAAAGTGCTTGCAGGTAGTTTTTCATCAACTCCAAATTCCTCTTCTTTTTTTCTTTATTAATCTTATGTCTTTGTAATGATTCGATGTTGGTTTTTTTTTTTTTTTTTCTCCTATCCTCAAAGTATAACTTCCAAAGAGGAAATTTTGTAGTCAGACCTCCTCCAGCTATTTCCCATCCTGGGTCACAACGCTCTGTAACTGTAAAGCTGTGAGAACACATCTATGGAAACTGTGTGTCATTTAGAATTAGTCAGTTGATCATTACTATTTTGTAATTGAATGTTGGAAAAACATTAAGCAAATTCACCTGTTCAAAAAAAGGGTGGGAAGAGTGAAACATTGGTGCATAAAAATGAGCACTAGTATCAATGAAAAGAGTTTGATAAAAAAAGCCTAAAACACAGTGCTGCAGGACTCTTGTAAGTCTTAAGAATGTGCATATCCAAAACTCTGAGCTAAAGCTTCCTGCCTGAGAATGAACAGATGTGTTTTTCAGCTTCCCCTTGAGCATAGATCATAAACTGAGAAAAGTCAAAACTTTCTGTGCTTGCTGAAATCTCTCTTTTTTGTATCAAAGAGATTATCAATGAGAAACCAGTGTTCATCTCAAGGCTTTCCTTTCAGATATGTTTTTCTTTTCTTAGAAGTATTTGACTCTCATCTTCTGGAGAGCTGTGCTGACTTCTCTTATTCAAGAGAGGAAGTGAATGCTATGATCCTTGCTCCTCATAGCCTTGAATTTTCTACATTTTTGTTGCAAGACAAGTGAAAAACTGAGGCATTGAAAGTCTAGGGGAGAGATCAGATCACCTCATTAAGTACTTCTAATATAAGCATTTCAATATCTCAGGATTGGGATTCCGATTAATCTTACTTTTAGATAGCAAACTGAAGCTTCTAATTTAGAAACCTATTTATCTTTGCTAGTTTTTGTTGTCAGCCACCTGAGATAGGTTTCATCTGACTGAACATTTGAGTGACCCCCAGAGGACAGTTAAGCTGCTGCCTGTGATTTCCTCACTACAATGCCCAGTGTGCAATGGGGTGAATCCATGCTTCAGTGCTTGGATCCAGAGGACTCAGAATATCTGCTTCTGGCTCCTATGCTTTCTGTTGAAATGAGTATCAGGAAAGCCCTTCTGTTAGGTGCCAGGCACTCTTGAGCTCAAGCACTTGAGTCACTCTGTCAGTGGATACCAGTCATCCAAATATCATCTGAATGCCAAATCCCTCAACGTCCTGAGAAATGGAAATCAAAGCACACTCTCTACAATCCCTGCTGAGTTGTCTGACACCTGAGCTTTTGAATTATGTTCTTTCATTTTTGCCATCCTTCTTGCCCCTAGATTGTAGTATTTTAGCACAGCTTCTAAAGAAACTCCCAGTGTCGTATGCAAGCTGCACTGTAGCCTCTTGCTTTGAACACTGCAATGGGACATAAGACTAAGGAAGACTGAGAACTCCTGCTTTGTGAGTGCTCTAGATAGCTGCCTTTTTTGCAATAGAAGATCTCTTCTTCAGTCTTGATTTAAATGAGATTGCCATGCTGCAGGATGGAAGCCATGAGGCAGTATTTCTTCAGAATGTGCAGATTGCAGCAAAGAGCTTGTCATGTTTAAGTGGAAGGAACTAAAGTATCACCTCTACTCAGTCAGCATTGGCTAGTTGTGAATTTTTGGTAACATCTTGCTTTAGTGTCTAACTAAGTCAGGTAGGATGAATTTGGATGAACAGGAGTAAGGGATTTGCTAAAGAACAAATAGTAAAATCATTATGTAATCTAAATTAAAACCAATATTACTTAGAGAAAACACTAGCGTTTGAACTACAAGGCTATCTACCTTCCTATTACAAGCCTTTGCGTATGCAATGTTATCAGTCATAATTAGTTTTATTATCAAAATTAATAGGCCTTGTACATGTGTATGGGGAAATATCTGAGATAAAACCTTTTAATGAATAAAGCTCAGATTTGTATGAACAGAATTAGATTTCTCAGTAGTAGCAAGGTATCAATTTCCTTTTCTCTTCTTTTTATAACTGTGATCTGAAATCAGCCCCACTGGGAAAGAGAAATGATTGAATCTGATCCCAGGTTTCTAATAATTCAAAAAGATAGGAAGAATTTTTTTTTTTTTCCCACATCATTAATATTATTTTGGCTGAGTCAGAGTATTTTTAAACTCTTCAGCATTCAGTGGTAAAGGGAAAAGAAAACCCCAAAACCAACAAACAAACCACAAAAGAAACCCAGAAACAGCTATTTCCTCCTACATATAATTAATAAGCTGTGTGCAATCCATTTCAACTTTAAACAGAGTAACATATTCTGAAGAGCCTCCACATTAAACAAAACGGAGAAACTGGAACACTAAGCCACTCCCTGCATGAAAAAAACACTTTTCTCTCTGCAAGCATGGACGAAGAATCTCTGAAACTATTGGAAAACTTAGCGGGCTGTAGGGCTGACAGTAGAAATAGAGACATACTCAGGCAACCCTTATTTCATCAGTATCCCTAAGCCTGTCAGAAGAGGGAATGTAATATCTTTGATAATTTATACCTTAGCCCTTCAGAAGGGCTAAGCAAGATGCTGAGTGGGGCACAACTAAGGCAACCGATGGGAAACATCTGGTGGACAGCTTTAGGTGGAGGCTACCTGACTCTGGTCCATACACTGTGATATTCCAGGAGCAAAAATCATTTGGCAGATTCCTGTGTTTACAACTAAAGGTCATACTCATTCTCACAGCTTGTCCAAAGTGAGAGCAGGCAACAGTTCAGATCAGTTTGATGTATGTTTTCAGCTGACGGAGCAGCCATCGGAAGCAGTCGTGCACCACTTGCATTCCAGCTGCTTATTTGTGGCCGCCTTCCACTCTTGATCTTGTGTTGGCATATGTATTTGAGTTCTGTGCAATGGAAATGACCAGGGAACTAATCAGACTGAAAAATTACCTGTCTACTAAAAAGATGGTAATTTTCTGCCTTCTATAACTCAGGGCTTAAAGTGCCCCAACCTTGTCTACTCTGCAAGCTCTTCCTTTCCAGCTGAGGTCAGACATGCTGCGATTCCTTTTTTCCTTAAGACACATATAAATTTAGAGGGAGGGACTGAAGCTCAAGGTGACATTGCCCCGATCACATTTTTTGCTATGTTATTTGTAGTGTTGCAGTATTATTATTGCTAAGCCTGAACATGTCAGATATTTGTTCCTTCACCTTTCACTATACTATTATAATTCTTACACAGCACTTTGCCTCTTTGAAAAGCAAATCTGGGAATGAGAAACATTGATTATTTGTGTATTTGTGGCTTCAGCTTCAAATTAGCTGCCAGGCTTTGCATAGCAAGACACAAATTATTCATGCAAGAAAACCAAGAAGTGATTTGTTATCATGTCTCATTTCCAGTGAAGAATTTTCTTCAGATCATCCAGCAAGGAGGCTTCCCTATTTTAAATAAGATAAATTAGAATTGACATTAGAATTCAAAACATTACTCCAACCTTGCTAGATCTTTTGGCCATACAGAAACTAAGCCCATGAATTACATTGACATCAAAGTTCATTAACAATGTTTCTGAGCCCAGCTTGAAATGTTTGAGAATCTTTGCACAGATGCAGCCCTGTCTCCCTCCTGCTGCACTACTAGAGAGCTTTTATTGCCTTGGGAAGACAGCAATGGTCTTTGCCCCCATCTTACAGACATGATGTCTGGACAGGGTTGGGAACTACCTATAGGAGACACCTTTTTGACTGCTCTGTGGCATGGGAAAAGTTGTGCTTTGCTAGTCAAAGGAAAATTAACCTTTCCTTTCCCTTGCACCCCCTGCACAGCCTAATCAGACCTTGTACTGATATTCAGGAAGGAACACTCTTGTTTTAACCACATCTTCCTTGTGGCAAACAGAAAGCACAATTTTTAACCCAGAGCTGCCAAATGTTCATATACAGGAGGAGTATGATAATTTACTGCTGATAAGAGGTTGATAACATAATTATGGATTCAAATTAAACATTTAAGGGGAAAGAAATGCCAATGGAAGATTGCTTTGGGGGTACAGGAGTTTATCTCAGTTAGATGATAGCACACTTTAAACCAAGTGAAGACAAGTAAACTCTTTTGAATGTTCAGCCCTGCTTTGAAGCAGAAGGAAAAGCTTTAAAGTAGTTCAGAAGGAAGCAATGGAGCTCAGACAGAGCAATGTATGGGGTCGGAGATTTGTGAGGACATTTCTCTCAAGATGCATCCCTCAATAGCTCTGTCTCCTTCATCTCTATTCATCATTGACACCACAGACCTCACCTTCCTTCTTGAGAAGCAGGAGTAGCAAGATGGGGTTGATCACATCTATCTCCATTTAGAGTCTCCTTCATCTCTTTCTGTGGATCTGTTGGATAGCTTTCTGATTGACAGAGGTGCTCTCAAGCACTTTAACAATCAGTAGAAAAACAATGGTTGCAACTATTAGCTCTTGAAGACTGCTCTGAGTTTAGGAATGCCCATGAAAAAAGAAGGGGAGTAAGTCAGGGCAGGCAATTTTGGTGGTTTTGGAGTCTAATTCCTTTAATTCATGATGTCATCAGAGACAGCACCTTTGGTGTCTGTCAGAAAAAAAAAAAAAAGAGCTCTTAAAATTCTTAATTATGCTTAAGAAAAGACAGCTCCTTTCCAGGAATTAGTCATTGAGTTTCTTAATTTGAAATCACGAATATTCAAACCTGAGTCAGAATTTATGTTTACTAAAATAAAAACCTGCACTTGGGTAACTTCTATGGGAGCATCTAGGTGTCCATTTGATATTTTAAATCTCTTCAAAGCTTTACAGGGTGAGGATGGTTGGACTGCCACAGACTTCTCTGCTTTTCTGAGAAAAAAAAAAGACTCATCCATTAACCAACCTTTACCCTAATGAAACCCTAAAATGAATGCGAATTTTGCTATTTGCTGTAATGAAAGGTAGATCTAACCTGTAGGTTCTCTTATAGTAGAGCCTGGATGTAGCTTTAAGATGTTACATAAAATGGCTTTAAAATTAGTGTAATATGATGAGACCATCTTCTTGTGAGTTATACCTATAATTTCTCACCTTTTTTTCTGCTCTTACCCCTTTGGCAGTCTCAATTTTTATAGATTGTAGTATCTCCCAGGCAGTGGCTATGCCCTTACTCATATCTGCTTGCACACTACATGGCACATTTTATGCAGTATCATAACCTGAGCAATAGAAAATAATAATTTCTGGAATGATGACTGCATTTCAATTAGGTTGTAAATGTCTTTGAAATCTTTAATGTGATAGTATATATGGGAAAAATTATGATGTATCAAGTGTTTTTTGAGATCCACAGACAAATAAAAACACATAGACATTGATACAGATTCCAACTCAATTAAGGCACCTCAAGCAGAACAAAGGACATTAAATAACTTTGTTGATTCCAGTCTGCAGGGATTGCCTGATCAGCATATGGCCCAGGGCCTTATTAAACTATGGATCATTCAAGACAAAAACCTGACTGCTAAGCTCAAGGGCTTGCATGCTAAGCACGGGACAGTAAGAGAAGAAGCAAAACAAGATCTAGTCTACACCAGACTGCTCTGTCTCAGGGCACACTGGTTTGAAATCCATTTTAAAATGACACAAACACAGTCTTTACTTGTAAGAAGTTATTTCATCTGGAGTTTCCACATGTGGGCATCCCCATTCAGAGGTATTTTCTGCCTATAATGCAGAAATTTTCTAAACGTGATAAAAAGCTACCATGACAAGTTAAAATGAACTGATGGGGGTATTAAAACCCCAAATGGCTGAATGAAGACTGATTATTTTCCAATAGCAGCCGCAAAACCTTTCTGAATGCTCATCCCTCTGTGCTACCTCCGGTTTAATCCACTGCTCTGTTCTTGATTTAGAAACATTCACAGCCAGTAAGGAAAGACATTTAATCAACATGGTGAAGCTGCAGTCAGTCACTTCCTTTTGCCTGTTTTGTGGAGTGGAGTTTCTAGTGCTTCCATAGACTTGTAGCGGTAATTTGAAAGGAAAAGTTTGGAGGCAGGAACTGGAGAAGATTTGGACTGCCAAGAACTAAACTGCACTGACAAAAATGACGCAGAGTCTTGTAAGAGAAAATATCTATATTCTCAAATATAGGTTGGCATGAATGGATGTGGTTTAAGCAACTAGATTGGGTGCTCCCTTTAAACTTCTGTGTAAGAGGGAGGTTGCAACTACAGTTTAATTTGTGTGCTTTGAGTTGCCCTCCCCAGCTGTTTGCTGGTTCCTTCTGGATATCTTAGTCTAGGCTTTAAGTTCACCATCTCAGTCGACCCCTGAAAGCTTATCTGGTAATATGATTTTATAGACTTGAATGAAATCACTAGATTCATTCAAATGTTAAACGTTAAACATGTGCAGAAATAGTGGGGTGGCAGGGCTAGGAGAATGGTTTTTTACTTCATGCTTTCAAGGATTGCTGTTTTCCCACAAGGTGTAAACACAGCTTAGGAAAGTTACAAGTTTGCAACTGCTTTAAATATTTTATACATTAGCAGCAATATTTACAAGTGTGTCATTAGTGACTTTGAATGAGTGACTGAGTAGGAGGCCATGGCAACCACAGACCATTCCATGGAGAACACATGCACACGTGTCCTCATAAAGAGCAGTGATGTTGCTGTGTTTAATTACTTAATTTCAAGAAGTTAGTTATGAAGTTATAAAAAATCTGGATGGCAACTAGATCATTGTTCTTTCCAGCTCCACAGGGAGCCAGCGGGAACATCTGCAAGACACTACCTCCCACCAGGCAGAACAAGGCAGGTAATGATGAGAGCACACATGAGAATAATTATACCAAACACGACTTCAGAAACACAACTGGGGAAAATACCAGAAGGCTTCACAGACCTGAAGTGTGAGATTCCAGTGTGCATGAGGAATCCTGCAGAGTTCCTGTGCATTGTTTGGAGTTATGTAGCAGTTTTGCCAATCAGCTAGGATAGAATTTGGCCCAAAGACTGCCATGTGAAAGGTGTAGGTGATGAAGGAGATGTCTGGCAAGAATTCTGGAGTACCATACTATGAGTGCACACTCTCTGAGGAAAGGTTTTGTCCTTTTTTAGAGAAAAAAAAAAACACTGGAAAATGTCTCACAGCCTGTGTTAAAAGCTGAGTAATAGGTTTTAAAGCCTTTCATTCTTCCTATTACTCCATTGCTTTGCAAAGTAATTTACAGCTTAGGCTGGACATGAAATATAATAATAGACTTCAATTTGTTGCTGATTTACAGTAAGTACAGAGCAATATAGAAACAATTCTGGCAACTGTTTCGAGCACAGCTGAGCACAATACCAGCAGAAAGCTGTTGACAGGGCTGTTAACATCTGATGCTTTTTGATGCCGTCTCTGTGACATGAATGACAACCTACTGCTTAGAAAAGTACTGTCACGGTGTCAGTGTAACCAGTCACAAGTAACTTCTGTGCACCAGTGGGAGTCAGCAGGTATCACAAGCTTTCAGAGGACACAAAATGCACCTGGTAGAAGACCTTAAAGTCACATAACATATTTGAGAAGAACCTGCATGTCCCACTCTGGTGCTCCTTCCACACATACCATCCCCCAAGATTGCTGAGATTGTCTCAGTCACAGGTTTCTGTTGAAAAGCTTCAGGATGTTTTCCATAGCGTCAGAGGATCATTTTTAAAACACCAAAACATTCCTTGGATAAGAAACACTATTGGCCACTTATCCTACGTAAAAACAATGTCTCTTCTCCTAAGAGTCTCAGATCTATGCAATGAAGACTGAATTATATGTGGCCACAGGTACACCACTTTTCAAGCACAGGTCTGAGGCTCTCTGTAAGTCTAAACTTGCTGTGTATTTTCACTACATAGAAATAAAGGTAGCTATTCATCCCTGAGCTAGATGTTACCTGCCAGGGCCTTTGGAAGAGAATCCTTTGACAGAAACTACCCGTTAGAGAGGTTCCTGCCCTGTACCTACCCATGGTGCAAATGGGATGCTGCTATGTGTTTCACCTGCCTTTGAGGCGATCTTGTGCCACTGTGCAGACCTTTCAGCAAAAACACTGTGATAACCTACAGCAAGGATGGCCTGAATTCTTGTCCCATCTAATTTGTGCTACCAGATATCAAATGTGGATGCAGCAGGTGTATCTTGCTCTGTGGCATAACCAGTCCATTATTCTACCGTGATTGTGTGGTAACAGGGCCACAAAAGTACATAAAATAGCATAACTCTTTAACAGCGAATAGATCTCAAAATGTGCTTTATCAAGACAGGTTCCTCCTTTGTGGTTTTTAAGCTCATAAAAAGAGGTTTGATTTCCAAATGTGTTGATAAACTTTATCCCCAAATTATTAAATCCAAGTTTCTTAGTATTTTAGAAACATCAAAATACAACACAGATTAATCTTCTAGGTATCACAAGGGATATGAAAAGTGACTCTTCTGCTCATCTCTAGGAGGAAAATGCTGATATGAACCTGGTTCTTCCTTTTCTTGCTTTGCCTGATGGCCCCTCTTCTGTACATAAAAATCTAAGACTGAAGATTATTTGATGACTGGGCATACATTTTTGTGTTTGATGGATTCCGATGGATTATTTTCAACTACAGGAAAGATCACTTTCATTATCTGTAAAATTTTAACCATTTGAGATTTCTGCTCCTCACAACACCCCACCAGTGAGTGGGCTGGGGATGCACAAGGAGTTGGAAGGGGACAGAGCCAGTTCAGTTGCCCCCAACTGACACAAGGGATATTCCATTCCATATGGCATCATGCTCGGTATATAAACTAGGGAAAAGTTAGCCACGAGTCATTGCTCAGGGACTGGCTGAGCATCTTTTGATTGGTGGTGAGCAATTGTTTTTCATTTGCATTTATTTGGTTTAGTTTATCTATCCTTTTTTTTTTTTAATGTTGTGGTTATTTTCCTTTTCATCCTTTAGTAATAAATTTATTATTATTACATTTCAATTACAAAACTACTCTTATCTCAACCCACAAGTTTTCTCACTTTTACCCTTACAATACCCTTACAACTCTCTTCCCCCCTATCCTGCTATAAGGTGGCTGTGTGGTGCTTAGTTGCTGGCTGGGGTTAAACCAAATAACACCTATAATGTCTCCTAATTTATTCCAGAGAATTTGAACCATATGGCCATATTACTATATTAATGTACTCTATCTGTAAAACATACTAGCCTAAGCTAGTGTTATATACATAGCATATACTAGAGGAAATATCTTTAAGCAGCAACGGGCAGTCTCAAAAAAACACTGTAATTGGCAAAGTCATTAAAATAACCACAGTGGCCTTAAAATAAAGGCCAAAAAATGGGAAAGTGCCTCAAAATGTCTTTTAGCTATGCTGGAAACACAAATCTACAGCTGAACTTTAAAGCTCAGTTATTTCTCAGCTGCAGGACATGAAACACCTCACCCTGCGTCTACAAAGTATATGAGAATGGCAAATAATGTAGACCAGAATAATGAGAATGTGATTTATATGAGGCAATTTAAGAAATTATCATCCCCAGCTGTCTGCTTTGCCCTTCTGCCAGAAACCACTGCCCCTAACAGAACTGGCAAAATAAGTGATACCTCTGGTTCTCAGCAAAACACGTTCTCATCAGCTGGTGTTCTCTCCAAGTGCTATCAGTTTAAATTCTTTGCTCGTGGTACCTTTTGGACATTATAGCACCTGAGTGCTTTGTTTCATTGTCCTTTTTGCATTTAGAAATGGAAGCTCACCAGTTTGCATTTAGGAAGTAGACCACCACTTCTAGTTTTACTCATGAATAATAGGTTGCAGAAATGAATACAAATATGATACTTGGGAATCGCCTCATAAATCTTAGCATAGTAGACTACTGTCACCACCTTCATATATGCATCCCATCAGTAAACTGTATTTCAGTGTCTGGAGTGTATTGACTACTTGGAGTTGGTGATGTGCCATAGTAAGGTTTTCTGGCCTTGAAAGACTACACTCTTTTTAAAAGGGTGGGTCTGGCTCAGCAGGGACTACAGCCAGTCTGTGAGGAGCTGGAGACCAACATCCTATGACTCCACTGGGACAGGGCTGATGGCCCTGGGGGCTGAAATGGGGTCCTGGGCCATGGACAGGCTGGGGAGAGACCAAGAGAGGCTGCACTGAGCTATTAGAGCCTAATAAGGGTCTTTGAGTCCTAATATTGATTCTTGCAGTCCATGGCTATTAAATTTTATTAAGGATCAGCTTTACATTTCCTTGACAGATAAAGAATTTATTTCCATACCCATGTAAAAACAATACAAAGGTCTGCATACCTTGCATAGCCAGTGGAAGGAGACAGATTCTTCCAATAGGTGCTCACATCTCAGATTTTCTCAAGTGACCCACAAAGGTACCATTTCCTTTCTGTTGTGAGCAGAGGATGATAGTGAATGCATGCCTAATGACAGCGTTTTCCAATTAACTGAATAACCTTGAATATGTTTCTACTGCAGAGTACCTGAGCTGGTTCTTAAAGAGATAACAGACTATAGAGGTGGCTATGATGAGCAGCTGTGGGAATATTGTTGTGAATCTCAGTGCTGTGAAGTCCTACTCCACTCTCCTTTGTGTGTTTTATGAAGTGCTGTGTGCTGTGTTTTATACATGCAACATGTGTATCATCTTCTTCCATACACCTTTATAGTCACATGTATTTTTTCTCTCAGGAAAAATAAGGTGTGACCAGGACTATTTATTGGCATCTAATAGGTCATAAATCTTGCTCTTCACTCATATTTATCACTATTATATTCCAGTAGCACAGATTGCTATGGATTTATATTAATGAAAATCAGATGGGAATAAATCAGACAATGGGATTCATCTGACATAATATTAAACATACACAGTGTAAACAGAAGTATTCATGTAAATTAATCATTTTGAACTACTTTCTCTAATCCAAAGGAAATGAAAATAGGCACATCTATAGTGAGTCATGTGAACTGGTTTAGATTGCTTATTTTGCACGAGCTGTATTCTGCTCAGAGTTCATCTTCTCCACTGAATTCAGGGGGGTTGGACTAGATGATCTTTTTAGGTCCCTTCCCACCCTTGGGATTCTGTGATTCTGTGAATTGAGAGTGACTAGCTCAGATGTAGACATTTCCAGTGTAGATATTTATATTTAGTGAGACCCATGCAGTTCCAAAATGCAGTGAATGCTGAAATCCTCTGTTCTGTCTTACTCAGATTTTGACACGTCAACTCCAAAACATATCTACCACCAAATATTCCATATTCCATACAGTGTGCTTGTCAGGTCTAATTTATCAACCTCATAGTCTTCCACATCACTATCCCTACTCGGCATGGTCTGCCTGCTGGTAGTAAAAGCTGATTGTGTCTTTTAGACCTGATTTTTCTCATGAGATTATCTCTCATTACAATTCAAAGGACAGTTTAATTTCAAATCTGAACAGTTTGAAGCATTTCCACCTCCAAAATCATCACCTAAGCATTTTTGAAACAAATACAATTTTGCTGTGTCTCACCTATTATTCAGCTTTCAGCAATTTCTCATGCCTGATACCACAAATGAAGTTTGGAAAGTCATCTAATATAATTAAACATCTGGGTAATGTAGCAGTTGGAGAATGTTTTCCTTCCTGAACTACACAGATAAATAGCTTGTGATTCAAAGATGAGGCTGATCAGTCTTCAGAGTTTGATTCTGGATCACAGAATCACAGAATCACAGAATCCCAAGGGTTGGAAGGGACCTAAAAAGATCATCTAGTCCAACCCCCCTGCAAGAGCAGGGTAACCTACAGTACATCACACAGGAACTTGTCCAGGCGGGCCTTGAATATCTCCAGTGTAGGAGACTCCACAACCCCCCTGGGCAACCTGTTCCAGTGCTCTGTCACTCTTACAGTAAAGAAGTTCTTCCTGATGTTAACGTGGAACTTCCTATGCTCCAGTTTACACCCATTGCCCCTTGTCCTATCACTGGATATCACTGAAAAAAGCCTAGCTCCATCATCCTGACACCTACCCTTTACATATTTGTAAACATTGATGAGGTCACCCCTCAGTCTCCTCTTCTCCAAGCTAAAGAGACCCAGCTCCCTCAGCCTCTCCTCATAAGGGAGATGTTCCACTCCCTTAATCATCTTTATGGCTCTGCGCTGGACTCCTTCAAGCAATTCCCTGTCCTTCTTGAATTGAGGGGCCCAGAACTGGACACAATATTCCAGATGCGGCCTCACCAAGGCTGAGTAGAGGGGGAGGAGAACCTCTCTTGACCTACTAACCACTCCCTTTCTAATGCACCCTAAGATGCCATTTGCCTTCTTGGCCACAAGAGCACATTGCTGGCTCATGGTCATCCTCCTATCCACCAGGACCCCCAGGTCCCTTTCCCCTTCACTACTTTCCAGCAGGTCAACCCCCAACCTGTACTGGTACATGGGGTTGTTCTTCCCCAGATGCAAGACTCTACACTTGCCCTTGTTAAATTTCATCAAGTTTCTCCCCGCCCAACTCTCCAGCCTGTCCAGGTCTCGCTGAATGGCAGCACAGTCCTCTGGTGTGTCAGCCACTCCTCCCAGTTTTGTGTCATCAGCAAACTTGCTGAGGGTGCACTCAGTTCCCTCATCCAGGTCATTGATGAAAATATTAAACAGCACCGGTCCCAGCACCGACCCCTGAGGAACTCCACTAGTCACAGACCTCCAGCTAGATTCTGCGCCATTGACCACAACTCTCTGCCTTCTTCCTTTCAACCAGTTCTCGATCCACCTCACTACTTGATCGTCAAGCCCACACTTCCTTAGCTTATCTATGAGGATGCTGTGGGAGACAGTATCAAATGCCTTACTGAAATCAAGAAAAACTACATCTACCGCTCTACCATCATCCCTCCACCTAGTCACTTCCTCATAGAAGGCTATAAGGTTGGTCATACATGACTTCCCCCTCATAAAACCATGTTGGCTGTTCTTAATGACCCCCTCATCCTTGATATGCCTAGTGATGGAGTCAAGAATAAGTTGTTCCATCATCTTTCCAGGGATGGAGGTAAGGCTGACCGGTCTATAATTACCTGGGTCCTCCTTCTTGCCCTTCTTATAGATTGGTGTGACCTTTGCCATCCGCCAATCCTCAGGCACCTCGCCCGTTTCCCACGACTTACCAAAGATGATGAAAAGTGGCCTAGCAATGACCTCCGCCAGCTCCCTCAGCACCCGTGGGTGCATTCCATCCGGACCCATCGATTTACAGATGTCCAGATTGCATAGCTGATCCCTAACCCAATCCTCATCTACCAAAGCAAACTCCTCCTTTGTCCTGACTCCTTCTGGGGCTATAGAAATCCGGGGCCCTCGGGGAGAGTCTGCAGGAGTAAAGACAGAGGCAAAGAAGGCATTCAGCACCTCTGCCTTCTTTATATCCTCTGTCTCCAGGGTACCCACTTCGTTCAGCAGTGGGCCTATATTGCCTCTTGTGTTAGTTTTATTTGCTATGTATTTGAAGAAGCCCTTTCTATTGTCTTTAACCCGACTAGCAAGATTGAGTTCCAAGGAGGCCTTAGCTGTCCTAATTGCCTCCCTACATCCTCTAACAACTGTCCTATATTCCTCCCAAGCGGCCAGCCCCTCCTTCCATAATCCATAGATTCTCCTTTTCCACTTGAGTTTGCCCAGCAGCTCCTTGTTTAACCACGCCGGTCTCCTAGATCCCTTACTTGACTTCCTACTTATTGGGACGCTCCGATCCTGAGCTTGGAAGAAGCGGTCCTTGAATGCTAACCAACTATCTTGAGCCCCTTTACCGCCTAGTACACTTTCCCATGAGACTTCCCTTAGCAGTTGACTGAAGAGGCCAAAGTTGGCCCTTCGGAAATCCAGAACTGTGGCTTTGCTAGGTATTCTATTCCTCCCACACAGGATCCTAAACTCCACCATCTCATGGTCACTGCAGCCAAGGCTGCCATTGACCGTCACCACTTCGACCAAACCCTCCTTGTTGGCGAGTACTAAATCTAGCAGCGCTGCTCCCCTAGTTGGTACGTCCACCATTTGCATTAAGAAATTATCATCAATGCACTCGAGGAACCTCCTAGACTGTGAATGACTGGCTGTGTGAGTCTTCCAGCAAATATCGGGGTAATTAAAGTCCCCCACGACGACTAAGGCATGTAGTCGCGAGGCTACTTCCAGTTGCCTGTAGAAAGCCTCATCAACTCCTTCGTCCTGATCAGGAGGTCTGTAATAGACCCCCACAACTGTATCACCCGTGCCAGTCAGCCCCTTGATTCGTACCCACAGACATTCCACTCGCTCCTCATCCGACCCCGGACAGAACTCAATACATTCTAGTTGCTCTCTCACGTAAAGAGCCACTCCACCACCTCGCTTCGCTGACCTATCTTTCCTAAAAAGGACATAGCCATCCATGACCACATTCCAGTCATGTGAACTGTCCCACCATGTCTCTGTAATCGCCACTAGATCATAACCTTTAGCCCGCACACAGACTTCTAACTCCTCCTGTTTATTCCCCATGCTGCGTGCATTGGTGTACAGGCATTTCAGGGAGCCAGTCCTAGTACCCTTTTTCCCCTGTGGGACAGGGTCTAAAAAGCTATCCTTTCCCACAAGTGAAACAAGAGATTGATAGTCCTCCTTAGCCCGCCATCCTTCAATCCCTAGCATGTTCCTCTTGGGCTTGTCCCCAACAGGCCCTGTTAAATCCCCTCCCCCCTTCATAACTAGTTTAAAGCCCTGTCAATAAGCCCTGCTAACTCCTGCCCCAAAACCCTTTTTCTTCTCTGGGACTGGTGTATCCCGCCTGTCACCAGCAAACCAGGTGTCCCATACAGCAGCCCGTGACTGAAAAACCCAAACCCCTGCCTTTGGCACCAGTCACGTAGCCATACATTAACCTGCAGAGTCTTCTTATATATCCCTTCACCCTCGCTTGCAACAGGTATGGAGGCAAACACCACTTGCGCTCCAGACCCTTTAACCAGCCGTCCCAGGGCCCTGTAGTCTCTCTTCATTGCCCTTACGTTCCTCGTAATAATTTCGTCACTGCCAACCTGAAAAACCAGCAGTGGGTAGTAGTCAGACGGCTGCACCAGTTCAGAGAGCTTCTTTTTAACATCTCTAATCCGAGCCCCAGGCAGGCAGCAGACCTCCCTGTGGGGTGGATCCGGTCGACAAATGGGCCCTTCTGTTCCCCTCAGAAGGGAGTCACCCACCACAATTACTCTTCTTTTCTTCTTGGTTGTAGAAGTTCTGAGGTATGTGGGTGAGTGACTAGCCCTGGGTGACTCACTAGATAGATTTGCCTCACCATCTCCATTCACCTGGCCCTGAATTTCCAAGACCTCGTACCTGTTATTCAAGGGCAACTGGGAGGGAGGAAGGGATTGTGAGGGTTTTCGCTTACCTCTCCGAGGAGGAACCTCCCTCCATCCATCCTTGTCCATTAAGCTCTCTCCTTCTGTCTGATGGTAGGAGGGAAGGGGATCCATATCTTGTTGAACCACTTCCCTCTGCCCTTGCCTTAGGGTGCGGTTCCACCAATCTATTTCACTTTCACACTCTCTAATGGCTCTCAACCTTTCTACCTCCTCCCTCAGTTCAGCCACCTGCCTGAGCAGGTCATTTATTTGCTCACAGCGAACACAAGCAGTATCACTGGCTCCCTCCAATACAAGTGCCAGGCTCAGGCATTCGCTGCAGCCAGAGACCTGCACAGCTGCATGTCTGCAGGAAGGCTCAGTCTGGATACCCACATTAGTACTCACTACAGCTTTCGATCGTGTTGTAACCATGATCTATCTGGTCAATCAATCCGTCTACGTCCCTCAGCACTCCTTCCCCCTCCTGTACTCCAGGCGAGTCCTCTCGATGAGGCGGATGGAACGCTTCCCTGCCCGCTCGCCTGCCCGCGCGAAGTGCCGCGCAAACTGCCTCGACCCTCTGCCTCGACGCTCTCTGTTTGCCGGCTCTGGTCGCCGCGCTCCCTGGGAAGGTTTTTTAGCCACTCCCAGCTGGTGCCACTCCTCCTGGCTCCGCCCCCTGTGAGTCAGCCCCTCGCGGGAGCTGAGCTTCCGAGTCCTGGGCAAGTCCTGTTGAGGACTTGAGGCTCCCTCCTCGGTGGCTCTTGTCGCTCTGAGGTGAGGCTCCTGGACGCTGATCTCTCCCCTCTCCGCTCCGGTGTTGCAGGCGTCCTCTCTCAAGCTACTCACCTCATGCATCATGCTGGACTAGTTGGAACATTTACATAATATTGCACAGTGCTTGGCAGAGATATCCAATTGGACCCTGCAAACAGGACAGCATTAATTCATCACAGCACATAAGTTAATTACCCTGGTCTGTTAGAAATGCTAATTAATCAGGGCACAGAGACACACTTACTTGGTTATTTCTCTTCTGTTTCCAGAACTAGCTCACCTGGCATAGCTCATAAATTTATATGCCTTTATCCTTTGCCTAAAGCAAATGTGCCTTGGAGTGTCCTGGCTCAGAATGAATGTCACTTCCTGGGTAGACTTTCTGATTTCAGTGTGTTATAAATCCACTAAAACTACCCAAAAGTATTGCCTAAAAAAACTACTGGGCAGTGGGGGGAATCACCTTAGAGAACCTCATCTAAGAGCAGACAGCACTACACAACAGCTAGACGTTTTACTGATAATCATTAGTGATTTTGAAGTAACAAAGACTTTACTACTAAACTTGACTTAATTTACAATTTCCTTTAACCAGACACAAAACTAAATGTGATAGCAGTGTGGTAAGTTAATTATTTATATTACTAAACATAGAGTATATATGTAGGGACTAAGACTCTGTTGTGCAAGGATCTGTCTGATTATAACAGAGAAAGACAGCTTTTGTCTTAAGGGAGTTTATACTTTGAATAGACAAGAAAGATAAAAAAGAAAGAGACTGAGGGTGAAATAATTTACCTAAGCTCATACAGCAGATCAAGGCAGAGCTCTACTTTATTTTACCTCTCCCTCCAAATGTTGCCTGTCTTTGCTTATGTATTTTTTGCAAGACACTAAATTAATTTGCTGATTTTTAAACACCATGCGAATTCTGGGCTCAGGAGTAGCGTGATAAACTCAGGAACTAAAATCTCCTCAACAGCTGCAGGAAGAAGTAAATTCAAACTCACTTGTCAAATGTAAGCTTGCTGCTGAGCACATTGAGCGCTCAGGGGCTGTGTGTGGGTTGTCTCTGCATCAGTCTGCCTGCTGATTAGGCAAAACACATGTGGTTGAGACCAGTCAGCCATTGAGGCCCATAGGAATCTTGTCATGTGGAAAGCTGTAGAAAAGCAGGGAAGAGAAATAGAGCCAAAAATCATATTTACTTCATATTTTAGCAGCAATTCAATTTGTTCATTTCCCGGAGCATGGAAAAAGAGTGCTGGCTTCTCAATGGCTGGCTCAACAAGTGCATTGGGAATGTTCCTGGGCCTTCTTCCCACTGACTCCAGCCATTCATGGCAGCAAAGCTGATCCTATTCTGTGTACAGCATTTTAGGAACAAGGAAAACCAGCATAATTCCCTGGTGGTCAGAGTTTTATTCTTTTTGAGAGTGATGAATTTAGTGAGAAGTATGTGTTTATAAAGATGAAGATATGACTCATGGCAAGGAAAATCCTAAACATCTGACCTTATCATTTGCTCTTTCCTATTTCTTAGTTTCATACAGCTGAAGACCAAAGGGGATTATTAAAGTAGGAGCAAGGGGGCAACTGGTGTCACAATTACAGAACTGAGCACAAAACAAGTGATTTTTAAATGTTGGGATAACCCCAACTGTTAAAATACTCTAATCATGCAGTTGAATAAGCGCTGTTACTTTAGGAAAAGGTTGGTTTGTTGCCTGAATTGTGCCTGTCACAACCCATCAAATATCATCCACTTACCTCCATAGAGAGGTCACTCATAGTCTCAGATCACTATCCTGTGTCCTTCAAGAGAAATCACAGTGCTGCCAAGGCTCACAGCCCATAACAGTTTTGAGGAATGTTACTCAAGTGATGCTAACATTTTCCCATGATGATGGATAAATGTAACCTCTTCTCCTATCCTCACAGTCCTGCTAATCTTCCAGACAGGGAAAGGGAGGAATTTCTTCCAGGTTCCAGATTATGTTCTGTTTGTGCATATAAGCAAGGCATAACTAAGAAAGGTGTCCCTTGCATTTTTTGAGAGAAGAAATTCATTCTAGTTATGGTCCTGTGCCTGGCTGTGTTCAAAGCTTAATGCTTTAGAAGATGGTGAAGGAAAGATAAGGGAAAAAGGGAAGAAAAATGATATCTCAACAGTCATGCTTTGGAAGGAAGCTTGGGTCTTGCTGCTGATTAAATACAAATAGATCAGTGTCCACTTAAATGATTGACACCCTTTCAAGTCCACCCCTTGATAATCTCACTAGTTTACTACAAGATTCGTTAGATGAACTAACATAGCATTTTTAATAAACCTATGTATCATAAAGAAGGAGAATATGGAAACACTGGAAAGGGTGTATATGTGCATTTATTTATACATTAAAGATTTGCATATATTTATGAGTAAGAGATTTACATATCAAAGTAAATTTTGTCTCATATTGTCATCCTCAGATTAAAATGCAGTCTGTTTTCAAAAGTTAAAGTAGATTTTGGGTCTCTAACAGACAAAATGACAGAAATTTAAAGATGCCTCCTTATTTGGAGAGCCTTTATAAACTAAACCAGCCTAGCTTGTTAGTGGTCCTTGGATGGTCTTAATTAGGTAAAATTTAATGCTGGGTATGACTTCCTATTAACTGGGCCTTTCCTAACCTGGCTGTAATCCACTAGCCCATTAATTGGCTTTCTTTCCTGCCTGACACACTTAGCACATTTCACACTAGTAAGAGTTCAAAAGTTCTTTAACACTCCAGTTCATGGGGCCTTAGATATTAATAGCAACAGAACCTTGTAGTAAAAGTTTATTCATAGATCAATCATTAATATATAGTTAATGCACAGAAACTACATGAGTGTGCAAAGCAAACTGCTTGAAGCTATTTGTTTCTACTAAAAACCTTAGAGTTCTGGCTTTCACTCAATATGACTGCCTAGAGCCCATGTTCACGCTCCTTTACCCTCAGGGCAGCTGGCTACAGGCTTTATGCTTGAGCTTTGATTTCCAGTACAGTCTTTACAGTGAGCTGTGTCACCAGTGTGCTGAGGACTTTGTATGGCTTTCTACCCACCCTGTGACCAAACCCAGAACTGAGCAGAATAGTCACAGATCTAGAGCTGCATTAATTCATTCCAGGACCAGAAGGGGCCACCAGACCCCTGCAAACTGTAGCTGGATTAAAGCATCTCTCTTTTGACAGAAACACAGTTTCATTTGAAAGACTTTAGGAGACAGTGTGTCCTTCACAGATATAGAGATGTTATTGAATAAGATGTTTCAATGCTGTAATCAACTTCACTAACATGATATTATGTCTTAATTTGTACACCTTCAGTTTTCAGGTTCAGAATCTTATTTTTCCCCTGCCAGCAAGGCTGGAGACAAAAGCCTCCTTCCATCATCCTGTTCTTTCTATTCACAACTCAGCATAGAGTAGAGCCCATCTGGCTTCATGTTGCAACATTGCTTTCTAATCTGTGGATTGTTTTACAGGTATCCCTTGGAGTACAAGTATTTCTGCACTCTTCTTAACAAGGACAATATGAGTGGGCAAGATACTCCATGGTATCGTTGCTGTGTGAATAGAAACCACAGCTGAAGGGATTCCCTGTTCACAAGTGTGGGATGATTTTAATCTTCAGATCACAGAGCTGCCCTGGGAGCTCACAGCAAGGTAAGTACAATTGCAAAGTCCTTCTTTAATCTATTTTTTTTTTTCCACCATTCTCTGTTCCTGCATTTTATCCATCTGTATTACTTCTTCTGCATCATCAAACTGCTGTCAACTGCAAGTTAAACTGATGTCTACTTTTTGTTGCTTTATGGGTCATTTATCTTCACAACACCATTCTGGAACAGAAATGTTCCTTTTTCATCCTTGGAAACTTTTTGAGGGAATAGTAAGCAATACTATGCCTCATAAGCAAGAAAGAAACTTGATACAGGCATTAGGGGATCTCTAGTGAATAAAAATGCTTTGCTTTGGATCAGGCATTGGGTTAGGTCTCCAGCACAGGGCTGCCTTGGCAAGATGGGCAGGATCAAAGATGAGTTGGATGTAACATGAAATCCAAATGGATTAATCCTCTCAGGACTGATCTGCCTCTTGGTATCTGGCATTCAGGTTTATAGGAAATGTTCTAGCAGAAAGGTAAACACTGGGAGACTTTAAGCACCTGGGGAGTTTCAAGATCTGAAGTCAGCCTGGAACAAGGTTTTAAAACATAAGATATTTGTGGATGTACCTTATGTATCTTGATTTTCTGTTGGAGCTGGGAAGAAATCACACTACAGCTAGATCTGTGAGGGCAGAGTGGCTGAGGTGACTCACAGTGGATATCCCTATTCATAAATAAAATCCAGGGACATCAGCACTGGACCCCCTGCTCATTTCCATTGCTTAGTTGCTAGCTAACTCCCTGGCTTTTTTTGAGCTTTTCCAACTAGCTCTAGCAAGGCCATGACTGAAAACGGTTCTCAAGTAGTTCACTAGAGAGTACTCCTAAAACTCAGTGAGAATGAGACCATTTTAAGTTGGCTCATTCTGCCATGTACAGGTCTTAACGTTATCTCAGCAAACTTTGCTCCCTTAGATACCTCAGCACCCACAACAAATGCTGCGCAGTGCTCTGCTATGAAACCTTCACTCTGATGACTTGTTGCACTGACCTCCCATTATTTCAGGAAAAAAAGAAGAGAAAGAAAACCCCAAACATTTCTGTCTTTGGGCTAAAACACAGAACACAGAGGAGGTAGAGAGAACTGGTAAGTAGTATGAATGCAGTCAGGCCATGACATTTAGCCTCAGTGCCAGAGAAAAGGTTTTTGTTCCTATTTTGTTTGTCATTAATACGTATAGCCATCTATTTGCACAGAAAACTACAGAGGTCCACTAAAAAAAACCTTATTCTTATTCACTTGGGCTGTTCCCCTGACTGTTTATGTGATGATACCTCTCAGTAAGAGAGAATTCTCCTGTAGGAAATCTCGGCTTAAATTTGCAAGCATTTGAAAAATAGGGAGATAAATTATCCACAAAATTTATTGTGTTTTCAAGTGCTGTGAATAGGTCTCCAGAGTCTCAGTTGGCTCTGTTTTGGACCACTTCAGCTCTCTTTCGTGTGCTCTCCCATTGTCTGATACAAATCCATGATAGACCAATAGGCCTAAGAGGTGATGTCTGTGCCACTTTTTCTTAGGGACTGAGATCTTTTCCTGCCCCCCTTTTTAGTTTAGCATTAGAGGCAAGGCTAAATAAAGCCCCCCTGAAAGTGATAATATACCAAAACTGTTGCATCTTACCCGTATTAGTGCCTATGTCCTTCCAGTGCCACCGTGCACCAGGATCTTCAGATGTTCTAGCTGCCCTTACTGTCCTGAAGACTGCAGCATGACTTTTCCCCTCTGCCTGATCCTGGAGGCAGTAGGGATCTGAAGCTCCTGGCTTGCCAAGAAAAAGGCAGGAGTGAACTGAGCAAGCACATGGACAACATGCCTGTAGCTAAACAGCAAAAAGTGCTGGGTAATTAATAATTTATCTCTGTCTGTCCGTTTGCACTGTGTTCTCCCTCTTTACAGCAGAATGAGGACTTAGAGAAAACCGTAACAAAATGGAATGGTTTAAGTGGGTGTTTTCTTGAAAGGGATAAAACATGACTGTGCTTCTTGCCAAGTTGTAAAGAACATTTCCACTTGTCAAGTAAACCAGTCTGGAACTTCAGAAAGTTCAGCTGCTGGGCTCCATGGAGGCCACCAAAATCAGGCAGATCTTGGGGCTACTGAGTCACATCCTTAGCCTGTGTCCAGCTTTCCACTGGGAAGGTTGTGTTGTACTTCATGAAGGCACAGGAAGAGATGTGTGCTCTGTCATCTTCCCTGTCAAGTGATGGATGTGTCAATAAAATCATGGGACATGCAAACAAACCCCTCATGACCAACACTATCATTAGCTGTTGTTTGATGAGTGCATGCTCTTCTAGATACATGAAGCAGGGGGTGAACTGGGACCTTCACTGAAGATGGTGCCAGGGAGTAGGCTACAAGGCAGCAGAAGAGCTCCTGCCTCCCTCCCTTGCCTGAAGAGCTGATAGGGTCAAGCTCCAGGGATCCCACCACAGCTTAGCTGAGTTGCTCTGAGGCCTGGTCACCCCATCCCAGCCTGTGGATCATGATGTGTACACGGATTTCAGTTAAAAGGTCTCCTGGTGTCATGGCTTCTATTCCCCATTTTTCTTGTTCAGCAGGCCCCTATAAGGTCAGAGTTGCCCCAAAACTCAGTCTTACCTCATCTGCAGATGAAATCCTACCCACCCTCTAAACATCCATTCCTATTCTGCTTCTCCTTCTTCTCCCTCAGAGGATTGTCAAATGAAAGAAAATCCACATGTATAAGGTATATATTATTCTATTTAGCTTTCACACTGTGCTCTGTGCAAATGTCTACATAAACAAGTTTTTAAAGGAATCTTGCCATTTCTTTCTTCCCTCCTCAACATAACATTAAACTGAAATGTCAGACGAATTGTATTTTGCTTCCCGACAGCAGACTTACTACTGCCCAAAATATCCCCAACACTTATGTAACCACTGTGTGGTTATCGTGAATGATTCCTGCAGGTCTGTGTACATGCTAGCCTTGAGAGGTCAGTCTCCACAGACCCATTCATCCTGACGATGGCATTGCTTTAGCATGTGTTAAGAGCTCCTCATTTAAAAATGCTTAGCTGATGCATTTTAATTTCCTTTCAGCTTTCCATTTCTTTTATGAAAGGCAAGAAGAAGGGACAAGCTTGGGTTTTTTTTCCTAATCCATTTCTGCAGCTTTATTATAAGGTATTTAAAAGGCTGCTATAAGCATCTCGGTTTTATGCTTAGGGCACAGAATAGTTCCTTGACTTGACGAAGGCCACAGGAAACAGGCAACTAAACTGGTAAATTAATCAATCTTGTTATTCTTTTAGCTACTACCCAGACTACATCTTCCCTTTCAGGTATAAATTAGCATTCATTTGTATAACTTCTGTGGAAAGAACCAAAGAAATATGATGACAGTGATGTGTTAATGTCAGTACCTGGACTAGGCAATGAAGTTTCCTTCGCTGATATTAATCTAATATTAAGAATGATCATGCCATAAGAAAAAAACTTTTGATTTTCCAAAGTTTGATTTTTAGTTTTGCTATTTTGTTGCTGTGATAAATCACAGGTCATCTAAAACACCCATTTCTTTTCCAACAGACATTTTTCTGTCAAAAGAGAATAACAAATGCTTTTCTGCAGAGAAACAATAGAGAGTGAGGGCCAATACATTTCCAGAGTTTTTCCTTTCTGCCTGAAGCATATAGCCTGACAATTAATGTAGTTTCCTGGGAGAAAGCAGCTTCAGGACTGAAGAGGAATGTCTGAGATGAAGTAAAGGTAGGTCTCACACCCTAACTCTGATAACTCATTTGTTGTTTACCTGCAATAAGCCTGCTTCTGTTGGCTTACAAGAAAAGCCATGGTCATGCCCTTTTGAGGAGCTTGATCTTGTCAGCATGCCTAACATGGTCTGAGAATCACGGCCAGGATGAGTTAGCTTCAGTAGGAATTGCTTAGGGTTAAGATTTGTCTTCCCTAGTGATGTTTACAGTGTAGGCATTTACTTCAGAACTCATCCCACTCCTCATGATGTGAGAAATGGGAGCCTTCAGAGCATGGTTCACTTGAACTATTTGAACTAATTTTTGTTAGATTGTTCTCTGAGCTCATTCAGCTCACTAATGTGGAAGAAAATGGTCCAGTCACTCTTCCTTGGTTACTTCTTTGTGAGGTTAGTGAGTTAAATTAACTCACAAAGGGGTGCCAGTAGGAGATATTACAATAAGCATGAACAGAGATAAAGAGCTAGATTACTGAATCCTGTTTCTTCTAACTACAGTTTTGACAGCTAAGTTCTGTTTATCTCCCCATTTAGATAGGGATTTGTCTCTTCTGTGTATGGAAAAACATACCCAGCTGTTTCCACTGATGAAGATAAATAGTTTGACACAAACAGTGTTATTTCCAAGTCACATGAATGAGAATGCGCTGAATATTACAGTTTTTACAGCTGAGATGAAGGTATGAACAAGAATGGGGAATTGTATTGAATTGATTTAATGATAATACTTATAAAATATTGTTGTAAGGAATTCAGGTGTCTCTGAAAATGGAATGACACATTTTGGGAAAGAAAGAGGTAAGGGATATATTATAGGCTCAAAAATCAGTCCTAGTCAAACTCTCATTGAAGATAACAGGTAAATTCTGTTTAATGCAAACTGGAGAACTGTTTATGCATTTGTGTCATGGTTTAACTCCAGACAGCAACCAAGCACCAGATAGCTGGTAACTCACTCTCCTCCCTGGATGGGGTAAGCAAAGGTAAAAGAAAGAAAACCTGTGGGTTGAGATAAGAACAGCTTAATAATTGAAATAAAACCAATTAATTATAATAATAATAATTCTAAAATTATAATGAAAAGGATTTTTTTTAAAGAAGAGAAAGAAACAAAACCCAAGAAAAAAAATTGATGCAAATGAAAAACAACTGGTGCAAACAAAAAACAATTGCTAACCACCCAGTGACTGATGCCCAACCAGTTCCTGAGCAGCAGGCCCCTGGCCAGCTTTTCCCTAAATTACATACCGAGTATAAATTCGTGCGGTGTGGAATAACCTTTTGGCTGAGATGTGTCCCCTCCCAACTCCTCAAGATCCCAGCCTGGTAGCTGTGAGGGCACTACAAGAAGCTGAAAAGTCCAGGATTTAGTGTAAGCACTGCTCTGAAACAACTAAAACATCAGGCTCTTTCCAACATTATTCTCACCCTAAATCAAAACCACAGCACTACACCAGCTACTAAGAAGAAAATTAACTCTGTCCCAGCCTAAATCAGGAGAATTTGACAATTTGGCAATAAGATACTTGTTCAGAATAAAAACAACACAATAATAAACTACTCTGACAATCAAAGGTATAGTTTGGAGATTTAAAAGTTTCATTTTGGTTTTACATAGGAGTGTAGGCTTAAAACATAGGCAGAGATACATGTACAGAGTATTCTGTTGATGGGCTATCCATCCTCATCTATCTTAGCCATATCTAACCTAACTCCAAAGAATAAGCTACAACTTATGAAGTTTGAAAGGCAGACTATATTAACTCCAGCTCTAAAATACAGCCACATGCTTACCAGGCCTCTGCTTTAGAGCTGGCAACTGCCACAAGTCCATGATTTCAAAGACCTGAGAAACAAACTTAACATTGGAAAATTAACATAAGGATTTATCATGCACCAAAATGGACTTTAGGATTTTTTTCAAAGCTACAAACATATCTAAGTAACTAAACCCAAGCCTGGGAAAAAAACAGTCTTGAAAGTATGCTTATTCATCTTCCTCACAGGGGTATTAGAAGAACTGATTTGACCTAGACATGCAATATGCATCAGGATTCCCAGACAAAAGTCTGTATATATTCAGAATTCTATTACAGTGATCTAGCTGAGCATGCTGAAAGTGCCTTTGTAATTTTAATAAAATTAATTTAATTTGAATTGGTAAGCAGTTGCTGAGAGACAGCAGTTCCCACTCCTACCTGTGAAGGAAACCAGATCTTAATGGAACTCTGTTAGATATATAAATGTGATAAAGACTGCATTAAAAAAGTCTACAAATGAATGGCAAACCAATCAGCAAAATGCTTGAATCATGTCTCTTCCCAGCCTTGATATAAACTAATTCTGAAAGAAGCTTCCTATAAAGAAAGTACAGACTTTTTAAAATAGTAACACTAAAATAAGTTAAACACTTGTAGTAGGCAGGATGCTTCAAATCAGCTCTCCATCAAAGGCATACTTACATGAATGCTCTTTGTCTGGATCTAAATGGCAAGGCACAGCTCTAAGGGGATGGGTAGTTTGGGTTGTGTGATTAATTGTACTCTGAGAAAATTGTATTCAACATAATCAAGAGGTAAATCTAGCCTGTAAAGGAGAGATTCTGTAAGAGACCAGAAAGAAAGGATGTAAGAGAAAAAAAAAGAGCCAATGTAACCGAAAAAATATGACAGGCTAGGCAGAGGTAGAAGTTTGAAAAAAAAGAGATAGAGAAAAGAAAGGGAAACAGAAAATTATACAGCTGTAGGAAGCAGTCCTTTTAAAATCTTCTTTTTAGTTCCTATGCTGTTCTCAAATGAAGATGTCAGCTTTGCAGGAGGTACAGTTACTCTGAAAGAGGTTAAAAGTGTTTTTCAAGGCATTAAATGAGGAAAATGAGCTTGGACTGGTGGTAAAAGAGATGGTACAGAAATCAAAAGCTGCTTAAAGTGGCAAGCCTTTCTTAGACTAAGAGAGGTCCTGTGGCCAAGTTACAAATGCCAAGCCGCTGCTTGAGCCATGAGGGTGGGAGCTCTGAAAGGCAAGAATACCTCTCCTGCTTGGCAAAGAAGCAAATCAGTGCGAAGAAAGAGAGAGGGGCAAGAAAGAGACCAGCTTTGCAGTCAAGTATACTCAGAAACAGAGTGCAGCTTCCCATCTCCTAAATCCATGAAGTAACCTCAGAACTACTGAGCTACATTCTCTTCTGCTTGCCTCCCATCATGGGGAAAATGCTTTTCTTTATTGGACTTCAGCACAGTTTCAGCAGGAGAGGTGGAACCTCTACTGGCTGGGGACAGCTGCAGGTTTGGTAATTGTGGTTCTCCCCAGTACATAAAGGATGTTGGGATACATCTCCTCAGCTGGACAAGATCTTAGGGCTTGGGTTTCCTGTCATCAGACTCCACGGACTGTTGCTTTAGTGTAGGGAAGCTGCACTGGAAAGGAGAACAAGTAAGTCCACCGTGTTATGAAAGAAAACAAAACCAATAATATCTTCCAGTCTTGAAAAACTCCATTGAGGACCTGTAGATGGCATGCAGTGCTGCCAAATGGTAGCTAAGGTCCCTAAGATACCTAATCTAGGCAAACAGAACTTGGCATCTGTTTTACTGCAAATATTTGAAGTCTGTGTAGATGTACCTTTGGACACAAACCTACAGTCTGTGAACTCTGGTCAGATTTAGGAGCTTTCCTGTGGCTCTGTACTGAGACACTCTCCATTGTGCTACACAAACAGATGTCTTTCCTCATTGGTTCCCATAGTGTAGCTTCATCTGTTCCTCACACAGCTCTCCTAAAAGCTGTGAACTTCATTCAGAAGGACTTGAGTCTCCCGCTAATGCAGGACAGGAGTTTCTGCTCAAGCATTAGGACACTTAAAGGCTGGGTGAAATATCTAAGTCACTTTGTCTCACAAAGTGTGACAATAGATTTAATAATGACTATGAAATGCTCAGGTAATTCAGAAGTAGAGACTCTCTAGGTGTTTTTAATAAGTGTGTTTTGAAGTACAAACTCTGTTCCAATCCCTTTAGGACCCACATGCCCGCAGCCAACTTCCCAGTGCAGTGTGAGTCAGGAAATGGGCTGTGCAGCTGAATAGCTATGGCATTGTCTGCCTTCATCAGATGATGGCACGGCTCCTGCCAAACCAGACCTCTTTGGAGGCTCTGGACCAATGCCATGTCTGTTTTGGGGACAAAGCCACTGCCTAAAACTTTTCTCTTTACTGAACAAACCTCCATAAAACTCTCTATTAGAGTGACACCTGGACCCTCTATTGGTTCTTGTTTCTACATATTGCTGCTGTTACATTTGTTTTAATCTCCTGTGGCTCCTTGTATTTGCACAGTAACTGGTGCCATTATTGCTGAGCTGTGTAATTACACAGTGGATCTCTCAGTAGCACTAAATGTATAATTATAAAGTTCTCCAAAGTAGGACGACAAAACAACTGTTCAGTGTTTGCAGCCAACGGAGTTCTACTGTATGCACTTTCCATACCACTTAGTTTACTGCCCGCTTAACTTTCCATAAAGTGTAATTAGGTTCTGGGTAGGGTTGGAAGACACATGGTATAATATATTAACTGCACTTCTTATTCATAAAATAACAAAGACTCTGCATCAAGTTAATGCCAACAGTTTCCCTTGAAAATAGCACAAATAATTTGTCACTGCTCATTACTCTCACACTACTATACCACTGCTGGCTTTTGAAAAGACAGTTTCTAAAATTATCCAGAAGAGCTGATTACTGGTTTTGGTATTGTAATGTTTAAATGGACCAAAACAATTTGAGATCTATGCATTTAGCCCAAGCAAATAGAAGTGTTTTGTTTCTGCATTTGTCTCTCTGGCACGTATGGATTGTTTTCTTTCTTGCTGAAGGAGAAAGTGTACCCAGTGGAATACAGAGAGCAGAGAGACAGAGCAAGGCCTCTGTTTAAATGGGGTACAGACATTTGTCTTTTGAACAGTGAGTGGTCTGACCTGAGCCTTTTAACAGTAACAGGAATATTAGCTCTCTGAAAGCAGAGACGACAACAGTGGTTAGGCTACATTGCGTGAGAGGCTTTCACAAACTCACTGAGATTTCTCTGTCTGAAGGGACAAGCTGGACAAAGGGATGAAACAACTTCCCCAGTGTCACACACAGCAGCCTTGGAAAGGAACAAGGAATAGAAGTGAGATTTCCTAAATGCCTTGGTAGTGCCAGGTCCACATGTTGCTCATCCTCCATGTAGCCCCTCTAGCCACCCCAAACTCGTTAGGAACTCTTGCCAAAAGAATTGTGTGTTCTTGTGAATCTGGCTCAATTCAAATGGATGTTTTGAGGCTTCCTTTGGAGACTCAGCCAGATACTGTCCACACACAGTGTTGACACTCAGCAGATCTACAAGGGGAAACCTGTGCAGTCCCTCTTGCACACTCACAAGACTGAGGGAATTGATTCAAGTGTCACTTGTGGTTTGTTTGTTCCTTACAACTAAAATAGTATTATATCTAAAACATTAACTCTTCCCTTCCAAAAAACCTGAGGTCTCCTTTTTCACCTTAGTGCCTAAGAGGCTTTGAATACCGTGTTGTCCTGGCAGCAGAACAGAGGACAAAATGTGGTGGAGATACTTCTTTCCTGCAATTTTGGATTTATGAATCATCTAAGATCTAACAGCTCTCCCTTTCCCACATTCCCAAGTGTGAAGGGCTGACTGGAGCCAGGACTATGGTGGATGCCATAGGTGGGCTTCCTTTTTTTCTCCTTTCTGATCTTGGAGTCAAAGACTGCACTGAGAAGTGAAACAGGGTTGATTTTTTTTGCATACCTGAACAGGTGGGAATTATTATCCCAGTAAGATCACAGTGCTTAGCCTTTCACAAAGGAAAATGAGTAACAAAACTGGATCTTCAGTCTCCAGTCCAAGTCATATTCTCTTGCTCTTCTGACATGAAATAAACAGACAGCTGAAATCTGTTATGGGAGTATGCATCCAACATTAACAAACCCTGGGGAGAATGGGGAAAATGGCAGCTGACTTTAAAGTGATCTTTTCTGGTGCAGACAGAAACATGCTGGTGGGCTATTCTGAGTTGCCCGCTACTGTTCCACTCCAGGTTTCCCCAGCTGCAATGCCTGCCTTTGCTCTATTGAATCCCTTCACAACAGTTTTGGAAGAAAGTGCTGTTATATAAAGAGATCCAATTCAAAAATTACTATCTTAAACAGTAGGCTTTAATTTTCAAAGCTGTCAATCTCTCTTATTTAATATGTGTTAGGCACAAGAGAAGATAAAAAAGAAGGGTATAGATGCTGTTTTCTAATACTTCAGAGAAAGTATTTTTCTTATTGTGCTCATTTTCCCTTGTTCTTATCTGTTTTTTTTCTTTTTTTGTCTTTTAAAAAATCTTTTCACCTTCAGAACATGAATCCTCTCTTTTTCCCATTGTTGTTTGTCGCATGAATAATCACCAAATAGAGTCAATGTGGTTTTAGTTCTTCTTTGTAAATCCATGTTTCGCTAGATCTCAACTACCTTTCGCTTATTTAAACAATTATGCTTAAATGTGGTCTCAGGCAAGTTGATGGCATGCTAAACAGAAGCATACTGTAACTCTTTCCAAAGCTGCAGGGAATTCAGATAACAGACAGTAACTTCTCATTTCAAAAGTCTGCTCATAATAATAATTTTTTTGATCCTGATAGAGAGAAAAAGACTCTTAATTAACTCTGCTTATCTGCCTTCAATCACACTCGAGTATATTGTGCAAGACTCTACAGCGTTATATACTGCAGCACAGTCTCATCAATAGCGATTACCGTTCCTTGTCTGTCTTCAGTGTCTTTGTTCAGCAATGATCTGAAACACAGTCAAAGCTGAAACAGCTACCAGCTACGGCACATGAGGACAAAAGAACAACATGAAAGCCTTAAGTAAGCTTCAATGCCATAACAATAATTCTCAACAGCATGGCCTATCAATATGAAGCCCTTAAAATGCAGTTTAGAATGCTAAATAATAGCTTTATCCCCACCAGGAATGTATATATAACACTGAACTGAAGTAACTGCTGAACTGAAGCAAATGCTAACTTCAATAGCTTCTAATTAGAGATGATTGACTTTTCCCATTAAAACCACTTTTGTTTTCTTCTGAAAATTATTATCTCCACATATTTCTTCAGTTTTCAAAATGGTCCCCACTGAGCTTATCATTTTTCCTCTCAAGAATTGAGTTTCATTTGAAAAGTAAACATTTCTAACAGTTTTAAATTATAATTTTCTGTAAGAAAGCCATGTCCATGTTGTTTTACTCATTTCTGTCTATTACAGAAATCCTTGTTCTGAGCTAAGAGTTCCTTGTGTCAGACTGAAAGACATCATTGGTTTTGTTCTGTTTTATATTACAGTGGGCATATTTGTTCTCCTCTGCACACAGCTCACCAGACTTCTGTGCTAAATCAACAGTACATGTAGACCCCATTTATATTCAGCTCCTCCCCAGGGATCTGAATTTCACACCCTCTGTGAAATCACAACTGTTGTTAAAGCAACATGTAGTGGGTTTTTTCCTTCAAACTCTGGATCTTCTCATAACCTTTGGCCTCAATCCTGAAGATGTATCTGCTTACTTACTTGTATGAGGTATGGCAAGTTCCATTTCCATCAAAATTCTCAGTAATATTTTCAGTACCGTAACCTAAGATGAGATTTGACCAACATATGGTACCAGCCCGTTAAGATGTCCCAAAAGGTAAGGGAGAGATTATGGGAGTGTTTCAGGAGGTATTGAGTAGAAAGCAAAAGAAATCCTGAAAAACTTTTTAACCAAGAGATGCTTGATACAAGAGTCTTTTCTAGGTAAAGACTGAAAGATGTTTGAATAAGGCAGGATATATAACAAAGTGGCAGAATCTGCGCTCCTAAATATGATAGATTTTAGGACTTTTCTCATAACACTTAATAACATATATTGTCCCCAGTTAGTGTTTCTACCTTCTGAGTATTTCCACCACACATTCTTTGTTATGTTAAATGGTACAAGGGAAGATTCATCTTCTGGTTTCACAGCACAAAATAAACCCTGCCATGCACCAGGAATAAGTGATTCCTATTTAACCTTAAGATGACAAATGTGCATTCTGTTGCCTTGCTGGCTAGAAAAGACTTACTGAAGGAACCATGTTTCCTGTTTTGCATACTGAATAAATTGGTATCTCACCATGAGACACAAAGGAAAACTGCTATAATTGCAGAACTTCATTGGAAAAACAAAACTGGCCAGCAAACAGAACTTGAACCATGTGAAAGGCAAGGTCATTTGTAGACTGGAAAAATATTTTGTTTCAAAGCTTGGATTACAATTTTAATTTTTAAAAACCATTAAAAAACAAACATAAGGCTCATTATCTTATTTCCTATTGGTAGATAAAGACTTCAGGTACAGAAAATTCAGGGTACATAAATTGCATGTGTCCCAGGTTCAGTATCTAATATCTAAGACCTTGGTTCCTTTTGACAGTCTTCCAAAAAGGCTGATGTCCTTGGCCACAACTGAAGGAGAGGGTGACAGAGAAGAAGAGAAGGATAAGGATTTAGTCTCTTTATCCAATGCTAGAGATTCTTCTTCTGCCTTCAGTGAGAGCAAAAAGTTATTCGTAAACATATGATAAATCAAATATCATAGTAATATTTAGATAAGATATATGGTTTTTTACATTGAGATCCCACAGACATCCAGAAAACACAGTGGAGAGGGTAATCCTCTCTTACTTGGTCAGCAGACAGACTGGTTTACTGTCCAGGGAAAGTTTGAACTGCTTCAACACAGTGTAAATGACACAACACCATTTGTGAGCAGTATTATCCCACTGAGACATGTCTACCAGTCAAAAATATCTATTACATAATAACAGGTCAAATCAACAAAACTTATGAAAGAGAGATCATCATGAATATAAAGACTGCAACTGCAGCAAGACTTTTGGCTGGTGTTGCACACTCACACACCTCTCCCCTAGACCTACCACTGCCAGCCCAAGTCACTTCCCACATGGCAATGCTGTGATGTTTGGTGTTGTGCAGAAGAAAAGTGTTTAAGTGGATTTTCACTCCTGGTATCTAAGGCTTACTTTGCCTCCACTGTAAAACAGTGTAATCCCTCGGCAGAGCTAATTATGCTAATCTGATTTCAGTACACATGATCTGTCCTATCAACATGTCCTTCTTAGCACAGTCTCTCACACTGGGATCTCAGCAAGATATAGCCCAGCATCCCTCTCTGCAGGGAGCACTATAATAGTTTAAGAGGAAAAAGGTTCTGACTATATGCTCATGCTTTAAAATATTCCTTTCTCTCCTGAAGCAGTAACAATTTTGGGAAATGGGGTTTATACAATATTTAGGAGTCAAACACATATTGAACTCAGTATGAGTTAGACTGTGTAAGTAATTTTAAAAGCTGGTCCTATGAACATGTATAAAAGCAAGAACTATAGCTGTGTAAGGCCAATTGCTAAACATAACAGTGAAAAGCAACAGGAAGGAAAAGAAAGAAAAAGTCAAGATTTTCTTTTGTAGTGTCTCTGTAACAAAGGGGAAAGCAGCCAGGTGCAAAATGTGTTCAGTTTAAAGATTTTATTTGATAATATTTGTGGCATCACTTTTCAAAAGGTGCAAGTCATAAAAAATTGAGGAAATTCAATAGCTTTTATATGTATTAAAATTGGGAGCAATTAATTATGTCTAAATGTACCTCAGTAAATGTTCTCTCTAACCTAACGGAGGCTTGCAGTGCTGGGGTATAAAGGTCGTTAGGGAAAATAAGAACTAAGAATTCTCCTTTGAGCAACAAGGTCCTTAAGTAATCCCATATGCTACATGAACTGCCGTTAAAGATGAGGAATAACCAAAGAACAGGTGCTATTGCTGGAAGCATGGGGTTTAGATGAAACAGTTGGAAGCTCTATTAACTGTAATGGAACAGATGCAGCCAGGCAGAGTGCCTGGCTGAGCAGGAACAAGATCACAGAATTACAGAATGGTGGAGGTGGGAAGGGACCTCCTGAGATCACCTAGTCTAGCTCCTGATCAAAGCAGGGTCAGAGAGAACAGCTTCCTCAGGGCCGTGCCCACTAGGGCTTTGAATACCTGGAGAAGGAAGACTGTGGAACTACTCCAGGCAACCTGTTCTAGGTTCCATACAGTAAATAAATAAACAAACAAATAAAATCACTTATTTTTAAGTGAAATTTTTGTATTTCAGTTTGTGCCCACTCTTTCTTGTCCTTTCATTGATCACTACGAAGGACAGTCTGGCTCCATCTTCTTTATTCCCCATGGTCAAATATGAGTACTCCTACCAACTCTGCTTGCCTTCCTGCTCCTCAGGATGCTCCACTCTTGAGCTTGATGGAGGTGATCCTTGAAAATGAGGAAGCTCCCTTGATCTGTCTTCAAGACCATCTCAGAGGGAAGAGATCCTTGAAAAAAACAAAGTCTGCTCCATTTAAGTCCAGGGTTATGATCCTGCTTTTTTGCCCTGATCACTGCTCTCAAGATCCTGAACTCCACACTGCAAGATCACTGCATCCAAGGCTGTCCCCAGCTTTCGCATCCCTGACCTGTTCTTCCTTGTTTGTAAGTATCAGATCATCAGACCATCTCTCATCATAGGACCATCAGTCGCTTGTATCAAAAAGTTGTCGAAAACACACTCCAGAAATATCCTGTATTGCTTGTGTGTCCTATTAGGTTGTCCCTCCAGAAGATTCTGGGGTAGTTGAATCACCCAATTAAGACCATGGCCTGTAAACATCTAGTTTCTTCCCTTCTTCTGAAGAAAGCCTCATCAACTTATATCTGATTGGGTGACCTGAAGCAGACAACAATAGGGTCCTTGTTGATTTGTGCTGTAATCCTGACACATAAACTCTTGGCTGGCTCCTTTCCTATGATCAGGCAGAGCTCCATGTGTCCCTTCTGTTATTTCAAACAAAGGACAAATCCCCCTCCTTACCCTCCTAGCCAGCCCTTCCTAAAGAGGCTACATCCATTCATCACAGACCTGTAGCTGTATGAGCTTCTCCACCACGTCTCTGTGATTCAGTCCCACACCTCTAGTTCCTCCTGGTTTTCCCTGAGCATTAACGTACAGGCCCTTCAGAGAGGCACCCACTCATGATGTCTTGTTGCTAGGAGAGGTACTGAGAATTTACCCTATAATCCTTTCCTGTAGACACTTATTTCTTCGTGTATGGATGTTTAGGGAGGGATTTCTTTGACCTTGTTTTGTTTTTTTTCAGTGTTTCTTCTGTCCATACCATCGTTACCTTTTGCTTGCCAACCTGGCCTGCCACTTCTTCGCTTAATTGTGGGCTGTCTTCTCCCTCCCCTGTCATTCCTAGCTTACTTAAAGGTTCAATAACTCCATGCAAGATAATTTATTCAATCAGCAAGCTCTTTAATAAAAATTAGTGCTCAATCAATGAGTAAGCCACAACCAACCATGCACATGCTATTGTCTCTATGGAGTTTTGTAAATGTCAGATTCAGCCACTGGAATTTAAAAGAAGAATAAGAGTCTTTGTTTATCTTTGTTATCCCTTAATACCTTTTGCTCCATTTATTATTTAGAAATGTTTATGTTTCCTTTTGCAAAGAAACCTTGCCACAGAGTCTCTACCAGGCTATGAGAAACATGGAAAACAATTCTAAAACCAGTGTGAAGCTGTTTTGAAAACATCATTTGACTTGTTAGAGTTCCTGTTCTGACCCAGTTCTCCTCTGTTTTTTCCTGTGTCCACCAGAACTTGCCTATTTGTCAGCTATTGTGAAACGCCTGAAATATTCATATGTTTGTGCTCTGTTAATTATAATCCTGTAAATATTTATAGCAACCTCTATCACTTCCATTTACTGATAGAAATGAGGAAACGATGCAAAGATCCTTGCTGTTCTGCGCTCTTTGTCAAGTTGAAGAGATAAAAAAGGTGCTCAGGGTAAAACAGAGAGGAGGAATTATTCCTCATCAAGTCAGAATCTGAATGAAACCTGAAAAGAGTACAAGAATATGGAGTACTAGGATACAGGTCTGGCTTCTTCTGACTGAGGAATCTGGAGGCAGAAACTTAACTTGGAAGCAGCTCTGATTGACCAAATGGTGGGTCAGGACTACTGGTCACACTGTTGTTTTCTCTAACATAAATTTCTATGTGTGTGGGAAGTACGAAGATGGGAGAGGGAGAAGTCTAACATGGTAAGAACGTTTCCACTAGTGCTTCATATTCATATGGAATATCCCACAACCAGCCTCACCTGGTTTTGCATTTGCCAGATTGTGCCAAGTAGGGCAGCCAGCCAAAAATTGCCTTGACAGACCCTCCTCTTAACAGTTTGCTCTCACTCCATCAGAGGCTTTTCTACCAGAAATCAAGTAAGGGGCAATGGCATAAGTGCTCAAAGAGTACAAGCAAGTAGCAGGCATAGAATGTCTGTCCCCATGGTTATAACCTTCACATATTTCATCAGCTTAAGAATTCACTGAGCTGAAGATTGCACCTGGCCCAACATTACTGCTTTAAATGTTGCAATATTTTTTTATTGCTTTAATCATTTATACATTAAAAGCCCTATGGGGTCCTCAGTGCTAAGTCAAAGGATGGTAGCAATGCTTGCCTTTGTGTGGGGATGCAGCAGCCACAAGGGAATGGACTTGAGTCCCCAGCAGGAAAGAAACACTTCAAGGTAATATTCATCTGAAGGCTTTTAGGGGTGGGAAAAAACCCAGTGTTTTGTTGCTTCACAAATACTGTGCCTGTTACAGGATATAACAAAATTTTTAAGCAGCATATAAAACAATAGCAGGATACAACACATCATTACAGACAAAATATCTGGAACATAATGTGAAATTGAGCAAATCCCATCCCTCCCACCACACACTCTGTTCCAGCCATCATCATAAAGATATTTATGCTACATAAAGGCAGTCAATTCCTGAATTTTCATACGTGTATTAGTAGCCCGCACAATAATCTAGACCATATTTTTCCCCCTAACACCGTGGGCTGGAGAAAAGTCTACAGAAAGCCCATAAACCCTATATCAGGCCATGTCAAACTGCTGAAGAAACCAGTTTACAAGATTTACCAACTCAAAAGTTGATGCATTAAATGTTTCTTCAGAACAATTTAAATAAGCTTTGTGTTAACCACATCCTTCCTTTCTTGAAAATACTCCATCTCACTGTGACTCCAGGTTACTGAACTTCAAATCTACCTATGTATGAAGAACACATTTTTAGCTTTTCCTTTCTCCTACAGGGAAAGCGGAAGATGACTTCAAGATAAAGTTGGTGTTCTACTTCAAATCCTTTTTTTATAGCTCAAAAGTCTCAGCAGTTACGCTGTTTTGCTGTGCAGTGCTAGAAGTGGAAAATTTGACCAAATTATAGTTTTCCTCTCTGTGTTTCAAATGTTTTTTATTAGGTCCTTCAACAAACTCATTATAGAAAGCTGGGTTAGTGAGGTTCCATACTTTATGACCATTGACTTGTAATTATCTCTCTATTCAGTATCTCCAGAGTTATCACATTTTTTTGTTTAACACACAAGGGATGGTTAAGTAAAAAAAAAACTGACTTTGGCTCAAGATGTCAGTAAGACAAAATGTTTAGGAAAGGTATTTCAAAGGAAGTGTCAATTGTCATGTTCTAATGACCTGATTATACATCTGTTATTAGAGGCACTATAACAAGCAACATGCTGTATAAGGTAGACTTTTGTCTGACCACATTTTGGAAGTTATAGTATTTTTATGTGCTAATACAGTTAAAGAATTACGTTGCTGTCAAGATATCAGATGGATCCAAGGTGTTTAACACCTCTATCAGTGATATGGACAGTGGGATTGAGTACACCCTCAGCAAGTTTGCTGACAACTCAAAACTGTGTGGTGCAGTCAACAAGCTGGAAGGAAGGGATACCATCCAGGGATCTTGACATGTTTGAGTGGTGGGCCAATGCCAACTTAATGAAGTTCAACTAGGCCAAATGCAAGGTCCTGCACCTGATTTGGGGCAAACCAAAGCATAAATTGGTTTTGGATTGAAAGCAGCCTTGCAGAGGAAGACTTGGGGTGCTGTTTGATGAGTGGTTTAACTTGACCTGGCAGTGTGCACTTGCAGCCCAGAAATCAACTGCGTGCTGGGCTGCCTCATAAGAAACTTGACCAGCAGGTTGAGGGAGGTGACACCGCTTCTCTGCTCCACCCTCATAAGACCCCATCTGCTGTCCTGTGTTCAGCTATGGAGACCCCAACACAAAAAGGATGTGGACCTCTTGAAATATGTCCAAAGGAAGGCACTGGCCTTCCTGATGAGATAGAATCTCATCTTCCTGATAAGATGATCAGGGGGTTGGAGCACCTTTCCTATGAAGACAGGCTAAGAGAGCTGGGATTGTTCAGTCTGGAGAAGAAAAGGCTCTGGGGAGACCTTACTGCAGCCTCCAAGTACCTAAACAGGTCCTAGAAGAAAGCTGAAGAGGTACTTTTTATAAGTGCAAGTAGTGACAGGACATAGGTCAGTGGCTTTAAATTTAAAGAGGGTAGATTGGGTATTAGGAAGATTTTTTTTTTCCTGTGAGGGTAGTGAGACACTAGAAAATTCTACCACTCTATTTTATTTAGGCAAAAATTAATATGAAACCCAAATTTTCAGCCATATTTGCTAGATTTATGAAAGACATCTAGGATGTTTAGGACACTGTCTTTGAAAGTAATCAGACTTGAGGAAATCACCACTTGTAGTGAAGATCTTCAGTAAAAATGCAGAGGATTTAGAGAAAAAAGCAAGAATAAAAGTTTTCAGAGCAAGAATAAAAGTTGTCAGACACAACGATCATCAGAGGTTCAACTCCAAACCAGGACTTTCTCTTCAGTTTGGATCAGCAAACTAAATACTTTCCTTTTACCAGATAGATTTCCAATGCTAATGGAAGTGTTCCTTCACAAACACAGAGCTTAAAATTATTTCCTTACAAAATTATAAAACCATAGCTATTCAAATTTTTTCATATATAATTCAAACAAAGCAATGATTTTCTATCATCTCAATCTTAACTGAGCATATTAGCAAAGATGGTCTTTTTGCCTTTAGCCAGTGTAACGAATATTGTTGGTTCAGTAACTTTTTAAAAGGTAGAAATTCCTAGAAAAAGATACTGTTGATTTCTTTTTTTTTAACTTTTTATCATCAGAGCAAAATTTAACAGCAAGTGCTGCAAAGTTATTTTAGAGTCAAGACTTGGGTTCTTTTATGCTTAAGAAGTCCTAACAATCCTCTTGACTTTTTATTTTCCAGAGGCATGAGATTATAGCTTCTCTAAGACTTTGCCTGTCTCTCAAAATAAAGGAGCGGAACTGTTCCTAATGATATTTGTCTGTGCAAACAGTCTGTACTGATTTTTTTTTTTCAATCGAATGTTGAATGAGACCTCCAAGTAAATCTGCACTCATCCTTCAGAGTTCCCTGCTGTTCCAGCTGGGAATTTTGTCTAAAACTAACCTGTGTGAGGTTACTGGCAGTGCCAGTATTAACTACATGGCCAAATAAATGTTCTAGTACAATTTTTTAAAAGTTTATATGTAGAAAAAAAATAATTGTGGGAGAAGAAGGGAAAAGCATCTTCACAGAGCTTTCTAGTTATCTTCCTGTACAAGCTTTTCCTCTTTAAAAGAACATGTGTTTATTACCTTTATACTAAAGTCACCAGTGCAGATCCCACAGTCCCACACTCTTAAAAACTCCTCTTTCAACCTCTGTCTTGGCAATTGTTAGGTCCTTGCTCATCAGTCCTTTAGTCTCTTATCTTCATGTTAACTCTTTGACAGAGTTCTAGTTAGAAACCTTGCATCCTAATTTCTTTTAGCTAAACTCATTTCCTGTTGGTCACTATATCAAATACTTTCTGTAAATGCAAGTAGATTAGATATGGTTCATTTGCCTAGAAAACCTATAAACATATTGCAAATGTCTATCAAATTATTCTCATGTGATTTATTCCTAAAATTCTCCCAGTTTATTCTTCTGAATGGGATTACAAGGTTTTAGATTTTACAAAGTCAGAATATATGAGCAAGTTTTGCATTTCTCCAGAAGCCTGCCTCATATTTGCACTCCAATGTATCTCAAACATATTTGAATGAAGGATTTAGGCCCCAGAAGTACGAAGTTCTATCAAGTTTTATGGCAACTGGCAGGTGGAACAGGTATAAAGAGTATAAAACTATTAAAAAAATCCCATGCTATTGGATCTGCTTCCCCCAAAGCAATTTGCTGTGTCCATGATAGCACTCATGTTTTAGCAGACCTACTTGTCTCATTGTGCCATTGTGACTGTGCTGCTTCCATGAAACAGAGGCAAGGACTGGATTGAGAACCTTCATTATAAAGAAATCGTAGAGTCTTTACACACCTAACTTCTCCTGAACCAAGCTGCTTCTCTAACTATCCAAGCAACACAGTTATCATCATTTCCCTTTTGAAATCAAGGCCTTCAGGCTAACTTTTTCTTTATGTCCTTTTTTTAAAAGGGTATACACAGGAATTGTAGTGTATGATTACCTGATCTATAATCCTATAATTATTGACTGTAGGCAATAATATCTTGTCATATTTTGCTAGGTATTGCGTTAGCTATCTCCTTAAAAAAAACAAACCTTAATAATGTGATATTATGTGTCTGAGAAAGACTTTTCAATGTATAAACAATCATTCTTAAGGATGTAGAAACTAATGTATCTGACTTCCTTTTATACTGAAGATAATACTTTTTTCAGCTATACCTTATACAGTTAGGGAACTCCAATTAATTCTTAGTAATATATTAAACTCCTCTCCATACCCTTGTTCCCTTTGAAGGACTGTGGGTAGACATCATAGTCCATGATGGAAATCCAAGTGCTGCATATTATTCACAATATATGTTATTATTGCTTAAAACTAACATTATAAAAAGTTAAGAGAAAGAAGAAAAAGAAAGAACAAAAACCCCCCACCATAATTCCATTTAATCTGCAAGTGACATTTAAATAGGCAAAAAGCAAAGACATAATTTGATCAAGATTCAGAGATGATTTATTACTTCTCTTGTGATAAAAGCCAGAGGCTTTCATCATATATGAATGCTCCATTGTGCTGGATGCTTTACATAGCATAATGAAATGTCAGACCCTTTCACTCTTCTATAATAAGAATCTGTAAGAAGATAATGTAAGGATCTTCCAGATTCTAACTCCCTATGCTAGCAACAAGTATCTTGAAACTTTATTGATTACTTCAGTTATAAGACTCCTCATATTAACAAAGAGCTGACAACTAATAAAACAAAAGATTATATGTAGATACTGAAAGAGAAAAGAACAATAAGAAAAAATAACAGAATCCTATAGCAATCATGGTACGTAAGGCAACGGCATTCATCTTATCTCACTTCAGATAGTTTAGACACCCAAAGCTGACCTTGAAATCCAAGGTTTTCTTCAGAGCCAATCACAGGAAACCAGCATATCTAGACTGAGATTCATGTAAGCCATTTCAATAATTTCAGCTCTAGGGTGAAGTGTATTACACCACACAAGTGCCCATATTTCTTCATAAAGCAAGCCTGAAATAACTGTCTCAGATAAAGTGTACATACACATTCACGTATATGTATATTGTGCATATGCATCATTTGCTGGGAGGATTTGCACGGATTTTACAGCAAAGCCGTTTCTTCTGGACATGGTATTTAGACCAGTCTATTGTCATGCAAAATAACCTCTGCAAATGGGGTATATAAAAATGTTTTTTTTTTAAATGGTGCAGATTTGTACTATGTAGTAATTTTTTTCACAGTAGCTGGCACTGTGTTATGTTTTGGATTTGTGCTAAAAACAGTTTTGATAATATACTAATGATCTAGATATTGTTGAGCAGTGCTTACATAGATAACATCTAGACCTATTCCGCTTCTCACTCTGCTTCTCCCAGTGAGTAGGCTGGGGATGCACAAGGAGCTGCTAAGGGAGACAGCTGGGACAGCTGACCCCAACTGGCCAAAGGGGTATTCCATACTGTGTATGATGTGGTGCTCAGCAGCAAGAGCTGGGCACAGAAAGGAGGGACATTCAAATTGATGATGCTTGCTTACCAAGTAACCATTAAGTGTGATGGAGCAATGCTTTCCAGGAAATGGCTGAAAACCTGCTTGAACACAAGAAGTGGTGAATGAATAATGTGTTTTAATTTGCTTGCACATGCAGCTTTTTCTTTCCCTATTAAACTGTCTCTATCTCCTGACTTTTCTTTTAGTAATTTTCTCCCCTATCCCACAGAGAGCAGTAAGCAAGTGGCTGTGTGGGGCTGAACTGTGTCCTGGGTTCAGCAGTAGCAGTCATTTTTCTCCTTCTTAGTAGCTGGTGCAGCACTGCATTTTGACTTTCGGCCTGGGAACAGAGCTGATAACACAAATGTTTTAGTCTGACCAAGAACTTTCTGAACCTCATGCTCTTCCAGGGACAAGGGGAAGCCAGGAAGAAGCAGTGACAGGACACCTGAAACAAGCTAGCCAAAGACGTATTCCGTACCACAGTACATCATGCCCAGGGAGGTAACTGGGAGTTACCCGGAAGGGTACAGGCTCTTCGGTGGGGGGGTCAAACTCATTCGGCGGTGGTATTGTATTCTCTTCCCTTGTTATTTCCTTTATCATTATTATCATTGGTGGTAGCAGTGGTGATTTGTGTTATACCTTAGTTACTGGACTGTTCTTATCTCAGCCCGTGGGAGTTACATTCTCTTGATTTTCCTCCCCATCCCTTCGGAAGCAGGGCAGGGGGGGAGGAAAGAAAGAGGGAAAAAGGGGGGGGAGTGAGTGAACGAAGCTGTGTGGCTCCGTTTAAACCACAACAAGCTGCTACCACAATATGGATATATACAATTTCAATAACAACACAATTATATAAAGGCTACCACAAAAACGATGGCTAGAATGTAATGAGCTCCTGCTTTAAGCTTTAGTTATCTCAGTGAGTCACCTGAATGTTCTTTGCTCCTTTGAATCGATCAGGAGCAGAAAGGGTGGCCTCTACTGCTCACTAAAATACACTCCCTGCGTTGCTGAGTTGTGACCTTTTACCAGCTCTGTCAGCTCCTTGTTTATTGCTTTGGGATCTTATGTTTTTCAGTGATGATGCTTTCCCTCTTGAATCCTGCAATCTCCATCTCAGCAGCCCTGCCTCTGTCTCTAATTTTACTTTTGTTATCTCCCATGGTTCTGCTCTAGAGCCTTTCTCACAGCTCTTTGTCACAGCTTAGCAAATTCCTCTGAAGTCTGAGCCAAGGCTGTGCAGCTGGGCCGCATCAAGCCTCAGCCTTGGATCCTTGGAACACAGAGAGATAGAGCCATGAGAAGAAGGAAAAGTTTACAGAGGGTTTATAGAGTGAAGAATAGAGATCATTTCTAGGGAAAAAAGTGGAAAATGGGGAAGTTTTGTAGATGTACATGTGCTGTTGCTCCTATCTGAACAACATAGCTTGGCAGAGAGAATTAGAAAACTTGCAAACGTAACTTTTTGAGGATAAGGAATGGTACCTTTATACAGATTGGGATGGGAGAAAAATCACCTGATGCTACCTTTTACAGTGGTAAGAGAGACTAAGAGACAAGAAGAAAAGATACAAAAAAGAATTTCAAAATTAAAACCAAAAGAGTTTGTATTTTCTACGATGGAGGAAAGGAAGACAGGAAAACGTTATGGGTAGAGTATGTCCTTCACTTCAATATACTGAAATCAGAAAAGATCAGT